>NC_062564.1:82542422-83167422 GCF_022837055.1 Prionailurus viverrinus
GTTGAAACACAGATAAAGGTTAAGTTTCCTTTGAAGTTTCCTTTAATTTTGTGATAGAAGTCAAAATGGAGTTAAGAAAAGCATGGATAGGATAAAGGACAACTCATTTTTCTTCTTTGGCTATGAGAGTTTTTTGTTTTTTTTTTTTTCTATTTACTGTCAGATGGTTAGAACAGCCTTACCCTACTTCTTTCACACAGGTTTGTGAAAAACCTATCTGATACTTTTACACGGCCCCCTTAAAACAATAACAAAACTTTCTGACTCTCACCACCTAAGGAATGAGTCCAAATTATTTAACAGGGAACAGAAGACTGACCCATCACAGGACAGCCCTAACCTTTTTCTCCAGCCTTAGCTTCTGCTGTTTGATCTCATGTTCTTGCCATTTCAGCCAGGCAACTTCCATGCCCCCTAGGCTTTCATATCCTGATGGCTTTACACTTGGATCCTTCCTCTGCTTAGAAGACCATCCCTATTTAGTTGTTCTGGAGGAATCCACTGATCTTTAAAGACCCAGATCCAGCTCTTCTGCAAAGTATTTACTCTCAGACTCCAGAGTTGAACAGGCCTCTCCTACTTAGTGCTTTCTGTATATTGCTAGGATACCACACCACTGTCATATCATTTGGTGTTGACTGTACCTACCAGTGTCCCTACACCATAAAGAAATCTTCAATGTAAGTCAAGTCTCACTATTTTTTGACTGTACCCCAGCACTCAGCCCAATGACTGATACCTCATAGGCCTTCAACTATTGTTGAGTATATGAATAGAAAACTATAAACCCTATAGCTCTATCTCATGTATTGTGTATATGTTTATACTACACTCTTTTAAGACTTTATTTTATCAAATAAGTCGTTTAAAAGGATTTATCTAGAAAAGGTATGACTTCCCCTCAGTATTGGTAGAACAAAGGAGCATATTGCTAACACATACAATAAAATATTAGCCTAAAATTTTTTTTCGAGCTGGAGACAAAGTGATGCAGTAGTTCAGACAAAAATAAAAGGTAATTATTTCCCATTATGCAGTTTAGGAAAGTTTGTGCTTTACGACATTGTTGTTCTTCAGGATAAATGCGTAAAAGGCAACTAATGATAATATTGTAGTCCTAGAGTCACTTCCTAGGATAATGTCACTAGAAGACATAAAGCAAAGTATTAGGGAGTAACACTAGACAGTTTGTTTTTTCTTATAACTACTTGTCTAGAGCTTCAGAGTACAAACACTAATAAAAGTCAGTCATCATTATGATGTCATTCTCATAATTTCCTTAGAAATAAACTAGCAAGTACAAAAAATATTTATAATGTACGACATCATCTATGTGCCTTTCCATTGCTTAAACTTTGGGTTATATTTAGTGAGGTTTCCTGTTTGTTATAGAGAACACCTCCTGGGTGAAATAAAATACATTAAGAAAAGCTTTCTGAAGTCAAACTATCTTTTCAAACTGCATATGTGCAGGTGTAGCTTAAACACTATGGGCTGAGACAATTGTATGGCCCAATCCAGTATACTGTGAAAAGATTTTTTTCATTTTTGCGACCCAAACTCTTTGGAAGGTATTCATCTGTCACTGAAATGGATTCAGTATCTAAAATCAGCTCCCAAAAGTCATCTGCCTATTGCTATGGCATGGGCATTAGATGACATTTATACCACCCCAAACTTCATGGAGAATGAGTGCTCTGATGACATTTATAGTTGGAGTTTTTGGTGCTCCCACTTTAAACCCATAAAACATCATATCCTTTATCCACATTCAATTTACAGGTAATTACATCTTACACAGAATTTGAGGCACAAGAGAATTGAGATTTGTGTGTATGAGAATGAATTCTCAACCCTTCCATTTTTGCATATAACTTCTTAGATGATGCATTTCCTCACTTCCCATTCTTGCAGGGTTTCATCTGGCAGAATTAATATATACCACTTTACATAGTTTCTTTGACACTTAACATGCACCCCGTGATATGTGTCTTTTGGAGTATAAAATAGACTTAGGAAAACAAAAGAATGAAGGAAACGCAGGCTTCTTCAAATACATTAGAAGGGCCTAACCCTTCCCCATAAGTTCTAATATTTAGACTCTCAATTTATTTTGGCAGAAAAATCAAACTTCCCACTCACCCAGGATAGGAAAGGCTTATCTCACCACAGGTGAAACTTTTCCCTAAGACCTGCATGAATAATGCATTTACACCTGTTGGCTGCGTACAACTTCAAAAAGAATCTATAATTAATTCTACAGAAGGGCACTCTGTCAACCAGTCTCAAACTGGGGCTCTTCTGGCAAGCCACATATGGCTTTCTTTACAATTCATATTGCTCAAGGCCAAATCAAATGTAGCTACTTTTTCTGCTTCAACAAGTTAGTCCAAGGTTGACCCCCACTTGGAAACAGAAGCTGCCTTGAGCAGGAACTTGATGAGCTAACTTTCTATTAGTTTATTATGTAATGGTCACAGAAGACAGCCCCATTGGATATCAGTGCTGATTCTGGAACAAAATTGTTTTCAAATGTTCATAGATTGGATTCTGAATGGTTACTAGATGAACTGTGCATAATTACTGGGGTAAAACCGCATGAATCTGAATCATAGTTCTGCCGGTTACTAGACATTTATCATTCAGAAGTTAACTCTTCCGAACATGAGGTTTTTTTATCTATAAAATAAGAATAACAATGCCCAATTATAGGACTATTGCAAGGATTAAATGGATGTGTATTCTGTATCAACGCTGGAAGGTAGTGGAATTTCAAAGGCGCATCCTCTTCTCTAAACTAAAGGTATGCAGAAGACTGGCTGTATAAAGATGGCTTTGCCAGATACTATATCCAGCCCCTTGATTTGTTTGGCCAGCATCATCTGAAGGGTCACACTTTACACCGAGTGGCAGTCCTTCTTCTCTACGTCAAAGCACTCTTTTTTTATGAAAGCAATGTTTATTGCAATGTCTCTGGGCAGGACACATGAAGGCAATATTATTAGGATATCGAAGGAGACATAAGTAGGATTATCTGCTATATTATTCAGTTGTCACCAAGGAATGACGAGGGGACTGTCTAAATATAACAATTACACAGAATGACAAAACTGTGGTATGTTACCAAAGAATAGATCACCCTTGCCCTGGCGACTTGATCGCTTATTTTAAGCCAATCTGTCATGGAGCCTAAGAAACAAAGAATAATACCTTGAACAACAATGATTTGGAAAGAAATCCAGACTAAGCATCTTTCTTTTCAGTGTTTATGCTTTCACACACACTCTGAGAAACTTTTTGTCCCTGTGACTGTTGAGGCCGGACTAAAGACTTTGGGAAGCTCTGATAACCACCCAAGCTGCTTTGCCTAGAATGCTGTGGCCTTCTGACAAGCCCATAAACAGCTCTACAGTCTCAATCCTCTGTCCCCTTCTTTCCACTCAGAGTCATTTACATCTTTAATGGCCTTTTAATAATCTATATGAAGTCTATAACTTACTAGTCTAAGTTGTTATTAGAAATTTTATTTTTAAGCACCACTTAATTTGGATAAGCAGAGAGCAAATGCTTTCTTTTAAGAACATTTCCTTGTTTTACTTTGTTTTCACTATTTTGAATACATCTTTAATTCCCTATTTTTTCCCCATCCTAACTCCAATAGCATCTTTAATCCCAAGACCTCCTACTCTTTTAAAAGATACATTAAATGCCCTCAGGATCACAGATAACAGAATTCTGCATTTTAACCAGCCTTTTTCCTTGAACAACTTTTATGTTGTTTCTACTGATTTTTTTTAAGCCTTGCAACATTTCCCCAAAGACTGCTTCTCACTAATTTCCTGGCTTTTAAAAAATTCCTTTTCTTTAAGTTTGGTGTCATAATAATACTTCTTACAGCCTCCAGGGAGGATACTGAACTTAATTATATTATGGCCACTGTAATTTGGTGGGTCAGCCACACTTACTTCCTTAACCAATTCATATGCTACTCAAGGCTAAACCAAGAGTAACCTCTCTTTATGCTTCAGCAACAAGCTGTTCCAAGAAAGCCGTTGTTTATAGTATTGAGAAACTGTTCCTCCAAGCCACATCCCAGTGTAATGTTCAGTTGGCAAAAAGAAGGTTGTATGTTGTTCAACACGGAAATCTGCCTCATTCGACCACCCAAGAGGGCAGCAAAAATAAGTCACCTAGTAAAGGTGGTCTTTTATACAAAGGTCAAACAGAACTTTACTGGAAACTTTGGGTGGACTGGAAAGTCCTGGCTGGATATAGCGAACTGCATAATTTAACATGTGCTTGAGTTTTACCATATAAGTGAAGCTTATTGCAACGTTGATGCATGCTCGATTATGTTTTTTCTTTAAGAAACAGTGATTAGGGGCGCCTGGGTGGCTCAGTCGGTTAGGCGGCCGACTTCGGCTCAGGTCATGATCTCGCGGTCCGTGAGTTCGAGCCCCGCGTCAGGCTCTGGGCTGACGGCCCAGAGCCTGGAGCCTGCTTCCGATTCTGTGTCTCCCTCTCTCTCTGCCCCTCCCCCGTTCATGCTCTGTCTCTCTCTGTCTCAAAAATAAATAAACGTTTAAAAAAAAAAAAAAAAAAAAAAAGAAACAGTGATTAAAAAACGAAAAGGAAACACGATGGCTTGTGCAAGATATTGCTTCCTAATTCTGACACAAGCCTGGATCAGCCCCCTTCTTACTCCTATTTTTTTCTCTTTTTCTTTTATTGGTAATGACAACCACCTGCTCTTCCTGCTTTTCTTGAAGACTGAAAGGAGAAGATAGCAGGTAAGTAGGAGAGCAGAAGAAGGAGGTTTGGCCACTGTGCTGCTTCATTAGGCACAAGATATACTAAGTTAAAGCTAATGGATATTCTCTCAATTTTTAAAACATGTTTGCTTTCAGTCATTTTGTTGCCATGATCAAGATCATTTTTATGTCTGATCATAGTTAATGATCAGATGTGGTATAGTTAAGTACATTTTGTCACTTTAAAATTATAATTTTTTGAATGTTTATTTATTTTTGATAGAGAGAGACAGTGTGAGTGGGAGAGGGCAGAAAGAGAGGGAGATACAGAATCTGAAGCAGGCTCCAGGCTCTGAGCTGTCAGCGCAAAGCCCAACACAGGCCTCGAACTCATGGGCTGCAACATCATGACCTGAGCCAAAGTCGGACACTTAACCGACTGAGCCACCCAGGCGCCCCATCACTTTAAAGTTATAAAATGTAGGGTGACTATTTGTCCTAGTTTGCTTGGATGCATTTCTCATTTATGTTCTAGTAAAATCAAGAGACTTTTACTCTCAAAAGTATACCAGTTAGGATGACAAATTAAATTGTCACCCTTATTTTAATACATATTTCATCTGCTAATCATGTGCAAAGGAGGATAATTCTACAAGTACACTTTTTAGACAAAAATATCAGTTTTGTAGAGTAAATGATGTAGAAGGCTGGAATATAGGAAGATGACATCAGTATGGTCCCTGTCTTCTAGGAGCTTATGGTCTATACGGAAAGATAATGGTAGTGTAAGGTGATTAGTCTTATAATAAAGGATGTAACTCATAAAGAATGTTCTTCTGCTATTTTGTATGGAGCAGAAGGATGGAGTTATATACATAGACAATGTTGCACTGTTAATGGTAGAAAGCAGCAGTATGTCTAGGGGGTCAAGAATGCAGTTGGGATTTGAGAGATGTATACAAGTCCCAGGTGTGCCAATGATAGATGGAAATTCAACATAAGTCATTTAGAGGAGGAAGTTGCAGAATGCAATCAAAAGCATCTAGATTTTCTTTTTACCAGTCCCATATATAAAACTTGCAAAAACAGTTCTTGTTAATGGTGTCCTAAAAAATGTAAAACTCCAGGAAATACGAATCATAAGAAAATTAGGATTTTTTTGATAGGACTAAAATGTGCATTTAGACAAATATATTAACTCTTTAAAGACAGCCCTAATCTTGTTAAGATATTGTATAAATGATAGTCTAGTAGTCTTCAAAGATTTAAAGCAACATAACCTCGTAGAGAGGAGTGTACTGAGAATAACTAATTGACCATCTAATTTGGGGTCAGCCAACTTTTTCTTACTGGTCCAAATAGTAAATATTTAAGGTTTTGTGGGGCATATAGGGTCTCTGTGACAACTACTCAATTCCACTGTTGTAGCACAAATGGAGCCACAGATAATATGTGAATAAATGTTGTGGCTGTGTGCCAATAAAACTTTATTTATAAAAATAGGCAGTGGGCCAGATTTGGTCTGTAGTCTGCCAACCCTTAATCTAAGTGATTACCACACAGTATGTCTTAAGTATGCTTTACTCTAGCCTACAAGCTATATAATATCCACGTGTGTTGAAATAGTTGGTATAATTGTTACATGCTTTAAATTCAATTATTTAACTATAATCTTAAATTTATCTTCCAAGGACCAACCACTCACTGTAACAACAGTGACCCTTTGTTAAATCTTTGACATTATTAAAACAAAAGAAAATGATGTAATTAGCTCTAGTTTTTTAACAATAGGTCACCTCTTATATTCAGAAACTCATAAATATACCATAGTTATTCTTTGTTTTGTCTACAAAAATGAAGAGTAAGTAAAAGCATTTGCTTTGGACATTTATCCTAAGTGAGGATTGAGATTGAAAAATATTTTATCTGTTCAATCTGATCTAAGTTCTTTATTTTAAAGAGAAAATGAGGAACATCACATTGCATACGAATAGTCTAAACAAATTAATAAGGTTTCAAAATTTTGAACGAGAATGGAAAAGCCCGTGATCCGATAATGAAGCTTAATTCTGGAAGTTAACACTTCTACCAAAGTTACTACTTTAGAATTGTGGGCCAGATTATAAACCTAGAGATTTGTTTTCAGTGCCTAAACTCTCTCAGGTTTTACATTTCTTTGTGTTTTCCTCTTTGAACCCAAAGATCCTCAAACGTTCTTACCATCAAAATCAGCATTTGAGAAAAGAGATGATATTTGTTCTCACTACACTAAAAAGACTGGTAAGGATAAGAGTCAG
This sequence comes from Prionailurus viverrinus, assembly GCF_022837055.1. NCBI lineage: Eukaryota > Metazoa > Chordata > Mammalia > Carnivora > Felidae > Prionailurus > Prionailurus viverrinus. The sequence continues at coordinate 82,549,471 of NC_062564.1, forward strand.
TTTTATCAGGGTCATTTGCATTTTAAGAGATCAAACTAATAAAAATTTTTCTGTTGATCTTGTAAAATATATTTCATACATTCTTGCTTTTGTAAAAACAATTTTAATGTCTTAGTGTCATCCTGTAAAGAAATGATCTCATCTGCATTTTGTTTCACACCTAGAGATTGTTTTCCTGGGAATAATGCTAATCATCAACAGCATTAGTAGTATACTGGTTCATGTCTCTCTTTCCTTAATAAGTTCCATTTAATTGAAATATCAATGGAAAGTGAATGCAATCATCTTTCTATCTTGATATGTGAGGATGTTTTGAAAGAAATAAATCTAACCCAAGGTGAACAGGTTGGCAACAAGTAGTGCCAGGCAGACCTTCACTTTGTGTTCATGGAAAAACACTGCATTTCCTTTGATGAAGTGCATCTGAACAACCAGCAGGTATTGTCATCCTGACATGAATCCATCAGTCGTGCTGTCTGGACGTCAGGGTATGTTATGGCATGTTTTTTCTGCCCTGCAAATCTGCTGTTTCCTACCCTGCTATCAGTTTCCATTTCTCAGTAAGTCAGCCCTTAGCTGCCCTCTAGATTCTCCATATTTCTAATCCACTCTTCACTGTTGCTCAGAAACACGAACATTCTGGGAACGCTAATAGCAAAACATCAGACTTGTTAAATAATGAAGATTAATTTTACATATAATTCAATGTCAGTCTGACTCTGTGTGGCTAACCAACCTCAAACAAATCATTTTGTTTCTCTAGGCTCTCGTTTCCTCAACTGTAGAAGGAAAGAGCTAGGTTACATGATTCCAAAGATCTGTTCAGCTCCTAAAAGTTTCATGATTTTATGACTAAAGCACATGGTGCTTAGTGACAGCTATTTTTTTTTGAAGCTCAGAAGCCATTTTTGCTTAATTTTGCTTTCCCACCTCTGTCACTAAAAGTTGAACCAACTGCCAGACAAATGAGATGCTCAAGCTCGGTATTATGATCTAGGAGGTCCGCGATCTCTTCTAGGCATTTTTGTGGTCCAAAAACCTTTGAAAAGCAAAAGCTTTCTTACAAGTTTAGCGCAAACTTATTTGCCAGCAAAACTAGACCTGAACTCTTGTAAAGTTTTTATAGTCTTTTTTTTATTCCACTCAGTTTGAATATTTGGATATTTTTCTGTATGTTATTACAAGGTGCCATCCCAGACCCCAGCAGGATTGTCAAGTAATATGTAATATGTGAATCGCCTTGATTTAGGATGAATCTGAAAATCCCAGATTTCTGAAACTCATCTGGTCTCAAGGGTTTCATGCAAAGGATGGTGAGAGATGGCAAACCTGATATATTTCTAATGATGACCTGAGTACTACAATGTTTCAAATTCAGCATTGAGGAATAAATGATGCTTGGTATTATTTTCATGTTTTTCATTACACTTCAAGTACATTCTTTGAAAACTGATAATTTTCACCATGTGTCTTTTAAATTATTAGCTAATTAAAATATTAGTTAATAAGTTAGTTAATCAGTTAATAAGAAGTTCCCATTCCCGTAACAGATAAATGGAAATTTTACACATTTTAGTATTTTGCAGGTCAATATTGGGAAGAATCAGACAACCTCATACCAAATAAGTGAACAAGTAAATGGGAAGATATTTGAACCTATTGAGAAAGTAACCCTGGCACACAAATTCAAAAGTCCTCATTCCCTCCATCTTGCTTTTTTTTAAAAGCTTATTTATTTATTTTGAGAGAGAGAGAGAGGGAGAGAGAGCGAGCGAGTGCAAGCAGGGGAAGGGCAGAGAGGAGGAAGAGAGAGAGAATAATCCCAGGCAGGCTCCACGATGTCAGAGCAGAGCCTGAGGCAGGGCTCAAACTCAGGAACCCCAAGATCATGACCTAAGCCAAAATCAAGAATTGGATGCCTAACTGATGGAGCCACCCAGGCGCCCCATCCATCTTTCTCTCTAATGCTACCAATCTCTATCTAAATGTTTATAATTAATTCATTGTAATCTATCAAAATACAAAGAGAGCATTTCTGGACTTTTCCCAATTCCTCTGGCTCAATCCGAAGAAATGCAATAAACATTAGCTTGATGAATGAGTCCATCAATGAATGAATGACACACTTAAAGCCATCGTCCCCATGTGGAGCTGAGCCATATTACTTTTGCAGATCTACAAGACATTCAGTAAGCTCCTGCACAAAAACTCTTCAGAAAGTAAGTTATTCCTCTAAGCTGAAATCCACAGCTCTGTCAGGTTTTTGATTGAACCAAAAGTAGTTTTATTACCATCTCCTAGTTAATAATCCCCTGGCTGGATCCCACTTGGACCTTCCTAGAGTGAAAGGCCAGTTTCAAAGAAAAATGCTTTCCCATCATATGACATAACAGTGGCAGAATGAACAGTCTGACAAGGGGTCTGGGTAGTGAAATAAAGCAGAAGGGCCAAGTCATTTCAACTTTCTACATGAGCACATTAACACTGCTTTTAGAAGGAACAAATATGACTGAGAATGGTATAATATATGTTAAGGAAAACAAGTTAACCATTTAAGTGAAGGCTTATGAGAGTTTAGGCATGTTTTTAGGCAAAGAGAACAAAAAGGAAAGTCTGTCATATACTTCTGTAATACTATTCCCACTTAAAACTCAGACATATAAGATATAAACTAGGTTTTTTTCTATTAAAAAGAAATTAACTGTTTTTTGAATGCTTATTGCATGCAGTTAGCATTAATATGAAAAACATGTTTAAATGTGACAAAGGCTTTCAGTGAAAAAACCAATGACTACTTTAAAGATCTTCCTAATTGTTAGAGATAAACATACACAATCATGTGTAGAGTCAGGATTTGCGCCTTTCAAACTTTCTCTTGCTTTCATTTAAGTGAATAAGCAAGAACATATTTTAATATGCATATTAAATACCTAGCAAAGTCACACTAACAGACTCATGTAAATATTCAAAGTATAAAAAAGTACAAGATCACTCTTTAAGTAGTCTACAGCACATTAATCACACTATTATGACTAAAGACAAATGAAAACATACCATACTTGGTTCCCAAGGTTAATTAAATTGCACATAATGGAGCTCAACTTCAATGGAAAGAGAATGTGAATTTTATAGCCACAGGGTGCAAGATATTCCAAAACTACATGTTATGAAAATACAAAACCTTATCATTAAATATTTCATATTCTCTAAGCATTTTGGAGACAGTTCCCTACATACATCTGATATCCTTGTAGATTTGGATGCACACTCTACAGTGACTCACCAATAAATAAGATTGATAGATGGAGTTGAAACTAAAGTTTTAAAAAAGGCTTTCGATATAAGGAGAGGCCTGTGGGTTGTGTAGATGTGTTTCATACAGAGTCTCAGCTGCCCTTTTTTCATAGCAGAGTCGTATTTTGCAGCTTGGAAGTTATTAAGTCAGTCTCTTGGACCCCGTTGTTTCTGGTAATTCAGCAATGCTTCCTGATGCATATTTTATTGGTCCATCAAATCTAGGTATCTTGGTCTATAGGTCTTAAAGATGAAGGTGGACACAAGCAAGAAACTAGTATTAAGTGAGCATTGACAAAGCACCACCTAATTAGGTATATCACACCAACAGAAAGCATTAGTTGGGTTACTTTGCAACTGTTGAATGTCCCTAAAATATGACATAGATGAAAGCTCAGGACTCTGATTCAGAGCAGGCTTAGTTGGCCCAAGAGCATGAATGTCTGCTGTTTACATTGCCTAGAAGCCATGCCCTCTTCCTCTAGTAAGAACACTTGGACTTTCCCCTGGGGCTCTACCCCTTCCACGGTTGGGGTTCAGTGCTTTGGGCTACACTAATCTCTGCCTCTAGCTCCAGAGAAGGGCACATGACCTGGGCCGGGCCAGTAATAGCAGCACATGTTCTGAAATTCAAGAGTGGCATCAGTTATAAAACTTATGTTGGAACTCATAGGAAAAAAGCAGCTTGCACTCCTCTGAATTACGCTGGTGAGCCTGGGGCTGCTACAGTCTGTGCCACAGGAAGAAAGTCCGCCCAAGAATGAAGCTAACATAAGAGAAACCCATGCCAAAATAGGAGAAAGCAAAGCCAGAAGTTGTTTTGTTTTGTTTTTGGAGTAAGCCTGTTTGAGTTGCGTTTGTTTTTCCTAGGATCTTCTCCCCTTGCATGCATTTTTCAATTCTTTCTAGATTCAGTTCTTAAGCTGCCTTGCCCTCCAGACAAGGAAAAGCTCCCAAATCACCAAGGGAAAGTAGAGCAGTCATAGCAGCCTGAAGAAGCCAACTGGTTACAGAGAGGCCAACCACATCACTGGAAGCTGGCCATCATTGCTCTTGTCGTCTACCATAGAAAGAAACTCAGAATCTTTGGCTGAGGGTATAAGACCCTTTATGGGTCCTGTCCCTTGCCTCTAGCTTTATCTCAGTCCCGACTATGTCTTCTGCATTGAAAGGCTCTTGTCTTTTTTCTGGCCATCCCCTTTAAGAGTTGTTTCCCATGTACCAGGTAATTTATTGTTTCTGCTCCCTCATTAGATTTGAGTTTCTCATATCCCTATTGCTTTTCTTGCCCACCATCCATTCCTTGTGGTCAGAGCACTCTGATTTTCCTGTGGGGAACTATCCTTCACATTCCAGGTCCTGGGTTTTGGGTTGGGTTCCAAAGATGAGTTCAGTACCTAACACATATTATAAATTGCTTCTTGGTCCAAGTTTAATGGTAATTGAATAACAAGTCTCCAGACAATGACAGTGTAAGAGCGGACTGTACTGGCTAAAATCATCAAGATACCTACCTTAACATAAAATTTTTGATGAAGCAAAACAAAAACAAACACACAAATAAAAACCACCTGGCCATATCTCAGCAGGTGCAGACATGATGACACACAAATGCTTTTGGTAGGATTAAAACAAACAACCACCTAAGACAGTCTGAATATTAGTGTCTTAACACATATCATCTATTTTATTCTCACTCTAGTTTTCAAATTCGGTTCAAAATTGTGGGTTTGCCATTTTCTCAAGTAAAATCTTCTTAGGGCTATCAACAAGTTACATCTATGTTCTGCTTTACTAATTAGTCTGTTTCCCAGATCCAGAGATAAACAATTGGGGGCAGGGTGTGGGGAAGAGGACATTCTGTGCTGAAATTTTTGGAAGCACATGCATGTGTACTCTTAATGTTAGTGTCACCAATTTAATATCGTCCCCGTCATTTAAAGATTCCTGTCTGTTGACAATTCTTTTACCATGAAGTTTCTCTCCTGGGTGGCATTTAAGCTATATTTAAAACTTACATCTTGTTTATATATGCTCTTGAGCCAGAACCTTTGATTTACAGGAAGGAATTTGCTGATCTCTTTCCTTCCCCACTAAAAAATCACTGACGTTATAGTAATTACTTCTACGACTGTTACTGTTGATCTCTTCAAAGGGCTGAAATGCAAAGCTTAGACAGTTTAGCTTTGCTTGTGCTATAAGCTGAAATAACTAAAAAGATCATAGAAATATTCTACATTTACTCTGTGCACTTACACTTATATACCTAAACACTGTCTGAATAAAAATTAGATGTGTAATTATGAGGACAAGCTTATCTTTAGCAATATTTTATCCAGCCATGCAGGGTTCTGTTGTGCGCAAGTATACGTAGAAGTATGTGTGTAAATATGTAAATACTACATATTTTTAAACCATGTAATACACTTATAGACAATAAAATTGAGCAGTGAAATACTTTTTTAAAGGGAAGAATTAAAAATACTGCCCCATTAAATGTCATCCAAAACTAATGGGAAAGGAAGGGAACTTAGACATTCATGCACATAAAACACGAACATCTGGGTCAACCAAGTTATGCCCTGATTATTAATGGACATTTCATTAATGATCACTTTGTATTTTTTATCTTGTAAAAAGGCATTATTTCCCAATGTTTTCAGTCTAATATAGCCAAATGAGGGTATATTTTTTTTATCCAAAACTTAATCTGAATTCCTCTGTTTGATAATTTCAATGTACATTAGCATCCCAAAAAGCACAATAAAAACTTTCTCATGATGGAGACAATAAAAAAGTTGACAAGACTTGTTTTCAATAACTAAATGTTTTGTGAAAAATTAAATGTATTCTGATGCAATATCATCATTCATCTTTAATAGCTGCCATAAATTTTCAAGTGCCACAATAAATTCAAATTACCAAAATTATGGGATTAAATTTTCTACAGTGTTTTCCAAATGTCACCCAAGGCAGTCATAATTTAACTATAAGTCTGTTTTGAACTCATTTATATTTCAACTCACTAAATGTTTGGCATTAAAAATTAAATTGTTACGAATTATAGAAAGGGAAAAAATTAAATTGTAGAAATAAAAAGCTTACTGGCATGCTTCATCTGGAAGTTTAACAACAAATGTGGGGCTAACCCTATCTTGTGGGCACAAGAAAGGTCTCACTTTTCGTATGATATCCAACAATGTGACTAAATGCCTCCCAGAAATTTAGAATTAGAAATGCAAAGGTTAGATAAAGTTAAAGGTCATCCCTACAGGCAAGAGGGGGCCAGCTCCCTACCAAGTTTCTAGCAGACCTGCTTCCCTAGGGCACATCATAAAAGTAATTTACTGACAACTCACCTTACCAGGGGTCACTGGGGGCCTCAAGTCTTCTGGAATTCACTTTTAAGAAGCATGATTAAGTGGGGACAACTATTGGCCCTAAAGTATTTATGCCGAGAACAAATGTCTGTCAGAATTAAATTCTTTGTGTGTGGTGGTTTCAGACTTAAAAAAAGATGTGTGGCCTGATGAAAAGCACATATATTCTATTCACTGAATTAAATCTTAGAATGAATACTGGTTAATTGATTTATTAGGTTTTAAAAAAATACTCCAGAAATCCAAATAGACAACACAGTCTAACAAAGTGGAGAATGCATTTACCAAGTTAGCTAAATTATTTTCAATCTTTTCTAGTCCAGTTTTGTCTTATGCTGGAGGCAAAAAAACACATTCACATTATTTCAAAGAAAAATAAAAATGTCATTTAAACCGAGCCAAGAAAGTTGACTTACTTAACAATTTTTGCAAGAAAACTGATTTCCTGATTAAAACAAATCTCCTGCTTTTCGTGTTTGTGATAGTGTTGACATGAAATATTTGGTTTAATATTAAGTTGGGATGGCTTTTCCACATTTAAAAAATTACTTAAGGTTAAAAGTGTGCATTGGACAAAATTAAAGCAGATTATCTGACACTGTGTGTGGGATACAGCTCTAATCTCTACAGTGCATGGAAACGAAGCTGGTACTTTCAATTGCACAGCACACATCTCAGTAATAACAGGGGATGAGGCATACAATTTCAAGGAACACCCACAATGAAAATTATTCTTTCCAAACAGCGAATTGTTTTGGAATAAGTTAGGTTAATTGGCACCATGGGATTTCTCTCAAAGAAACACAGAGCACTGAAATCCTTACAAGTGCAAGTAAAATGATCAAGCATTACTCTCTCTCCCTTTTCAATTTCTCACATCTAGTCTATTCTATCCACAACAAAATTAACTTTTGTAGATTCACAGGCAGGTAGAAAAGGAGATCGTTTTTTTGCCAGCTGAATTTACAGTCCCAAAGACTGGTTAGTTAAATGAGGTTCAGTTGCCGACCACAAAGAAGAAATTCACTGAGTATATCTGGGAATATTCTACTTGAGAGTGAATTATGGGTATTTTATAAGGCCATTATTTTATCATTTAAATGGTTAGAAATTCCCTGCAACAACATTTGCATATCCTTCTTATTAAAGGTCCATAGTTTTGTATTCTGTCATCTCTTTAATCCTCTCTGACTTCAAGACACCTAGATTTATTTGGCTTCTTGCATACTGAATCCAAGTGGAATTATCCTTTACATTTTTGAATGTTTACTTATTTTTGACTGGGTGGGGGGACACAGAACCCAAAGCATGATCCAGGCTCTGAGCTGTCATCACAGAGCCCCACAAGGGTCTTGAACTCACGAGCCGCGAGATCATGACCTGAGCTGAAGCCAGATGCTCAACCAACTGAGCCACCCAGGCGATCCTAAGTGTAATTATCTTTTTAAAAAACAGTCATCGGACTCTTTTTCTCTACTTAAATTTGCATTTCCCAAGGAGGTATGTGTGTGCGCATGTGTGCACACATAGTTTTTGGTTGTGGTTATTATTTTCAGGAATTATCATTTACAGCTGGCAGAGTGAGCCTTCTTTTTTATATTATCACAATTGATACTTTCCTATAATTTACAACCTTTCACCGGAACCCACTGAATGCTCTACATTGTTAATGTACCGAGTTTGAAAATTAGCACTTTAAAACTATGGGAAAGAAGGTAAATTCAGTGAACACTGTGTGTAAACGTGATTACATTAAATAGGATAAATTTCTAAATATTCCTCCAAGTACTGACCCACTGGAGGTTGGAACTGAAAGGAACTAAGCCATTATCGATCTGCTCATTTATAGGTGAGGAATCGAAGCTTGAGTGCTCAATGACAGGCCACATTCACAGGAGAGCTGGTGCTAGAAGTCAGTATTCCATATCCCTGCTTCCTCTCTTGCTCTTCCTCGTCTACTGTCAACAAGGCTGCTATTGATCTTGTTTAAACAGTTTAAGTCAAATCATGTCACTCTTCTGTTCAAAACGCTCCAATGATTCCCTATTTCTCTCAGAGTAAAAGCCAAAGACCCGAGAACATGTGAGACCCTGCATTAAATAATGAATACATACTTCCTGCCCCCACCAACACACAGATGCCCAACTCTGTGACCTCATCTCCTAGAACTACTTTCTTCTTTCTTTCCCCAGCTCCAGAGTGGTCTCTTCCTCAGCCCACCTCAAGGTCAGAATAGATCTTTACCTTCAGACTTGAAGGTTTGAAAACTTAACCAGCCGTTATCCCTATACACTAAAGACATTGCCCTGCCATTATTAACTGAAACCTGAAGTCTCACTTCATGCTGAGTTATGCAGCTTTAATTGGAGTGATGATGATCATACAGAAGGTGAGGGCACTTATTGGTCAGCGTGGTAAGGTGTCCGGTAAGCTCTGCATTGGCAGACACTGATGGGGTTGCTGCATCAGGACAAAGAAGGCAAAAACCAAAATAAAGCAAAGGTAGCCCCACACTCCCTGACCCTGGGCAAGCATGAAGCTCCCGGTGCCTGAGTCACACCGACTGCTTCTCTTTACTGTAATTCCCTCAGAAACAGTTGGGAGACTTGCACTGCTTTCTATTTCACAGAATTTAGAGCTAGAAAGGACCTAAGGTATCATTTAGCCCAGTCCTCTGACTTCAAAGATGAGGACCCAGAGATCCTAGAAGGCTAAGCAGACTGCTCTAGGTCACACAACCACTGGCAAAACTGGTACCCTTGTCTTGGCAGTGGATGAGTATTAAGGCCACGCAGTGATTAGTTCTCACACATACCCAAGTGAGGCGGGATATGACAGGAATGTAACACATTAGGGATCAAAGGTGTTGGAAATTGATGCTGTCACCAAAGGTTTTACTTAGTAGTGCCTCTAATGATTATTTACAAGGGAAGAAGCTTACCTAATCAGTCATGTCCAAAAGTTTTGTTTTGTTTTTCTGCAGAAGTTTTATATGTATTGACATTTAATCAAAACTAAAATCTTAAAATAGACACACACACCACACACCCACACACGCACATGCACACACACACACACACACACACACTCATACACAAGCTTCCTTGGACAAGGAGCCATTCATTGTCTTTATGTTGCAATTAAGGAGCTATGGCAGCTATTGGGTAAATCTTTTTGGAGCTAGCCACATTACTGCAAGTCACAAAATTCTAACTAAGATCAGCCCCAGGTGACACGCACTGAGACCCTGGGTGTAAATACGTTATTAATGTCATGGGGTCAATCTGACCTTCCAAACCCCTGGAGATTTAAACAGAAGTTTGAATGGTGATTAAAAGAGGAAAAACCACAGCCGACTGCATAAGAGAGCAAATGAGCTACGTAGCTTTTTCAACCTCGGGTCACAGGCTTGAATCCAGTCTAAAATATAACTTATGACAGATGCTTGGTGACCTGTAGGTGGATGGAAGTCATTTCAAGTTTTGTTTCACCTTCTTCTGAACAGGTGTGTTCACATTTATCCAACAAAGATGTTTGAACTGTGAAAGCCTCATCATCAATTCTTTCATAGAAAACCTAAGATTTAATGGGAATTAAATTTGGTTATCTCTTCATCCTTTTTAGAATAGTGCTTTCCTAATTTTTTTCTAACTTCAAGAGTCTTCCATTGACACTACATACACTGTCTTTTCTTTTTTTTAGGAATTTTTTTGAACAGTTTCAAACTGTTGGCTAAGGATTCTTAGAACAGATGTGTTTTCCCTATCTAGAAATAGCCTGAGGACACATGTAATTTTATTTAAGTTTGTGATCCATTTGGATCCAAGGTGCTTTAGGATAAGAGGCTGGTTTAGAAACAGCTTATTAGAATTAAAAAACAAAGTAAAGAATTTAGCTGCTCTTAAAGAGAGCTAGAATATTGGATATTTGGATATTTGAAAGGCATACTTTTTCTCAAGAATTTTGTAACAATATATACAGTTAATATCTTTTGTCATAATGTTTCATTTTTATATTAGCTTCAGTTTATTGGGCTTAGTTCACATCAGATTAAATAATTTCAATTGCCAGCAATGATGTAATTAATCAAATTAATTGATGTTCTCTTTTCCTACATATATATATGTATGATAGAGTAATTAGCACATATTGTATCTTTAATGATGACTTTTTACAGAATTTCTGTGATCTGAAATATAGGCCTGTGGATTTACCCATTATTTATTTTTTTGATTTTATCTTTGAATTTTAAAAATTTTATTTATTTTTATTTTTTTGGAGACAGAGAGAGAGTGCATGGGAGAAAGGGGCAGAGGGAGAGAGAGAGAATCTTAAGCAGGCTCCACACTCAGTGCAGAGCCCAACACGGGGCTCAATCCCACAACCCTGGGAACATGACCTGAGTCGAAATTAAGAGTTGAACACTCAACTGACTGAGTCACCCAGGCACCCCTACACATTATTTTAAAATGAGTGAATGGATGAACTTAAAATTAAATTGTATATGTCATGCCCAGATAGAAATGAAAATTAACCTGCTAAAGGATTCACATTTTACCTCCCTTTCGATGGTAATTTCTGAGAGCCACTGTGACAAAATGTGTTGTCACCTGGTATCAGAAAGTCATGCTGGGATAGGAAATTAGATGATTTCGAAAAAGATTTTCTGAAGCTTTTCTCATTATAATACATTACAGAATGGCCTTGATAAATAGCACTTTCTTTTTCTTTTTTTAAAAAAAATTTAAATGTTTATTTGTTTTTGAGAGAGAGAGAGATAGAGAGAGACAGAGAGAGAGAGAGAGAGAGAGAGAGGGAGCCTGATCAAGGAAGGGGCAGAGAGAGAGGGAGATACACAATCTGAAACAGGCTGAGCTGTCAGCACAGAGACCTACACGGAGCTTGAACTCACAAACCCGCGAGATCATGACCTGAGCTAAAGTCAGACTCAACTGACTGATCCACCCAGGCACCCCAGGACTTTATTTTTCAAAGCATATTTTGATTGCAAAGTCCAAAGCTGATTTTTATCTAGGCAGTGATCCAGTTTTTAAAAACACTTTATATATGTCCTCAGTTCTGGCCACCTTGACATTATGATAGTTCAGCATAATCAGACTTTATAGACTTAAAAATAACCTAATGTCAATTGATGAATACTAGCAAGAAATAAACTAAAATGTATTATAGTAATTGATAACCTATTTTTTGTAAATTATTATCATATATTATATAAATCAATCTATCTATATATCATATAAATACAAAAATTAAAGAAGTCTATTAAAAACAAAATCCTACATAAACAAGAGGGAGATAGTTGAGGTCATTGCATTTTTATATTCCTGTACCTGTTGTCTAGTACATTTCACTGATGTTTGTGGTTGCTTTTGTTTAACTTTGAAATTCTCCTTTAAAGTTCTTTCTTCCCTGACCTCATGGTAAGTTTTACTGATCTACTTTTTTCTTTCTTTCTTTCTTTCTTTCTTTTTTCTTTCTTTCTTTTTTAATGTTTATTTATTTATTTTGAGAGAGAGAGCCCAAATGGGAAAGTGGCAGAGAGAGAGAGGGACAGAGAGAATCCCAAGCAGGCTCTACACTTGGCGTGGAGCCTCACTGGGGCTTGGTCCCAGGACCATGAGATCATGACCTGAGGTGAAATCAAGAGTCAGATACTTAACCAACTGAGCCACCTAGGCACCCCTGATCTACTTTTCTAAAATAAAACAAAACAAAGCAAAGCAAAGCAAAACTTTGTTGAGTAATACACTCTCTGTATCATGACATTACATGTTAACTTCATAGCGACTTTGCCCAACTGCTTCCTTTCCAAATCCTGAGATTCTACATCTGTACTTTGAGTAATAGTTGCTAGTGGGCAAAAATATGTGCCTTCTTAGTTTTCAGTCCCAGTATATTTCCTTTGCAAATCCTACAATTTATTAACTCTATGGCAGATTGACACAAACCATGTTCCAAAATAAACACACAAAAAGACCTTCATTACTATAATATCCAGGTTGAGAAAAACTACTATGAAAGCAGGGAAATTCTGGTGAAAGGTTGCTGCTGTCCTCTTGGGTCAGCTGCTTTGTACTTAACCATCCTTAGGCATGTGCCCTGAGGAACTCCAGAACTGGGGAATTTTGCATCGTGAGGTAGGCAGCAATGCCGTATACACCTACTATCAAGAGGCGATGCTGTAAAAATGAAGGTATGGTCTTTCCTAGTTACACACATAAATAAAAATACAGTCTAGGTTTATCTTTTTGAATTAAAGAAAACTCACACACATACATCAATAGCACTTTGTTTCCACGGGGCTGCCATGGAAACAAAGTGAAATTGTGCATATAAAGTGTTAGGTGCAACCTTTTATTATCTCTGTTTTACAGATGAAGAAACTAAGACTAGAGAGATCTGCCTAAGGCCAAACAATCAGCACATGGCGGGGACCCAGTGCCTGGAACCCAAGTTTGTATGCTTGACGCTGGATCTAGGCTGTCTGCCTCTTCACTGTCCTGCCAGCCCAGTGGAGCACTACTGAGTGCCTGTTACCAATCTCTGTTTCTGGAACGCACCTCTCCGTCCTTCCTCCCACACAGTCAGCTGACCAAAGGCACAGAGCAGGAGAGCGCTGGGGTTGAGAGCGTCACATCAGATAGCTGCCTTGGAAATCTGGCCCTGGTGCTGGCTAGCTGGGCTATGCTGGGCAGTTTACCTAACCTCTGGGCCTCAGACTCTTCGTCTGTGAAATGGGATATTAACACATGCCTCACAGAGTTATGCCAGGATTACAGAGGTAATCTGTGTCATGGCTTAGCAAAGGAAGTGCTGGAGAAATGGCGGTTATGATTAGTAAGAATGCAGACTGCAGTATACTTGTTAACGCAGCTTGCTTGAGGACTGTAGTTTTGGGAAAGAACGCTATTGAATGTCTCTAAAAGGGAGTGCTGTGCTACTTTCTACTCTTTACAGATAGTTTGGGATGCCTGCTATTTCCTTTTCATTAGATAATGCAGCCACTAGAAAGCAATGACAGGTGGTAGCAACAATAGCTCTTCTTCCCTTTCTAGTCAGATATGTGAGGTGGCGGCAGCCATGTTCACACAGATGCTTTCCAAGAGTGGCAGAGACCTCCTCTGGGGTCCAGATTTCTTAGTTTTTCACTTGTTTTAATGATTACCACAGACTTCTGAGATTTATAGGCTCTATTTCCTCTGCCCTTCAAGTCTTAGATAAATATAAAGACATTAATGTAAAAACTTTCCTCACCTCAGCTGTGACTTATGGGATCTAAAATGTAGGAGAAGGCAGACCTTTCTCTGTTCAACTGGAGGGACATTACATCTGCCACTTCAGTTTCTGCTTCAGTAAAAAACATGATACATGATGGAAAATAATTTATAGATTAAACTGGCTTACACTGGCATGCACCATATATACGCTCATTTATATTTATTAAAATGTTTTATCAATAACAATGCAAATGCCAAAATAAAGAAATAAGAACACCAGAAATGAAAACCAACTTAACCAAACAAAAAATTACACTGAGATTATTTCACATTACCAAGGGACTTTTTGCTTTCCGTAAAATAATTTCTCTGTGGACATTTGCAGATTTCAGATGAGATTAAACTTATAGGAAAATTAAAAACATTTTTCACAGAGTACAGGGCATTCTGATGTAAAGTGTCAGCTACACTCAATAAAAAAAAAAGAGAGTTGGGTTTAATACCATATCGTTAATTACTTACTACCTTGATATAAAAAAAAATAACTGCGGACCCAAATTTTACTTGCAATGTACATTTTGCTTACATTTTAACTTAATGGTTTGGAACCAGAATGTTAAACGTCAAAAAAGGGAAGGCATTTTAAAGCTTTTGTTTGGAGGAGGACTATTTAGTTAACTCTCTATCCACTTTCAGAATGAAGTTACCTAATGGTTATTTCCACCACTATAGCAATTCTCTTTTAATGCAGTAATTTCATCAAACACTTTAAATATTAAATATCAAACACTTTTAAATTTTGTCATATATACAAAAACATTTTAGGATGGTGATTCTTCTATTGTAATATTTATCAAATATATCTTGCAGCTTTCTTTCAAGGGAACACATGCTTTCTTCCAACCTAAAGTATGCTTAAAAGCAGACTTCTAATGATTTTCTGAGGAAGTATGGGACACATGGTCCAATCACAGCCATATGCATACGTGTGCATGCTATGTTCCACTGCACTTTTGGGAAGTAAATTGCTTCTCACTTCTGCCCTCACTTATTTCACTCGAGCAAAAATATACTGACATTCCAGAGGCTGCATCAAGACAGCAAGTTAAAGGCAGAGAAAAACATGAAAGGTTAAGTCTCGGACAAACTTTCAAGAAGCAGGACATCAGCCCTGATGGGTTGACGAGCACTTGGATTTCATTAAACTTTCGATGCTCATAATTATGCGTGTGATTTACAAGCATGTGAAATCAGAGGCTGCCCCACTGGGGCTTGCCCCGGCACACCCTGCGTCCTCCTCCACATGCTCCTGTAGCTCCCCGGCGCCCGGGCCACTGTCTCTCAAGAGTCCCACCTCAATGGGCTCAGTCACCCGGACAATCAGCAGCTTTCAGCCTTATGTCCTCTCCTCCCCTGGTAAAAGGATTGCTTCGAAAAGCATCTTTTGAAATGAGGATCCAAGTAGATAGAGAGGGACAGGAGTCCAGTCACACTTGTTCCAGTGATAGACAAGTCTTTCGGCTTTGTCTGCTGCACTCTGCAAGCCAAAAGGGCTGCTGTGGGTGTGAGCCCCTCCGTCTTCTGGCCGCTCATGAGAACTGAGTGGCAGAGAAAGCTGTGTGTTAGTTTCCTTGAGGGGCCACCCTGTAGGTAACAGGTGCAGGCTTGTCCTTACTACACACACACAAAGCTAAGGCTGACTTTCAGATCCTTGGTAGTCAGGAAAAGTTTGGTAAAATTACACTAGAGTAGCTTTTGGTGTCATTTGTACAAGGGTTTACAGATATAAAAGCAAATTGCATATTTGAGGGACAGGAATGATAATGTTTTGCCAATTAGCTGAATACCAGGGCCCAAAAGGAACAAAAACAGGAAAAATTTAATGGGCAAAGCAATTGTTCAAACAGAATTATTGAGATTTTAAATACTATTTTTCAAAACTTCAAGAATCTTACACGGCACGAAAATTAACTCCTCTCTTCACTCAAAGTGGACAAGTAATATGTATAGGCCAATTAAGTGATAAGAAGTATGGGGCAAATGACAACCAGTATTCAACCATTTGTTCTTAGTGGTCGTTTCAGTAATAGCACTTGGGCATAATCTGGGCAGAGAAAAATGTGTCTCATTCAACATGTAACTGACCCAGGGGTTTGGTTCAGTCTAGATCAGTGGCTCTCAAATTGGCTACACATTGAAATCACTTGGGAAAGCTTTAAAAACATACCCATGCCTCAGTCCCAATCCCAGACAGTGGGGGATTTAATTTGGGCAGCAGCAATTTTGAAAGCTCTCTCAGGCAATTATACTGTGCATCCATTCTTTTATTTTTAAATTTTTTTTTATATTTATGTATTTTTGAGAGACAGAGAAACACAGAGACAGAGTACAAGTGGGGGAGGGGCAGAGAGAGAAGGAGACACAGAATCTGAAGCAGGCTCCAGGCTCGGAGCTGTCAGCACAGAGCCCAATGTGGGGCTCGAACTCACAAACCGTGACATCATGACCCGAGCTAAAGTCAGAGGCTTAACCGACTGAGCCACCCAGGCGCCCCTACTGTGCATCCATCCTTGAGAAGCATGGGTTTGTCATTTCCAAAGACTTCAGATCGATGAAGTTGGTTCTGGCACTTGCCAGAAGATCTGACTCAGAATTCAGACAGAAGCTCAATTTAAAGATTTCACAGTACCAGTATCTCTTACTTTTAAATGTTTATTTTTGAGAGAGAGAGAGAGAGAGAGACTGAGACAGAGACTGAGCATAAGCAAGGGAGGGCAGAGAGAGAGGGACACACAGAATCTGAAGCAGGCTCCAGACTCTGAGCTGTCAGCACAGAGCCCAATGTGGGGCTGGAACCCACAAACCAGGTGATCATGACCTGAGCCAAAGTGGGACGCTTAACCGACTGAGCCACTCAGGCGCCCCTCACACTACCAGTATCTTAAAGAAATTTTTACCTGGGGAGATAGAGAGTATAATTTTTTAAATTTCTCCCTTTGGGATAAAACAACAACAAACAATGCATGTGCACACATATATACATCCACAAATGATGATTTTAAAGACTGCTCACCAGCTGAACACTTGGGTCATTCTTCAGTGTCAGTATTAGTAGTTAGCTTCTACAGTGCACTATAATCAAAACTTGATCAAATCACTACATACTTTTAAAACATTTTTCTGGGGCACCTGGGTGGCTTAGTTGGTTAAGTGTCTGTCTTCAGCTCAGGTCATGATCTTGTGGTCTGTGAGTTCAAGCCCCGGGTCGAGCTCTGTACTGACAGCTCAAAACCTGGAACCTGCTTTGGGTTCTGTGTCTCCCTCTCTCTCTGCCCCTCCCCCACTTGTGCTCTGTCTCTGTCTCTCTCTCTCTCTCTCAAAAATAAACGTTAAAAAAGAAAAATTAAAACATTTTTCTGACTCACTCTTTATTTGGCAACGTCACAAACCCCAGTCTTCTAGGATTTGAGTTGTGAATAGAATTGTCTTTTCTCAAATAAAATGATAGTTTAAATTCATACGGCATAGAATTTATTCCATTAATCCAACTCCACAATTTATTTCCTATAGCAAAAAGAAGTCTTTAGCTTGTGTTTTGCAGTTTTGCATCTAACTTTGGTGAGACAGACAATTGTGTGTACTGAAATCTCCTGCAATATAGGCAGCACAATTTGGGTTTTTAAAAATAAGACAACATATTTTTAGCTTCAGACAGGACCGTTTAGGGAAGAGTTGACTAAGTTCCCTAGATGGTTGGCTATGTGGATGGCACTTCTGTGAAGTAGTTTTAAGAATCAGAGCTGGTAAAGGTTTGAGGATATCAACCAAGTCCAACTCGTTGGCACAAAAAGGTCAGTCCATTACCAGGTGATAGAAACCCCTGTCGATTTTTACTTGACCATTAACAGAAAAGTAATTCCAGATTCCCCTCTAGCAAGCCCTAGCTTTTAGAAACTCTTATAATCAGGAATTCCTCTTTATGTTTGATTTAATATACTCAGACTGGTCATCAATTACTGTCATGGAGGGATCTTCATTGTGGTTTGTCTTGTTTTCATTTCAAACATATGAAGGTTGGGGTTAGTATACATTACTAATTTCTGTGAACGGAGTATTGCAATCAATACCTTAGTTAAAACAGCTTTATGTCCTCTCTTAGAATTTTAAAATGGAAAGAACAGAGAAGTGATATACACAATAATTTTTGAGACTTCTATTTGTGTCATCTATACAAAATGATTGTTGACACAGAATACTGTCATGAACACACTGACTATTCATACATCAAGAAGCCTAAAAAAACTACTGTGAAATAGTTTGAAAATGTTTTTACTCCAGAAGTCTCTGAGGGCATATCACAAAAATCAGTGGTGTGACCAATTCATGAATGTGTTGGCATCTGCCCCATCATACCAACGACAGCCTCTCCTAATACTTCCAACTCATGACTCTAGATGGAAGTTTCATGAAGCCTAAGATAAAGGACAGATCACCTACCTGAGGGAACAAGGCTGTGGTATCATTACTCACTACCCAGTACACACTCAAAAATCCATGTGATAGATTCCTATCTTACTGACATCACTAGTGCCAAACTTCAAGGGAATTCAAATATTGCACTTTAAAACATGTTATGTCATATATTCTACAAATGCAGAATAATGGATTTTGAAGTTTATATTTAAGCCCTAAAAGCCCTGGAACTATCATAAGAAAGAAGACACAAGGGCTTCTGCAGAATTTCCAGAGGCCTGCAGAACATAGATAGCACAGAACCATAGCACTGTCATAACCTGGCTTATACAATTTTATTGCATGATAAAATGTCTCAAAGTCAGAGAAGATAAACTTTCATTCATTACACCAACGAATGGGCACAAACTGAAACGGAGGCATTCCGAAGGAACCCTAATTAAGAGGCAGTCATTCTTTAGATAGTTAAAATAGAAACAAGAATATCAGTTCTTTACTTCTTACAACAAAATTGAGCTCATTTCTAACACCTACATTTTACCATTCATTATCTTTTTAATACCAACATTGTTATTCAAATAATACATAAAAGCTGTATGTTATTCTTTTTTTTTAAAAAAAATGTTTATTTATTTTTGAGAGAGAGAGGGAGACAGAGGATCTGAAGTGGGTTCTGCACTGGCAGCTCAGAGCCAATACGGCGCTTGAGCTGAGATCATGATCTGAGCCAAAGTTGGACACTTAACCGACAGGTGCCCCTGTATGTTATTCGTTCAAATACTTGAAAACATATCCTACAGCCATTGGCAAGATGTGTAATGATCTATGTCCCCATCTCAGTAACGCTCTGTGAATGGACGTTAAGGAAGTCATTCATGAGCAGGTTAAATAATACATACAAGAATGATAAAGCACATTATTTACAATGATAAAAAGGAAACACTTCATAATTAGGAAATGGAATACCCGGAGGAGATAAAAACTAGGTTTTTGAGAAAAGTTCTCAAATTTGGTAATATACTCATGACATATTGTTATGTCAAAAAAAGAAGGTTAAAAAGGTGTATATATGGTTTGGTTTCAAATTTATTTTAAAGCTGCTTAGGGAAAAAGCTGCAAGGAAACATATTTTTGTGTGTTTCCACATTTATTAATATGGACCTGTGTTACCTTTGTAGTCAGGATAAGTTCATCTAATTTTAATATAAAAGTTGGAGGTATATCAAAATGTAAGTAGTGATATTCTTTACCTGATGAGACGATAGGTGATGATTTTTAAAATGCAGTCCCAATTTTTTCTTTCATAGAGAGTATAACTTTCACAGTAAGAAAAATACACTGCTAGTGAGTAATGTATTTGCTGCCGTATCTTAATTCTTTGTTCTTTTAGGTACCACTGGCAGTGAATTATCAGAACACATTCCAAAAAGTATTTATTGAAGTCTTATGTGAAAAACACAAATGCTTCATTTTAAGAGACTTTTGATGATCTGCTGTGAAGTCTAATGAAAACTTTTACTGGAAGAAAGTTGAAACTACTGAGCTAAACAGGTTTTCCATATGATCTGTGTGTTGGTGCTGAAGTACTTTTCCTTAAAGGACCAAAAGTACCATAAGGTACTTCTCGTATGCAGGATGTCTTAGTGACACTGACAACACACTCTTGAAGTGGGGTGGTGTCAATGATATGGCAATCCCTATATTCTAATGGAATCTTTCTAATGATTTTAAATGGTAGGTAATGAATTGGTGTGAGAAATATACCTATATTTTTCCCCGACTGTTTCTTCTGGTTTTGATGTTCTTACCTTTGAATAGAGCTCAACAAAGCAAGGAGGAGTTTATTTCTCTACGAGTAGAAGAGTATAAATCCTCCTTTGATTTCTTTCCCCAGGTAAGACATGACAAAGATAACCAGTTCTTCCCAAATCATACTGTTAGTTTGTTTCAACCTAACTTAGTCATGAGCTGTTGAATGTGCCTCAGTTTTAAAATGCCACAATTTGCTTTACAGCTTATACTGCCAATATTATAGCATGTCACACTCTTGTAAAACAAACTTGACAATAATTTTATTTATATGCCGCTAGATTATTTAACATGAGAATTCAATCGGAGAAGTGAGAAAGAAGGCAATATGTGCATATGTAATATAAAGATGGCTAATTATAGATTAAAACATTTGACTTACCTGCAAAAACATTGTACAAGGAAGGCACAGTATAAGTAGCATTTTTTTATGACACAGACTCACAAACAGATGCGGGAAAAGAATGGTTTGCTGTTGCCCAAATAACCAAAAGACCTCTTTGTTTCTACTAGCAAATGCTGATACACAATTCTACGCATTATGCCTGTCAAACAACATTTAAACACATACTATATAAAACCAAGACTTAGTTTAAATGTGTAAATTACATAGGGAAAGCATGTCAAGATATCAATCTCATTGCACTGCTTAATAGTCACCAAATAACATTAGACATTTAATGCCACTGTCCCAATTCAGTTGCCATAATTCTTGTTCCCTTATGTTGTCTCCTTATTTTCTCCTTAAATATTCTTTCTTTTATTACAAATACCTCCAGTGAGAATGATAACACTAAAATAAAATTAACATAGCCAGAGCAAAGATAAATAAAATTTAAAAAGCCAACCTTTATTCCACTTTGAACAAGTTTGTGAATGTCCAAATAAGGCTCCTTGAAAATTTCTCCTTCGGGGGTAAGTATCTTCACGTAACCTTCTTTTTCCAGAATGAAGAGCCGGTGCGAGCCGTCCCCGCTGTGCAGGGCACTGACAGGCTGGCGCAGCCCATTCACCACCTCCTGGATACAGAAGCAGTTGTGTTTGTGCTTCCTAAACAAGTTAAAGAAAACCAGTAAGCTTTTCTTGAGGTGAAGGAGGCAAAGGATGCACTTAACATCCTTTTCAAAAGGTACTTCCTCTAGGAATCAATGGTTTTGAGAATCAGGAGGTGCCATTAACCCCAAAAGTCACAACAGGACTCTTTTAAATTGCTTTCAGTGGAACACATAAAACAGCCTTCTACCAAAAAGTCCAAGAGAGAATCAACATAAAAATGCTACATCTTTTAAAATTGCAGAAGCTCATTATCTTATCTTTGAGTGACTATAATTAAAATGAGCTTTACTCACAATAATTAAGCCTTACAGAAAGGCCCTCAGAGAGAAGGTTTTAAGATCTATTTATAAAACTCTGATTTGCTAATGATAATTGTGCTGAATATTTCCATAAGCTAACAATAAGCATAAAGTTCAAGTTTAAAACTGTAATCATGAAATTCACAGGAATCATAGAGAAGCCAAACTCATGATAATAAAAGATTAGTAGTCTAAGCATTAAACGCTTTTAAGGGAACATGGTATTAGGGAAGCAAACTATCCAAAAGACAGAAAAAAGCATCTGGAGGATATAGCTGCTGGAATCAAGCACAGAAACAGTTGATTCACTAATAAAACCGCAAGGTTTGTCAGTTGGTATTTTGTTTTTGTTTTTTTAAAATTAAAGAGCATTTATCTTTATGAACCTGCTGATCTCTTCCACTTTGTCATATTCTTCCATCTGGTCCAAGTAGTTAGATGCTGGTCCTCTGATTTGTTTTCTTGGAAAATCTGGAAAGCACAACCCACCATCTTTTCTTGCATAGTAAAAGCAAAACTCATCAGCAGTAGTTTGAAGGAAACCTTTAAAGAAATGCAAAAAGACTCATTAGAAATATTTAGTGTCACAGTAAAAACATCCTATATGAAAGATAAAATAGAGTTAAGAGATTTTTTAGAAAGTATATGAATATTCTAGGAAAATAATAAAAAGAATGAAAACTAATTTTTTTTTGCTTGGGATTTCTATTTTTTTCAAAAAAAAATTTAAGAATTTCAATTAAAATGGAGTAATATTGCATTGGCTATTTTAAAAGACTCATCTGAAATACACATAATACAAATCCAGCATTAATCTTGTTATTGTTATTGACTGTTTGCAAGATTCTATGGTATGTATGTTGTACGTTTATCTGATCACTGTTCAGCATTTTCCCCCAGAGCAAAAATAACTTATTAAGAAGAACAAATTAGAGTGAAAGAAGAGATAGGCTATTAGGTGCTGATTTTGGTCATTTTACATATTTTTTTTTGTACTGTTGCTCACATATGATTAAATAATAAATCTAATGAATATCACAAGGTAATTAGATGCTATAAGTGACTGGCTCACAGTAACTGTGCTAAGAACAGAGTCTCCATTTTCAAATATGTAAGTTCCTTTTTCCTACACCTCACTTTATATAAAATAATGATTATTTTGTAAAACAAAACTATACTTAATATATCCCTTCAATCTTCTCAATCAGAAAGCTGGTATATCACCCCTCACTGAAAAAAAAACAAACATGGATAACAAGCCAAAACAAAAATGCAAAATAGACTTACTTAAGGAAGTCTGAAAGAAAGCTGTTTTCTCTTTTCTTACATATTAAGAATTTTTTTATCAAATAAAAACAGCTATACTTGACTAAAAAAAGAAGAGGGCTTGATGACAAAAAAGAATTTTGACATTACTCTCACAATTTGAGTCATCAAGTATTGGCTTTTTTTGTGGTGGAGGGCATACTAATAAGATTCACTTCCATATCCTGATGATTTCTGCTCTCAGAATATGATATGGCTACCAGAATCGACCTCATATGATGTCCTAACTTCTTACTTCTGGTGTCATATCTTTATGCATAATGTTTTGATTTTTTACCTAACAAATTAGATTACTGTACACCTATCAGCTTTGTGATAAAGGCACCTTATAACTTAGCTGATATTTAGAAGTGGTTAATGGGTCCAGGTTTGTAAGGATTTCTAAAAACAAGAATTGGGGACCAATTCTTAACCAAGTGAGACTTACCAATGAAACATGAAAGACTAAAAGTTTATTTTCTATGCCCTTGACCTAGGTCCTCTCAAACCTAAAACTAATCTTATAATTCTGAGGATCTTGGTGTACGTTTTGACCTAACTTTTGAGTAAAATGTATCACCTCTAAATTTCTGAGACAGACTCTTCAAGGCCAATATCTGACTAGGCTACTAAGAAGCATCTTATCCTTGGAAACCAGGCAAGTGAGAGCATGTCCTTGGGAGTTGTGTGTGTATATGCGTGTGTGTGTGTGTGTGTGTGTGTGTGTGTGTGTGTGTGTGTATGGGGGTATGGGGGGGTGAGACTGAAAGTAGGCATAGTAGCTGGGAGGGGTGCTCCACACGAGGGGCAAGGCAGCTGCAAGGAGGTTATCTTTCTTTGAAAAAATTCAGGGATTAGAAATTGGGGAGAGGAATGAAGGCTGCACAGCATTTACTCTTCTTCAGCAAGTAACTGTTTACAAAAGATAACTTTCTCCTCCATTCTTTTCTGGCTAAGAATATACATGAAAACTGCCCAGTAGTGTTGAACGATCATATCTGAGGTGAAAAGAAGAGAAGGAGAATGGAGTTGTTAAATCAAACCTTTTGCAGTTTTGGGCTAGATCGTTTTTTGGATACACACACACACACATACCTACACACAAACACACACACACACATACACATAGATACATACACACACAAACACACACACACACAAACACACACACACACAGCTCCCATCAGGCAGCAAGATCTCCATGCCAATATTACGCACGCAGGAATACTGTCATACTATGTATATACTTATAACTGAATGTGAAATGAGAAAATTTGTTTCAACATGATGGTTGCCTGCAGGATCACCAAAAAAAAAAAATATTCAAAGTGTAACTGAGAAGAAATTTCAAATTTGCTTTAAAAAAAAAACCTGTATTCCAGCATCATAGTCTGCAAACCAATACCATCTTAAGGAGAAATTAACAATGCTGATGGCTGATTCCGTTTTACAAGGAGTTATTAGCTGGGGACAAACATGCGGAAGTGAGAAATCTTTTTCAAATAGAACATCTAAAGATTAATTAAGTACAGATTCATAAACTCTATGGCTCCAGAGGTACTATGTTCTCTTACCAAATCAAAAGGAGAACAAAAACAAAACTGGGATTAACAATGAATTATTCCTAGCTTTTTATAGAATCTCAGTATACTGAACAAGTGTGACGGAGGGAGTCAACTCAAAAGACTTTTACATAAAGATATGGGTATTTTCTCATAATTACACACATCTAACATTTTCATTAATACTTTACAATGATCTGATTTTGTGGACAGTGATGAATAAGATATATTTTGCTGTGAAGAGCTAAAAGGGACCTGGCTTCAGGACACTGGGCTTACATTTACTGCCAGGGAAGATAGAATTTACCAAATAGTACC
Source organism: Prionailurus viverrinus (assembly GCF_022837055.1). NCBI lineage: Eukaryota > Metazoa > Chordata > Mammalia > Carnivora > Felidae > Prionailurus > Prionailurus viverrinus. The sequence continues at coordinate 82,574,205 of NC_062564.1, forward strand.
CTTTTATTTGGAACAATACCCTGAAGAGCATTTTACTGAAGGTGGGTGTTTAGTTCAGCCTGTATCATCACAGTATCATCAAGTCTACTAATGATGGAAGTACACAGATTATTCCAGCACCTGTATTTTTTTTAAACTCCTGATAATTTATCAAATGTCCTGGAGCGGGATGAATCCAGTCCTACTATACCACAAAGCACCCCATAACATGCTCATGTAAACAAATATTCTCTGTGGAGTATTCTAAGCTCTAGCTTTTCTCTCAGAATGTATGCCAGAGAAAAGTTACTTTTCCTCCTTATATATGCTGTTCAGCAAATAAAGAAAGAAACGAAACGAAACCCATTGTTAGTAAGGCCTGCACTTGACAGCATTTTCTAATAGAGGTAGTGGATTTTGATGTATCCATCCATTCCGTCTGGCTTGCTCTCGTGGGGAAGACACATGTATAAGATATCTCCCTGGGGTCAGGAGTGGCTATGGACTAGAGAGACTCAGTGGAATCAAACCCTTGACCTTGGCCTCATTAGCAACAGGATTAAACCAATTGAACTAATTGTATACTGACATTTCACACTAAATCACCTACAGCTGAAGAGATGACAGTCTGAGAGTGATAAAAAGTGTATCATGATACTCGTGATAACAACTGTAAAGGAAGAAACAAGGCCCATGTCTGTCCTTTTGTACACTTCCCACAGAGTGCACTATGCCATCACTGAGTGAACAGGAAAGCATCTACTCCGCTCATCACAGTGCAGCAGGAGAAAAGACCTGTGATGCTGAGCAAGAAGCTCCTGTGTGCGGGGTTTTTTTTTTCCAAATGCAATTTTGTTATTTTTAGAAGTTTTAAGAATTTACTTCCCTAAGTCAACTCACAACTGGTGAATATTATGATTAATAAAACACTAGTATATCCTCACTATATTAATTTTTAACTTTTCTCGTTTTTTTGAAAATAGGCACACCATGAATGTTTCTGAATTAAAGTTTCTGAAGAGTTTCTTTCAGATGTACCTGTATTCCCAAGTGACTGGTGGTGCTTTCTGAAAGTCATGAAGGTGAAGCAAAGGGGTAGATCATTTATGTATTTATTTCTTTACGTTCTGGGCAATGGAGGGAAATGAAGACATCTCAGAAATTATTTTTCCTCTCTCTCAACCCCTTTTAGCATTTGCCTTAGTGCTGCATTTTTAAGTTTCTGATTTGCAGAAAGATGAGGCTGTTCATGAGAATAGTCAAATATATCGACTTCTTATAAGAAAGAATCACAAAGTAGCTGTTTTTTGCAACTTTGAACTCCAGAGAAAAGTTACACCATGTCATTAAGTAAACCTGAGAAGGTGAAAATATTAAAAATTTGCTTTGAGAGCAATTTCTGAAAGATAATTGTTCTAGAATTGTAAAGAGCCTTCTGTGTTGGGGCAAGGGCTGAGGGGAGGATTACCATCTTCTCTATCTATCATACTTCAGAAAATGGTCAACTGTGTGCCAAGGATCAGTCTGGCTAACAAATTGATTAACATAAATTAACACAAAGAATGTGTTATTACAACTCACTTTTGCGACAAGTATTCAGGATGATTATTAGCAGTTGACGGAGGCAGGAGAAGCCCCCCCTGCTTGTTGCTAAAGCCTGTAGCCTGTCCCTGGGAAGCACCCTTGCTGCTCTCTCTACCACTGGAGTAGAGCTTTCATCTGGTTATCTTTCAAGGCAGCCTGGGTGGCCACCAAAAGCACTTGACATCTTGATGCACTTCAGCAGTTTTACATATACACAAACTTTGTAGAAAAATAAATTTGTCATTCGTCACCACATATGTTGATCTGGGGAGCGAGGTGCTTGCAGTTCTGGCTCCTGAGCTGTTTGCTACACTCTTTCTTCTGCTGGATATTGCTTTTTGTTGTTTGTTTTGGAAGCTAAAATAACTTCACATAGATGGAGACTTTCTGGGTGAGTCTTTAAATACAGCATAGTTGTATTTATCTCCAGTAGATAAAGGTAGAGGAAAATGGGAAGTGTGGGTGTTCTTTTCAACTTACATTGGTAAAGGCAAACCTTCAAGACTTGAAATTTGCAGCAAACCTTTATGGTACCTAATCTGTTATCGCTTCTCGGCAGGCCTTCTATGCAACCGTGACCTATTCTACTTTGCTTTTGGGGAACGTGATAAAGAGGAAGAAACAGCTGGTTTAGGAAAAGCATGGTTGTGGTTTATAAAGACAATAATAATATTTTCACATGAATTGGTTTAGATACATGTTATGGTACACCAAAGGAAGCAAGCAATCCTAGTCAAAATGTTTTCTTAGGTTATTGCGAGAGCTCTATAAAAAAAAAATCCACACTTTTCTGGGTCAGAGAAAAATGTAAAATATGCATAGCAGTTAAAAAGTTCTCCAAGGGCATCCTTAAAGCTTGTCTTTTCCTTCAATGCCATTTAGTTTTATAAACTGTTAGCTTCAGTAGATTTGTTTGTGTGTGACTTTGCTTAACTAAACAGAATCTGTGTCGTTAAATTCTTTTGTATCTCTATGTTGATTCTTCCAACTAAAGCAGTAACAACCAAAGTTTATAAACTTTTGATAGTAAAATTAATCCATGTCCAAGAATCTATATGTTTATTAGGGTCCAAAATATGGTAGTGAGCAGGTATATTCGTGACACTGTCAACCTAAGAACTTCTTAATCTATTCTATCACTTCCTCACTGCACAACTTTGGTTAAGGCATTTAACTTCTCCTCAGGCTCAGTTATCGTCATCTGTCAAATGGGGATGACTCCACTTTTCCTACCTGCAGCATAGAGTTTTTGAAGAGCAAATTAGTCATTACATGTAAAGGTGCTTTGTAAGGTGTTACTTTTCTTGGATTTCTAGTGATACTTTAATTAAGGGAATACTACCTTAAAAGTCCATGGACAATCTGCACTTGCATATCAGCTATGTAGAAGAGGAGGCTGTCTTGATATGGATGCTAATGGATGAAGAAGACATCAACAAGAAACTTGAACTGATAATCCAATGTGTGTAGATTACCAACTGTAGTGTTGATTTAACAAGAACTGTAAAACATCCCATCGAAACCAACATACTGTGTGCAGACTGAAATGATAGTAATCCTTTTAGCAGCAATGAAAGGTTACACATTTGTAAAGGTTAATTGTGAGGCAAAAGTAGGTATTTTGGAAGGTGAGATAAATTTTACACTCTCAGAAGCAAACATTTAAGATCAGGTATCTTGTGAGGATATGCTGCAGTAGTTTATTTAATTTATCAATTTTTTTTTTTTTACCTGGAATATGGCCTCGGCAAGTATAAAAGAATTCTTTGCAATAGTCTTTGCAGAGCAGGGGAAGTACAAGGTCTCTTTCCAAGGCTTCTCTTTCAGGTGAGTTGAACAGGCTCTGAGAATGTGGAGAGCAAAGTGCACACTTGATTTCCTCCAGTAACTTCCCACATTCTGTGTTGTTGGTAACAGAAAATATCTGAAAGCCATAAATCAGAAACAAACTTCCTTTTATTCATGTGAAGCTAGGTCTAGTTATGTTTTTTGTAATCATATAAGTAGAATAGTATAACTTAGCCAGTGCAGTTGTCTGAAAAGAATTATCATATCAGAAACACAGGATGCTTTTAATAAGGCTAGAAGTACCGTCTCTTGGGCTGGGCTGGGGGAGCGGAGGGTAAGGATGCACAAAAGTCCTTCTTACTTTTGCAGATCAAAGCCTGTTTATCTTTTGGGTATGAAAAATTAAATGACACCTATATTGAGACCCTTTAACCCTTTACCATGTTACTCTGCATCAGAGTGCATAGCGATATTTGCATAGTGCATAGTGATATTTGACTTTAAAATTCTAAATACCTTTATCCAACTGTATTTAAAGTAGAATTTTTTAAGATATGATCATTTCTGTCTTAGGTAAAATTGAAATTCGTGATAGGATATTCTCAAAGATACTACTTTAATTACATTTTTCTAGTTTCAGTTCATTTTCAATCCACAGGTTGCATCGGGAAAGTTTCCTAAAGTGGGGGGAATATTGCCTTTTCATGTTGTAGAAAAATAATATCTGAAGCTGAAACTGGTTTCAGACCAATTTTTATTATTCATTTTATCTTAGCCAGGAAAAACTTTCTAACCAGCTCCTCAGGTATGTTATATGTGTGAATAAACACAGGAGTTTAATAAAAGTGCTTTTGTATAGGATTGAGTGAGTTTTAATAAAAAAAAAAGAATACTTTTATCTTTATTTATACAGTATTATGTCTTTTTTTTTCAATAAGACCAATTTGGGAGTTACTGATTCACTGAAGTTAGTAATTTGTAGATAAAATAGGTCTTGGTGTCCAGTACTAACTTTAAAAAACTGACTTCAGGAGCTCCTCTAATAAATATAGAAGACAATACCAGCACAATATTTGAGACGTAAAATGTAGTGCTGTCTAAATCATGCATTGATTTTTCATAATAAAAAACACAATAATGGGAATGAATTTTATACCTTTTCTCAGTTTATGTAACCAAATTTATACTTAACTATTTAGAACTAGGAACTGAAAATAACATTTGAAACTCTAAATCATTGTTCAAAGCAAATACTTCATTCATGAGTTGAGGTTCTAATTTGAGTAAATGGCATGGCTTCTATTTTTTAGGATAAAGATATTCTAGGTGATAACAAAATTTGGACCTGAAAGAACAAAGCAGCTAAAAAAAAAATCGCTGAATACAAGCATGCTGAAATTTTAGCATGCAGTAATTAAAAGCTCTATAGAAGTTACCATATATATATATGTACCTATATATAGATATAGATATAGATATAGATATAGATATAGATACACACACACTCTGTGTTGTCACTACCTATAACATTCAGAAGAGTTATTATTAACCACAGTTATATTTACACGTTGATTTTTATCAATTTATTTAAATGACAATTGCTTAAATGGTTAAATTTTCTAAAAGGAAACATATGCCAGACACTTAGAATTTGCATTCCAAGAATGTTTTAAATGTCTTTTATTGTCCATACTCTGGCAGACCTCACCAGATCTATTCAATATTAATACTGTTCAACTTTGTTCTGTTTGTTTATCGTACAGCAGTCCCCTAAGAACAAAACAACTGCAGGATGCTGAAGCCACCTTTTTTGCTGGCTGGAAAACTAGAATGTAATTACCTTTAGTTTTATGGAGAATATGCATACTTCCATTTTTTATAGCTGAAACAAACTGATCCCCATGTACTCTCCCAGCTGCTATCCAGGAAGAGCTTGATTTTAGTGCCTAAAGAATTTTGTCTTTTACAATTTTTGGAATGTGTCCTGGCCACAAGATCTCTCATCAAAAGTTTCAGAAATAGGATTCAATAAATTATCTGAAATCGAGTATAATATTATTCTTTGTAAAGTTTCACGCTGTTCCGGCCCAGCAGGATGGTAACATTTTGCTCTGTGTGAGGTCTGCAGTGTAAATACCTATTTGAAGATAGATAGAGCCATCATTCTGGCTTTGGTTTCAATGAACCAATAGTCTTACTGAAGTCAATTAAACTGACTCAGCCCAAGCTGCAACACTGTTTTAGACAGATGAGTACTGGTGTGTGTAGGGTATTTTTTTCTTCTTTTTTGCCTATGTGCTTGTGTCTATATAGGTCCATAACTTTATGCCTGACAATGTCATCCATCTGAAGAAGAAATTTAAGCTAATTTCCTGTTTCGATTTTTAAAAGCCATATATGAAACCATCAAATTATAGTGGTTTAAACTAAATATACTTTGAAAGTCATGTAAAACTTCGAGACATTATTACAGCATGCCTAGTAATGACCGTGGCTGTTGCTGACTAATTTATAACATCTGGGAGGTCATCCTTTAATCTTTGGCCACAAGAAAGTAAAATCCACGGAAGAAAGGTAAGATGAACACCGTAGTACACAGTGAAGTGTGGCCCAGAACTATAGCTTATCAACAAATAGTAAAATGGGTGACAGAGACCTTCTGTATTTCTCTTTATTTATCAAGTAACTAAACAAAGAGGATAAAAAGGCACCCACGTGGTTTTGATGAGCAGACAACAGGAGAAAATACATGACAGCATATTAAGATGTCGCCTTAAGATCAGTGGGTACACAGAAAGTTATTTCTAAAAATCATATGCCTACAAGGCTGTTCAGCTGTTGGGTGGAACACATGCGTCTCGGCACTATAGTGCTGGATTATGTCATTAAAGAGTTCAGTTTCAATTTTAGGCTAATATGTAAATAGATCATTGTACTCAGGCAGCTGTTAAAGGGACCCCAGGATGAGTTATTTGTTTAGTTGGATGTGTTCAACAATAGCCTTTGTCCCTGAAAGAGCCAGAGCAAACAAATGATTGTAAAAGGGCACACTTGAAAACAATTACTTTTCACCCATTCCTTGACAGCTTTGGCTGTGAAACCACCCAAGGTAGAGAGAGCTTCTATGCCTCTGTGGCTACAAGTTTTAGAAATGGGGGTATTTCAGTTGGCTGCGGATTCAATTTGGCTAATGGGAATGAGGTCCTTTTAGCATGTTGTATTTAGGAACTGCAAAAATATTGCCAAGACAATAGAACTTCCTAAATTTTGGCAGTATTTGTTTATAATGGCAGTTAACAATCTTGTTACGATACACAAAATTATTAAAATGTACAAAAAATTAAAACAAAAAAGCATAATACCATTATGAAGAATTGAACTCAATGCCAGTTCATTACATTAAAGAATTGAACTCAATGCCAGTTCATTACATTAAAGAAACGTGTTAGTTTGGAGTCTGGATTTAACTGCACAGCTGAGCATGCTCAAATATTCCTACCTATTTTGCTACTGTCTATGAAGTTTCTTCCTATAGGAGAAAGATGTGCCTGTAGTTTCTTGAAAAGTTGCAGAAATCTTTCTGGAGATTTTTTTTTCCCATAAACAAAAACGGGCCCTTTCAAACAGCCATCATCTCTCCTGTACACACGTTATGAAATAAGACCCTAACATATATTATAAGCCAGGAAGGCTTAGGGGAAAACAAGGAAACACTGAAGTTTATTATAAAATAACATGTTTTAAAAACTATTAAAACTTGAGAGCTAACATAGGTCAAGAATGCACATGCATAGCTATATCACTTCTCTGTTTTGAACAATTTGAGTATTGTTGGTTTATAAAGCACTTGTAATGGAACTAGCAAAGTCTAGTGTACCGAATTTAATTCAGACACATTTTCCAAATGAGTAGGGGTTTGTTGGAGATTGGAAGCACGTAAAACGGAAAGGAATGTGGATAGCTAACGTGGCAGATTTCTTCCTAAAGAATGATTTCTTAAAAAAAAATTTTTTTATATAACTCCTCTTAAGGGCTATAACTCCCCTCAGTTCCGCCCCCCCGCCCCTCCAACTCCCCACTCTATTCAGTTAAAGTTTTCATTCCTCATGTTCCTGGTAGAGTTCAGCATTGCAGGGGTCTGGAGATCACTGGTGTAGTCATAGTGTACATTGCACACAGGGAGACTTAATGGCAGATATTTCTAAACCTTTCTCTGAAGCTCCTGGTAAAACCCTGCAGATGATGTGAATGTAGCTTTTCTGATTTAATTCAATTACCACACAGGAGCTTAATGACATTGTTTTGAATAAAATGCTGGAATATCTGTTCCCTGAATCGCAGACTACTGCTGCATATGGTAAGAATAAAGAGAGAGTTGCAGCTGAAAACCTGCAGCAAGACGGTTCTCACTCATCTGGGAATAGAGGGAGTTGGACAAATGCTCCCTCAAAAGGCATGAACATTTGGACAGAGCTGGGGACTGAAAGAGAATGATGTTCTCTAGTTTCACCCATTAGTGAACCAACTAACAAACACAATGGTGTTGTTGTTATTCTTTTGCCATAAGCAACAGGACTCTGTGTGTGGGCAGCAGTTTAGTGGGGAGGAGGATAAGTCGACCCCTTTTTGTCCTATTGATTTTTTCCTATTTGCATGACTTGAGCAAATTAAATGATGCAATATGGCTTTTTGTTACAAAACAAAGTGAGAGATACCACCCAGACACATATGTTGATTCGTAGGAGCTGTTTACATGAGAATAGAGTGAAATCTACCGTGAACTGAGCATAAAAATTAGATTCAGCCTGGGTATTTTTTTTTTTTTTTTTTTTTAATGCCTGGGCCAGCAAGACTGAAGCACAAGTTTTCCAAGAGTCTCTCAGACCTTGACAACTGCAGTGTTGTAACAGAGGAATTCTTAATTAAACCTAAAATGGGGAACGGGAGGGGGAGCGAAGACACCTGATTGTTTATTTCACGTGCAGTGATTGTTAATGACGGGATCCCCCCTTCCCTTTTGCAGTACAGTAGATAGCCCACGTTGCTGCGTCCCATGACAAGAAAGATGTTGGAAACTCAAAAAAATAAGTTTGCCTTCACACTCAATCGACACTATCTCATATTCGTTTAAACTCAAGAACACAAGGGAAGTGTAAATGCCATTAGTCCTAAAACAAGTTTCTAGAGAAGATCTTCCTGGACAACTAACTGCCATTTGAAAGCCTGAATTTACAATGTTTCAAAACATTACAAACTGGGGCGGAGAACGGTCTCGGTTTTAGGTGACAAATACGCCCCAGCAAAATCTCTGGCCAGCTTTTCGGGTTCTCAACTGGAGTACCAGGAGTTCCTTTTCGCAGCCTAACTATTGTAATGCAAGACAACCCCCTCTGACGGGGCTGGGGATCATAAACCAACCATGCTTCAACATCCTTTACGATTCAATCCTCTCCCTCACCGAGCACGTGGAGAAAACTGCACAAATCTTGTTACCCTAGAAAAATAAACCGGAAACCACAGCCACCTTAATTTACAGTTTCACCGCAGCCAATGCCCGATTCGACCCAAAACACACTGTTAATCGCGATTCTTTTAAAATATTTACCCAGCCCAGAATGCGGGTACCACAGAAGCTTCTCTTTTCTGACACAGGCAGTTGTGCACAGCATCCCGACCACGGACTCGTGGGGGCGGGAGAGCTATCTGCGCACCCCAGAAGAACGCACCACCGAATCACGCTAGCACTTCAGCCAAAGTTATCAGACAGAACTCTCCAAACAAGTTTTCTCCCTTCTCACGGCCACTAGCAGTCCTGGAGCCCCAGGGAGCCCCCACCTAGCCAGCATGTCACTCTCGCATCTGTGAGGCGGGTGCGTGCTTACCTTGTTATCCAGGCGCCCCAACCCTGGGCTGTCACTCCGCAGACAGCAGGACAGCCGAGGGTAGAAGCCACCGCACAGCATCTCTCCCCCACTCAGCAGCTCCAGCTGGGACATCATCCGCCTATCTCTCCTTTTCAGGCGCTTCGGGGGGTTCCCATTCAGGCACCTTCTCCTCCGCGCTCCGCTCCCTTCGATTCTTTCCCCAAACTTAGCATCTCCTTCAAAGAAGCCCAGAGCCACGGCCAGGAGCAGCAGCTTAAAGGAGAGCATCTTCAGCATCGTCTGCCCCGAGCGGCAGGGGCTCGGCGCGGGAGGCTGGGGGGGGAACGCCACTGCCCACCAGGGGCACTAGGGCGCAGCTCCAGGAGGAGGCTGCGGGGGACACTCGAGAGGCAGAGAGTGGTGCCGGGGGCGGAAATATGTAGAGCGATGCAACTTTGCGAAAAATAAAAGACAAGGCGATGGGTCCAGTGCCTTAGGGGAGTCCGAGGACCGAGACAGGGTTGTGCAGATGACACCGTTTGCAGTTGTGCCAGGGTCAGTTGGGTTAGGGGCTTCCTGCTGCGGCTGGGAAGTGGGAGGAGGAGAAAGAGTTGGAAGAGGAGAAGGAAGAAGAGGAGGAGAAGACGGCCACAGAGGTTCACTTGTCCATGTAACGGGAGTTGTTTAGGTGAGACAGTAGCAGGAACAGAAAAGGCGGCGGCGGCGGCGGCGGGGTAGACACAGGCAGGGCCAGCGCTGGGCTCTAGATGATGCTGAGGTCTCCTCTGCCGGCGGCTGCAGCTTCTCACACAGCCTCTCATGTTTCGCTCCCTCTTTTCTTCTTCTTTTTAACTAGCGCGCGGGGAGGTGCTGCCACCGCGCGCCCCTTGACGTCACCGCTCCTCGCGCGCCCCCGCCCGGGCCGAGGTGGGGGTGGAGGGGAGGGGGCGGCCCCGGCGCGAGCGCGTCCCCCGGGCCCGACGGCCTTGCGGCTGCGGCGGGGAGGGGCCACAGGCCGCGGCGGCGGACGGAGGGGGAGGGCCTGGCGGAGCCCTCGGAGCCAGCCTCGAAGGCGCGGGACGGAGCGCGCCCGCCTCGCCAGGGCGCCCGGCTGGGGGCGTCCCTGGCCCCGGCCCGCGGGCGCGCGGAGATGGCCCGCTGGTTCCCCTCTCTTCCCCAGAGCCCCTCCGCACTACCCCTGGCTAAAGGCTGCCCGGCCGAGGCTCCGAGAGCAAGTGAGTAAAAAAGGGGCGCCTTCTAGCCCCCCCCCCAAACTAGGCCGGGGGGGGGGGGGCGGAATGAACCGAGTGGGCTGGAGTTGGCGGGAGGGAGCTTTTCGTCCCTTTCCCTCTCCTGGCCGGACGGCCTCCCCCTGCTCGCCGGTGACTTGCAACACGAAGCTCAAGTCGATAAAGATCTTACTTGGGGTCTGATTTAGAGGCCGGGGTACAACCCAGATCCTGCGAGCCGCCGAGTAGGTTAAGGCGGTCCGAAGACTGTTCGAGAAGAAGAGAAGTATCCATCCTTGATAAAGGTGCCGCGCCCTACTGAGGTGACACAAGCGCGTCTGCATGCATGCGGTGGGGTGTCGGGGCCCCCAGTCCTGCGGGCAGGGCCCGGACGCCCCTTCCGAGGTCCGACCTGTGCCCTGGAACCCAGTTGGACCCCGCCCGCACCTTCCCGGAACGCCGGAGCGCACCCTCCCTCAGGTGGAGGACAGAGGAAGTTGGCCGCAGAATCAGCGTTCATTTTAAATGAAAAAAAAAAAAAAAAAAAAAAAAAAAAAAAAAAAAAATCCTGGGGAGATTTTCCTGGTGGTGTAAATACAGAGGCTACCGAAGCATTAGTTCTGGAGGAAGAATTCGTAGCAGGTTTGCGGGAGTCCCGAAGCGGGATGCCCTATGAACCCGATGTACCTAGATAATAACCTTTCCCCCAGCTAGTCGAAGTCTGTGTACAAGTGTTTCGAAAACGATCTGTACCTTATCAAGAGTGGTGACCTGACGCTTACGCGATGCCCGCAATTTGGCGTGAGGGTGAGCGGATGGCAGGGTTGCACACAAAATGTGCCTTGTGCCCATTGGAGTAAGAGGGAGGCAGACTTTCCGGTAGATGGGATTTTGAAGAAGAGATAAGGCAGTTTTCCCATTTGGGCGATGGAAGAATGTTCCCCATATTTGGATTTGCTTCACTTCTAGTACATAAACTAACGTGAAAGTCGACGATGGTGGAAGTGGACAGGGGATTAAGCTAATTGCTGTTAAAGTGGCCTCAGTGGCCAGATAGGGCTTCTGCCCCTTTCAGTTTCTGGACCTGGATTTACTAGTGGAGGTAGGTTTTTCTCCCCGGAGAAGTGACCGCTTCAAATACCTGAAAAAAATCTGCTGCGATATTTGGTCCGGTACTGAGCTCAGTATAGGTCTGGGATGGCATCCTTAACATTTCTCCCAGGGCCTGTTGTATGTACATGAGTTCTTTCTATGTGTGATCACAAATGCTACTTCTGATCCCACAGACTGCTTTATCTGACATGCTTCCTACATCAAGGACTTTTAATATAAAATAAATCATAGAACTATAAGGACTTAAGACTTTAAACTCTCATTTAATAAACAGGAGAAAACAGGCATTCCATCAAGATTAAATCATCATTTTACAATCTCATCTAACTAGGTAGCTTAAAAAAACAGGATTTAGGGACCCAATCTAGGTTGGTTTCCACTATCCAATCCTTTACTCCCAAATAACCAGTTTTATGTTCTATTTCCAAAACAAAACAAAAAAAAAACCTTTTAAAATTATATTTCAGTGGCTTGAGCTCCGACTCCAAGTGATGAATTCATCATAGTAGTTTTGGAACAGGCCTTCCTTATGGTTTGTACTTCAAGACTAAGGACACTTAAAAGGTAAATTAATTTTGGTAAAAAAAAATTATGTGGCTGTTATAATCTGTGACCCTATGTTTTAAGAAATAGTTTATAAAAGATTACTGAAATGAGACACACATTTTCTTTCTTGTTACATGGGAGCTAGAATTGATCCCATGTATTGTTAGTCATGACGAGTCAATAAATCGGGTCACTGATGATATAACTCAGCTTATTTATTCTCAGTGTCACTGGTATAGTCACCAAGCAGTTTTATACAAGTAAAGTCACTTCTGATACTTTTTTTTTTCTTCCTCAGAGGGAAGTTGCATAGTTCACCTGTAGCCAACTTGACAGCATAATTTTTAGGAGTCAAGAATCGACATTGGGTTATTTCTTAAGATTGAGCCTTGAAAGTCCACTTGGATGTGACGCAGCTCTGTGCACACTTGCACATGAAAATGATCTTCCATCAAGGAGCTCTCCCTCTTCAGCTAAATCAACAGCAGTCGTTCGAAGAAGAAGGGACCCCCTATCTGACCAAACTCAGCCAGACTAATCAAATAAGTCTTTGTGAGCAAGGAGTAAAGCTGCACTAGGGTGGCCCCATCACACCTTTCTTGAGCAGCTCCCTCTAAGATTGCCACCTACATGCAGGTCCTACCCTGTACGAAGGATGGATGGAAGATTCTTGTGAACAGATTAGGTTTATTGTAAAAGATGAAATATTTGACCAAAATGGAAGTTAATTTCATGGATAAAGTTCAAAATATTACTGTGGATATGAATTATGTTTGTATGTATTTATATATGTATGTATATATAGTTATGTGGTTACATGTTTCTATGTATCAGAAATTAGCACAACTTAAACTTAGTAAATGTTGAAAATAAAACTATTTTGGATGTTGGAATCAGTTTTACGTATGGATTTCTAGCCTTTTCAGAAACATATGCACTATTACATTTCAACAAGTATATACTGAGTACCAGCCACTGGGCTGTGCAATATATGTGCAGTAATGACCCTGTTTCTAAGTAGTTTATTATCTAGCAAGGAGGATAAATGATAAGGTCATAAATTAACCCACAATTATAAATTATAAATTGTGGTAAGGGGTGTGAGAGACATGCTATGATGGAGAATAACAAGGCACACTTAGTTCAGACTGAGTCACTGAAAAGTCTCTCTGTGAAAATGACATTTCAGTTGAGACCTGTGAGGTGAGTTGGAAAGAGTTTATTTAAAGTTTAGAAACTACCATTTAAAGTTTAAAAACATTTGAAGTTTAGAAACATGTGAATTCAGAATAGAATAGGAGACATTTAAGCAGAGGCACAGAATGAAGAGGTAACTAAGAAAGGAGAGAGGTTAAATTTATAGTGTAGTTTATAAACTCTAGGAAACTAATGAAGTTATATTCATGTATGTGTCATTTCCTTTTGCAGGTACCTAATCCTCATTTGTCTTTGTCTCTTTCTTTAAATCCTGGATTTTTACTCAACATTGAGGGATTGTAGTTTAATGACCCTTCAGCCTGTTGCATCTTATCTAACCAGCACTTATGTGTTATGTTTTCTTTGTTTTCATTTGTGCATTGGTGATAACTGTTGAGATTTTTTTTCTTCATGGGAGTTAAATATCCATGAGACTTTGAGCTCTATGAGGGTAGGAATTGCATTTCCTTCTTGTTGGGCCATCCCAGGGAGGAGTCTCATCGTACAGTGTCATACATTTCATACTCTTTAATCATCCTACTCATACAATGTCATACACCTGTCTCATACAGTGGCCAGTCTCTTCAGAAATTCTGCTGGCTGACCAGTCTTATTCAACTTAATACTTTTTTTTTTATTTTACTTATTTTGAGAAAGAGAGAAAGCATGCAGTAGAGGGGCCAAGAGAAGAAGAGAGAGAATCCCACGTAGGCTCTGCACTGTTAGCGCAGAGCCCGATGGAGGGCTTGATCTCGCAAACAGTGAGATCATGACCTGAGCCAAGATCAAGAGTTGGACACTTAACCATCAGAGCCACCCAGGTGCGCCTCAAATTAATACTTTTAAAGGTTGGAAAATGGAGAAAATATTTGCATTATAAAAAATCTAAATTGTTAAAAGGGAACATGCAACTTAAAGTGCACTATCATTAAAGACTTTCAAGAGATGCTATTATAAAGTACAGTTCCACAGAGGAAGGGCAGCCAACAAAGCCAAAGAATAATCACGCATCTTTTAAAAATTAAAGATTCGTTACAGGTCAAGCACACTGACACAAGGGTAGGTCTGCTGATGAGTATTTTTCTACAGTTACTCAGTCGTCCTTTCAAAAGTTGGCACTTGCTGTGTGCCAGACTCTGCTCTGGGCACTGGGGACACAGCAGCGAACAATGATTCTCTCATAGATCTTGCAGTCTACTAGGGAAGGCAGTAGATAACATGGATATGACATTCGCCAGAAGGGGATGCTTGCTATAGAGGAAGGGGGTTACGGGGAAAGAGAAGGCAGGGGTTGAGAGAAATAATTTTGTACACATTGTTAAGAAAGATGTCTCCAGAGGTATGGGCAGAGACTTGAAGTAGGGAGCCACATGCATGCAGATATCCACAAGCATAGGGAACAGCAAGTCAAAGGCCATGAAGCAAGCATGCTTAGTACGTCTAAGGATTTGTAAAGACATCAGTGTGGCTGTGACCAAGGAAATGATGAGAAAAGCAGGCCGAGAAGTAGCCAGGGGCAGGGCACAGATTGCATAGGATTTTGTAAGCTAGGTTTCCAACTTTGGCTTTTACTCTGAATGAATGATGAACTCAGGGTTCTTACCAGAAGTGAAGAAACTGTGCTAGCTATTTCCTATATCCACAGCGTGAATTAAGTATAAGGCGTGTGTTAAATGGGTGTCAGGAAACTGAAAAAACAAAAGGAACACCAAAGTAAAACAGTAACTGCAAGGAGCTGCTCCCATCCTTACGGACTGAGGAACAAAGGAAGAATGGGGGTTAACAGAACCCAGAAGCTGACTGAGCCCTGATGGCCTCATGGAGACAGGGCTGCAGCCCAGCACTTGCAGGTACTCCCCAGGGTGGTGGAATGAAATAGATTATGGCAGTGCTGGAAGGAAGCTAGAGACTGGAACCACCTGCCACTGATAGGGTATATTTGTTTCTAAGATGGCCATAACGAAGTACCACAAACTAGGTAGTTTAAAACAAAAGAGAGGTTATTCCCTCACAGCTCTAGAGAATGCATGTCTGAAATCAAAGCGCCAGCAGGCTTGGTTCCTTCTGAGGGATATGAGAGAATCTGTTCTGTGCCTTTCTCCTAGTTCTGGTAGGCTCAGGGGTTCTTTTCCTTGGTTTGTAAATTGACTTCCCTTTATATCTTCATATCATATCCCTATGTCCATATCTGTCTATGTGTCCATATTTCCTCTTTGTGTATAAAGACACCAGTCCTTGGGTTAAAGTCCACCTCCTCTTAACTTGATCATCTACAAAGACTTGATTTTCAAATAAGTTCACATTCATAGGTACTAGGGGTTAGGACTATAATATCATTGTGGGGCAGAGACACAATTTAATCCATAACACAAGATAAGGGGTTGATGCCAGAGTGATGCAGGCAAGAAAAGCAAGGTAAGAGGAAGAACAAGTCCCTTCTGTCATCCTTTTGCCTTCCATCCTCTTTGGCAGTTGAATATCCATGTGTAATGTCTGACTCCCCCCAAACTTGACTACTAATAGCCCATTGTTGATTGGAAGCCTTACTGATAACATTCAATTAGCAGGGGTGCCTGGGTGGCTCAGTTGGTTGAGCATCTGGCTCTTGATTTTGGCTCAGGTCATGATCTTATGGTAGTGAGACTGAGACCCCATGTCAGACTCTGCACTGAGCATGGAGCCTACTTGAGATTCTCTCTCCCTCTGCCTCTCTCCCCCACTTCCTTGATCCCTCTCTAAAATAATAAAACAAAAAACATTCAATTAGCACATATTTTGTATGTTATATGTATTATATGCTGTATTCTTATGATAAATTGAGCTAGTGAAAAGAAAATGTTACTAAGAAAATAAGTAAGAGAAAATACAGTACTATATTATATTTATTAAAAAAAATCCACATATAAGTGAACCTGCACAATATCAACCCAGGTTGTTCAAGGGTCAACTGTATTGCCTTGTTAGCCTTTTATTCTATAGAATCTGTAGTAATGTCACCTCTCTCATTTCTGATATTGATTGTGTCTTCTGTTTTGCTTCTTGATCAATATGAGTGAGAATTTATCAGTTTTGTTGCTTTTCTCAACAAGATTTTGGTTTCACTGATGTTTTTCTATTGTTTTTTTTTTAAATTTATTTATTTTAAGAAAGAGAGAGAGGGAGAAAGAGAGAGAGGAAGTGGGGGAGGGGCAGAGAGAGAATCCCAGGCAGGCTCTGCACCATCAGTGCAGAGCCCAATGTAGAGCTCGAACTCACAAACCATGAAATGACCTGAGCCAAAGTCAGACGCTCACCCAGCGGAGCCATCCAGGCGCCCCTATGTTGTTTTTGTTTTTTATTTAATTGATTTCCCCTTTGATCTTTATTGTTTACTCTCTTTTGTTTACTTTGGATTCCATTTGCTATGATTTTACTAGTTGCCTAAGATGGAACCTGAGGTCATTAATTTGAGAACTCTCTCTTTTTCTAATGTAGGCACTTAACACTATACATTTTCCCCTTCATACTGGTTTAGCCACATGCTACAAATTTTAAAATGCTGTATTTTCAGTTTCAATCAGTTCAAAATACTTTCTAATTTTCCCTTTGAGTTCCTTGACTTATAGGTTATTTAAAGTGTTTTAATTATTTTCCAAATACTTGGGTATATTTTTGAGGCCTTTCTGTTGATTCTAATTCAATTTCATTGTAGTCAAAGAGTATAATGTGTATGAACAGATTCTTTTAAAACATTTTTGAGACTTTTTTATAAATAGAAAAATGGTCTATCTTGGTAGACCTTCTGTGTAAAATTGAAAAGAATGTATATATTTTGGGTGGAGTGTTCCCTAAATGTTGATCAGGTTGATTTGGCAGATAGTGTTGTTCAGTCTTCTGTTTCCTTACTAAATTTCTGTCTACTTGTCTTGTCAATTATTGAGAGACAGAGAAGTATTGACATCTTTGACTATGGTGAGGATTTTTCTGTTTCTTCTTACAGTTCTGTCATTCTTTGTTTCATATATATTCAAGCTCTGTTAATTGAGTGTATAAACATTTAGGATGGCTATATCTTCCTATTGAATTATCTCTTTTGTCATTATGAAATGTCCTTCTTTATCATTGGGAATGATCTTTGCTCTAATATCTATTTTGTTATTAATACAAGCACTCTTTTTTTTTCTTTTGAATAGTGTTAACAGGTTTTTTTCCATCCTATTATTTTTAATTTATTTCTGTCTTTATATTTAAAGTGCATTTATTGTAGGCAGCATATAGTTGAGTTTTGTTTATTTTTGCCAATATGACAACCTGTGAGTTAAAAAGAAAATTTTTTAAGTTTATTTATTTATTTTGAGAGAGAGAGAGAGAGAGAGAGAGAAAGCTCACATGTGAGTGTGAATGGGGGGAGGGGATGCTCCAAGTGATTTCAGCGCAAAGCCTGATACAGGGCTAAAAACGATGAACCATGAGCCTTGACCTGAGTCTAAATCAAGAGTCAGATGCTTAACCATCTGAGCCACCCAGGTGTCCCAACAACCTATGACTTGTAATTGAGGTATTTAGACCCTTCATATTTGGTGTAAGTACTGTTCCAGTTTGGTTTAAAATCCTTTTCCTTATTATTTGCTTTTTATTTGTTCTGTCTATTCTCTATTTGCTTTCTATTTTTTTTCTCCTTTTTTAGATTATTTTTATTTATTCCACTTTATCTCTGTTATTGGCTTCTTAGCTATAACTTTTTCTTTTTTCTTTTGTGTTTATTCTAGTGTTTGGAGTATCTTTAGCTTATCATAGTGTATCTTCAGTTAATATTATACCCCTTTATGTATAATTTAAGAAACTTAACAGTAGGGGCGCCTGGGTGGCTCAGTTGGTTAAGGCTCTGACTCTTGAGTTAAGCTCAGGTCTTGATCTCATGGTTAATGAGTTTGAGCCCCACATTGGGCTCTGTGCTGACAGTGTGGGGCCTGCTTAGGATTCTCTCTCTCCTCTCTCCCCTCTCTCTCCTCTCTCTACTCTCTCTCTGCCCCTCCCTCACTTGTGCTCATGCACGTGATTTCTCTCTCTCTTTCTCTCAAAATAAGTAAGTAAATAAATAAATAACAGTATACATTTATTTCCCCTTCTCAGCCTGTATACATATGCTCTCTATATATTCTAAGCTTCAGTATATATTAATATTTTTCTTTATACAGATATCTATTTTTTAAGAGAAATTTGAAAAAAAATAATAAAAGACTTCCATTTCCATGCACATACCATTTCTGCTGCTCTTCATTCCTTAGTATAGATCCAGATTTTTATCTGATATGATTTTCCTTGTGCCTGAAAAACATGTGTTAATAGTTTTTATAATAAGGGTCTGACTGTGATGATTTTTTCATTTTAGGATGTCTGGAAGAGTCTTTTTCCTTGTTTTTTTGAGATATATTTTTCCTGGGTATAAAATTTTAGGTTGACAGTTTCATTCCCCACCACCAGTACTTTAAAGATGTTGCTCTGCTGTCTTAATTATATTTTTCCAACAAGAACTTGTTCTCATTCTTATTTTTATTTTTTTATTTATTTGTATATTATGTGTCTTTTTTCTCTGGTTGCTTCTCACATTTTCCTTTTATCAGTGGATTTAAGCCATTTAAATCGAATATACCTTGGTGTGGTTTTCTTCATGGTTCTTGTGTTTGGGGTTTGTTGAGATTCTTGGATTTGTGGGTCTATAGATTTCATTAAATTTGGAAATATTTTTGTCTATTATGTCTTCAATATCTGCCCCTCAGATATTGGGGATTTTAGTTACATGTATATTAGGCCAGTTGTGTTCTATAGCTCACTGAAGCTCTCTTCATTTTAGTTTGTAGTCTTTATTTTCTCTGTATTTTATTTTAGATAGTTTCGATATATTTAAGTTGAATAGTCTTTAATTCTTCAATGTCTAAACTGCTGTTTATCCCATCCTAGGTATATTTTATTTCAAGCATTGCATTTTTCATTGCAAAACGTTTAATTGGGGCCTTTAAAAAAAATCTTTCAAGTTTGTATTCTACCTGTTCCATCTTTCCTCTACCTTTCTTGAACCTGTAGAATGTAGTCACAAAAACCGTTTTGATGTCCTTGTTTGGACAGTTCTATCATCTGTGCCAGTTCTGGGACTGTGTTTATTTATTGATTTTTCTCTCTATTATGGTTAATATTATCCTACTTCTTTGCATGCCTGGTAATATTTAATTTAATTCCAAACATTGTGATCTTTACCTCGTTAGAAGCTTAATATCCCTATAAATATTCTTGAGATTTGTCTGAAGTGCAGTTAAATGACTTGGTAAGAGTTTGATCTTTTTAAGCTCGCTATTAAACCTTGTTAGGTGAAACAAGAATTACTTTTAATCTAAGGGTAATTTTCTCCACTACTGAAGTGATACCATTGTACCTGCTTTTCCTCATTGTCCTTTCATTATGAGGTTTTCCTCTGTGGCTGTTTGGAACATGAACTATTCTTGGACCTGTCTGAGTTCTATGTATCTGTTCCTTTCAAGTAGTTCTTTCCCTTTCCTTGAGCAATTTCTCCATAGTCGTATGCTACTAAAAACTCAGCTGAAAATTTTAGGAGTATCTCTGTGGATCTCCACAGCTCTCTTTCTGTGTAGCTGTCTCCTCTCCAGCACTTGGCTTTTTGAACTCCACCTCTTGGCCTCTCTAGACTCCATGTATCTCTTCTGTCAACTCAAGGTTACTGCCTGGTTCTGTTTAGATTCCCTTCCCTGCACCGCAGCCTGGAAAATCTGTCTGGGCAGTGTGCTGGGACAGTCACGGGGCTCACCTTGCTTGTTTTCCCTCTCTTAGGGATCAACATTCTCTGCTTACTGAGATGATATACGATGCCTGAATATCTTGTCCGGTGTTTTAGTTTTCATGGTTATAACATTATAATATTAACTGCTTAGTTGTTTCAGGCGGCATGGTGAATCTGGTCGCTGTTACTCCATTTCAGCTAGGAGCAGATGTCTTACAGCATTTTTTTTTTTTTTGGTGGGAAAGTTTTTGATAACCAAATTAATTTCTTTAAGGATTTAGAAAATAACGGTAACCAAGTACATGGGAGATTCATTTCAGTTGCTTATTTTCAGCCAGTGTTCATGCCTTTCTGCCTCATTAGACCTATAGCATCATATAACCTATATCCTCTCGAAGTAGTTGTCAAGAGTTTGTTTCAGTCTTTTTTTCCATTTTTGCTCTTCGTTATAAGTAGTGATCCTAACTACATTTCCCCTTCTTATATGAAGTCCTTTTAACACTGTCTACCACCTTTTGTTTTCAGCCCATGCCAGGCCTTCTTCCCAGCTCTGCTATTACCCTGGGGAAGCTTGACTCTCACTCAGAATGTTTTTCCCTCACGCTCCAACAGCAACAGTTACTTATTTTGTTTATGCTAAACCATGTGTTAAATTTATTTAGAAAAGGCACACACAAAACCTTCTTCTCCTTTTTTTTTTTTTTTTTTTTTTTTTTTGCTTAGAGGTTAACACCTGGCTGTTGTGTATTCTGAATACAAGGATGGGGAAAGAGCAGCAGACTTTGAATGCATGCTTCTGTTTTCAGCCCTGTGTTGTACTCTGCTGCCCATCACACCTGGCATCTTGAGTCAATAATCTCCCCTAAATTCTGAAAGGCAGAATGGCTCCCTCCTTGGCTGCAGCCTCTTCATATCTATTCTCGGCTGTGTCTTTTCCTAGCCTGCTTCACCTCTCCTCTCAATTTCTACCTTCCAGAACTGTGTTAAAATAGTTCATCCATTGATAAACTCCCTCATGTCCTTTTTCCTGCTCTGTGTTTACTTCTTTTCTTTTAAACTGGTATATTCTTACTCTAAGGGAGCTGAGGGATGAGGGGAAATTAATCCATATGCTCAGTTTGTAATCTTGAACTGGCACTGATTGCTATTTAGTTACTAAAGCTAAGGATTATTTTGTTTCTGTAACTTACACTTAATTCTTTAATTCACACTACTGACCGATTCCTTTCCCGAAAGCTGTGTCTTTCCTTATTTCAGCAAGTCCAGTCTCAGCTGATTTTCCTCTTATTGATCTGGATACTACTCCTCAGTCTTCACTTCCTTTCTACATCCCTTTACATGTTTTTATACCCTAGACTTACATTCTTGACTTTCTTCTCTGTTTAATATACATAATGAATACTTTCATTTTGTTTATTTTTTATTTTTTTTATTATTTTTTTTGAATTTTATTTTTTTTCAATATATGAAGTTTATTGTCAAATTGGTTTCCATACAACACCCAGTGCTCATCCCAAAAGGTGCCCCCCTCAATATCCATCCCCCACCCTCCCCTCCCTCCCACCCCCCATCAACCCTCAGTTTGTTCTCAGTTTTTAACAGTCTCTTATGCTTTGACTCTCTCCCACTCTAACCTCTTTTTTTTTTCCTTCCCCTCCCCCATGGGTTTCTGTTAAGTTTCTCAGGATCCACATAAGAGTGAAACCATATGGTATCTGTCTTTCTTTGTATGGCTTATTTCACTTAGCATAACACTCTCCAGTTCCATCCATGTTGCTACAAAGGGCCATACTTCATTCTTTCTCATTGCCACGTAGTACTCCATTGTGTATATAAACCACAATTTCTTTATCCATTCATCAGTTGATGGACATTTAGGCTCTTTCCATAATTTGGCTATTGTTGACAGTGCTGCTATAAACATTGGGGTACAAGTGCCCCTATGCATCAGTATTCCTTGAATACTTTCATTTTGATATAGACCTGGTATTTCAAACTCAGCACACCCCAAACCAGACTTGTCAATTTCACTTCAAAATCTGCTTCTCACCTGTACCTCCTGCCCTGATGAACAATATTTCCATACCTCTAATCACCAAGCCAGAAGTTTAGAAGCCATCTGTCTTCCCCTTTTCAGATACAATTGGCTGTCGTGTCCTGCATGTAACATCTCTTAAGTATTGCTCAAACATACTCTCTTCTTTCCCATCCTCTCAGCTTCTGCCTCTTTTATTTCTATTATTATTAATTTTTTATTATAGGAAACTTTAAACAAAGTAAAATGTACCTATTACTCAGTTTCAACAATTATCAACATTTGGCTAATCTTGTTTCATCTCTAGTCCTTTCTTATTTTGTCCTTTCACTGGATTATTTTAAAACAAGTTCCAGGTGGGGCATCTGGGTGGCTCAGTTGAGTGCCTGACTCTTGATTTCAGCTCAGGTCACGATCCCAGGGTTGTGGGATCAAGTCCTGTCTCTGGCTCTGCACTGAACATGGAGTCTGTTTAAGATATTCTCTCTCTCTCTCTCTGGCCTGCTTGCACTCTCTCTTTCTCTAAACAAACAAACAAACAAACAAACAAACAAAGTTCCAGGTGTTATATCATCCATCGGTAAAAACATCAGTATTAATTTCTAAAAGGAAGAGATTTTTTTAAACAGTCATAGCACCTTTATCATCACAAAATAATAGCATTTCTTTAAATATATTTATATATCCAGTAAGAGATTTTTTTTAAACATAGGCACAGCACCTTTATCATCAGGTTTTATTTATTTAAAAAATAATAACACTTTTTTATAATATACTTATATATCCAGTAAGTGTTTATATTTCCTTGGTTGCATCATAATTTCTTGTTTTTACAGTAGATTGGTTCAAATCTGGAACTAAAGCAAGAACCACACATTACATTTGTTTGATATTACTTTACTCAGTCTTATTTAGTCTAGAGATTCCTTCTTCCTTTTGTTTTTCCTTCCATGTGTTTGCTGAATGAATCAGGTGATTTGTCCTATAGAATTTCCCACACTGTGGATTTTCCTGATTATATCCTCACGGTGTCTTTAAGGTGTTTCTCTATCTCTGTATTTTCTATAAACTCATATTTAGATCTGGAAGCTTGATTACAATTTTTGTAAGAACGCTCTGTAGATGGCTCCTATTTCATCATTTCAGGGGGCATATAATATACCAGTTTTCAGTGGGTTAGTGTGTTATCATAATAATCCATCCATTAAAAAATTCCCAATAACCTTTCATCTAATGGTTTTAACAGCTATTGATGAGTATTGCCTAGGTCTATTATTTATTAGGAACCTATCATTTCTTAACAGATTTATAGCAACAATTTCTTAAGGTCTTCACACTTGTAATTTCTTTTCCCCAACTTGACACCATTATACCTACTGCCACTAAATGGATGTTTGTATGCTACAAATCATTTCATGTGACTCCCTGGATAAAGTTCTTCAGTTGATTTTAGTGAATTCAGAATAAAATATAAAATCTGTGGTAAAGATATACAAACTCATGTTTAACTCCTGTTCCTATTCCCTTTATATTCCATTTATATTTAATTTATTCATAATTCATTGTAATTATTTTGCTGTATATAATTTATCATAAAACAGCTTTTAAAAACCACATATTAATTAGGCTTTATTTCTTACTCATTACACATTATATTTATTTATTGAATTCAACTGAATAAAATTTTAATTTTTTTAATTTAAATTTTAATTAGCTAACATACAGTGCAATATTGGTTTCAGGAGTGGAATTCAGTGATTCATCACTTACATACAACACCCAGTGCTCATCACAGCAAGTGTCCTCCTTAATGCCCATCACTATCTAGCCCATCTCCCATCCACCTCCTTCCATTAACCCTTAGTTTGTTCTCTATTGTTAAGAGTCTCTTGTGGTTTGTTTCCCTCTCTTCCCGCCCCCATCTTCCCATATGTTCATCTGTTTTGTTTCTTAAATTCCACATATTAGTGAAATCATATGGTATTTTTCTTTTTCTGACTTATTTCGCTTAGCATAATATATTCTAACTCCATCCACATCATTGCAAATGACAAGATTTCATTCTTTTTGATGGCTGAGTAATATTCCATTGTATATGTATACCACATCTTCTTTATGTATTCATCAGTCGATGGACATTTGTACTCTCCCCATACTTTGGCTATGCTGATAATGCTGCTAGAAACATTGGGGTCCCCAATGCATATACCCCTTTGAATCTGTATTTTTGTATCCTTTGGGTAAATACCAATCATGTGATTGGTAGATTGTAGGGTAGTTCTAATTTTAGTTTTTTGAGGAACCTCCATACTGTTCTCCAGAGTGGCTGCACGAGTTTGCATTCCCACCAGCAGTGCAAGAGGGTTTCCCTTTCTCCACATCCTCGTCAACACCTGCCATTTCTTGTGTTGTTCATTTTAGTCATTCTGACAGGTGTGAGGTGTATCTCATCATGGTTTGATTTGTATTTCCCTGATGATGAGCAATGTTGAGCATCTTTTCATGTGTCTATTAGCTATCTGTATGTCTTCCTTGAAAAAATGTCTAATCATGTCTTCTGCACATTTCTTAACTGGGTTATTTGTTTCTTAGGTGTTGAGTTTGATAAGTTCTTTATAGACTTTGGATACTAAACCTTTATCAGATATGTCATTTTCAAATATGTTCTCCCATTATGTAGGCTGCTTTTTAGTTTTGTTGCTTGTTTCCTTCACTGTGCAGAAACTTATCTTGGTAAAGTCCCAATAGTTCATGTTTGCTTTTGTTTCCCTTGCCTTTGGCAATGTGTCTAGTAAGAAGTTGCTGTAGCTGAGGTCAAAGAGGTTGGTGCCTGTGTCTCTTCTATGATTTTGATGGTTTCCTGTCTCACATTTAGGTCTTTTATCCATTTTGAATTTATTTTTCTAATAAATTTAGAATGTAAGAAAGTGGTCCAGTTTTATTCTTCGGCATGTTGCCATCCAGTTTTCCCAACACCATTTGTTGAAGAGACTGTCTTTTTTCCATTGAATATTCTTTCTTGCTTTGTTGAAGGTGGTTGCCCATATAGTTGTGGGTCCTCAACTGAATAAAATTTTATTGCTATATATAAATTCCCTAAGGGCAGAAACAACAATTAGCAGATGACATTTACATGAATTTTTTTACAGATAGTTGGCCTTTTCTAAATATGTACAACTGGTCTGTTATCATGTCCAAATCATTGATGGAATGGTGGAATCATGTCGGAATCAGATGGAGTCTATCCGCAACATTCACTGCACTTGGCCACAGCAGCAGGTACTGTGGCCTGCCATTATTGTCTAGCCTCTTTTGTGTGGCCAGCTCCACATCTAATATGTGTCTTTGAGGCTCCAAGACTTTGCTGATGTGCCATTGAAAATCCTTGACTCAATGATTTGGTCTCTGCTCATTAACTGGAGGTCTCAGTGAGAGGGACTAAATTAGAATGGAGATCCCTGGGTGCCTGCAACAGGAGTCTTTTGTGTAGATTTCTCATGATGGCTAGAAGTTGTGTCTCTCAGAATTGAGTGTTGTCAATTCAAACTTAAATTTTTTTAACGTTTATTTTTGAGACAGAGAGAGTGTGAGCGGGGGAGGGGCAGAGAGAGAGAGAGAGAGAGAGAGAGAGAGAGAGAGAGAGACTCAGAATCCAAGCAGGCTCCAGGCTCTGAGCTGTCAGCACAGAGCCTGACACAGGGCTCAAACTCATCAACCTCAAGATCATGACCTGAGCTGAAGTCAGACACTCAACTGCCTAAGCCACCCAGGTGCCCCAATTCAAAATTACTTTTTAAAAAGTTTTGTTCAATGGTAGTGACTTAAACTGCTATTTTTATAGTATATGCTAGAGTTTTTCTTTAGTAAATGTCAATTGCTTATAACACCTGAATCAGCTGCAGTGGTATAATTTGCTAATACATTTTCCTTCGATGGAAATGGAAGGGCGAGCTAATGGGACCAGAGGGTGTTCAGAAATGGTACTTAATTATAAAATAATGGAAAACAGTCTACATCATGAAATTACCTCATAAACAGAATGATTGCAACTGAGATGATTCAGTAATTAATGATTACATCAAGTAAATTAACTCATTTGTATCTCAGCCCTACATAAATGATGTGACAAAGTATAATACCTTAACTATCTAAACAATTAATAAAATATGGAAGACATTATAAATTCAGAGAATTGAAAGCCCACACAGCTATAGAATTAATTATTTTAGTGTGCATTAGGTGTTTTGGAAACTGAGCATTAATTTTCTGGCTTGACTCATATCAAGACCACCCTGTAGGAAAGTTTAATTCTTCAATGAGTATCTATTTATCATTTAACTAAATGTTTGGCAACTAAGCCACCAAAACAACATATGCAAATCAACATGTACTAGTGATTGAATGAAAACATGCTCTGTTTTTAGATGTGTTTAATTCAAGAGTAATGTAAAAATACTAAGATTTATTTATTCAAAACAGGCTACTTTAATCAAGATGAAGAACTAATCCTCAAAGATACTAGGCTGTGTACAATTTTGACAATTTGACAATCTGGCAAAAACATTTCTTTGAAAATATGAAAGACAGGTACAATATGAATCTAATTAAATCAAACTTAAATATGTGATCATTTAAACATTTTCAAATAAACATTTAAAACATTATTTACCTTATAAATAATTTTCCTGGAGAAAATTTATGTTATAGAACCCTTTCTCGTGTCGTTTAAAGTGTGGATTTGCAGTAGCCTTGTGGTTATTGGTCTGGACAGGGACAAATATATCTGTAAAAGAATGTTCTGACTAAACCAAAAACTTAGCATTTAAATTTTAGGGCCAAAAAATCATTACATCTAAGACAACAATATATCAAAATCTGATAGAATGTGATATAGTTAAAAAATTATTTGTGTGGGGTGGTTTGAGACCACAAATTTGGCCTTATTCTAAAACTCATGAATTGCACGTATCCTTTTATTTTCAGAATGAGTGGTTTACTCATCAAAGAAATTCTACAGTTCTTTTGTTGGAAATATGTCTAAATTTTATGTCCTGGCCAAGGGCATGAAGTTCTGCAAACATTTTCATGTATTAATAGTTATAAACACCTGGGCATTTTGTAGACATTACAGATATTTTTACATGCATAAATTTAGAATAAATGTTGGATAAAAAAGAAAGCTTTTCAACTTTAAAATCTATTTGTATTTCTTAAGACCATAGATTCCACAAGATTCAATCTTTTGGTGTTTTGGTTTGCTTACCTTACATAAAATGTGATTTTTCTATTTAAAATATCTGAAATATATATATGCTCAAATATCCACGAGTTTTTGAAATATGTTTGGATAGTTTAAGTGTAAATTAACCCAAATGTCAGGATATCATATCCTTTAAAACAGATGTGTTTTTTTTTTTTTTTCTCTTTTGGTAAAGGAATGGAGAGTTGTGGGTTTATTCTTGGGAGCATGAATTCAAAACATACTGAGCTAGACCTTAGTTTCCTATGAAAAATAATTCTATTTTAATCATCAAAATGTACATTATTTATTGTTTAAATGGTAGGTTAACATGACTGATATGTACCTGAGGAAGAATAATTTTATTTTCATCCTGAGAAAGTGAGAGTCTCTGTAGGTGGAACCAACACAAAGTCCAGCACTACAGATGGCGGTAGTCCTCATATGAAGTCATCACTCACATTAGGAAAAGACACTTTTAAAAATGTGTTCATCTTGTGAAGTATGGATATTGATTTAGTGTCTCTTCAGGAAAAATTTAGGTCGTATTTCTGAAGTTCAGCGTTGCATTCTGTAAATTAAAATTTTTATGTGCATGTAGTTTTTGAGAGAGAGAGAGGAGACAGAGCACAAGTGGGGGAAGGGCAGAGAGAGTCAGGGGGGAGACACAGAATCTGAAGCAGGCTCCACGTGCTGAGCTGGCAGCACAGAGCCTGACACAGGGCTCAGACTCGCGGACCATGAGATCATGACCCAAACCGAAGTCAGACACTCAACCAACTGAGCCACCCAGGCTCCCCACGTTCTGTGAATTTTTAATCCAGCCTTATCTCATGTCTTTAAAAAGTAGGATTCTCCTCTTCGTCTCTGCTGGGATGTAATGATTTTTTCAATTCCTTTTGTGCTATTCTACTTATACAGATGAGTGGCTATCTTTTTCATATTGTTTTTTTCTAAGCTTTCTCTCCTCAACCACCTATGTGACATTGCTCTCTAGCCTTTGAATCCATTTGATCAATTACTTTCGTGAAATGAAAGTTTCTTGAATGGAAGAGCTGTATTTGAGTCCTTACTTTATACCAGGTGCAGCAATAAGTGTTTTGCATTATCACCTCATTTAATCATTGTAGCAACCCTGCACTGAAATAAATACATTTTACATAAAAGAAAAACTCAGCTGGGGAAAAATTTCCCATGGCTGCATAGCTACTAAATCACAGAGCTATGGTACAAACACAAACACGTCCAAAGACAATCTTCAGTCAGTTTACTATGGTCCTTCCAAAAGAGCTGGCCAGGGATGATCATTTTATCCTAAACACAGATGTCCTAGTATGGTGCTTATCTTCTCATTATTAATCTGAGACCGCATCTCCCTGTATGTGCACTGCTAAGAGTTCTTGGTCCTTGCTTATATCATGTATCTTTAAAGTCTGAAGCCCATTGCATATGTTCTTAGTCATTGTGGAACAAATAACCTGTTTCTCTAATTCTCCTTATTTCCACTCACCTCTTCCTTCACTTCACCTTTATCTTCTCCTGAGATGACACCTTGTGCTTTGTCATCATCTCTGGTTTGATATTTCTCTATTTGACTACATCCTCTCTATTAATTATATATGCTTTGTAACAATATCATTACAAACTTGGCAGCTTAAAACAAAACACACTTATTATCTCACATTTTAATGGGTTAAGAGTACAGGAGTGGCTTTAGCGTCTCTCAGTGCTGCTATAAAGGTGTTGACTGGGGCTCCAGTCTCAACTAAGTCAAGACTGGGGAAGGATCTGTTTTCAAGCTCAGGTGGTTGTTGGCAGATTTCAGTTTCTTTCTTTCTTTTTTAAGCCACTCTATTGACGAATGATTGACATACAAAAAGCTATACATATTTCATGTGCACAACTTGGTGAGTTTAAGATGCAGCTGTTTCCTTTTGTTTGTTTTTAATTTAAATCCAAGTTAGCATATAGTGCAACAATGATTTCAGGAGTAGATTCCTAATGCCCCTTACCCATTTAGCCCATCCCTCCTCCCACAACTACTCCAGCAACCCTCTGTTTGTTATCCATATTAAGAGTCTCTTATGTTTTGTCCCCCTCCCTGTTTTTATATTATTTTTGCTTCCCTTCCCTTATGTTCATATGCTTTGTATCTTTTTTTTTTTTAAATGTTTATTCCTTTTTGAAAGAGATAGACAGATCATGAGCAGGAGAGGGGCAGAGAGAGAGGGAGACTCAGAATCTGAACAGGCCCTGAGCTGTCAGCACAGAGCCTGACATGGGACTCGAACTCACCGACCGTGAGATTATGACCTGAGCTGAAGTCGGTCGTCCAACCGACTGAGCCACCCAGGCACCCCATTATCTGTTTTGTATCTTAAAGTCCTCTTATAAGTGAAGTCATATATTTGTCTCTCTCTGACTGACTGATTTTGCTTAGCATAATACCCTCTAGTTCCACCCACGTAGTTGCAAATGGCAAGTTTTCATTCTTTTTGATTGCCAAGTAATACTCCATTGTATATATGTATACCACATCTTCTTTTCCATTCATCCATTGATGGACATTTGGGCTCTTTCCATACTTTGGCCATTGTTGGTAGTGCTGCTATAAACATTGGGGTGCACGTGCCCCTTTCAAAACAGCAAACCTGTATCTCTTGGATAAATACAGGGATTTATCCCATTTACAGGGACCCTGCTGGGTCGTGGGGTAGTTCTATTTTTAAGTTTTTTTTTAATGTTTATTTTTGAGGAGGGGAGAGAGAGAGAGAGAGAGAGAGAGAGAGAGAGAGAGAGAGAGAAGGAAACACAGAATCCGAAGCAGGCTACAGGCTCTGAGCTGTCAGCACAGAGCCCAATACAGGGCATGAACTCACAAAGAGTGAGAACATGACCTCAACCAAAGTCGGACACTCAATCAACTGAGCCACCCAGGTGCCCCTCTATTTTTAAGTTTTTGAGGAACCTTCATACTGTTTTGCAGAGTGGCTGCACCAGTGTGCATTCCCATCAGCAGTGCAAAAGAGATCCTCTTTTTCCGCATCCTTGACAACATCTGTTGTTGCCTGAGTTATTAATGTTAGTCATTCTGACAGGTATAAGGTGGTATCTCATTGTGGTTTTGATTTGTGTTTCCCTGATGATGAGTGATGTTGAGCATTTTTTCATGTGTCGGTTGGCCATCTGGATGTCTTCTTTGGAGAAGTGGACTCATGTTTTTTGCCCATTTCTTGACTGGATTATTTGTTTTAGGGGGGTTGAGTTTGAGAAGTTCTTTATACATTTTGGATACTAACCCTTTCTCTGATATGTAGTTTGCAAATATCTTCTCCCATTCCGTCTGTTCCCTTTTAATTTTGCTGATTGTTTCCTTCACTGTGCAGAAGCTTTTTATTTTAATGAGGCCCCAATAGTTCATTTTTGCTTTTGTTTCCCTTGCCTCTGGAGACATGTTGAGTAAGAAGTTGCTGCAGCCAAGGTCAAAGAGGTTTTTGCCTGCTTTCTCCTCAAGGATTTTGATGGCTTCCTGTCTTACATTTAAGTCTTTCATCCACTTTGAGTTTATTTTTGTGTATAATGTAAGAAAGTGGTTCAGGTTCATTTTTCTGCATGTCGCTGTCCAGTGTTCCCAGCATCACTTGCTGAAGAGACTATCTTTAATCCATTGGATATTGTTTCCTGCTTTGTCAAAGATTAGTTGGCCATACATTTGTGAGTCCATTTCTGGGTTCTCTATTCTGTTCCATTGATCTGAGTGTCTGTTCTTGTGCCAGTACCATACTGTCTTGATGATTACAGCTTTGTAGTATAGCTTGAAGTCTGGGATTGTGATGCCTCCTGCTTTGGTTTTCTTTTTCAAGATTGCTTTGGCTATTCGGGGTCTTTTCTGGTTCCATACAAATTTTAGGATTATTTGTTTTAGCTCTGTGAAGAATGCTGGTGTTATTTTGATAGATATTACATTGAATATGTAGATTGCTTTGGCATTTTATTGGCATATAATCACTCATAATATTCTCTTATTATGTTTGTATATCTGCTGTGTTGGTTGTGATCTCTCTTCTTTCATTCTTGATTTTATTTACTTGGGTCCTTTCCTTTTTCTTTTTTATCAAACTGGCTAGGAGTTTATAATTTTTTTCATTCTTTCAAAGAATCAGCTTACGGTTTCATTGATCTGTTCTACTGTTTGTTTGTTTGTTTGTTTTTTGGTTTTGATAACATTGATTTATGCTCTAATTTTTATTATTTCCTGTCTTCTGCTGGTTTGGGGTTTTATTTGCTGTTCTTTTTCCAGCTCTTCAAGGTGTAAGGTTAGGTTGTGTATCTGAGACCTTTTTCCTTCTTTAGGAAGGGCTGGATTGGTATATACTTTCCTCTTATGACTGCCTTTGCTGCATCCCAGAGGTTTTGGGCTGTGGTGTTATCATTTTCATTGGCTTCCATGTACTTTTTAATTTCCTCTTTAACTTCTGGATTAGTGCATTCATTCTTTAGTAGGATGGCCTTTACTCTCCAAGTATTTGTTATCTTTCCACATTTTTTCTTGTGGTTGATTTTGAGTTTCATAGCGTTGTGGTCTGAAAATATGCATGGTATGATCTCAATCTTTTTGTACTTGTTGAGGGCTGATTTGTGTCCCAGTATGTGATCTATTCTGGAGAACGTTCCATGTGCACTGGAGAAGAATGTGTATTCTGCTGCTTTAGGATGAATTGTTCTGAATGTATCTGTTAAGTTCATCTGGTCCAGTGTGTCATTCAAAACCATTGTTTCCTTGTTGATTTTCTGTTTAGATGATCTGTCCATTGTTGCAAATGGAGTGTTGAAGTCCCCTACTATTATGGTATTATTATCAATTAGTTTCTTTATGTTTGTGATTAATTCATTTATATATTTGGGTGCTATCACACTTGGAGCACAAATGTTTGCAATTGTTAGGTCTTCTTGGGGGATAGAACCCTTAATATGATATAATGCCCTTCTTCATCTCTTAATACCGTCTTTATTTTAAAATCTAGATTGTCTGATATAAGTATGGCTACTCCAGCTTTCTTTTGTTGACCATTAGCATGATAGATGGTTCTCTAGCCCCTTACTTTCAATCTGAAGGTGTCTTTAGGTCTAAAGTGAGTCTCCTGTAAACAGCATATAGATATATCTTGTTTTCTTATCCCTTCTGTTACATAATGTCTTTTGATTGGAGCATTTAGTCCGTTGACATTAGAGTGAGTACTGAAAGATATGAATTTATTGTCATTATGTTGCCTGTAGAGTTGGAGTTTCTGGTGGTGTTCTCTGGTCCTTTCTAGTCTTTGTTGCTTTTGGTTTTTTTTTTTTTTCTGTCTTTTCTCCCCTCAGAGAGTCCCCCTTAAAATTTCTTGCAGGGCTAGTTTAGTGGTCACAAACTCCTTTAATTTTTGTTTGTCTGGAAACTTTTTATCTCTCCTATTTTGAATGACAGCTTTGCTGGATAAAGAATTCTTGGCTGCATATTTTTCCAATTCAGCACATTGAATATATCCTGCCACTCCTTTCTGGCCTGCCAAGTTTCTGTGGATAGGTCTGCTGCCAATCTGATCTGTCTTCCCTTGTAGGTTAAGGACTTTTTTCCCTTGCTGCTTTCATGATTGTTTTCTTACCTGAGTATTTTGTGAATTTGACTATGATATGCCTTGTTGATGGTTGGTTTTTGTTGAATCTAATGGGAGTCCTCTGTATTTCCTGGATTTTGATGTCTGTATCTTTCCCCAGGTTAGGAAAGTTTTCAGCTATGATTTACTTACATAACACTACTACCTCTTTTTTTTCTCTCTTCATCTTCTGGGACCCCTATGTTTCTGATGCTGTTCCTTTTTAATGAGCCACTGGTTTTTCTAATTCTTAAATCATGTTCTTTTGCCTTAGTCTCCCTCTTTTTTTCTGCTTTCTTGTTCTCCATAAGTTTTTCCTATATATCACTGATTCACTGATCTGCCTCATCCATCTGGGCTGCCATGGCAGCCATTCGAGATTGCTGCTCAGTTATAGCAGTTTTTATTTCATCCTGACTAAGCTTTTGCTTCTTCTATCCCCACAGAAAGGGATTCTAATCTATTTTCAACCCCAGCTAGTATTCTTGTTACTGTGATTCTAAATTCTGGTTCAGACATCTTGCTTCTATCTGTGTTGATTAAGTCCCTGGCTGTCATTTCTTCCCGCTCTTTCTTTTGGCGTGAATTCCTTAATTTCATCATTTTGAAGGAAGAAAAGGAATTAATAAAGTAAAAAAAAATTAAATTAAAACATTAAAAACAACACACACAAAAAAGTCAAATAATTGATGCTAGATCCTAGGTGTTTTTTGGTCTGGTTGTTGAAAGGAGCTTGATAGATTAGAGAAAAAAAGAAAAGATAAAAAAAGAAGAAAGGAAAAAAAAAGGAAAAAATGGAAAACGTTTGGAAATTTGAAAAAATGAATACAATGAAATAGAATAAAGTGAAATGATGGAAGTAAAATATAATTTGGAAATTTTACAAAAATTAAAAAACAGTAGAAAAAAAGAAAAGTATTTTTAATAAAAATTGAAGATAAAAATAATTTTTTTTTTCTTTCTGTATTCACGAGACAGAAAAGAAAATAAAAAGAAAAAAATTGAATAGATGGGCCAACGAATAGACTGAAATACGATTGAAATTACATCAGTTTCCCCTAGGAGTCAAACTGTGAAGCACTTTATAGTCTGTAAACTAAGCAGGTGGAGAAACTTATGGTGTTCCTGTAGAGCGAGGTTGGCTCAGTTGGGTGGCACTTAGTGTAAAAGCACCATTCTCACTAGATAGAGCTGCTTAGCTTACTGGGATGAATTGTTATGGTGCTTGTAGGTGCATATGTGCATGCGCAGGAGGGGTGAAAATGCCGTCACCCAGCTACCCAGTCTCTAGTATCGGAATTCTGTTCTTCCCGATTAGCAATCACACACCCGTCCTTTGTCTCCAGCTTTTGTTCACTCCCTGCTTTTACGTTGTTTGTGACCAAGACGTCAGGTTGCCAGGCGGCACCTCCCACCTGAGTTTTATCTCAGATGTGGCTGTGTTTCCTAACCCCTCACTTCTGAGGGACTGCGGCTTTGACCCACTCAGACTTTCTGGGGGAGGGTCTCACCGAGCAATGGCCAGGTGCTGGCCACGCCCAGGAACTTTTGTGGGACTGTGCTGCCGCTGATGCCCAGAGACTGCAGCTGGGTGCCAGCCCGCCCCAGACAAATTTCATGTGATTGTGTAGCAGCAGTGTTTCAGGGATTATGGAAAATCACAACACACATCTGGTACTAGGCTTCACCCTTAACATCCTTGTTCCAGCACCAGTGAATGTAGTTGTTTTCCAGGATCTGCTAGGACCTTTGCCTGTGGGGTGTGTGCACAGCCTCTACCAAATATACTCCCAGCAGGGGAACTGCCTCTGCCTGTGACCCAAGGACCCCGAGGACCTCGTTCTCTGGTCCTGGGGACTCGCCCTTCCTACCAGAGCACCACCAGGTATCAAGCTTCAGAGTTTCAGACTCTGCACTGCCCCTGTTTATAGAGTCTTAATGGAATTTAGACCCTCTCCTTCCTCCTTTCTCCTTGTTTTGTTCAGTCCTTGATGCTGTTTCCACTTTTCCCCTTTTCTCTCCAGCTGCTTTGGAGAGGGGTGCTTTTCCCGTAGTCTCCCCTGCCATCCTCTCTCTGCAAGCAAAAACAGCTCCCTGCCCTCCACAGCTTCTCTCTGCCCCAGTTCACCTCTCTGTGCCAAGTACCTGCTGAGTTCTGTGGCTCAGGTTGTGAAGATTGTTGTGTTAATCGTCAAGTCAGTTCTCTAGGTGTGCAGGATGGTTGATCTGGCTGTTAGTGTTGATCTGGCTGTATTTCATGGACAAGAGATGCAAAAGAAAAAAAAAGAAAAAAGAACCTTCCATGCTGTTCCACCATCTTGGCCACTCATCCTGATTTCAGTTTCTTATAGGTTGTTGGACTGAAAGCCTCAGTTTCTTGTTAACTGATGGCCAGAGGACACTTTCAGTTACTTACCACATGGCCCTTGCTGTGGGTACATAGTTCAGCTCACAACATGGCAGCTTGCTTCTTCAAAGCCAGCAAGGGAAAGAGGGTGTCCTCTTAAGATAGCCATTACAGTCCTGTGTAATGTAATCATGTACATTTAATCATGTACATTTTGTCACCTTTGCTGTTTTCTGTTGGGTTAGAAGGAAGACATAGGTCCTACTCACTCTCAAGGGAAGAGAATCACACAAAAAACATGAGTACTGGAAGGTGGGCATTGTGGGGGTCACCCTAATGTCTGCCTGTCCTTCTATCCTCAAGGCTTCCTGCTTACATATTTCTGCATTGCCTGTTTTACCTCATTTGGCTTTCTAAGCCATTGGTCTCTTTTCTTTCTCTTGATATATCAGTTTCCTCCTATTTTCTCTCATTGTCCTACTTAGATTAGATTCCTTGCTCCCATAGTTCAACTACTGTCTTGCTAATGATTCCCTTGACCCTCTGCCTATTGGCTGCAGTTACCAGAAGAGACTTTAACCCTAGGTAATCCCAATAATCCTTCTCCCCTGAGTCTAAACTCAAATGGCACTACTATAAATTCATGCTCACAAATTCAACTTGGCTCTCAACAACACTCAGTGATATTATCAGGTTTTCCAACTCAGTTTGCTTTCCCACTTTCCACAATAACTATTCCAAACATTCTTCACTCTCCTCAGATCTCCAAGCCCCAACTTCCCAGCCTCTTTATTATCAGCCTAAGAATTTGTCTCTTATATTCTGCCCCTTAAAATGAGAAACCATCATATGGGATTTCTCTTGACTTCCTGCCACCAAATTTACAAATCTTCCTGTATCTGCTGCCATCTCTTCCTTTTTCCCCACTCTCACTGGACCAAGTGTTTTATGTTCTATAAAAAATCATATCCTCGGGGCGCCTAGGTGGCTCAGTCGGTTAAGTGACTGACTTTGGCTCAGGTCATGATCTCACGGTCCGTGAGTTCAAGCCCCACGTCAGGCTCTGTGCTGACAGCTCAGAGCCTGGAGCCTGTTTTAGATTCTGTGTCTCCCTCTCTCTGACCCTCCCCCGTTCATGCTCTGTCTCTGTCTCAAAAATAAATAAACGTTAAAAAAATAAAAAAAAATCATATCCTCCACCTGAATCTCATTCCTACTTTACCATATAGCTTCAACCTCTTCATCTTTATTGGCTTCTTCTCATCGATACTTAAATATGTAAATATTTAAGCTATCCCTTGACCCATGTTTCCCTTTGCAGCCACATTCTTGTCTTTCTTCTCCTCCTCACAGCATGACTTCTTGATAGAGTTGTGTACACTGTCACCTTTACCTTATTTTCCATTAGCTTCCTGCTCCATTCCATTCTGGCTTCCAACTCCAGTCTGCCTTTGAAGTGGTTTCTGCCAATCTTATCCATGGCCTTCCAGTTATTAAATCTAAATAATGTTTCAGTCCTCAGTTAATTTCACCACTCAACAACACTCATTAGAGTTGACCATTCTTTTCTTAAAAACAAAATCTTTCTTTTTGTCACATGAGGACACATTCCAGCTTCCCATTCTGGCTATTTCTTTGCACTTTTTAAAGCCAAATTCTCTTTCTCTATTAAACCATTAAGTGTTGTCATTCCTCCAAATCTGTCCAAAGTCCTCCATTCTTCTCATTTTCACTGTCCACTCTGTACACAATCTCATCTATTCCTGTGAGTTAATTTCCATTACTATGCCAAATAATCCCAAATTTATATGTGTAGATTGGGTGTCTCATGTCACTCCAGAATTACATATGTGCCTTTTTTTACATTTCTAATTTAATATTTCACGAGAATTTCAAATCCAAATTCACAATCTTTATTACATAGACCTTCCCTACTTGTCACATTCTGTACCCCAGTAAATGGCACTATATTTCCTGATGACTTGCTCAAGCTAGAAACCTGTTTTATCCTAGCTACCCTATCCTTTTTCCTCACTCCATATTTTTAATCAGTTACCAAATCCTGTCTTTTCTATGTCTTAAGTAACTAATCTCTCTTCTCTATGTCTACTGGTATTATCTTAGTCTAGCTCACAATTAATTATTCCTTGCCCAGCTATTGCATCGGCATCCTAAGTAATCTTTCAGTGTATGTAGTTACTTTTTTGAATCTATTCTCCACATTGTAACTAGAGCAATCTTTGTGTGTGTGTGTATTTTTTAATGCTTATTTATTTTTGAGAGAGAGAGAGGTAGAGAGAGTGTGTGTGCAAGTGGGGGAGGGGCAGAGAGAGGGGGACAGAGGATCTGAAGTGGGCTCTGTGCTGACAGCAGTAAGCCTTATGTGGGGCTCAAACTCACCAACCACAAGATCGTGACCTAGCTGAAGTCAGATGCTCCAACAGACTGAGGCACCCAGGTGCCCTAGAGCAATCTTTTAAAAATTCAAATCGAATCAATTAGTCCTGGCTTTAAAGACTTTTAATAGTTTTTTTTTTTATTTTCCTTATGATAAATCAAATTCCTTACCATGGTCAATAAGCTCCATGAGGGCAGAGACCTTGTGTCTTGGACACTGGTACATTTCCAGTGCCTATTTAGCACACTACCTGATACATAGGTAGTGCTTAATAAATTTTGGATGAATGAATAATAAACAAAAGAGCCCATATATTCTGTACTCTGTATACTTGTATCAGTTAGTTTTTGCTGTGTAATAAACCATCCCAAAACATAGCAGCTTAAAATATTTTATTTGCCCATAATTCTGTAGGTCAGTTAGGCGTTTCTATTCTGGGATATTTTGGCACATCTTTGAGGTCATCTTGCAGCTTTACTGGGGGTTAGATACAGCCTCACATACATGTCTGGCCATTACTGGTGGGTTGGTATAAGTAAGGGGGCTCAGCTGGGACCATACATTTCTGCTCCACATGGTCTCATCCTCCAGCAGGCTACCCCCATACTTGTTCATAGGTAGTGGTCTCAGGGTTCAAAGAGAAACATAAGAGAGAAAACTTAATGCATAAGCACTTTTTAAGGCTTTGCTAACATTTTTTGGTGCTGTCAAGTGAGTCAAGACAAATCACATAGTTAGGCTTAGATGAATACCCATAGGCATAAACAAATTTGTGGTCATTTCTACAACAATCTGCTGTGACATTTTTGTAACCTCATCTTGACAAATCTACCCCTTTCTATTTCTTCTATACCAATCATATTGAACAATTTTAGTTTCTTGAATGGGTTCTGCATTATTGTCCATTTGCTTAGAATGCTGTCCTCTTCTGGTTTACTTTGCCTGTTTCAAGATAGTATTAATATATATGTCCAACTGTGTGTAATAGAGAACAAAAATAACAGTGGTTTAGATAAGACTGAATTTTATTTCTAAGTTGATATGGCTGCTATACTCTGAATATCATCAGAGATCCTACTCATATTTCCTCTTTTCTTGTTATTTTACTATCCCCATAGAATTTTCCTTACTCACATTCTCCAGGATGTCTTGTCCCCATTGTCATATTCCAGACAGCAGAACATGAGGGAAATAAAACTAAGATCATATACTTTTCCCATTAAGGGCGCAAAAGAGAAGTTCCATACATTGTTTCTACTCATATTTTCTTTGCCAGAAATTGGTAATTTGACTTCATTTAGCCGCATAGAAAGTAATGAGTCTTTATTCCAAATCTCTAGGTATCCAGGTAAAGTCCTATAACGGTGGAATAAAGAGAAAACAAATATTGGAAGACAACTACCAGTAGCTCTCAGCTTAAATGTAATTTCCTCCAGAGAACCTTTTCTAAAACCCCAGTCAATGTGAATTCTCCCTTATGAGATTTCATATTATCAGGCACTTCTTCATTGAACCTGTTATTTTTGGTTGTTATTGGTCAAGTAGCAGTCATTCCTCTTATATTAGAAGTGGGCAAGAGATAATATTCTTCTTAGTCATACCGATATTTGCTTAGTATAGAGTATAGTGTTTGACACGTTGTAGGCAATTGATGGATATTGGTTGTAGAATGAATAATTGTGGCCAGAGCCAAAACAATTACAAACAGTTTCAGGAGAAAGGAAAGCTGGTTGCTTTTATCATTTTATTGTCCATATTAATTTTCTGAAATTTAAATGAACAGAAACTAACATTAAAACTTGAATTAAAAATAAAAATTTGGTTAACAGAAAATAAGAAGTTGTTGCCAAGAAATGGTATACCATAGTAATTAGCTGTAATTAAAAGTAATTCTTAGAGATGTGACTTGATGGGACATAATAGAATGGCTTTGACCACATGTTTGGCATACAAAACAAAACAAAGCAAAACATTTTAAACAATTTTCATAAAATGTCTGAAGTAGAGATCACCTCTAAACTACAGAGTAAGTCTGTATAAATTCAATTCCCACATCTTTTGGAAGCAATTTCATAATGAAATAGATCTCTTTATCCATAGAAATTAAAAGCAAATTTTTAGCATTGTAGACATTCTCAATAAAGTGATTATTGTACCATTCATTCAATTGTAAATTTCTACAATGTTTTAAAATACTAAAACATATAACCTATCAAAGCAGGAAGAAATAGAAAATTTGAACAGATAAATTACTGGCAATGAAATGGAATCAGTAAAAAAACAAAAAACAAAAAACAAAAAACCTCCCAGCAAACAAAAGTTCAGGACCAGATGGCTTCACAGGGGAATTTTATCAAACATTTAAAGATGAGTTAATACCTATTCTTCTCAAACTATTCCAAAAAAATAAAAGAGAAAGGAAAACTTCCAAATTCATTCTATGGGGCCAGCACTATCGTGATACAAAGTACAATAATCCATTCATGATAAAAGCCTCAATGAAGTAGGTTAAGAAGGAACATACCTCAACATAATAAAAGTCTTATATAGAAAACCCTCAGCGAACATCATGCTCAATGGGGAAAAACTAAGAGCTTTTCCCCTAAGGTCAGGAGCAAGAAAAGGATGTCCATTCTTACCATTTTTATTCAACAAAGTACTGGAAGTCTTAGCTACAGCAATCAGACAACAAAAAGAAATAAAAGGCATCCAAACTGGTAAGGAAGAAGTAAGACTTTACTATTTGCAGATGATATGATACCATGTATAGAAACCCCTAAAGATTCCATGAAAAAATGACCAGAAATGACAAATGACTTTTGTAAAGTCACAGGATACAAAATACGTACAGAAGTCTGTTGCATTTCTATACACTAATAATGTAGCAGCAGAAAGAGAAATTAAGAAAAAAATCTCATTTACAATTGCACCAAAAATAGTAACATACCTGGGAATAAACTTAACCAAACAGGTGAAAACCTGCATTCCAAAAACTATAAAACATTGATGAAAGAAACTGAGGATGACAAAAAGAAATGGAAAGACATTCCATGCTCATGGATTGGAAGAACAAATATAGTTAAAATGTCTGCACTACCCAAAGCAACCTACAGATTTAATGCTCTCCCTATCAAAATACCAACAGCAATTTTCACGGAACTAGGACAAATAGTCCTAAAATTTGTATAGAACCACAAAAGGCTTCAAATAGCTAAAGCAATCTTGAAGAAGAAGGAAAAACAAAACTGGAGGTTTTATAGACTTCACATTATATTACAAAGCGATAGTAATCAAAACAGAATGCTACTGGCACAAAATACAGACACATAGATTAATGAAATAAGATAGAGAGCCCAGAAATAAACCCACACTTATATGGTCAATTAATCTATGACAAAGGAGGCAAGAATATACAAAGGGGCAAAGACAGTTTCTTTAACAAATGGCGTTGGGAAAACTGGAAAGCTACATGCAAAAGAGTAAAACTGGACCACTTTCTTACATCATACTCAAAAATATACTAAAAGTGGATTAAAGGCCTAAATGTGAGACTTGAAATCACAACACTCCTAAAAGAAGACATAGGCATAATCTCTTGGAACATTTTTTTTTTTCTGGAAATGTCTCCTTAGGCAAGAGAAACAAAGCAAAAATCAACTATTGGGACTACATCAAAATGAAAATCTTTTGCATAGCAAAGGAAACTATCAACAAAACAAAAAGGCAACCTATTGAATGGAGAAGATATTTGCAAATGGCATATCTGATAGGGGTTAATATACAAAATATATAAAGAATTCATACAAGTCAACATAAACAAAACAAATAATCCAACTAAAAAATGGATAGAAGACATGAACAGACATGTATCCAAAGAAAACATACAGATGGCTAACAGACACATGAAAAGATGCTCAACATCACACATTAGCAGGGAAATGCAAATCAAAACCATGAGATACCACCTTGCACCTGTTAGAATGGCTAAATTCAAAAACTCAAGAAACAAGTGTTGGTGAGGATGTGGAGAATAAGGAACCCTTGTGTGTTGTTAGTGGAAATGAAAACTGGTGCAGCCACTGTGGAAGACCGTATGGATTTAATTTCAAAAAATTAAAATCTACCCTATAATCCAGCAATTGCGCTATTGGGTATTTACACAATAATTACAAAAACACTAATTCAAAGGGATATATGCACCCTTATGTTTATTGCAGCATTGTTTACAATAGCCAAACTGTGGAAGCAGCCCAAATGTCCACTGAGAGATGAATGGATAAGGAAGGTGCAATATATATATATGTATATGTATATATGTATATATGCATATGTATATATGTATATACATATATATGTATATATGCATATGTATATATGTATATACATATATGTGCATATGTATTGTATATACACAATAAAATATTATTCAGCCATAAAGAAAGAATGAAATCTTGCAATTTGCAACAACATGGATGAATCTAAAAAGTATAATGCTAAGTGAAATAAGCCAGTCAGAAAAAGTCAGATACCATATGATTTTACTCATATATGGAATTTAAGAAACAAAACAAATGAACAAAGAAAAAAAGAGAAAGACATACCAAAAAACAGATTCTTAACGATAGAGAACAAAGTGATGGTTACCAGAGAGGGGGTAGTTAGAGAACTGAGTGAAATAGGTGAAGGGAATTAAGAGTACATTTATCTTGATGAACACTGAGTAATATTTGGAACTGTTGAATCACTATATTGTATACCTGAAACTATTATAACACTGTATGTTAACTACACTGGAATTTAAATTAAAAAAATTTTAAATGCTTTTGGAAGTTATCTTTCCTTTTTTTTTTTTTTTTAGATGTACTTTTTAAAAAATGTACTTTTAGCCACTTGCGTGGCTCAGTCAGTTAAGCATCTGACTTCCGCTCAGGTCATGATTTCATGGTTGGTGGATTTCAGCCCTGCATCAGGCACTGTGCAGACAGTTCAGAGCCTGCAGCCTGCTTTGGATTCTGTGTCTCCCTCTCTTTCTACCCCTGCCCCCCACCACCCCACTCACGCTCTCTCTCTCTCTCTCTCTCTTTCAAAATTAAATATTAAAAAAATTTTTAAATGTACTTTTCTTTGAAGAACTAAGAGATTTGTGAGTCTGTGTACATGTCTTATTTTTTTATACCTACAAAGTAGTATCATAATAATTAGAAATTATTTTTAAAATATATGAACTGAAAGAAAGACATATTTTGGGTCCCCTGATAAGGATCCAGAGAAAAGTGAACATAACAATACTGTCTTAATATATGTTGTGAACTGGCAATAGTTTCATATTCCCTGATAACTTTCTGTTAAATGATCTCTGGTGTGCTTGTGGGTAATGTCATTTGCTGGCAGAAATCCGCTATAACTCCAGGGACAAGATTTCCTGTAAGGCAGAGAGGTAGATTGGGGTATGGGAGGTAGGTTACAAACCCTTAGAATGTAAACATGCTTTTTGGTAATCCCTTTATGAATAGATTGGTCTGAACTTACTAGGAACTGGACAGCCTCTTCAGGACCAAGTGGAGCATTTCCTATGTTTCTGTGTTGGCCTGGAGGACAAGGCAAGACCCTTCTCATAGACTACCACAAGGAGGTTCTGCTGTCAGTGTGCATATAGCTCACCCAGAGAAGCACAAGGCTTCTAATGGCTGACGGAAGTCTTTTGGCTCCTTTTTCTTTTGGTGACTAGGAAATTGTTTCTAAAATCAGTGATGCTATGGATTAATAACAACAACAAAATCCCATCAGAACCTTGAGCACTCCAACTAAACCAAAGGAATGATTTTGAGGAATTCTGTATTTTAGTTGTTGTTTGTTTATTTATTTATTTTGAGAGAGAGAGAGAGAGAGAGAGAGAGAGAGAGAGAGAGCATGCATGCACAGGAGCAGAGGAGGGGTATAGAGAGAGGGAGAGAGAAAATCCTAATTTCCTAAGCAGGCTCTATACCATCAGCACAGAGCCATATAAGGGGTTCAAACTCACAAAATGTGAGATCAAGGCCCAAGCCAGAATCAAGAGTCAAATGCTTAACAGATTGACTCACACAGGTTCCCCAGAACTCTGTCTTCTTAATT
Source organism: Prionailurus viverrinus (assembly GCF_022837055.1). NCBI lineage: Eukaryota > Metazoa > Chordata > Mammalia > Carnivora > Felidae > Prionailurus > Prionailurus viverrinus. The sequence continues at coordinate 82,618,046 of NC_062564.1, forward strand.
TGTATTAACTCTTTCATAAAGAAATGGTACCCCAGTGGCTGTATGTTACCTTACCTTCATGTTTTGCATATGGATATTTACCTCTAGATAACAATATCCATGAATAGAAATGTAGTGAAGTGAGACAACCTTGAAATTTTTGCAAAATAAAAGATACCCTTGGCTGCTAATATTTTCTTAACTGATGCCATTTCATACTTGCTGTTTAAATGGAGGTTAATGTCCATGTACCTAAAGAAAATGAAATCGATGTGAGTTGCCTTAAAGCATACAGTCAGGTAAAGCTCACAGCTATTGTCTGATCCAAAGCCAAATGGAAAGATGTTCATTACTGAATTAATATCCACTGGCAAAATCAGATTTTCATATCTAGTTTAGTGTCGTGCTGATAATAACAACACGTATCAGAGGGCAAAATATAAATTCTATCTTTAAAGAAATAGTGCTCATTGATTTCTTAATAACAGTTCCTTATAGAACTGAGAGAAAAACTATAGAAATCAAAAGAATCTGTTAACTTTCCTTCATCAATATATGACAGTTAAATCAGGTCTTTATTGTTACTTGAACCAGCAGAGTAATGTCAACAGAAATAAAGAGGAAAGCCTTCTTATTGTATTCTATTATTAGTCCTCCAAAAAGTTGGGATTTTAATTACACTACAAACATGTAAAATAATTTTTAACTTAAAGAGAACCTTACAAAAACTAAAAACAAAAAAAACAAAACAAAAAACAGGAGAGGCTTGCCCATGTCCAAGTTGGGCAAGTAATATTATCCTAAATGAGAAGAGCAAATGGATGGGTAAAACCTTTCTATTTTCTCAAATGCTTTGTGTTATGAAAACCCCCTGCATGCTTTTTCTCTAAATGAAATCCTCCTTAATTTAAACCTACTGGCATTTTAAGGAAAATGTAATAAACAAATGCTTTCCTGGCCTGAAAGAATTCTGTGCTATGCAAACAATGAAGAAACCATGACAGAGGATGCTGAGTGCCTGCTGAGCCAGGTTTTAGTTCCATTCCCTAGATAGCTTGTTCACATACAGAACTCCTTGGAAGTCAATGAGAGGAAATTAATGTGCCACCCAGAGCAGAGAACATTGAAATGTGCTGAATTAATATCTTGGATCATAAAACCCATTCAAAGAAAATTCTTTCAATAGGGTGCCAACCAGAGTCTGGTTATATAATTCTTATATAAACCTTATTTTTTTCTTATAAAAGGAAATTTTGGTTTTTCTCAGAAAGAATAATGGTCCTGCTCAACACCCCCTGCCCCCCGAGTACAGTGTGAATAAGCTTACTTGTAAATAATTCGTAATTGTTTCCTGATTGTAAAAGAAATACATTCTCAATGTAGAAAATGTAGAAAATACAGAGAACCACAAAGGAAACAAAAATCATGATAATCCTACTCTATTCCCTAACCTGAGATAAAAATGGATACCTTTTGGTATATTTTAAAATATTGTATTTCTTTAAAGCTAATAAAGTTGGCACCTATTATTATTGAAACATGTGAGTATATTTTATCTGAATGATGGGTATCTGTATACCATTAAATAACAGAATCAACTTTTTTCAACAGACAACTCAAAAAAAGAAGACAGCATAAAGAGAAGATAGCACTGTACCCTTGAAAATTGTCATCTTGGGAAACTAGACATGTAAATCTACTTATGTTTCCTTAGCTCCAGCATTTTAACATCTTTCTTGGAGTTGTTTTCAGAATCAGTTTATGAACCATAAGGCAAAATAACCTTGTAATTTTATAAACTAAGTGCTTCTTTAAAAACCGTTCTTTTTCTTTTTTCTTTTTTTGCTTGTTTTATTTTTTAAGTCATCTTTATCTGGAGAAGCAAAGCAGAGTTGCTTGTAAATCATTTGTGGGAAGCAAATGGTTTTGATTAAATTATTATAGCTTTTATAAGTGTATTTAAGGTAGGTTCAACCTCAGATATTTCTGCTAATGTGAAGTGACATCTTGTATAAATCTCATATTAGTCATTGGTTTCAAACTGTGCAATGTATCTGTTCCTATCACATTTGCTGAAGAGCAGTTCACCAGTTTCAACACTGACAAGTTTAAAGTTTAGTTTTCAGTGATATACAGATGGAGGCAAACTCAAACTCATTTAGAGCTTAGTCGTTTCAAACATAGAAGTTGCAAGACCTCTGGAAAAGACTGAGGACACAAGAGACTGCATTAGTATGTCTCAGCTAACAACCATGATAGCATCTAGCTGTGGCTGTGAGGTATAAAGACCTGATATGTATGGTTAAATTGTAGGAGGTATCTATTTATAATCCCACTATGTACCAAGTGACCAACGGATATGGTGGTTGGGTGAGGGAGAGTTTTAAACTCCAGAGTTTTTTTCTAATGGAGGAGATAGGGCTGGGAGATACAAAAGAGACAAGAGCACTCTGGAAAAAAAAAACCATGAGTAAATTCAGCATTGCAAACTTTTGATGACTGCTGTCCTGAAAGTCACCTTCTTGGGTGTTTTGTGGGTCATCACATTCAAATTCTTTTCTTATTTCTCTGATTACATACAAATAGATTTTATTCCACGGATCAAGAATTTTCTGCTGGTTTTCCTGAGGAGTGTTAACTACTTAGTCATGTCTCTACCTCATAAAAAGCACTGTGCCATGTTGTTTTTCTTCTGTGTTTGGTGGCTGTGGCTATAGGAAGAACAGTGATGTTAAAGGACAGAGGACTGGAGATGAGAACTACCACTTTACTTGCTAACCAGGAAACTGCTGCCTTGCCTACTAATAAAATTACCTCAACCACTCCACAGTTATTAACAGAAAAATTTTCACTTTGAGAATAGTAGGTAGACTTGATTGAGACTCACTTTCACCTAAGGGACCATCACCTTTACCACCACAAATGTCTCGGGGGTACAGAGATGGACACATGATTCCTCTTTGCTCTCTGCAACTCAGCACTGAGAAAGGAACAACATATTTCGCTAAGATGTTGAAGGCTGGGGTTGAGTGAGGACAAAAGGGAAAACAAACAAACCCAGAGAATACCATGAATTGAGATGGTAATGATTACAAAATGTTTTTTCTCCTCTGGGGCTGGTTGACCCCATCCCATCTGAGCTCCTGGTCAACCAGTTTGTGGTGGGCATGCTCTACATCAATCATCAGGAGTCTCCATCCTCTTTGAAGAATAGGATCAAGACAGTGAAGCCCCAAAGAACAAGAGTTCCTTCTCCTGCAGGCTGAAAGCAAAAGTTCTGGTTCTTGTTTAGGGACTTGTTTCTTTTCCAGTTTGACTCTGGCAAGGCCATGCCCATCAAGGGAGATCATGACAACCCATGGTCTTATCTGGCCTTCAGTATCTTAGCTCTATCTAAACAGCACAATAACCCAATGACCTTGTAAGAGGGAAAATATCAGGAAAGCTGCCTTATTACTGGGACTGTGACACTTGAACTTGCTGAGCCATTGGATCCTCGTCTGTAAAAGAGAGATAACAGCAACACCAACTTCTCAGATTGACTGTCAGGATTAAATAAGACTATGCCAGCAAAAAATTCTGTATGCTACTGTATCCTGTTTATGTATATCTTTATTATCCTGTAAAGAAATGCTTTCCTTACTACTGTTGGTAAGCTTACCCAAGGTTTTGTTTTGCAAATTTTTATGACTATGGCTTGTCTTTGGAACTGGTTTACCGGTTTCTAGAAGACCGAAAGATATTTTATAACCCTGCATTTGGTGCCACACATGATAAATACTTGGCACATCGTTGTCCATTGCTTTTCCCTGATTAACTTTGCCATTACCGTTAGGAAAGGATCTGCATTTATAATTTATAATTACTGCTACTCGAACTGTGCTGGGGCATCTGGAGAAATGATAATCTGCTGCAGTAGCTTTTCATTCCCCCTTTACTGTATGACTCAATCCTGTGCTGTCATCATTCCCATTAGTATCCACTCCACATGACTCAAAGGGAGACATGGAAATGAGTTCCACTCAAGACAACATAAAAGCAAAGATAATATAATAAATTAAGACTTCTGCTAAAACAACAAAGGAAAAGTGGTGGTTCTGAGACACATAGATGTTAAGTTCTTCGCAAGGTATCCAAAGCATTCTCTCAGCCCTATCACTCATACCTTTTTTTCCTTACAGAAGCTGTTTCCTGAATGAAAAGGTGGAGGTACCAGGATACTTTTGGTGAGTGATGGCTGTGGAGCCTGTCATGATGATAATGTCGCTGCTACGTGTGTGTCTTTTGGAGTGTCCTTTGGAAACTATGATGCTATTTGCCAAGAATCTCCTACTAATGCAAGAATGTCATGTTTGGGGCGGGTCATCTTGTTTAAATTAGCAACACCCTGACAAAACTAAATTACTTTATGAACGAAATTATTGCCAAGCGCAAGTATTTCTGGTTAACTTACACATACCTCATTCAAAAGATGTATCATTAAATTTTTAAATTAAATGTACCAAAACATTATCTATCAATTTAAACTTGGAGAGAATACTAGCAATCATGTGCTTTACCAAGGCTAAGTCTTAATTGTTTTCTTTTCCATAAGTTTCTTTAATATACAAAGAGAAAATTCAGTCTTGCAGTCACAAGTTACATTCTAGAGAAGCCATTTTATTTAATTATGTTTAATTTTGTTTGCTTGAACTTTTTAGTATTTAGCCACAAAATACCAAGAACTGCTACTCTCCCTTTGCTACTTTCTAAGGATAATGGTTTTAAAAAAAGTGTATTAAGGTGAGTTGGTGATTTTCTCCTTTTGTGCTGTCACTTTTCCTACATGATTGTGTTTCTTACAGTGTTTTACAATTTTTTTGTTCTTTTTGTCACCATTTCATCACTCTACAGGGGAGTGGTCATATTTTATGCTTCTTCTACAAGCAATGGCTGGTAGAGTCTCTGTCATTTTTCACCTGAAACTACCTGTAACAAGTTAGAGGGAAAGAAAATGCTAGCCTCCTTCAATGCCTGGACTTGAGGCAGGAGGTTCAGGGTTTGGTTAAGAGCTTGCTATAATACGTGTAGACTATAATCAAGGATTTGGAAGAAGGAACTGTGGAAAACCTAACTCAGGACTTGAAGACTGTACTCCTTCCACCCCATGATGAATTACTCAGAGAACTCATGGGGAAGGAGTTCAAAAGACCACAGACTTTCACAGGTTTGGGTGAGGATGGAGAGGTAAAAAACTTTGGTATACTTGCACGGATTACAATAACCCTATTCCCTCAGAATTCGATGTGATCTCACACCCACGGAAGTGTGCTGCAGTGCTTCTTTAAGTCGGCCGAGTTTGGTTAATTGGAGGAGGCAGGTGAGGAGAAGGGAAGGAAGAGGAATATATCTAACCTCAGCTGGACCAATTCATTTCTCTATCACGGGAATCTGGCATTTGGATTCAGGGGCAGCAGTGTTAGTCTCTGAAGGGGCTGGAAGTGGGGTGATGTAAACTAGGGAGGTGTCTGGGGCAGCCATCTTCTGCATACTGACAGGCAGAGACAGCATGTAGGCATGGAGCACAATATGAGTATGTGAAGAGAGTTGAGAGACTGAGAGAGCAAACACTTCCTTGGATTCGGAACACTTTCTGTTTCCTGGTTTCAGCCCTTTAAGAAGCCCCACTACTCATGGGTTCTGAAAGATATGCCTGTCTCATTTCAGGAAATTGTCTTTTTGGATTATGCTATTTTAAGCTGGTGTTTGGACTAAGAAAAGGTAAAGCATTCGGGGCCCCTATATAACCTCTGCAGAACTGAAGGACTGCTAGCTAATCCTTCCTTATGGTTTTTGTTTTCTTTCAGTTCTCTATTCTACATTGATTTAGGATTCATAAAGTCAATTCATAGCCTGCCATTTTTGCATTTGTTGTTTCCATAACTTTTCAAGCCACTGTCTATTACATTGGTATCTTCTAGAATATTGCATGTCGAGTATACAATTCAAGTCCTTAGAGTTTATTTCAAGCTCATTAGTTACCCCAGGGGGCTGGAGTCTACTGCTGCTACTGCAGTGAGGTCTCCTGTTATGTGTAAGAAGCTCAGGTTTATAAGAATGCTGAAGCAGAGATGAGTTTAGAATCTCATCCCACACCTGCTCCTTTCCCCAGAAGTTCTAGTTGGAGACAATGTTTGGCAGGACTGAATCCTGTTTGTCTGTCTATGAACTGAGCTAGAGGCAGTGGTAAATGATTACTTCTTTGTAAGGATAAATGCAAATCAGATCCCATGAATTAGTGTTGGGATGAATTATTTAATTTTCTTCCTTTTTTAAAAATTTTTTATTTTTTTATTTTTTTTAATTTTTTAAATTTTTTTTTAAATTTTCTTCCTTTTAATGATGTGGAAGAAAATTAGAGTACATGAGGACACCTCCAACTTTTTAGATGACACAAAATTCATTTAGACAAGAAGTGGCAAATTGGAACACTGCAGACTTCAGGTCTGTAGGTTATAGTGTGGTAATATATTTGGGAATACATAGCTTTCTCAATTCTGAGGCTCTGAGCTCTCAGTTACCACTCAGGAAGGACCTAGAAATGTTTGGTCCTGAATGGAATTTGGCACTCTCCTAAACTGGTGCTCAAATTTGCCTATTTTTTTTTTATGTTAGAAGCTAAATAGTTCATTCTTATTCTATGCCAGGCTGTGTACTAAATGCCTTCAGTACATAATCTCATTTAATTCATGAAACTATCCAGTGAATCAGGTGCAACTGTCCCTATTTTATTCAGAAAGGTTAATCAGGGGTGCCTGGGTGGCTCAGTCGGTTGAGTGTCTGACTTTGACTCAGGTCATAATCAGTGTCTGACTTTGACTCTCACTGCCCCCCACCCCCGCTTGTGTGCATGTGCCATTTCTCTCTCCCTCTCTCAAAAATAAACATTAAAAAAAAACAAAAATGAAAGAGTAGTTAACTTGTGTGAGCTTTCATGGTCTGTATGTGTTAAGAGACACAAAGACTTAAAGCCAAGTAAAGGATACTATATTCAACTTGTTCATCATTTAGTAAATTTGAGTGCCCACTATGTAATAGATATAGTCTGTACTTGATACTTGAATACATTAATGAACAAAATGAAAAAAAAATCTCTGTCCTCATGTAGCTTATACTTTAATGAAAAGAGACAGAAAACAAATAACAGATACATTATAAATTATATGGCATATTGGGGGATATAAGTGCTATGGAAAAAGAAAAAAAAACATAGAGCAGGTAAGGAGGAACAAGAGAGTGAAGGTGGTGGGAATGTGAGTAGCCATTCTTAGATTGGGTGGTCAGAGTAGGTCTTGACTGAAAGTAACATTTACTCAAAGATTTAAAGTGGGAGTTGCCCAGGTAGATGTCTGAGGGAATAGCAAGTCAGGCATGAGTGAAAACAGTGCCAAGGTTCCAAGGCAAAAAATGTACCTTGTTTGTTCAAGGAAAAACAAAGATGTAGGTGGGGCTGGGCTGGAATGAAGTCAGAGAGCTAGGGGTTGAGTAGGTGCAGATCATGGCATTTCCTGAAGGCTAATATAAGGCTTTTTGGTTATACTTTCAGTAAAATGGAGAGGTCGCTGCAAAGCCTTACAATTCTGCTTTTCTGCTTCAAATATTCTTTTCTAATATTGTGGTGATGTAAACAGAGAGAGAAAATCAGGTTGAAAGAAAGAGTGTGACACAGAAGAATGGAAATCCTCCTTCCCATCTTCACCTACCCTATGTCTCCACCTTAGAAACATTTTTTTCCTCTTGTTTCAACAATTAGAAGCTTATTTGGGCTTATAAATCATCTTGAAATGTACCATCTTGGCACTCACTATCAGTTTTGATGTCTTTTTGTGAATCACTTACATAATAAGATTGGTCCCCTTTTCAATATGTAGCTGAGATGTACTCTTTTTTTTTTTTAAATCCCATTCTTTATTACTAGTAGCTCTGTTACAGGAGTGATTGTCCTTGAAGGATAATATCTGATCCAGGAGTGTCTTGTCTCTGCTAGCAACCATGGCAGGACAACTTGTTAGCTTACAAGTAGGGTAAAATGTCAGAGCCTTCACACTTCTTAGAGAGAACAATGGGAGAAGGGCAGAGAGAGAGGGAGAGAGAAAATCCTAAGCAGGCTCTGTGCTATCTGTGCTAATAACACAGAGCCTGATGTAGAGCTCAAACTTACGAACTGTGAGATCATGACCTGAGCCAAAATCAAGAGTTGGATGCTTAACCGACTGAGCCACCCAGGCATCCCATCAGAGCCTTCACACTTCTTGACATTGATTTTTCACGAAAATTACAATATGAAAAAACCTTAATTCATTTCAGAAGCATCATACATATGCTTCATTTACTGTGTGAAAGGAGGTAAAAATGTCTACGTAATGAAAGTAAGCAGTTTCTTTCCATTTTTTATTTATTTTAGAGAGACAGAAAGAGGGAAAGCAAGCGGGGGAGAGAGGCAGAGGGAGAGATGGAATCTTAAGCAGGCTCCATGCTTAGCCTGATGCGGAGCTGGATCTCATGACCCTATGATCATGACCTGAGCAGAAACCAAGAGTCAGACACTTAACTGACTGAGACACCCAGGTGCCCCGGTTGGCAATTTCTCTTTTAGACCAACTCCTCCCTCATAATAGGTGTATTAGTTGCACCTCTTGGTTGCAGGTGTTAGAAACTAAATCAGAGAAAAAATTATTTATTTATATATCAAAGAAAGATATGTCTAGGAAAGATATTGGGATCGGTCCTGTAGGAATCAACAGTTGAAGGACTAGAACTGAGCATGTGGCAACTGAGCATGTAGCATGCCAGAATTTTCTGTGTCTCTCCTTAGTTTAACTCTGGTTATCTTTCTTTGTTGGTGCAATGCTCTCCTCCTTTCTATGGCAGGAGGAACATTTTCAATGGTAGCATTAGCTTAGAGACCTGAGTAAAAAGAGTATTTGTTCACATTGATCTCTGGACATGTTGTAATGTGCATTCCTGTAGCCAGGCCAGGCCATTAGAAATATGTGAAACACTAGAGCTGTAACTCACTGAAGGAAGAGATGCTGAGCAGACAAAATAATGTGTGTTCACTGCAAGTGTGGGTTTACTTCCTGTGAGTTAGATGCAGTTGAACTTTGTAGAAATGTCTACGTAGAACCTAAGAGCCTTGTATGCTAGCAATTGCAAGTCATTTGAGAATGATAAAGGACCTCAAGGCGTTGAGATGTCATCCATAGCATTAATATAGTCATTTACTATGCAAAGTTTTTTATTTTAGCTTTCAAAGTGTAGTGTCTAATTTTTGACAACTTCCTAAGGGCAGCAGATAAATACTCTTATGTCTATTTTATTTTATGGATAAATTATCTGAATTATAAAGAATTTAGCGACCCATAAAAAGACCACACATAAAGCCAGAGAAAAACAGGATGAATATCCATAATTGCTAGTTTGTGATGCTGTCCTTGTTCAATTAGGCCAGAAATCTTTGGCTTTAAAATGCTGAAGCTTAAGAACAGAGTTTCAGAAAACCATATAGTGCCTCTTCTTTTTTTTTTTTTTTTTTTTTTTTTTTTTTTATTTTTTTTTTTAAAATTTTTTTTTTCAACGTTTATTTATTTTTGGGACAGAGAGAGACAGAGCATGAACGGGGGAGGGGCAGAGAGAGAGGGAGACACAGAATCGGAAACAGGCTCCAGGCTCTGAGCCATCAGCCCAGAGCCCGACGCGGGGCTCGAACTCCCGGACCGTGAGATCGTGACCTGGCTGAAGTCGGACGCTTAACCGACTGCGCCACCCAGGCGCCCCTATAGTGCCTCTTCTTTCCTGGGATAGTAATTTATTATTATTATTGTTATCATTTACAGCATTAGTAGTATATGGTGAACATAATAAAAACAAGAATTCAATTATTTCATATGTCATTTTCATGCAAGGTAGATGGATAGAAAATCCATTTAACTATGTGAGACTGATGATGAGCTTTTGAATTTTGTATTTGGTTTTATAGAAGTTTTGTCATTATCATCCTGTAATACATTTGCATTAATGCATGCTAGTGATGGCTGAAGTGCTGTAAATTAATCTTCCCATGTTACTTACCATATTAGTGTGAGGATTAACATGTAAGACAATTCCAATTGCTATAGCATGTTTTTTATTTTCAGCTGTACATTTGACTTGGCTTTTTTTCTTCCAATCTGGCTTTGTGTAAATACTTAAATCTCAATGGCTGCGGACTTCATTGTAGAGACAAAAAGGGAAAACTGGTCAAGTGACTTTGTGATATATCCTGAAAATATGGGAACACAGAGAAGGCTTCAGTGGTGTTCTGGAGCCAGTGCTTACTGACTCGTGAACCAGTCATTAGCATCTCCTTCCATGGTGGTAGGCAGAATAACAGACCTTCAAAGATGTGCATGTCCTAATTCCTGGAATCCATGAATATGTTACCTTATATGTTAATTAGCAAAGGACTTTGCAGATACAATTAAGGTAAAGGACCTTGATTTGGGGAGATTATCATGGATTATCCAGGTAAACCCAATATAATCATATGAATCCTTAAAAGTGGAGAATCTTTCCTGGTTGAGTGTTAGAGAGGGATATGGTGATGGAAGGAAGGTCATAAGGATGCAATGTGGAAAATACTTGACCCTCCATTGCTGGTTTTGAAGACAAAGGAAGGGGGCCATGAGCCAAGGATGTGGCTGGTTTCTAAAAGCTAGAAAAGTCAAGGGAATAGATTCTGTCCTAGAGATTCCAGAAAATAATGCAGCCCTGGTGACACTGATTTTAACCTGGTGAGGCCTGGGTCGGACTCTCAAGCTACAGAACTGTAAGATAATAAACTTGTGTTGTTTTAAGCTACTATGTTTGTGCTAATGTTTTAACGGCTGTGGTAGAAAACTGCTGCATCTCCCCACTCTACATTCAGTGACATCATGCTGGTATATTGAAAATAGCCATAATGGGAATCATTACATTGCCAAAACTGGCAAATACTACAAAATAGCAATTTATTTCTTCAGAGAGCCAGTTGTTCAACATTTTATGGCCCACACCTGGAAATAATTGCTCTTCATTAAACTTACCCAAACAAAGTGAAATGAGTAGAACAAGTATCCAATGAACTCAATCATTTTAAGAAATCAATGTGTAATTTGAGGATATAATCACTGTTCCTTAATACAGCAGTATATGACAGTGGTGAGGGAGCATCTTGCAGGCTCGGGTAGGAGGTGGGTAGGAGAGCGGTGACAGGTCAGAAAAGGATACTTACTAAAATACCACTTCATTTTACTCCTGTTAGGAAGGCTTAAAAGATGTGAACCCATCCTCATTTTAAATAACTTGTACAAAACTGGGAGCAAAATAGTCTTGGAAAAGCCAAGATGATGTGGGATTGACCAGTAAGTAGATTTCCCAGGAAGATGCACTGGTCATGTTACACATTTGATGTTTGGATTTCTCACCAAATGTCTTGCTGTACTTTACTTAACACCTTAAGTGACTAGAAACCAAGTATTTGTTTGTTTGTTTATTTTATAGCCATCCACATATTTGAACAGCTGTTATTTCTAGTTTTGATTTATACTGAGCTATAATCTGATATGCTTTAGCTAAGCAATTCCAAGCCATGTGTGAATTCTGGAAATATTTTGGCTTACAATTCTCCAGTAATTTGTTTTTTACCTAGAGCTTATTTTTAACTGGCGTTGTGGAGTTTCATCCTCCACATGCACATATCTAACCAAAGACTCAAGATATCCCTGTACAGATTTGTGGAGCTTTTTCTCTATGGAGTCTCAACTAGAACTGTTTTTCCAGTTGTAGTTGATTCTGCTGTCCCGAGCTCCGATGTCTGCCCCCTCAACTCAGCAATACTGCCAGTTTGGCTTATCCTCTCTGTGCCATGGTCCGAAAATTGTCTTCGGTTGGAAAGCTGTTATAATCAAAGGGGTCACTTCACTGTTTTTTCTTCTCTTTGTGATCAGAGTCCTATGTTGCCTATATTACAATATCTGAAACTGTTGTTTCATATATATTGCTCATTTTTCTAGCTGTTTTTGGTGGAAGAAATTTGGGCTATGTAATCATCTCACAACTAGAAGCAGAATCTTCTGAGAGTAATATTTTAAAGAATTAAATATAATTTAGGAACCTAACTATATTCCTGCTAATTGTTATATATTGGGGTCTTCAGATGAGATCGTAAAAATACAAACAAAGGTAGCCACACATTATTTTTTCTTTTAGAAACTTTTCTTTCAGGTTTTTGTAATTACAAGAGTATACATTTTCTAAAGATGATCCTTAGCTCTTTAGCATATTTTCAATCCATAATTACATAAGTGACATATTTCCAAAAGTAAGAAATCACAGGAATAAGTGGTTAAAATTTTGAATTTTATTTAAAAATTTAAATTTATAACCTAGGATAGGTTTTGGAAAGGTTTCACATCCTATTGAAATTATTATACATTTTACATTATGAATATAGAATTATAGAAAGTAAGTTTTGGTTTTTATAAATGTTGTCAAGTTTCCTTAGACTATAATTGTAAGATATTTTTCTGTGTAAAAGCCTTGGAAAAATTCATCAGTAGTCTGAAATTTATGTGTAAATCAAAGATAAAAAAGACTGTTTTGCTTCATACATATTTTCTTTCCTTTGCATGTTTGTTCTTATTTTGCAGTGGCAGTTTTTGAGGTTATCATTTGGAAGAACTAACTATAGTTTTAGAAATCATAAAATATAAGTTTAAATAGATTCTGTTCATCTTTGAGACTTCTTTTATAATGATATATCTAGTACTAAGATCAGCATACTTGTATAGGATACAAATTTCAACCTACAAACAAATGCATCAAATGTATGCAAAAATATAACCTTTATTTTCCATAACTTAATGTTTATTTTGGACTCTCATTCTGTAGGACTGAATACATTCTCAGTAAATTTAGGATTGCTAAGATGTCAAAGCAGTGAGTATATCCAGTTCATGGTGGCATTTTCAGCTGATCCATCTGTCCATGAAGACTGCTGTGTCACATTCATACATCAGTGTCCATCTTGGGGAGCAGTGAAAACATTGTGTTACTCTAGTGTTTTGTTGAACCATGGAGACTCAGTGTCACCTCTGTGCTGTTCTCAGGTGTTTAGGATCAGAACACTGTGAGGCTCTCTTAGACCCTTCTGTGTCAACACATGACTCAGCAACCACAATTCTGGGACAAGGGACAGACCTCTGTTTTATTGATTCCCCTACCCTAACTGGGGTTTCTGGCATTTTCTTGTCTTACTACTCCACTCTCTTGTCCAACAGTTAATTTAGGATGGAAAATAGAGTACAGTGCAAGGGAATTCTTTCGTTTCTGTTTTTTCATCCAGTCTAGGAAATAGTATCTTGATTTGGGGGACGGGAAGGTTTGCTATACTTTCTCACATATTCCAAATCTCTTTCTATACACTAGCAGTTAACATTTGCTGTGTTGAATACCACCTGAATTCAATGGCTTAAAACGATAACTGTTTCTTATCACTCTCATGTCTGAGGATTGGCTGATATAAACTGGGCTCAGCTGGGATTGCTCAGCAAGATGGCTTTGTGCCATGTTTCTCTCATTCTCTTCCTTAGACCTGTGGGATGGCCAGATGTGTACTTGTTATGGTGATAGCAGGAACAGAAGAGGTCAAGAAGAAACACACAAAGCCGCCTAAGGCTTTAGACTTGTAAACAACATACTTGTAATTCTGCCTCATTCTATTGGTCAAAGAAAGTGAAATGTTTAAGCCCAAAGTCAAGTGATGGGGAAATAGATAGGAGGTACTTCAAAGTCATGACAAATTACATGGATATGGTGAGTGGGGAGAATTCGGGTCAATAATGCCACTCACTCCACCAGAATCTTGTCTGTTGTCTAGGCTTTGGAATGAAAAAGGTAGAGGTAGCTCCATTTTCCTGTTTGTGCTGTCTCATCCCTTCCTTTAGGTAGTATAGTTAAAACTACTTTTCCTGAATGGTGGAAGGGCCAATGTGTAGAAATTCTGAGAATTAATGTTTCGGAATGCTTTCCCCATTGTATTCACTGTCTCTCTGCAGAGTTCTAGGATAGGCAATGGGAGAATCCATGGTCTATAAGTTCCATGTAATTCATCTTACAAGGAAAATCTAACTGTGTGTGATACAGTGGATGAGCATAGCCCTAGAATCAGAAGATGTAGGATGGAGTCACCTCTGCCTTCGGTGTCACTTAGCCTTGGGAATGTCACTTAGCTTCCAGTTAGAGTAAGTTACGTAAACTCTCTATGCCTCAGTTTTCTGTAAAATGAAGATAAAATAGTCCCTTCCTCATATTGTTGTCGGGAATTAATGTATGTAAAATATTTAGAACAGTGCTTATTCTAATGAGTCCCCCATGTGTTACATATTTTTATCATTATTTGGAGTTTTATTCATTTATCAAATGAGGATAAATAATAAAGCCTCATTTGTCTATCCCATACTAAATATATTCTTATTTGTCAAATCTTATACACATGCACACACACTTCTTGGAAAATATCATTCTAAATGTATATAAATATATAGTATAAAATATAAATAAATAAATATATATATACACATATATATTTTTTACACAGTATTAAGCTTGTCAGATTCATCCAAGCTGTTTCTTACAGTAGTGGTTTGCTCACCTCCATTGCTACATAGCATTCCAATATATGAACTTAATATTATTTATTGATTGACTCTACTCTTGGTGGACATTTAGATTCTTTCCAGTTTTAGCTATTCTTTTTTTTTTTTCTTTCAACGTTTTTATTTATTTATTTTTGGGACAGAGAGAGACAGAGCATGAACGGGGGAGGGGCAGAGAGAGAGGGAGACACAGAATCGGAAACAGGCTCCAGGCTCTGAGCCATCAGCCCAGAGCCTGACGCGGGGCTCGAACTCGCGGACCGCAAGATCGTGACCTGGCTGAAGTTGGACGCTCAACCGACTGCGCCACCCAGGCGCCCCATAGTTTTAGCTATTCTAAATGATGCTGCTATGGATATTCTTGTACATGTCTTTTTGCATCCATATATGTGACTTCTATTTGGTATATATCTAAAATTGAATCCCTGGGTTATAGGGTATGGGTATGTTCATTCAGCTTTAGTAAATATTGCTGAACTGTTTTCTAAGGTGATGATACCAATTTATACTATTCAGTGTGTGAGAGTTTAAGTTGTTTTTCTTTTTTTTTTTTAATTTTTTTTTTCAACATTTTTGGGACAGAGAGAGACAGAGCATGAACGGGGGAGGGGCAGAGAGAGAGGGAGACACAGAATCAGAAACAGGCTCCAGGCTCTAAGCCATCAGCCCAGAGCCTGACGCGGGGCTTGAACTCACGGGCCGCGAGATCGTGACCTGGCTGAAGTCGGACGCTTAACCGACTGTGCCACCCAGGCGCCCCTTAAGTTGTTTTTCATCATTACCAATTTTTGGTTCTGTTATGAGGTTTTAATTTGCTCCCAATGACTTATAAGTCCCTTTCACGATTATTGGGCATTTAGATATTTTTGTGTGAATTTGCTGTTCAAAACTACGTTTCATGTTTCTGTTGAATTATCTATCTTTTTCAAACTGATTTGGACTTCTTTATATATTCTAGATATAAGCTGTTTGTATATTGTAAATTACTTCTCCCATTATGTGGAATATCTTTTCCTTGTATTAATGATGTCTTTTGATGAAGAAGAGTTCTTAATTTTAATGAGATCCAATGTCTCAATATTTTCTTTTATGATCAAGATGGATAAAAAAATCTTACTGGGTAAGAGTAAGAGAGGTAGAGTTGTGATCTAATTGATGAGGGTTTGGAACACCATACTAAGCAATTCCTTGACATAGCCATAAGCAATAGCAAACTTTCAAAGATTTTAAAGATTATACTGGTAGTGATATATACAATGGGTTTTAATACGGAAGAGGAAACTCTAGTCTTGAATACAAGTTAGAATTTCTTAAAGTAGTCAGGAGCGAACAGTAAGATCCTGAACTAGGTTGATTATAGGAGAAATAGGAGTGAGTGTAAGGTATATTTCACAGGAACAACAGAAACTACTTGATTAATGATACCAGTTGCACAGGTCGAATATGGAGTTCCTGGATACTTCCATTTTTCTTACCTGTTACATCTAATCAGTCATCATATCCTGTCAGTTCTACATGCTAAAGAGCTCTTGAATCCCTACACTTCTCCTTCCTTCCTCATTATCTTTGGCTAGACTACTTCAATGGCATCCTCGCTGGTCCCCTCTCTTCCTCTTCTTTCAAACCATCGTCAGCACTACTAACTGGTCTTGTTTTTCTAAAATACAAATCAAATTATCCCATTTCTCTGCTTAAATTTCTTCAGTAGCTCTTTATCATTAAAAAGTCAAGTTTATACTTCTTATATGATTTATAAGATCGCTTAGATCTACGCTCCAGATTATCTAGTATACTCATTGTCCATCATACATGCAATAGGTTTTCTAGTTAAACCAGGAATTGGAATTCTCCAAATACATCATGCACTTCTACTTTGCCATACCTGACCAATGCCTATTGACCTTAAAGTCTTAATTCAAATCACTGAAGCATTTCCAGACACACCTGAAAACTCCAGCATTTTATTCTTTGTACATTTTTTCCATTGATGAATGAAAGTTATTGTATTATTATATCCTGGAAGCTTACATGATCTAGAACACTGGTTGAGCCATTTACAAAAATATAAAAGTCAGGAAGATCTGCTTCAATTTCAGCTGTGTTGGGTTTGAAATTCTGAAAGGGCATCTAGGCAGAGATGTATAATAGGCAGTTGTAAAGAGGGAGTATAGGTGAGAAGCTGAATTCAAGGATGCTAATTTTGTATTTGGACACGTTTAAAATTATAGGGATCGGTGACCTTATCAGAGTAAGAATATAAAAGAGAAGAGGTTGGACACTATCTATGTATTTGTCACTTTGAATAGAACTTGTATATATGTACTTATAGTCTGCAATAATCTTTACATGTTTATTTATTTATTTTTAAAATATTTATTTGAGAGAGAGGGAGAGCTCATGCATGCACCGGGGAGGGGTAGTGAGAGAGAAGGAGAGAGAGAGAATCCCAAGCAAGCTCTATGCTGTCAGCATGGAGCTTGATACGCAGGGCTTGAACTCATGAATGTTGACATCTTGACCTGAGCCAAAATCAAGTCAGACGCTTAACTGACTGAGTCACCCAGGTACTCCATGCAATAATCTTTACATTTTAACGTATTTTTTTAACATATTTTTTTGACATATTTTTTTCCCTAATTCTTTTGCTAAGTAAATAGATTTTTTTATTTCAAAGTTAGGATCCCTATGCTCCAAACTTGTTATATCCCGATTTTTGTTTTGATCAGAGGTGCAGAGTTGAATTATTTTATGTCTTAGTATATGGCTTACTGTGAACATTGACCTGTGAAAGTGCTCCTTATGTTTCTTATCTATAACTATCATCTATCATCTATCTATCTATCTATCTATCTATCTACCTATCTACCTACACTTCTACCTACCTGTCTACACATCCATTTATGTAGTCCATCATCTTCTCCTTAATTCCTTACTATTCTCTTCCTAGCACAGACAGCCATTCTAACATATGTGACATACACTATTTTTTGTATGTGTTCTTTGAAAAATGTGCATTTTGGGGCGCCTGGGTGGCGCAGTCGGTTAAGCGTCCGACTTCAGCCAGGTCACGATCTCGCGGTCCGGGAGTTCGAGCCCCGCGTCAGGCTCTGGGCTGATGGCTCAGAGCCTGGAGCCTGTTTCCAATTCTGTGTCTCCCTCTCTCTGCCCCTCCCCCATTCATGCTCTGTCTCTCTCTGTCCCAAAAATAAATAAACGTTAAAAAAAAAAAAATTTAAAAAAAAAAAAAAAAAGAAAAATGTGCATTTTGTGTATATGTGTACATTTAACTTTTACTCTGAAATAATTATATATTGACAGTAAGTTGCAAAAAATTGTAGATGAATCCTTTACCCAGCCTCTACAATGCCATTATACACTATAGCCATAGTACACTATATCCATAGCACACTATCTAAACCAGGAAATTGACAGAGTTTATTCAGATTTCCCAAGTTTTATAAGCACATGTTTGCAAGTATGTGTGCTTAAAGCTCTATCCATTTTATCAGCTGTGTAGCTTGACATAACCACTTCTGCATTCCAGGTCCTGAATTATTCTATCACCGTCACCATAAGGGTTTCCTCCTGCTACCTGTTTATAGCGACTCCACACCCTGCCCTACCCATCCCCAAGCTCTGATAACCACTAACTCTTCCCATTTCTATAATTTTAGAGAGTGTTATGTAAATAAATTGATATGATATGTAACATTCCAGGTTGGCTTTTTTCACTCAACATAATTCCCCTGAGATCCATCTAAGTTGTTGCATGAATCAGTAGTTTATTCCTTTTTATTACTGAGTAATATTCCATTGTATACCACAAGTTTGTGTATTTTACATTTACATAATGGTATTTTTTTGTATAGAAATCATTCTCTAAATTATTTTTCCCCCTCAACATTATATTTTTAAGACCCTTGCAGGTTGCTGTGCATTCTTCTAATCTTTTCATTTTTTAAAATTTTATTTATTTATTTTGAAAGGGGGGGGAGGGGCAGAGGCAGAAGGAGAGAATCCCAAGCAGGCTCCACACTATCAACGTGAAGCCCAGCACGGTGCCAGACATGGGCCAGATACCACAAACTGCGACATCATGCCCTGAGGCAAAATCAAGAGTCGAAGGCTTAACTGACTGAGCCACCCAGGTGCCCCTAATCTTTCCATTTTTGACTTTAACATAATGTTTTATAATGTGTGTCTTTCACAAGCCTCATACTCAGAAATAAAATTGCTGGGTTAGCGGGATGGGTATACTAAATTTGGCTAAATTCAGACATTGTGCACACTGTTCTACCCACCCATGGAGCAGCACACGTTTCCATATCCCCATGTCTCCAACATCACCAGGTATTATTCTGCTTTGTGATTTTTGCCACTATGGTAGGTGTAAAGTGATATTTCATCATCAATTTCTTTTTAATTTCTTTAATTTTTTGTTACATTTTGACCATTTCTTCCTATGATTGTCCTTTGAGTTATCTCTACTGTGAATTTTCTTTGGACCATTTTGGCAGGGGGGGACTTCTCTGGCTTTTTTGTTGTTGTTATTTGTTGACTTGTAAGACTTCCTGACATATTTTAGATATTAGTCACTTGAAAATTTTAGAAATTTCAAATAATTTCTTTAAAAGTCTTATCTATTCATTAGTTTTTCCATGATGTTATTTATTTAACTGAAATCCTTAATATTGATTTAATTAAAGTCATCAGTGTTTGGTTTTCTGTTTTGTACTTTGATGTTTTATTTAAGAAGTACTTCCCTACCATTAGTTCAAAATATATATTTCTACATGGTACTTTATTTACTCAACTGATGGCAGTTCCATCCTTCCAGTTGCTAAGACCAACAACTCAGGTCATATTAGACTCATTCTTCTTCTCTGATACTGATCTATCAAGTATCCGGAATTTGGGTGAATTTAGCCTCAAAATGTATTTAGCATATGATTGTCTTCTTCCACCTCTATTGTTACCCTCCAACCACCCCTGTCTCCTTACTCTATCTCGTAACACAGCAGCCAGAAGATTACTTTAAAGTATAAATCAGATGATGTTACTTCGCTGCTCAAAACCTTCCAATGACTTCCCACTTGAAGCCCCAAACTTATTCTGTTCCCGCCATGCTAACATTTTTCTTGTTCTTAGTATATGATGGGCACATCTGCCTTTAAGGTCTTTGCACTGACTGCTACCTCTTCCTGTATATTCTTCTCCCAGATACCTGCATGACTAACTCCCTCACTTTCTTCAAGTATCTGTTCTACTTTATTTGTTTGTTTTTTAAAGATTTTATTTTATTTTATTTTATTTTATTTTATTTTATTTTAGAGAGAGGGAGGCAGTGCATGTGCCTACAAGAGGGTGAGAGGCAGTGAGAGGGGGAGAGAAAGAATTCCAAGAAGGCTCAACGCTGAGTGTGGGGCTCCATCCCATGACCATGGAATCATGATCTGAGCCAAAATCAAGGGTAGGATGCTCAACCTAATGAGCAACCCAGGCAGTCCAGGTTTTATTTTTAAGTAATTTCTACACCCAACACGGGGCTTGAATTTACAGCCCCAAGATCAAGAGTTGCACACTCTACCAACTGAGTCAGACAAGTGCCCCAAACCTGTGTTTTAATATCATTTTCTCATTGAATCCCACCCTAAGCACTCCTTTTAAAAATTGTGACTTCATACATTTGCACTTCCTACCCACCCTTATTTCTCCCCCCCCCTTTTCACTTATATATATGATTAATATTATTTATTTGTTGATTCTTTGTTGTCTATCTCCTTTTCTGGAATGTAATCTCCTCAAAGCAAGAGATCTTGGTCTGTTTTGTCAACTGCAACATAAACTTAGTACCTAGAACAGTACTTGGCACAGAGTAGGTACTCAATAAATACATCTTGAATCAATGTTAAATAGATTAATTTTATAGCATAATGTTTCACATTTAGGTCTGTAATCCAAGGAGTTTAGTTTTATTCCCCACCCCCCATGCTGTACCAGTTTTCCCAACAGCATTTGCCAGTTTATACTTTCTCCAATGATTTGTGGGTGTCAACTGCATTGTATATTAAGCTTCCTTTTATTAACTTTTTTAAGCTTTATAGATATATTATTGACATATAATTATTTAAGTTTAAAGTATACAACGTGATGATTTGGTACACATATATTTTTAAATGGTTACCACCATAAAGTTAGATAACACCTCCAGTGCCTTACGTAATTACTATTGTGTGTGTGTGTGTGTGTGTGTGTGTGTGTAGTGGTAACACTTAAGATTTATTGTCTTAACTACTTTAAAGTATATGACACGGTGTTGTTAATTATAGCCACCATACTGTACATTAGATCCCCAAAACTTACTATCTTTAGCTGAAAGTTTGTACCATTTAACCAACACCTCATTCCCTCTAGCAACCACCATTCTACTCTCTGTTTCTATGAGTTTGGCTTTTTTTAGATACCACAAATAAGTGATATCATAAAGTATTTGTCTTTCTCTCTCTTGCTTATTTCACTTAGTATACTGCCTACCCATGTCACAAAAGGCAGAATTTCCTTCTTTTTTGTGGCTGAATGATATTCTAGTATATGTGTATGTGTGTGTGTGCGTGTGCACGTATGTGTGCATGTGTGTATAATTTTCTTTATCTACTCTTCCATCGATGGCCACCTAGGTTGTTTCTATGTCTTGCCTGTTGTGAATAACACTGCAGTAAGTGTGAATAACACTGCAGATAAATCTCCAAGACAGTGGTTTGTTTTTCCCCTTCAGATATATGGTAGTTTTATTTTTAATTTTTTGAGGAATCTACGTATAATTTTCCATAGTGACTGTGCCAATTTACATTAGCATCAATAGTGCACAAGGGTTTCCTTTTCTCTACCTCCTCACCAAAGCTTGTTATTTCTTGTCTTCTTGATAATAGCCATTCTAACAGGTAGGATATGATATTTTATTGTGGTTTTGATTTGCATTTCCCTGATAATTAATGATGTAAGCTCCCTTTAAACATGACTTTACTTCTACTCTGTTAATTCTACTTTGCTTTACTGGGTTTTGTGTCCATGTTATTATATTGTTTTAATTATGGCTTTGTGCTAGTTTTTATTTTGGAAGGGCAATTCACCCTCCTTTGTTCATCTCTGTCTCAAAGTTGAATTAGATATTCATGAACATTTTTCCTTCCATATAAATATCAAAATAAACTTACTGAATTCCTAAAAGAAAAGTGAGATGAAATTTTGATTAAGCCATATTTATAAATGAATTTGGAGATTTATCTGGGGCTGGGGGAAAAATGACATCTTTATAATATTAAATCATTCCCAAGTGCATGGAATGCTGTCTCCATCATATCAGATCTTTGTTTATGTTTTTTTAATACAGTTTTATTAACTCTTTGTTAATTCCTAGATACCTTAAGGATTTTTTAAAAACACTACTCTAAATGGTCTTTTAAAAATATTTAAAAATAATTACTTACAATGTAGAGAAATGCTGATCAGTTTTACAGGTTGTAGGTGGATTTTAGATCCAACATCATTGCTCTCTTACTAGTTTAAATAGTTTACTCTTCAGGTTTTCTATACCGATAATCATATTGTCTGAAAATAGTCCATGACATCTTTTCCTTTCCAATGTTTATAGCACTACCTCCTCATCTTTACTTATAGCAATGATGGTGGGCATCATCGTAAATCCTAAGAAGCTGAAGTTTCCCCATCATGTATAATGTTTGCTGTATGTAATGTTTACCAAGTTAAAGATCTTCTACTACTAGTTTTGTGGCATCAAAGAAAAACACAATGAACTATCTTGAAATGTGTCAAAGCTTGTTAATTCCTTAACCCTAACTAACTCCAATTCTTACCACTTTGTAAAACATGAGTGATGGAGGGCAGTAGGAAGAAACTGAAAAACCAGAAGCACCAAGAAGTTGTCCTAATCTTTTCACTGAACATTATGCCATTAGCTTCCCCATGTCTTTCAATAATCTGCAGATGTATGATATTTAACACTTACTTATGCAAGGTATCAAACAAAAACTAGACTATATACTCATCTCCTCTGTTTGATAATTCTAAATGTTCTTCTGTATTGAAAAGCATTATTAGTGACATTATAGTATAATTTAGAACATTTTAGTGAATGTACCTAACAATCTTGCCTTCATCATAATTGAAAAAATACCAATAATGGCCATAATTATTATCACAAAAACAACATCTCAAACTTAAGAATTGTATGTGGTTTAGGATGCTAAGTTACTATAAAAATTATATTTAGAGGGAGAGTGGAAGTAGGCCTCCATAAGGCTTTAATCTGAGAAGTTATTGCTATCAAATTTTGACAATTCAATTCAATGAAAAAAATTCATTTATAGAGGACATTTGTCTATACTAACTCTTCAAAATTAATTTAAAAATATTTCAGGAAGCCTCTGGTCACCATATCAGGCTAAATCCAGCTAGAAAAAATGATGGATGTTCTAAAATATGTTCTAAAACTATTTTTGAAAAAAAATTAAAGCAGACAGATCCAAGAATTTTCTGGATTTTCACAGACTTCATGTTTCAGCTCTATGGGAAATAAGACGATAATCAAGAAAAGGTCACAGGCAGGTTAACTTTAAGATTTCAGGCACAGTAAAATGGCACATTCTGTCATTTTCATGCTGCTTTGCAATTTTCTGGTTTGAGTATTGGGTACCTGTGAACCTTTGACCGGATAAACATTTTTGCTTCCACCTGCACATATGAAATGTTTCTTCAACTGCCACTCCTCCACAGAGGAGAATTCCCCCCCTCTGAGAATTATTTTCAAAAGTACTTCAAGAAATACTTCTTTACTTAAGAATGACAACTTTATAAGTTGTATTTTCTTGTAGTCAATGCCCATTTCCTTTTACAAAATAATAGACTGAAGACATTGGGAAAGTCAATGAGTTTAGAGTAATTCTAACTGTGCTATCCTCAAATGTGACTATTTTCTGTCACCCCAAAAATTCAGTTTTGGGACAAGGGACTCTCTTCATAGGAGAGAGAATTTGGAAATTAGAGAAATATTTTAAGATAAACAAAGTAGAAAATAGATAAGTAAGACCATGTCTTTCTTGGGAGAGGGACCAGAATTCAGCCACAAAAGATGGACAAAGGGCTTGCTTTCCTCTGAAGCATTGATGGCTAAAAGATAGAATTTCCTCATATACCACTTGGAAATGTATTAGGTATGTATGAACTTGAAACACATTTTAAGGCTGTTTTTTTTCCCCCACCTCAAATTTCTAGCCTGTGCTAACATCCTGGCTCCAAGTGTCCACTTCGTACTCTTATAGTATGGGGTGATGGGGAGTAGAGTGGAAAGAGGTAGTGAGTGGTAAGGCCATTGCTATGCATGTCCCAACACCTGGATTCTGATACCAGCTCGGCTCTGAACTCATTCTAGAATGAAGTTTAAGCCACTTCACTTTTCAGAGACTCGTTTTATCACTTATCAAGGGAAAACTAGATGGCTTCCATGTTCCCTTTTAATTCAGGGCTTTGGTGACTGTATGACTGATCCACCACTCCCCAATTAACTCTGGCCACTGTTAGGAACACTCTTAGACTCTGGTTCTCTTTCACCTACACAATTTCCTTCCACACACTCTGTCAGGACTTGAAGTCACCAGTGGCTTCTTCCTGAGCATATCATTCCTGCAAGGATTCTAGTAGGCAGCAAAGACACCATCAATGAAAGGGGGTGTGCTTTGAAGTGAGAATCATTGGTAGGGACTACAAGAATTCCCTAAAAATTATCAGATGAAGGAGAAAACAAATGACCAGGATTTAACCCCTCTCTTCTCTTTATCAACTGTATGATTTAGAGAAGATTCTTGACTTCTTTGAGTCTCAGCTTTCCCATCTGTAAAATGGAATAATCACCCTCCTCATCCTCACAAATATATTGTGAGACATAATTAAGACTCATAAGCTTTGAGGCTTTGATAAGAGATACTACAGGAGTATAAATATAATTAGAAATAATTACAGAGCATCTTTACTTAAAACTGGCAAAATGCTAACCTAGAGAAAGAGAAAGAGGAATGTGGAGATGGAAAGTGAAATAATGAGTAAGGAAGGAGAAATAAAGGGAAAAAGAAACAAAGAAGTGTAACAGAATGAAGTAAGGCAAAACAAAAACAATTTTAAGAAGTCAAGTAGAAGAAAAGAGATGAACTTAGTATCTTTGGACAATAACTAAAGGGATAAGGTAGTCATAATTTATTAGGAATTTATCGTATCTATAGTAGCTATTAGCAACAATAATACCAATAATAAGTAAAATATAATAGCATGTGCAGCAGGCAGAGTTCTAAGATGGACCCAGAGTCTCTGTCTTCTGGTGTAATTCCTGTGATAATGTTATCTTACATGATGAAAGGATTTTGGAGATGTGATTAAGGTTACTGATCAGTTGAGGATAAGATAGAGATTATCCTGGTGGGCCTAACCTAATCACACAAGTTCTTTAAAAGCAAAGGGTTTTCTCTGACAGGTAGTAAAAGAAAGAGTCCTAGAGATACTCTCTGGCTGGCCTGGAATAAAGCAAATATCATGTTGTGAACTGCCTATGGGAGCTACATGAAAGGCACCAGAGAGTATCCTCTTGAGGTAACCAGTACCCAGCAAGGAAATGGGGACTTTGGTTCTACAATTGCAAGGAACTGAATTCTATCAACAAGAAATATGAGCCTGGAAGTGGATTTTTCCTGGAACTTCTAATCTCAGAAGGCTGACAACTTTATCCCAGCCTTGTGATATATTGAGCAGAGAACCCAGTCATGCTGTGATGGATTTATGATTTACAGAACTGTGAACCAATCAATGGGCATTTTTTTATACTTCTAAACTTTTGGCAATTTGTCACTCAGCAGTAGAAGACCAATATAGCATACATGATAATACAAAATAGAAATAACTATATTACAACATTGCTCAATCAGCTAAAATTCTTATTGATTGGCTTCTGGGGATATGGCTGGATTAAAATTTATAATCATAGTAGTAAAATTGTGGGTTTCATGACATTGACCATGACAGTCAAGGAGAACAAAGATAAATGAAACCTTAACACAAACCCAATTACGATATTATTTGATACAGTTTTAATACACAAAGGAAGAATTGCATTACCATACATACTCAGATACCATTTTTGGGTATGTATTGTTGACCCTTGAATAATCCAGAGGTTAGGGGCACCAAGCCCCTCCTTACCATGAAGTCAAAAATATATGTGTAACTTTTGACTCCGTTCAAACTTACCGATTAATTGTCTGTTGTTGACTGGAAGCCTTGCTGGTAACATAAATAGTGGATTAATACATATTTTATATGTTATATGTATCATATACTGTATTCTTACAGTAAAGTAAGCTAAAGAAAAAAGATGTTGTTTAAAAAAATCATAAGGAAGAGAAAACACATTTATAGTTCTATACTATATTTACTGAAAAAAAAATCTGTGTATAAATGGATCCATGCAGTTCAAACATGTGTTGTTCAAGCCATGTTGGGGAAAATATGCAAAAGGGCTTTGGGGCTGACTGTTTTGAAAGGAAGAAAATCTTTTTGCATATCATATGACCTTCACCACTTTATTTTTGTGAATTTCTATTTTCTTTAATTGGATTTGTCAAGTAGCAAATGGGCTTATTTGAATTATATCTTCTTATGTTTTGTTTTATCCTCTAAAAGACTAACTGCCCAACAATGAAGGGACCAAGGAAAGGAAATCAAAGACAGACTGGGAAAGGTGGAAAACATAACTAGTAGTGTCTCCTCCTATAGACTCTACTGCTGATCACTCTTGTTTCACGTCTCATTTGTACTAAATATCCAGATTTTGGTCAAGGACAGTTTTAAGAAGTTAGTAGTAAAGGTTTGCCCTTCTTCCCACCAGCTAACCAACAACTCCTCTTGATGTCCCTTCTAATGTGGATAATGCCACCATTGGTCCAGCTTCCAAGACTTCAAAGCTCTGAGTCATCTTCCACTCCTCCCTCTCTCTAATCCCTCATATCCTACAATTAGTTGCCAAATTCCTACAAAACTCTTTTTTTTTCCCCAGCCCCACTGCCATTAACTTAATTTGAGTCCTTTTTATGATTTGCCAGATTATTGTCATTGCTTCTTAGGTCATTCAGTTGTCTGATTTTCTATCATAATCCATTGTACAAATCACTGACAGGATAGTCCTTCTAAAATATAGTCCTAATCTTGACCATTTATTCTTTTACTCAAAAAATGTTCAGTATCTCCTTTGTTCCACAGAATAAAATCCAAACTCTTTATTTTGGTATTAAATTTTTCCACAGTGCAGACCCAGTTATTTTCTAGTCTTATTTTTCTGTACATGTACAGCTCTTTGACATGTACCCTATTCTTTAGCTGAATTAGATTCCTGTGTTTCCTGAAATATGACACACTCCACTGGAAATGGCCAACGCTCTATTTCTGCCTGTGTAATTGCAGACTATCCATTGTGATGACTCCCCAAAATCCTTCCCACTACCAAGGATGGGTGGTCTAATCTAATCCTAGGAACACCCTTTCTTTTTGCAGAGATCGGTTTAGGAAACTTTCTATGGCCCAGTCATGGCCAATGAGATGAAAAAGGAATCTGCTGGGAAAGGTTTTATCTTTCCCGTGTGGAGACTGTCCCTCATCTTTATTAGGACATGACTGTGTCTGGATGTGATGCCTGAACTACTGCCACCCAAGCAAAGGTGAAAGTGAAGAGGGAGGACGAAGGGGGGAAGAGGAGATGGAGAAAACCTGACAGATACCATGAACTTACTGATGCTGAGCCTGCTGCCCTCTCTACCTCTGGTTTTCTTGCCATGTGAAACAAAAATTTTTCCTTATTGAAGCCAGTCTGAGTTGTAGCTTTGTTTTTGTAGTCAAAAAGATACTAAGGTATTCAGTATCCTTCAAGGTTAAGTTCCAATGCCACCTTCTCGTAAAACTGTCCTCAGTTTCTCTGGCAGAGGTTAATGTGTCCTCTCTTCTCTGTATGCCATTGCACATTGTTGGGTATCTTCTTACAACTATTACATGCCACCATGGAGAGTAGCCATGTCTACAGGTATTCTTGTCTCACAGGAGAGGTGTTTCACTGAAGGCAGTCACTGCATTTTGACCCCTTTACATCCTCTGCAGGGTACACCATGATGCCTTACATATGCCATGGCAATTTGCTCAATAACACTTGTTCAAATAGACCATTTGTTACTTGTGCTTTTCTATAGTGATTCTTATAGTGTGGATATAAGTCAGTGATTTTTTTTAAAAAAAGATAGTGATCCTGGGATATAGATGTGCAGATTCCCTTCCAAATTTTCATATATAAGAGTATTTTTTAGAGATCAGTTTGTTAGAGAGGAGCCCAATATACAACAACCAGTGGCCCTCTGAGAGAAGAGAACTTAAGAGGTTAAGAATTTAGTGGAGAATGGGAGATGAAATGTAGGTACTCTGCTCAATGGAGCTTATCAACAATGCCAGCCTATTAACACTGAGCAGACCCATGGGCATTAATGTTTTACAGATGTGTCAATGACTTTATTTGTGATAAAGGTGAATGGTCGTCCTTTTGTAAATGTATTTTCAGGGAGAAAGGATAGAAAATTCACAGAAGTTTTTTTTTGGTTTTGTTTTTGTTTTTCTGAAACCAAAATAGTTAGTAAACTCTATGTATTCTTCTGTTTGAGCCATCACCTTATTTTGTTTTTAGTCTCCAAGTACTGATCATCTTGACATTCACATCTAGGAACACAAAACATGTTTACAGATTTTGACTTTATTTCCATTTAGCATTAATTCCTTAATATAAGCCTCTGATAACTTCTTAAGCTTTTAATGTTATTAGACCTAATCGAAGACCACGTGATGGTCTTCTGGGATGAGAAGTAACCCACCCAACACTGTCAATAACTTGAGTTATGATGAAAGATCTTGGAGTTTCTGTCTCCAGGGTTTAAAATAATAAAGGTGGTAGATTCTCCTCTTCTAAAATTTGTTTAAATGTGTCTGTGTCTGAAAATGGGAAAGATGTGGCTCAAATTACCTCTCAATGTCTCTTTCAGCCTCTGATGTTATGATTGATACGTCTGTCATACTACAGGGTTCCAGAAGAGACTTGAAGGAATTCGAATGTGAGGAAATCTCAAAGTGGAACACATAGGAGGAAGTAGGGAGCTCTGAGGTGGCTCTAGAGAGGGGGGTTTACTTCTATGGACTATTTGTCTGATGTAAGGTTTGGCACATGAAATTATGCTATGAAGGAGCAATGCGGTATCTCCCCACACTGGGCAGGCTGGGTAGTTTTGTTGGCCCAAGGGAAAGCCCATCAGGCTGGGACAGAGAGAAGGGTGTGGGCCTGAGCTAGGGGGAGGGTGCATTTATAACTGGGCATGACTATTAGTTATGACTGCATCTCAGCAGCTGCTTTGCTCTTTAGCAAATACTTCTTATTGCCCTACTGGCAAGCATCCCAGAGTGAAGGCTTTCTTTCCCCACTGTCTGCTGGTACAGAGGCAGCTGCTGGTGGTCCATGTGAGTAACTGATGGCTTTCAAATTTAGTGGACAAAACAAAATGATAGAAGTTGGCGATCACTGTGTGTCACTTTTACTAACTTCCTCTGTGGTTTTTAAGATCTTGATCTTGATGTTACATGTTGGTCTCCCCTGACCTAACACTTTAATAATTAGCTACCTCATTTTATTTTGTTAATTCTTTCCATTGCTTTAATAAATGTTTTTTTGAGTGCCTACTCTGTGCCAGGCACCTTTGACCACACTGGGGACACAAAACCACAGTGGACTAGAACAACATGATCTCCATAGGTTGTGAATTTGTGATTTAAAGTAGGAGGCAGAAAATTAAAGAATGAATGAAAATGTGGTTTCAGTATTTGAGGAGCTCTTCCAGGTTGAAGTGTTCTTCCCTGACTTTTTCATGTCATGTTTCTTCACATACCTTTCCCATCTCTGCTTCAATGTTGCCTCCTAAAAGAGTCTTTCTTGTCCCACCCAACCTCAAAGCCCTCCTTACAAGCCCTTCCAACATCCCTCCATCATCCTTATCTACAGTTCCTGAATCCAAATATCTCTGGAAAGTAAAAGAATTTTCTTTTTAATTTGAGTGGAATTAATTAGTGCTATACTCTTTATTAATATTTATCTATTTATATACAAATATTTATGGCTATTTATATATTTTACTGCAGTCCCATTAATGTGTTTGATTATGGGGTACTGCCTCAGACCCTATTGGTCTGAAAAATTGTATAAGTACTATATACTACCTTTCTAAGTTCAAAAGTCCTGAATTTAAAATACATATAGTCCCCATGGATTTGGATAAAGGATTGTGGGCCTGTCCTACCTAAATTTCTTCTGTGCACTAATTAGTACTTATTTATTTATTTTCTTGTGTCTCCAACTAGAATGATAGCAGACATCCTGTTCTTCTGTTCACTCTATCCAGAATCCAGAGCAGTAACTAGATATTTAATAAAAAGGTGTTAAGTGAGTGACTGAATGCTTTTATGTAAAGTATCTCATATTCTAGTGTAGATTTGGCTGGGGGAGGGGAGAGAGGATGTCAGAGAAAGCGTATTGGAAAAATTGATGTCAAATTTAAGACTCAGAAACAAATAATCTTAAAATTTGTATGGAACCCAAAAGACCCTGAATAGCCAAAACAATCTTCAGAAGAATAATGAAGCTGGAGGTAGCTAGATCCCAAATTTCAAACTATGCTACAAAGCTATAGTAATCAAAATAGTGTTCTACTGGCACAAAAAAATAGACACATAGATTAATGAAACAGGATAGAAAGCCCAGAAATAAACCCATGCTTATATGGTCAGTTAATCTATGACAAAGGAGGCAAGAATATGCAATGGGGTAAAGACAGTCTCTTTAACAAATAGTGTTGGTAAAACTGGACAGCTACATGTGAAAGAATGACACTGGACCACTTTCTTACATCATACACAAAAATAAATTCAAAATGGGTTAAAGACCTAAATGTGAGACCTGAAACAACAAAACTTCTGAAAGAAAACATAGGCAGTAATCTCTTGGACGTTGGCTTTAGCAACATTATTATGGATAGGTCTCTTCAGGCAAGAGAAACTATAACAAAAGAAACAAAAATAAACTATTGGGACTACACCAAAATAAAAAGCTTTTGTAAAACAAAGGAAACCATCAGCAAAACAAAAAGGCAACCTACTGAATGGGAGAAGATATTAGCAAATGGCATATCCAATAGGGGCTAATATACAAAATATATAAAGATCTTACACAAGTCAACATAAACAAAACAAATAATTTGATTTAAAAATAGGCAGGGGTGCCTGGGTGGCTCAGTCAGCTAAGCATCGGATTCTTGATTTCAGCTCAGGTCATGATTTCACCGTTCCATGAGTTCAAGTCCCTCATTGGGCTCCATGCTGACAGTGCAGTCTGTTTGGGATTCTCTGTCTCCCTCTCCCTCTGCCCCTCCCCCACTCTTGCTGTCTCTGACTCTTTCAAAATAAATAAATACATGTAGAAAAAATAAATGGGCAGAAGACCTGAATAGATATTTTTCCAAAGAAGACATACAGATAGTCAACAGACACATGAAAAGATGCTCAACATGGCTAATCATCAGGGAAATGCAAATCAAAACCACAAGGAGATATCACCTCACACCTGTCAGAATGGCTAGAATAAAAAAGACAAGGAACAATAAGTGTTGGTGGGGATGTGGAGATAAAGGAGACCTTGTGCACTGCTGGTGGGAACACAAACTAGTGCAGGCAAACAGTATGGAGGTTTCTCAAAAAATTAAAAATAGAAAATACCATGTGATTCAGTAATTCCACTAGTGGGTATTTACCCACAGAAATTAAAAACACTAGTTTCAGAAGCTATATGCACTCCTATGTTTATTGTACCATATTCATAGTAGCCAAGATATGGCAGCAACTTGAGTGTCCATCTATAAACGAATGGATGAAGAAGGTGTGACACACACACCCACACACACACACACACATACACACACACCACCCACCCACCCACACCCACACCCACATCTTGGAATATTACTCAGCCACAAAAAAGAATGAGATCTTGCCATTTGTGACAATGTGGATGGATAGCACATATTAAGTCCTATGGTTAGGTACAATGAAAGGTATGGGGCACTTGTTGGTCACTCCCAGAAGTGGTAGTTTACTAGGAAATAAATAAGAAATGAACACTGTTAAAAAAGTTTAAAAATCATATCCAGACCCCTGTATTCCTTCATCTTCTCTGCCAGAATCTACTGGCCTTTACTTTTTGCCCCTCAAGCTTTAAGAATCTGTCCTGTAGAACTGCATGTTGTTTGAAACCAACCAAAGTGAGTATGGAAATATGCTATTCCAAAATGCAAAATGGCTCAGGCATATGTATTTGTCATAGTTTACTATGTTTATTTTTGCTAGCAACTTACATTTTTCAAATCAGATTCCATGAGTAGCATATTTCATGCACTGCTAGCTCCAACAAAGATCTAGACTTGAACTTTCTAAGTGATTGGGTCAGAAGAACCCCCCCCCTCCCCACTTCAGAAAAAGAAAGAAAAACTCCACAAGTTGATAATGGCTCATCTCAGTGATGTTTTCTAAGACATTTGGTGTGAACTTAGGAGTTGTGGGTTTTTTTTTTTTTTTTTTTTTTGCCTCTTTTTGCTCATTCTGGAAGCCCTTCCTTCAGGCAAACAAGAAAAGGTATATTTTGACTTGTGCTATGGGTCCTTATAAAGATCTAGAAAGGAACTCCTGCCAATTTGGTATCAGGAGTGTGGTGTAAGAGTAGTGGCTTTGGTTTTGGACTCAGAAGGTCTAAGATTGATTGCCAACTTTATTACTTCTAGCTCCGAGCTCTTGGAAGGTTTTCTAACTTCTCTGATCCTCAGTTTTCCCACCTATAAAATGAGATAAGAATATCTACCCCACAGGAATATCGTGGGAATTAAATGAGATTATATTTATGAAAGGTGCTTTGGAACAACGGTGCAAATGTCTCCTATTAATAGTTGATCTTAATGGGGAATAGGAAAATTCTAAGGGTCTTTTAAACATCAGGGTACATTCAAATTTGTTTGGATTGTTTACATGTGGAGATTGATTAAATGGCTTCTCTGGAATGGTTTCTAACTCTCATTTGTATAGTTTTATGAAAGTTGTGCCTTAAGAAGTACAGTTGAATTAATGAGGAATTTGAGGAAATGCTAAGGTGTCTTAGGAAAGAACCCTAGAGCAATACCATGTTGAACATTTAGCATGTCAGGTAGCATGTTTGAAATAGTTGAGTGATGTATTTGAGAGTTTTGCAACTGTCAGGCTGTCAGTCTCATGTAATGGGAGAGGTCATGACACTGAGACATGACAGGCCACAGGAGTCAACAGATGATCTGAATTCAGCACGTAGACCTTACATGGTTACAGAGAGGCAGGAGCATGTTCAATTACCCTGGGCCTTTATATTACCCTGTTAAAAATACTAGCAGTCCAGATTTTTTCAAAAAAAATGTAAAGAGAGGACCTAGCCAAAAAAAAAAAAAAAAAAAAAAAAGCTGGCTGCTATAGCACCTTAAATTTTAAATGATCGTTAAGAGAGCTTGAACAACTTACAGAATATAAGTTTATCAGTCAGGGAAGCTCTTTGGCAAGGAATCTAGTAACACAAGCTATGGGTTTAGTAAAATCTATACTCATATTTCTGCTTTGATATTTTCTCATTTGAGATCT
The DNA here is from genome assembly GCF_022837055.1 of Prionailurus viverrinus. NCBI lineage: Eukaryota > Metazoa > Chordata > Mammalia > Carnivora > Felidae > Prionailurus > Prionailurus viverrinus. The sequence goes on from NC_062564.1 coordinate 82,651,579, forward strand.
TATGCAGATTACTTAGTCTGAGTTTATTTATACATCTGTGAAATGGAGATGCTAACAGTACCCTCGTAAGATTACTGCATTGATTAAAAAAGGCAGTGCACATAAGCCTATAGCCAGTGCCTGAAGTGAACACTCAATACATGGTTAATCCAGATTATTTCAAAACTTTTTAAAAGCTGGCCTTTCAATCTATTTCTGTAGTATCCTTTCCCCCCAAAAGAGAATTAACCAGCCAGTAGCAAAATAGGATGCTGTAATTTTGGTTGTGTCTCCATTCCTTTCCTAATGAAAGAGTAGATAAAAGGACTTGGATAGACAATCTCTGAATAACTGGGTCCTCAGCCTGGCAAGAACTCAGGCATAGGCAATGATGGGACTTATGTGCCTGAGGTTTTGCAAGTGCTTGTACTCAAAATGAAATAAAAAAAATAACCTGACATTGCCTGCCATCCAATAGCACTTGTGGTGTAGTGCTTTTTGGAAAGAACTCCTAAGTGGGGAAAAGAAATATTAAAGCAATGGAGGTTTACCAAACCTATGAGAGCGCAGAGGAAATCCTTTGTTTGTTGAAGAAACGACGCTCTTACTTTTGCAGAAATGGGCCAGAGGCCAGAGGAAAGAAGCAGGGGAAAAAAAACCCCAGGTACAATATACTGTGATAATAAGCAGAACCCGATGTGAACCACACACAGGAACCTGCTTTCCACCTGCAGCAAAAAGCAATAGCAATACTGGAACCTTTTCATTGCAATTGACCTATTTACTGCCCAGAGGGCCCAGCCAGAGACAACTGCAATGTTGACTGAGTGGGGAGACGTCTCAGTGGGGCCTGTAAAGGGAAGAAATCCAAAAAGACTTGGGGGCGGGGGTGTTGGCCTTAGAAGGACAGTAAAACACTTATGTTCAGAGGTGGATCAACTATAGTTCTAGGCTCTGTTCCCTGGGGAGGTCTGGAGGAGAGACCACATGCTTAGCTGCTATGGAGAGTGGTACCTCTGCTCCTTTCCTTGGCTCTGGATGCAGAACACGGTTTATGGATGGGCAGAGGGAGAACACCGCTTTGTACTTCCTGGCTGTGCTCTGCAATGCCCAGTGGTCCAAAAGAGACACACACTCTCACTAGAGATGAATGGGTGTGAAACTGTGCAAGCAAATACAACTTGCCTTACCCCTGTCTATTTCAAATACTGAATTGAAAAACAATCCTATAAAAGGAACTTTATTGTATAATAACACTGAAAAACAAATGAGAGCCTTGGGGGATCAAGCATACATAGACATTATTTTGATAGGACTGTTAGCAATGGTGTTATTAAACACCCTAGGTTAAACAGCTTTGCTCTAAGCATGGTTACTTGGATGGATCAGAGCACCAATGGCAATAAAAATATGGGTAAAAACGATACGGCATTTGTATCTTTGGGAACTCTGGGCAGCCTAAAAACCATTTCTGAAATTGGCAAAAAGGCAGGGTGATGTTGAGAATCTTGGTTTTGAAACAATGGAGGTTACCATTGGAGCTAGTAGTAAGGGAGCCACTGGCTGCAAGCAGAAGTGTCTGGAAGGTTTGGTGGGAAGGACAGTGGTGCCTGTGGGCAGGGCAGGAGGTGTGAAGAAGCAGACTGATTGTCATTCTTCCCTTCCCCACCCTCTACAATTTAGACTGCCCCTAAGGTTTAGATCCAATTGGTAGGAGGCTCTGAAGAGGGTGTGAAGAGGAGACAAAGGAAGGGAAAAAAGAAGGTCAGGTGGAGGAAAGATAAGGGTGATGAAGGGCACTTTGAAATCTTTTCAAATGCAGATGTAGTAACATTCAAGGAACTGCGATGTTATTCTTCCTCTCTTTACCCCACTTCAAGCTTTGATATTTCTGTTCTGTGTTGCAACCTCCAGTCCTATGACAACTTTGAGAGTGAATGATTGACAACATTGGATTGTACCCAAGTACTGTCTTCGGCAGAGAGGAGGGAACTACTTCAATAGCTGCCCTAGGTACCTTCCCACATCTTTCAGGGACAATTTTTCTCTTTTTTTCTCTTCTCTTCCTCTTCCTTTTCTTCCTATCTCCATATTCATCTCTTTATTTTGTTGATGTTGATTTTTCATTTAAGTTTACTTTAATCCTGCCACCCAGGGTCAATCCTTTGTTTTTGAAATTGTTACATAAGGGCTGGGAAATGGGCACCCTGGCTTCTGGAATAAGGAACAGCCACTCTGAGGCAGAGAATTTACCTGAGCTAACCCCCTGAGCCACACTCTGTCCTTTGCTGCTTGCTCCTTAGTCTTGATGAAAGTACAAGCATTGTTTAACACACAGTTGTGAGAAACACTAGGCCACATAGTAGACTCTTTGGCAAATGCTGTTCTCAGGAACAACACAATTTTTCTTTACTTACCGTCATGACTACTAAAGAAAAGAATACAGAACACTTGAATTGCAAGGCACTGGGGAAATGAAGACAGTTAAGCAAATATTAGTTCATACGTGGTGATCCTCTCCTTTGTGTACACTTTGAACTAAAACAACAGCCTCTTAGCAGAGCGGTTGAAGTTAAAGTGTTCTGACACACACTGAAAAAAGAACATTTCAAACAGCCGTCTGCCTCTGCGCTGTACAAGGCCTCCCAAAGGTTCAGGAGAATGAAATTAATGTGCTCTTGAGGTGTCTGTTTCTTGCACTGGTACAAAATTAAGTAGACTATAATTAGTTATTCAGTGACATTGGAATTCCAAAGGTGATAAAAGAAAAGGAAATATTCTGGAGTCAGAGTGCCCTGTCTGACTACTGCCAGGGAGTTAATACATTAACGAGGAAATACTGGACCTAAATGGACTAAATTCATTATTTTTTCTGCTGCTAAAATTTTGTTTGGATTACTGAAAAAGATGAAGTGGAAAAAGGAGACATTCATGTCTCATATGGAAGGAAAGGCCTGGTTGTGTCTGATACTGGAGAACAAATTTTTCTAGGACTATTCATTCTAGTGAAAATATTACCTTTGTGTCTGTGCCAATGGGAGCGTTCTAATTTGTGATTCAGGATTATTTGTCCTGTTGTGGTTGTTTCATTCTCCCTTAAAATTCTTCCCTTCTTCTTTACTACTTGTTTTGCTTTCCAACTCCAGTTGATGTACATGGTTGAATAGTTTTCCAGAAGATGAAGTGAAAATGTCAGTTGGCCCTCAACTACGTGACCGTCGAAGCTGCTCTCTATTCCAAGGTTACACACCACCTCTCATTCAGAAATAGATTTGTGCATTTCTAACTGGGAATTAGACAGTGAGTTAATAAGGCCTCTTTATTGGAATGGAGCCATAACTCAATGACTTTAGTTCTACATCAAGCTGAGGCATGAAAATGACACCTGTAACACAGAAAGGACATTTTGGCCTTGAGCTGATCAGTGGGCCTGCCCTAGGGTCCGAGGGTCAGAGGTTGGACCACTGGATTCTCTTTGTAATCAGTCCAAATTGCCCAGCTCCAAGACACTCAAGGAATCTCTGGAATATACCAGGATCATGCTGGATCCTTGGGAATTCCAGGGATGCACAGCTGCTTTGGGGGCCCTGTTTTGACCTTGGCCTTTTCTTCTTCCAAAAGAACATCTACTCCAGGTATTCTGAAATGTACAGGAGAAAGTACAGGGGTCCAGAGGATTACAGTTATTCAGAGAGTCCCGTAGGACACTAATGAAAATGTAGTTTTGTGCAATTCTGAAAGTGCTCACCTTGCTCATGGGGGTTCCAATGTCTTTAGGAATTGCTCCTTCTGCAGTAGTTGCAACTCAGAATGAGTTTCTGGAAACTTCTCTAATCTGAGGTTGTATCCTCCAGAGATCCCCAAATTCGCATAACCTCAGGTCACTTGAGTATAAAGAAACTGAGTACTTACTGGCTTATCCCCATCGACATCTGACTTTTGGCCCATATTCAAGAGTCCTACGTATCTTTAAGTCTCTCCACCTGCTCTAGAATCCTAATTTGGAGGCATCAGTGATGCAGAAAGCTAAAGGTGATTTATATTTGAAAAGAAAAGGGGTATATCACCCAAGTAGCTTTTCCTGAAAATAATAAACCCTCACTTTTTATTCTCCCAGAAGGTAGCACAGCTCAGTGGATTATTAGTTTCGCCCTAGCAGCCAAATCAAATCCTGTGTTTATGGATCTGTGCTGCTTTATGTTTCCCTTGATAATAACCTGAAAGGTCACTCAATTAAGAATCATGATATAGATCTGACATCTGAAGTGAGATCTGAAATCTAACATGAGAAACTCTTATTTCTTTGATTCACATTAAATGTCAAGACTATTAATATTACATTTTTCTAACATGTTTTGAATTTCTGTATTAAATAGCCTTTTATATTCCCAAAGAATATTTGAATAGTATAGGTATTTGAAAAATTGTATATGATTTGATTGTGAAAACAGAAGTAACTCATAGTCAAATTCATGTACCTATTCTTTTGCTAGTGAGTTTGAAAACTCAGGGTCAACAGGAGGCAAGTCATATCTTTCTGAATTAGGGATAAGTGTCATGGAACCACTTATGATATCCCAAACAGTATTAAAAAAAACATTTATGAAGGAAGAACACATGAGAAGGAAGAAAAGTATGTATCAAAGTGATATTTTCATTTTTATCGGGATCAGATATGGATTACACCTAGTAAATTACTTTGAGTTGATTGTGGGCAAGAGATAATATAGCAATTGTAGCATTTAGTAATTATTTTTTTTTACAGTAATAGAAATTTAAATTTTCTCAGCATCTGAAGAATGAAGGTAAAAATTTCACAGATAGGATCATATTTTGAAATAAACCAGTCCTGTATTTGAAATGATCTTTGAACAAGATTCTTCATCTTTCTGAGCCTCAGTTCTTACCTCTACTATAGATAGAGATATTCCCTCACATTCTAGTTGTGAGAAATAAATCTAGCATAGGTGGCACACTGCCTGGCACATATTAGAATGCAACAAAACAGAGAGATTGTTTTTACTATTTTTACTGGCATTATGATCTAAATCTAGGTATCTATTTAAGAATTCCACACTAACTTTTTCTAGGTGTTTCTTCTCATACATTCTCATTTTCTGGATTGTGAACTCTGGTTCTGTAACACAGCTTCCTAGATTTCCCATGTGCAATGCTTCCACATAGAAAATCTCCTTGAACCTTATTTCTTCCTCAGGTATTTGGAGCTTTGTTTTCCTAAAGGCTTTCTGGAGTCTCTAGAGTCTCCTAGGACTCCAGTTGTCCTGGGGAAGGGTCCCAATGATCGTGACCTTGGTTTTGCATATATTTGATAAAGACCAATGAGTTTAGGATTGTAAAAAGTCAGAATTGCTAAAAACCTATTCCAGACATTTGTTGTCTTTTTGGCATTTTTTTTTTCCTACCCCCCGGAAAGATGTGAGAGGAGAATACATTTGTAAATACCTGGTGATTCCATCTGAGAAATATTTCTCAAAATTGGCCTCACTTGCTGGTGTCTGAGGTTAGTGCTCCTAGACTGTTCCAACAGTCTATTAGTCTATCCTTTCCAGTCTCCAGTCCATCCCCTGCATTATTTACTTACACTTTTATTCAATGAGTAACACTTAAGGCCTTTGATGTGTCAAGCACCGGACTGAAGATAAGTGGTAAGTTAGTCTGTGGAAGCACCAAAGGCTGGGGCCCATTTGCTGGTAATGCAAAAAGCGAAACTTCCTTTCCCTGTGTCTTCATCTACATCTTGATATGGATGAAGGCTTTGTTGCTGGAGGGAGGAGGGCATATTTTGTATATAAGGACTTTGAGAAGGGTAGGGGTCATGAAATGTCATAGTGTTTGGATGCCCCAATGTCTCTTAAAATAAGTTTGAATCCCCGTGGTTAGATGGGAAGGGACTTAAGGAATTATTTTTATAAAAGTCTCACTTTGTGCATTATTGGACATAAACAATTGTTTTAGAATCCAGGAAACAAGGGCTAGTTGTGAGAGCCCTTCTCTCTGAAATCTAGCACCACTCTAGAGCTCTGCAGACCAGTGGCTCCTTTTCTCCAAAAGTGGATTAGCACTATTGTTAATGAGGTTTCTATAAGTAGCCTCTTGGGCAAAGGACATAAACAGGTAGAGGCCAGAGCAGAGGAGGAGAACATGGTTGATGCCATTTGATGACTGCTACAGACAGTCTGGTTTTCAATGTTGAGACTCCAGAAAAAGCTGGGGAGGCATTGCAAGGTATATATAGAGAGGACAGAAAGGGCTAAGATTTTACAGGGAAGTACGGGCTCAGGACCATTGTAATTTGGAAATAAAACCACTTTATTGGGGAATGATTGCCATACAAAAAGCTGTATACATTTAATGTATACAATTTGATGATATTTGGAACTAAGTATATACCCATGAAATCATCATCATAATCTATGCCATAAACATATTGCCACCCCTAAAGGTTTTCTCCTGACCTCTTTATTTATTATTATCATTTTTTTTGTGGTAAGAATACTTAACAAGAGATCTACTCTCCTAGCAATTTTTAAAGTTACAATACAGTATTGTTAATTATAGGCACTATACCATACAGTAGTTCTCTAGGACTTACTCATGTGACAGAATGAGACTTTATACCTTTTGACTAATACTCCCTCCCCCAGCCACTGATAAACACCATTCTACTCTGCTTTTATGAGTTTGACTGTTTTAGATTCTTCATAGAAGTGGTAACTTATAATATCTGTTCTTGTCTGGTTTATTTCACCTAGCATAATGTCCTGTAGTTTCATCTATGTTGTCACACATGGCAGGATTTTCCTCTTTTTAAAGGCTGAATAATATTCCATTGTATTTATGTGTTTATCACACTTTATTTACTCATTCATCCATCAACAGATATCTAGGTTGTTTCCAATCTTAGCTATCGTGAATGATGCTACAATGAATATGGAAGTGCAGATATTTCTTTGAGACACTGATTTAACTCCTTTGGATATATACCAGATTACTGGATCATATAGTAGTTCTTAGTTTTTTAAGAAACGCTGTCTTGTTTTCCATAGTGGCTGCACCAATTCCTAGTCCTATCAACAGTGTACTAGGATTCCTTTCCTTCTCCACATCCTTGCCAACACTTACCGTTTTTTCTTTATAATAGCCACTAACAGATGTGAGACAATACCTCACTGTGGTTTTGCTTTATATTTTCCTGATGATTAGTGATGTGGAACACCTTTTCATATATCTGTTGGCCATTTATATGTCTCCTTTGGAGAAAAGTGTATTTAGTTCTTTGCTCTTTTAATCAGGTTATTTGTTTTGTTTTGCTATTGATTTGTAGGAGTTCCTTATATATTTTGGATATGAATCCTTTATCAAATACATTGTTTATAAATATTTTCTGCAAAGTGATCTGAAGATTCAATGCAATCTTTATCAAAACTCCAAAGGCATTTTTTTTATAGAAATAGAAAAAACAATCCTAAAATTCCTGAGAGATCACAAAAGATTACAGATAGCTAAAACAATTCTGAGCAACAAAGCTGGAGGCATCATACTTCCTGATTTCAAAATATATTATAAAGCTTTAGTAATTGAAACAGTATGGTACTGACATAAAAACAGATATACAGATCAATGGAACAGAATAGACAGCCCAGAAATAATCCCACATATGTACAATCAACTGATCTTTGACAAGGTTGACAAGAATGCCCTATGGAAAAAGGATAGATAGTCTCTTCAGTAAATGGTATCAGGAAAAGTTGATAGCCACATGCAAAAGAATGAAATTGGACCTTTATTTTATACCATACATAAGAATCAAATAAAAAGTGATGAAAAGACCTGAAACCTTAAAACTCCTAGATGAAAACATAAGGAAAAATCCTTGACATTGATTTTGACAAAGATTTCTTGGCTATGATACGAAAAGCACAGGCAACAAAAGCAAAAATAGACAAGTGGGGTGACATCAAACTAAAAAGCTTCCACATAGCAAAGGAAACAATCAACGAAGTAAAAGTGGACAACCTTAATAAATGTACCTAAATTATGCTTTTATGTGTTTGAAAACTGCACTCATGTTCCACTTCCAAATCTGAATATACTTATACATGATTTCTACAGACCAAGTCCAAGCTCCCCAGACTAGTGCACATGGTTCTTCACAATCTGGCCCTAACAATCTTCTGTGTGCCCCCTTTGCCCTCCTTTTCCATTCAGCCTGTTCTCTAGCCACTTTCTTTCTTCAGATTCCTCAGATTGGTGCCTAATGCCTCTCCCTCTTTTCTTGTATCATAGTTTTCCCACGCCCATTTATTTCTGATTTATTTGTTTTTAAAAATCTCTCCTTTGGCTATTGAAATAATTGTTTCTTCTCTCTCTGTCTCTCTCTGTCTCTCTCTGTATCTCTCTCTCTGTAACCAGGCTATCATCTCCTTGGGGTGGGTCATGAATGATGATTTAGATTCTAAATAAATGCTTGTTGAATAAATGCATAAACTTAGTGAGACCCAAGGAAATTAGAATAGTAGGAGATCAAACTGGTAAAAACAAAACCAAAACCAAACCAAAACAAAACAAAACAAAAACAAACAAAAACGTGTATTAGATATTTGTTGGTGGTCTGCTTAATATCCATTCTTTCCTACTTCCCTCTAACAATGTTAGATTTTTAGGGGGCAGGGACACTTCTCTCATACAGCTAAGACACTTCTGGGGTAGTGACCCCCATTAATCAGAAGAAAAATGCAACCAGTTTCCTTAAAATGTGAGGCAGAAGAGTTGTCTCTGAATGTGTATCCTCAGGTGTTGGCAGTCTTCTCCTGACCATGGGGGTGGATAGGCAGAGAATGAAGCCAACACCAAGGGTAGAGAGATTGGGAGAATTAAGTCCTTAGTAATATCATTAAGCGTGAGTCCAGCCCTAAAGCCCTCCCCACCTCTGAGTTACCACACTCCCTAAATCAGAAAATCCCTTATCTTTAAGATAATTTGTGCTGTTTTTTCTGTCCATGCAACATAAGTCACTTGAATACAAAATATTACGAATCTCTCCCTCCCACAATGTTTTAAAAACAGGAAACTGATGGCCTGGATTATGTAGTATATTTGTGACTAAGTGGAGAATAGAACCCAGTCTCTATACTCCTACTCTAGACCTCTTTCTGTTAAGTCATACTTTATACTGTACTTTCAATGCTGCTACTTTCATTTCTCATCAGAGATGTAATAATTTAAAAAATCTCTTAGCAATTCTTGGATTTCTGCTTAGTAATGAATTTGAGTATATTGGCAATATGGCTTAACAATTACTTAAATTTGTATAGATGAGCCTCATGAAAATGATACACAAATTTATGCAACATAATTTTCAAATGAGGCATTTGGGACTCAGCTTTAAAAATTTTTTTTATTTATTTTGAGAGAGAGAGGGAGAGTGCACACATGTGAGCACAAGCAGGGAAAAGGCAGAGAGAGAGGGTGAGAGAGAATCCCAAACAGGCTTGATCTCACCTGATCAAGATCTCACTTGATCTCAAAGCATGAGATCATGACCAGAGCCTAAATCAAGAACCAGATGCTTAACCAATTGAGCCACCCAGGCGCCCCTCAAATGTGTTCAAAATTCTGGGTAGAAAATATCTAGGTTTATAAAATCTGATTGGAATAAGACATTAACGGTTGTATCAATAGTCATTTAAGATGAAACACAGTTATAACTGAGAGATTATAAAAAGTCCTTCAGATAATTTTTCATGTAGTCAACCTTAATCAAAATGTTCACAGGCATACAAAGCCATGTTACCAATGGACTGAAGAAGTGCTTAGGCATATATGTATATATAATACATGTTTGGCTACAAAGCACAATGTAATATTTTTATATTCTCTGTGGGGTTGATGCATTCCACTTACATTACATTATTTAACAATATAACTGCATACTGGCCAGTTATCCCTGATGAAATCTGTATGGCAAATCATACTTACCATGGTAAGCTCTGCTAAATATCTCACAGTGTAAATAAATCCCCCACAATGATTTGGGAGCCACTATAAGCAAAGTATTATTTTCTGGTTCCTTGTGACAAATCAATAAGAACATTCTATTTACGTATGCAAAGAAGTGCTTTTGATGGGCTAGGTTCCTGGAGGCAGTGGGGAGCCCCAACTCTTTAATATTAAGAGGTTGTGAATGTCTTCTCTTACCTGCACCTTCTCTGTTGAATGCTATTCTTTCCAGCTCTTCTCTCCATGAACAGCAGCTGCATACACATCACTTATCTTGACACTTGGAAAACAGACAAGTAGCCTTTTCTATTACTGCCATAAATGCCACTCAATGAACCAGCCACTAGGTCATGCTCATGTGCAATGCAATCTATTTCCTCCCGCCTGGGCTCCAGCCTCACCTTCCTAATGACTGAGCCAGAGCGTCCCTCAGGAAATCTGTTGTCCTACACATAGGCTTTTGGCGGTTGATAAACATAAAGCCATTGTTTTGAAAGTAAGCTGGTTATATAAACATGGGTTGGAAAACTGTCACCTAGGCTCAAATTCAGTAGATGGAATTAACTTCTTTATAATTTATAAAAGAATATTTAATTATGGAAAATATCCTGAAATTTTTATTTGCTAGTATAGAATATAAAGCTTTTAAGAACATCTCTACCCCATATAAACCTTCTCCTTTGTATATTCTTAAGGAAAACCCATGCTCTTTTCCCAGTGTCTATAGAAGGCATATTATAATAACCCCAAGATCGACATCATGAGAGAGATGTTGGGGAAACTTGAAGATAAAGTTTAGGAAGCACTGGCAATATTAGATAAATCATTATAGAAAATAAACCAGCTCTAAAGTGATTTTGTTAGTCACTGGAAATATAGGAATAAATGTACAAAAAATCTCGGCAGATCTCACATTTAAAAAGTAGGCAGCATCTTACCATTCCAAAATTATGACCTTGTACTATTTCCTTCAAGTGTTCAGAAAACCGTACTGATAGTCCAAAAGTTCCACCTCTCAAAATGTACGTGGTTTAAATTAGACAGAAGGACATGGATCAGATTTGTGGTTTATCATGCTCACTATGCCAGTATAAGAAAAGCCTTCTCTTTTTTTTAAAAAAAAAAAATTTTGTTTTTCAACGTTTATTTATTTTTGGGACAGAGAGAGACAGAGCATGAACGGGGGAGGGGCAGAGAGAGAGGGAGACACAGAATCGGAAACAGGCTCCAGGCTCTGAGCCATCAGCCCAGAGCCTGATGCGGGGCTTGAACTCACGGACCGCGAGATCGTGACCTGGCTGAAGTTGGACGCTTAACCAACTGCGCCACCCAGGCGCCCCAAAGCCTTCTCTTTTTAAACCATGCTTGTCCTTCACAAATTCAATCTAAAAGAGCCAAGAATGTCTATCCTAAGCGTTCCTTTTCTATCCTTAGAAATTGATTCTGAATTTAAGGTGTAGTGCTTAGCACAGTGCCTGGTGCATAGTGGGGCCTCGATAAACATCTGATGGAGAGATGACATATGTCTGAGCATGTGGTGCTTCATCCTGTCCTGTCTCCTGGGGAAGGGAATTCCACTGGTGCCTGTCATGGATCAGATTATTGGGCCTCGAGTAATTTTGAAATGTCAAGGAGTGCCTTGTAGGTCTACTACATGGTAGACAAGTCCACCTTGTCTTTTCACAGATTAAGATGCTAACAACTAAGAGCACCTGCTTTGGAGTCAGTCTTCCTTGGAGTCCCTGCTCTGCTCTACCAGCTGTGTGATCTCAAACCCTTAGACCCATTTCCTCACTTGTAAGGCAGGGATGAGAACACCTCCCTCCTAGAATGGTTGGGAGGACCGAATGGGATAACACATTCAAAGATTTTTTTTTTTCAACGTTTATTTATTTTTGGGACAGAGAGAGACAGAGCATGAACAGGGGAGGGGCAGAGAGAGAGGGAGACACAGAATCGGAAACAGGCTCCAGGCTCTGAGCCATCAGCCCAGAGCCTGACGCGGGGCTCGAACTCACGGACCGCGAGATCGTGACCTGGCTGAAGTCGGACGCTTAACCGACTGCGCCACCCAGGCGCCCCAACACATTCAAAGATTTAACATACTGCCTGGTTTAAAGCAAACGTATAGTACATTTATTATTACTATTTTAATTTTGCACCTGTGAGGAAGAATCCTGCTTTCTAAGTTTATTTTCGTAAGCCTCTCAATCCCTGAGATGTTCTATTTTCCTTTTTCTCTAGAAGATCACTGACCAACCATCAGTACTGCATATAACATTTCAGGGACTTTCCACTATTGTTTTGAACATCATTTCACATTTGATACCTGGTATTTTATTTCCCCTTTTGTCCACAGCAGTATATTTGTATCTTATATTCAGAGAACAGCATCTAGTGATTCTTAGAACTCTTACTTCTTTTTTTTTTTAATTTTTTTTTTTCAACGTTTATTTATTTGGGACAGAGAGAGACAGAGCATGAACGGGGGAGGGGCAGAGAGAGAAGGAGACACAGAATCGGAAACAGGCTCCAGGCTCTGAGCCATCAGCCCAGAGCCTGACACGGGGCTCGAACTCCCGGACCGCGAGATCGTGACCTGGCTGAAGTCGGACGCTTAACCGACTGCGCCACCCAGGCGCCCCTAGAACTCTTACTTCTAATTGATAGCTTTACTTGTAAGTATTATATTTGGGTGTTTCTTCCCAAATGCAATTCTGAATTACATGTCTGAATTATAGCTCACCTCACTACTTGAATGTTCTGTGATACGATTATTTAGCTAACCACTTCAGTTTTATATTTCAAGTGTTTCTTCTGTCTGGAAACGTTGAATGGCAGTTCCAATGCTGAAGATTTTAAGAAAATTTTGATCATGATCAGCACTGGTACTTGTTCCAGGAAGAAACATTGTTAGCATGACTCCATGAGGTCCCTTTTCTGGCTTTAGTCTTTAAACCAGTTCCCTATCGTGGTGGTTAGGGTTTGTTTTTGGTTTGGTTTAAAACAAATAAATTTGTATATGATTAAAACATTATCTATTGTCATCTATGGCAAAATTTTCTAGTTTGGTTTTAATTTTGTTTATGTATTTTTGACCTATAGAACCTTTATGTGTTTATCTAGTTAATGCTGTAGTATATTCCCCCTGTTCGTGATTTCTTTCTTTCTTTTTTGCTCTTAAATTTAGAAGTTCTATGGGGACTGAGTTCAGATAAAAAATCATCAAAATTTTCTTCTAGATATTAATAATTGTCTTTAAAAATTGATCACATTAAATTCATCACTCCATTTACCATTTCTTTGGTATATGTAATAGCTAAGAATATGACTTTAAAATATGTAATGAATTAACTTAGCACCATTTACTGAATAATTCTTTCTTCTCCACATACTTGATATATAAAGCCAAGCTTATCATATACTCAATTTAAAAATATATTCTAGCATCTGTCAATGGGTTATCTCTACATAGGTCTAACTGATCCCTGCATTGAACCAGTGTTCTCCTGTTGGCTTTGGCTTGTTTGTTTTTGCAGCTTATAAGATGTTTTACTGTCTTACAGTTTAAGTTCTTCTCACTCATCAGCAAATCCTGTCAGCTCCATCTTCAGGATGAATCCAGAATCTGACCACTAATATTCCCAAGGTTTACTACTTCTACTTGTGACTACTCTGGTTTCAGCCACCATCATCTTGTGCTGAAATTATAGCAATGACTTGGCTGTTCTTCCAGCCTTCTCCTTGTATGCAGGCGTCTATTCTCCATACCTTAACCATGGTATAGATTTCAAGTGAGGCTAAATCATGTTAGATCAAGGCCACACAGTGGCTTCCTTCTTATTCAGAGTGCAGTGCCTCTGAGGCCCACATGACCTGGCTCTTACTACTCTTGGCTGGCTCATTCAGCTCCAGACATAGGCACACACTTTTACCTCAGGGTCCTTCACTGTCTTCTCTAGAACTAGTTTTGCTCATTAAGTGCATGGATTACTCCTCATTTTCTTCAGCGGCATTGCTTCGATAACGCCAAAGGGACCTTCCCTGACTTTCTGAGGGTTAACCATCCATGGGCCTCCTGCTCCATTCCCCACACTCTGTTGTAGCTTTATTTATAGCACATATCACACCTGTTTGGTTGTGTGTGTGTGTGTGTGTGTGTGTGTGTGTGTGTGTGTGTGTTGTCTTGTTGATAATAGGAAATGAATAAAACTTTATGAAGGCAGGTTTTTTGGGTGGTGGTGGATGGATATTCCAATATCTAGTGTAGTTCCTGGCATATAGTAAGTGCTCAGTAAGTGTTTATTGAATGAGAAGGTTTGGGAATCTGAGATACTTCTTTGATAACAAAAAAGTATTCTCCTTGCCAGGGTTGATCCTCTTTTAAGGCTTTTTATTTCATGAGACAGGTGATATTTTCCTATAAAATTTACATATTCATCAAATAATTCCTGAAAACCTCTCTGTCTCAGGCAGTATTCTAGATGCTATGGAATCAGCACTGAATATTAAGATCCAAATTTTTATTAAGATAATATTTTCTATAATTTTAAAATTAAAAATCATCCCTGTATATTCCTATTTGTCCTTTCTCATATTAAATTTATTTGAATGAATTTTTCCTTGGCAAAGGTTTTATAGTTTTTTTTCCTATTTTTAAATAATCAGAAATGGAAAAAAATATAATTTATAAATCTAAAAATCTTTTCTTTTTTCTTTTAAAAATAGCATATTTTTCCAGTAGTTTGTGTGAAATGTTTTTAAATTTTATTATTAGTCCTTATTTTTTAATAAAGGCTTTTATAGCTATGATCTTATCTCTACATAGAGTTTTGGTGACAGTCAATAAATTTTGCCCTTGCTTTAATAATATTTTAACTGTTCTATAATTTTCTACCAATTAGACCCAACATTTATTTGAGACCATCCAGCAATGTGGCTGGGGTGTACTGAGTGAAAGGCAAAGAGATACAAATATTGATTCAAATGAGTTCAATGCATGGTCCTGATATTCTATGAAATATATTTTTTGGAAATTTAAGATGTCAAAGGCTGAGAGGGGCATGCTAAATTCAGGAAATGGTGGAAGCAGCAGGCTGGGTCCAGAACATGCAGGGCTTCTTAGGACACATGAAGGAGTCAGCATTCTATTCCAAAAGCAGTGGGAAGCTATTGGAGAATTTGAAAGATGGTGCAATGTTTTATGGTTGCTGGGTGAAGAGATGATTAAAGAGGGCTAACACAAGAGTTAGGGAGATCAATTAGGAAGTTTTAGAAGCAGTCAGAAGTAGGAAGAATGATAGTTACTTGGGCTAAGGATGTGACAGTAGAAATGAGCAAGTTGGATAAAGAAGGGACATTTCTGTTGGATTTCGTATAGATTTTGTAGGAAAGGAAATAATGAAAAATAATCCCTAGATTTTTGGCCCTAAGTAATGGATGAAAGGTGAGACTATTTAGGGAAATTATGAAAGATGGGAAAACAATTATTTTTGGGGAAAGAACAAGAGGGAGATTTTAGCCACATTTATTTGAGCTGTGTATAATTCCTCTAAAGGATTTTACCACCCACTTCTCTCAATTTCTAAGTTAAACAAAAATCTCAGATTTGTAAATTCAGGCTGTTATATTCAGGTTATTATATTTCTAGTTACATAACACAGGGCAACTTACTGAATTTTTCTGTACCTCAATTTTCTCACCTGGAAAATAGGGATAATAATGGCAATCATCTTGTCAATTTCCTGTTGAGAGTCAATAAATTTGCATAGTAAAACAGTGGCTGGAAAGTTTTAATAATCAATATAAGCTATTATTATTATAGTTACCTTATATGTTTGATATCTCAAATTTGCTTGGGAGATTTGCATTCCAGTTTTTTGCTTTTTCATATTACTACTTAGACAAGTATATTTAATAGAATTCAGGGTGTGCTGCCACCATGCTGTCATAAAATATTTTCCAACTGTTAGGCTTTTATTTTTGAAATAAGTCTTGACCACTGTGTCTTATAATTTTTTCCAGAAGAACATTTGACTTTTTGTTTGTTTGTTTTTTAGGCCTGACATACCAAGAAATATCATCATTCTGTTGCTTTCTCCCACTGAAAGAAAACATCTTAGCTGGTGTATCAAACGTTTAGTTCACAATTTTTTTTTCCTGCAAAACTGTGTGTAGCTATGGTTCTATTGTGTTATGACTTTTCCTGTTTAAAAGACAGCCAACCTGATTTTGGCCCCCTTGTAGCTAACCCTCATTTCTGTCTAGATATTTAATAGGATGTTTTCCTGTTGTCCTTCTATTTCAACACTAATAAATTAGCACATGTCTCTATGTGGATCTTCTTTCATTAATTTTGTCTCAATCAGCATAAGGCCTTGAAGGGCAGCAGAGCAAGTGAAAACTGCCAGGTTCCTCCGCTGAAGAACTGGAAGACTGTTCTTCCATACACTAAGCCAACGAAACCATACTGCCATCAGCTTCTCCCTATTTCTGTTCCCCTAGGAAGCAATGTGTAATCATCAGTATCTCTTCAAATTATTGCTCCTTTATTTTCTGTGATATAGAGCCTTAAAACGGATATGAAAAATGTGGCTGGGAATGTAGTACTCTGCCAGTCTCAGAAAACACCATCTGCCCCACAAAAGAGTAATGGCCCCAATTTCTTATTGGTAAAGGGCTCTGGGTCACTGACCTAGATGTCAGTAGAAAGGTCTTCTTCCCTTCTAAGTAAAAAAGGCTGCTCTGTTTCAAGAGGTAAAGCATGGGTAGGCTCTAATTTTTTTTTTTTTAGAGTTAGTCCCATTTATGAAAATACATCCCTATCTCTAGCAATAGATAATTGGCCTTTGTTTTTATTTTGCATGTCTCTGTGGGAATCGAATGGGAACTTGGGACAAATTTTTAGGAGCAGCTTCCTTGACACACCATTTAAAACTACAAAGTGTCTTTGATTTTAATTTATATTTTAGTGTTCTCATATTATCCCATGCCAGAAAAACTTTTCTCAGCATTTGCATGCCATTTTAGGTCTCTATATTTTTTTAGACTAAACATGTTTTCTCTATTTCTTAGACCTCAAACTGCAATTTACATTATCTGAATTGTTTGCCTACTTAGATCACATTCTCTAGACAGTGCTCAACTCTTTACAAGGCTACAGATAAATAGGCTTATATACAAAATCTTCTATTTATAAAATCTCTCTTTGGGATAGCAGAGTGCTTTTAGCAATTCATAGACCTCTTCTAGATTGGAATGCCTAATTTTGAATATTACAAATTTTTAATTACAAACATGGCTATTCCCTTAAAGGAATACTTAAATTAAAAAAAATATATTTTTATTTATTTTTGAGACAGAGAGAAACAGAGCATGAGCAGGGGAGGGGCAGAGAGAGAGGGAGACACAGAATCTGAAGCAGGCTCCAGGCTCCTACCTGTTAGCACAGAGCCTGATGTGGGGCTCGAACTCACAGGCCGCGAGATCATGACCTGAGCTGAAGTCGGACGCTTAACTGACTGAGCCACCCAGGTGCCCCAGGAATACTTAAATTTATAGTGATATACAATATATACATAAGTAAATATATTTTTATTTTTACTTTAGCTTTGTTCAAAAGAAATTTGCTCTCATATGTCTGTCAATTGGATGCCAGAGAAGTCTTTTACGCTATTAAAGCTTTCACTGTAATGTCTATGAGTCCAGCCCATTATCCATTTCATCTCTGTGCCCATTCCTCTTAAGTGTATGAAAAGCAGGGGAGGTGAAGTTTTCTTTCCAACCAGTAGAATCCAAACTAGGCAAATTTGGTGCACTCAAGTTTTTAGCCCCTTACAAAAAAAAACCCTCAAAAAACAAACAAACAAAACCCAAGGATGATAAAATAGGGGGAAATTGCAGCGCCAGGTAGAAGGTCTCAAGTACAGAAGGAAGATCCTGGAGAGGAGCCCCCTTCTTACCCTGAGCGTGGAACGTACCCTTGCCAAGACTTAGCCATCTTCCCTCCATTACCACCACCATACCTCATGTCGCCATCTTATTAAAAGCATGAGTTTTGTTTGCTCTCCAAAAAGGGAGTTTATTTAGAAAGTATACAGATAAGGCCAAGAAATTATTTTTCTCTTTTCAAAATTCTGTACAGAAAGTGCCTTCATTTATTCTTCTGGTATCTTTTAAAGCATATGTATATTTTAAATAGAAATGTTTTGGTGTCTTTATATCAGTCTGGTTTTCTGTTATTCATTCATTCTTTCCTTCAACAAACATTTATTAGTCATCTATAAATTCTAGATGTATCGTTGGCCCTAGAAGTTCCTTAATGATGGAGACATCATTGCAGAACTTAAAGGCTTTGTATTTTGGGGGTGCCTGGGTTGCTTAGACTGTTAAGCATCCAACTTCGGTTCAGGTCAAGATCTCACGGTACGTGGGTTTGAGTCCCGCGTTGGGTTCTGTGCTGACATCTTAGAGCCTGGAGCCTGCTTCAGATTCTCTGTCTCCCTCTCTCTCTGCTCTTCCCCAGCTTGTGCTCTGTCTTTCTCTCAAAAATAAATAAACATGAAAAAAAATTTAAAAATAAAGGCTTTGTATTTTTTAATTGAATACAAGCATACAACAAATCAATGTAATGATCTACATAGTAAAATATGATAAGAAATATAATTAAATGATAGGCAGATATTGGGTACCATGAGACCCAAAGGAAAGACAGCAAATAATATTGAAATGGAAGCAGAGAGTGGTTTTGAAATGTTGTGAGAGAGTCCAGACGTCAGAAGTAGTTTTTTTGCATCACGGTACTTTTATGGATGGGCATGATTGTTAAATTTTAGTGTCTCCATATTTAGAAAAAAATTGCCTGAATGTTTTTCAGACTGATTATTGAAGAGGAAAGTATATTCAGCTCACAGCACTCTAGGTGCGGATGTTGACAGATTCATGCCTCCTCCTTCCTTAGCATG
This sequence comes from Prionailurus viverrinus, assembly GCF_022837055.1. Lineage (NCBI taxonomy): Eukaryota > Metazoa > Chordata > Mammalia > Carnivora > Felidae > Prionailurus > Prionailurus viverrinus. Next base: position 82,670,541 of record NC_062564.1, read on the forward strand.
TTTTTAGGGCTTAGGGGAAACACTCTACATAGTTGAGATTCTTAAAAAGCTGGACTATGAAATTAATCTATAGTTTTCTATAAACATCACAAAACACAAAAGACAGTGGCTGTTCTGAAGAAGAAATAGGAAAGAGTGTGATCATTTTGTGTAGCTATGTGTAGATATGGATACTCTGAGCTGCATCAAATATATTTCTCTTCCTTCACATTAAAAAAAATAATCCAACATATGAGAAGCCCTGGGAAGTAGAAAATTTTCCTTTTGGATATTTTGCTATTAGCTTAAAAAAAACCTTTTCAACCTCGTTGAAAATTTCCCCCTGAAAATATGCCCTTGAACACCGATTGCATTTTTGTCACACTGGAAAATAACATGATTTCGCTCCTTCTACCCCGGGGGTTGCCAAAGTAGAAGCAGAAATTACTTTGTGGCCCACCACCATGGAGAGAAAATGGTTCTCCTCGCACAGTGTAATGCAGGCCTCAAATCATTCCAACTCTCTCTTACCCTTGTTTAAGTATAGCTCAGGAACTCTTGCTAGGTGGAGTTGTTGCTAAATGGGACACACTATTTTCCACAGAGAGCTTGTGGGACACCCAAGTAGGCCACCAGGGTGTTGAGGAGAACCAGAAAAACAAAGGTATGAGGCCTTTTCTCCCACTCCACCCTTCAATTGCAGGGTTATCAAACCAGGGCACTGAGCAGGCTAGTGGCTGAAGGATTTGGGGTTTGGATGAGAGAACAGGAGGGTGGGAAGCAACATTACAGAAAACTGATCCGATTAAATACCCAAAGCAAGTTCAAGACATTTCAAAAGCTCTTCTGTTAGAAAAAAAAAAAAATACTGTTTTGCTTTCCATGAAAAATTCATGAAACAAAACCTAGGAATTTCTCACAGTGCACGCAGGGGGATGGGTGTTTCCACTTCAGAGCCAGCTGAATGGGAGACAAGTAATGTGGAATATTGTTTCTGCGAACATGAGTGTAGAATACGCCTTGACGCTTAGGAGCTCTTTGTAGGCATACCCTTCTAAAATGCAGCAGCTCTCCTGCGTGTTCAAGGGCAGCTCTGTGTAAGAACTGAGGAGAGAATATCAAGGGGCAGGTTGAAATTCTCCCTTATCTATAAACCAGGCAGACGCTCTCACTGTTCAGAAAAATCACTTCAGTTTAACAAGCATGTTTGGCTGCAATTCTCTTGGAGTTCCCTGAGTATTCTCAGGGCATACACAGAGTTGTTGTTAGAGCCCCTTCCTTAGGTACCTGGAGTGTGTATCTTCTTCTGATGCCACTATGCCACTTTGTCTCCATAGCACCCCTGCGGGGACGCTAAATTGATGGTTCAGACACACCTGAAAGAGCTCACAGTACAATGTGGTTGTCTCGCGGGGGCTGATGGTAAGTGACAGATGGGAAATCAGCAAGTGCACAGAGATATTTGGACATTTCCAAAACCTCCCGAGAGGCTAAAATCCCCTTCATTCCCTGTCTGGGCTTTCCTGTAAGTGTGAGTGAGCACAGGCAGCTTACCAGAGGTTTAAGATAATCAAGACACCATTTGTGGAAACGAGAAGTTATGAAAACAGTGTCTGCTTTTAATGTTATGGTCTGATTCCTCTGATTCTTAAATTAAGGGTCATTCTGCGTTTTTTAATCCCTTTTGTGCTTCTCTGCCCAACCACTTTTCACCCATTCAACTTCCTGTTCCTCCCTTGCATCCAGTTCTTTGTATGACTTGGCACCTCAGACTTTCACATGTCCGGAATACTTTCTGAGCAAATATTTTATTGAACTTCCTAAAAATACACAGGTAGAATGAAAATATGGCCATGTAAATAAAGGTGATGGAGTGCTTATGTTTACTAGAAAACGTGCATAAATATGCTGCTGCAGGATTCTCTGATTCTGTCTTCACCGTGATTCTTTCCAGTGTTCAAAATGCCATTCAAGATATAAATAAACTCATGGCAATTTCCGCATGGCTTTCTGAACATCTATTTCCATAGTAATATGTTTTTGAAGTTCAAAACAGTTTGTTCCGCCATAACATGATGGTTGTGTTCCTCAAAAATTCCCTGGTATCAAAAAAAAAAAAAAATCACATGATGGAAAGGATTGCTCCGATGGAAAGATAGGGTTCAGAGCTAGAGACATATAGTTAATTTTTCTGGTGGTGCTGTATATAATTGTTTGGGTGCATGCTTTAAAAAATAAACCAATAGGTGCTTAGATATACAATCTAAAGTTTGTTGAACAAACCCGGCATCTGATTATTTTCCTATTATTATTTTCCTTTCCCTATTCGCATCAACACTAACCTTCACCTAGTATCTTTACACATTTTATCATCATTATTACTTTGTCACTCATCAGAAACATAAACCAAGCAAAAAGCCACTAACCAAACTATCTGTGTTATTAGGGTAACGTCTTTCTTCCTACTCCGGTGCTAATTTCTGTTCAAAATTATCCTACTACTTAGACCAGTCTGGTAAAAGCAAATCATGCTTCCTCATTAGTCAGTTTCATTATATCTAACTGGCTTTATGGTAAGTTGTACTGCATTTGTAGATGCAAAATGCAAGCTAGGAGTTAAAATTAAATATAAGTTGATTTTGGATCAAAACAAGCAGTCTTTTCAAGGTTGAAATATTATCTGTTGACATTGCTGAGAATCTTTTACTCCTTTGCATGCTGTAAACTATTGAGACAGGAGCCAAAAATGTTCTTTTCTAAGGAATGTTCCATCTTTCTCCTGGGACATTTATTGCTGTTTTACTTTTGTCTTTTCTTTTTTAATGGGATTAACACATTAGCTTTGTATTTAATCTATTTGTAATTGTTCGTAACTACACACTAAAAAATAATGGGACCTAATGACTATGTCTCAAATTCTGATGATTAGGATATACTCTTAAAATGTATTTTCAAGTAAGTTTGCAATACTGTGAAGAAGCTGCACAGATTTAATGAGGGTGAACCAGGTATTACTAAACAGCCTTTCCCAAGAAGGGAGCTCTGAGTTAAAGGAAAGCAAGCAGAATTCCTTTTTCTTTTTTTTCCCCCTCCTAACTAAAAGAGACCAGTTAACTTGCCAAGTGAAAACGCTAAGTCCCAAGAAATACCCTAAACACAGAAAAATAAGCACATAGATGAATGCCTCCCCTCTTCTTGTTGGTCTGAGGCCGACTGACAGCACCAGGTGGCACCCTCGGGAGCTGCCCGCTGCAGATGCCCTACCTGACAGCCAAAAGCTGGCAAGAATTGAGCAGCAACATGTGCTTCCTGTGGAGGGCAACGGTCAGCAGGTGGGATCGGCAGACTGCGTGCTTTGCTGAGCCTGTCCTCCTGTGTGGTCATCTGGGCCGCCTCCCTCATGGGCACTGAGGGCCTGGAACACGACATTTTCTCAGTGCTGTGCTGGAAGCCGTTCAGATGCAATTATGCTGTATGCCGTTGCGGAATAGATGACTTAGAGGCTCCACGCAAATTGAATTTTGAGGCCAGCTTGAAATTACATTAGATTTGGGGGCTTTGACCAAAGTCTGTCTGAATCCCCCTGCATTCCCCTTAGGGTCATCTTTCTTTAATCATTTACTAATGTTTTTCCGGTTAGGTCACTGATTAATGGATGACGTAAATCTCCCCTCTCCACCCCACCCCCCTCCCCCCTTTTAGTACTGTACATAATGTTGTATTAATTTATCCTTTTAGGCTGCTGTCAAGACAGCAAGTATGAAACTAATTTCCGAACTTCAAGAAATTGACTTTTCTAATTCTGCTTTGTATTGTTAAGTCTCAAATGCAAAGAGCTATGACCAGCATGTGATAAAAGCCGAGGTGCTGAGCTCTTTACTGTTGTCTGTAAGTGCACTTTTACAAAGAAAGAGACATTAAGGGAATTAAACAGATTTGACTCATGAGAATAATAAGAACTTGCCCTTCAGGGTGGGAAGCACAAAGGTCCATGCTCAGAGCAATAGCATCTTGTGTCGCAGATGATTACTTCATTTTTCTTGATATACTATTAAGGCAATAAACTGTGACTCTCAGAAAATTGTTTAAGGTGTAGCAAAGCTAGAAAGCTTCTTCCAGGCTTACTTTGTCTCTGCGAACTTTAGCAGATCACACAGGTAAAATAACCATGCATTTGTTAGGTTATAATATTTCTCTGATATATTGCAGAGTTAGCTAGGTGATGTACAAAAGCTTTTTTTCATCTTTTAATCGCAGAATCTATTATGAAACTTTAAAAAGGGAAGTGATGTTCATCTGCTTCCTCTGATCAGAATAGCTTAGTTAATGATATTCCAAAGCTATGGAAAGGCAATCAGTGGTTTGGGTGAAATTTGTGAGAGAACTCAGAAGACCGTTGACAAAAACTCCTGGGTGGCTCCCTTGACAAAAACTGATGATGTTTCAGCAAACTTGGCATCAAAATACATTTCTGTGAAATATAAAGTAAAATGTATCTCATTTCTCATGAGTTTATTTTAATGTTTATTTACTTTGAGAGAAAGAGAGGGTGTGGGGGAGGGGCGGAGAGAGAGGGAGAGAAAGAGGATCCCAAGCAGGGGCTTGAACACATGAACGGTGAGATCATGACCAGGTGCACAGTCAAGCGTAGAACAGTCAACTGACTGAGCCATCCACGCGCCCTCATTTCTTATTAGTTGTTTTCTTTTTTTTAAGATTATATGAGTGGGTTTGCTTTAATGTTTGTTTATTTTTAAGAAAGAGAGAGAGCATGAGCAAGCACAAGCGAGGGGCAGACAGAGAGACACAGACACAGAATCCAAAGCAGGCTCCAGGCTCTGAGCTGTCAGCACAGAGCCCAACGAGGGTCTCGAACTCACAAGACACGATATCATGATCTGAGCCAAAGTCAGATGTTCTATCGACTGAGCCACCTAAGCGCCCCTCATTTCTCATTAGTTTTATTTTGCATTCATTCAAGAGACATTTGTAAGAACCCTACTATGTTCCAGGCTCTGCACTGAACACTGAAGATACAATGATGAATAAGACACAGTCTCTGACCTTAAGCAGTTTAGGGGAGACGAACATATAAACAAGCAATTTCAATGCATTATATTAGGTGCCAAGGTACAGGGTTAATTGGTGACACAAATGAGGGAGTTCTTGGGTGGCTCAGAAGGTTAATTGTCTAACTCTTGATTTTGGCTCAGGTCATGATCTTGCAGTTCATAAAGTTGAGCCCCATGTCCAGCTTATGCTGACAGTGCAGAGCCTGCTTGGGATTCTCTCTCTACCTCTCTCTCTGACTCTCTCCCCACTCGTGTGCCCTCTCTCTCAAATAAATAAATAAATAAATTTCAAACAAATTTTAAAAAGAAAGAGGGGGAAAAAAAGCGGTGCCTGAGGAGGTTAGCCCTTCAAAGGTCCTGTTTCTGTTATAATAGTCAGAATGCCCAAGATGCCTATTTGCATTTAAATTTTTTTTGAAGTTTAACATGCACACACATACACATATGTGTGTATGTAGTTTTGAAATTTAGCACACATACATTGTGTGTATACATGTGTGTATACACATATGTGCACATATTAGCATATTTTCACTAAGTGAACACACTAATGTATTCTGCTCCCAGATCAACATATAGAACAGAGATCACTCTGGAAGTACCCTGGTTCCCTTTCCCATTACCAGCTCTCCTAAAGGACAATGACTATTCTGACTTCTAACACCATAGTTTAGTTTTGCCTGTTTTTAAACTTTATATAAATGGATTCATAAAGTACTCCTCTTTTATATAATGGCTACTTTTTTCAATATTGTTTGTAAGATTCATCCATGTTGTGTAACAATGGTTTGTTTGTTCTCTATGTTATATAGCCTTCTATTTTGTGAATATACCACAATTTATTTACCCATGCTTCTGTGATGGAATTTGGGTTGTTTCCTGTTTGGGCTGTTATAAATATTGTCCTTATGAACATTTCTGTGCATGCCTTTTGGTGAACATATGTATTCATTTCTGTTGGGTATATACCTAGAAGTGGAATTTCTGGATCATAAAGAATGCATATATGCTCAGCTCTCATAGATACTGCCAAGCAGTATTCCAGAGTGGTTTTTAGCAGTTTACATGACCACCATGTAGGTATTGGAGTCCATTGCTCCATACCCTCCCCAGTGCTTGGCACTGTCTGTTTTTTCCACTTTAGCCATTCTCAAGGATATGTAGTAGCCTCCCATTGTGGTTTTCTTTATGAAACCTGGGAATTTTTAAATTATAAAAATCAGAAATGTGTTCCCATGGACAACTGCTCTGAATAGAGAGCCGAAAAATTTTGGAAAGGAAGAGATCCAGTGGTCTTATCTGCTAGTCTGTGGGGGCTTTTATACTGTGGTGTTGCTGTAACACAGCAACACAATTTTGAAGTATCTCTCAAATTCATGCCTCCTCTATTGTTTCTTTCACTCCATCCAACTTTCACCTCTGCAATGGCTTCCTCAAACTCTGGGAATAAGAATGAAAGTGATAGAAATAGCTGATAATTATTATATGGTACTGTTGGCCAGGCAATATTCTAAAACACTTCATGGGTACCTATTCTTTTAAATCTCATAACATTTCTGCGACTCAGATGGTGTTATTCCTTCATTTTGGCAGGCGGGAAGAATGAGACATAGAGAGGGTGAGCAACTCATCCAGGTTACACAGGAAGTCATGAAGCCTGGATTTGAACTGAGGTGGACAGACTCTGAACCCAAACTTTAGATCCTTATACTACCCTATGCTGGTGTAGCTTGAAGCCTGCCTCTTTTCTCTCTGGTGTTTATTTCTATTTTATAGTAGAAGTAGATTAGAGAAACTATGATTTCTTGATAGATATCCTTATCTTAGAAAGGTGCTCCATCAGTTATGAACTATTTATTGAATGTGTGTCCTGAGTTATTGTTAGACATTATGGTACATGTAAGGTGAAGAGTTTAACAAGATTTTGCCCTTCAACAGAACCTGTAAACTTACAAATTCTTTTCCGTCTATCATCTCATTTGATCTTCACGAATGTTAACTAAGGGGAAAATTTAGGACGAAGAAGTTAAGTGAGTGCCAAATTTCAAATGGTGTGTTAATGGCAGAAGCAGGATCTGAGCCTAGATTCAAACCCTGAGATTTCCTGCACAGAGGGGCACCTGGGTGGCTCAGTTGGTTGAGCATCCGACTTTGGCTCAGGTCATGATCTCATGGTTCGTGGGTTTGAGCCCTGTGTCAGGCTCTGTGCTGACAGCTCAGAGCCTGAAACCTGCTTCGGGTTCTACGTCTCCCTCTCTCTCTGCCCTTCCCCTGCCCATGCTCTGTCTCTCTGTCTTTCTCAAATACAAATAAACGTTAAAAAAAAAAAAAAGAATCTAATGCACAGAGAAGAACTTGAGTACAAAGTAAAAAAAAAAAAAGACAAAGGATAAAATTCTATATAATCCAAGTCAAAAGTTCCTCCAGGTTCTACAAATGAATGAATCTATTAACTCTATGAGTCAAAACCATCTATATTGATTTTAATTTGCATTTGCACAGCATATTTTTTTAATTAATTTTTTAAATGTTTATTTATTTTTGAGAGAGAGAGACTGAGCATGAGCAGGGGAGGGGCAGAGAAAGGGAGACACAGAATCTGAAGCAGGCTCCAGGCCCTGAGCTATCAGCACAGAGCCCACTGTGGGGCTGGAACTCATGAACAGTGAGATTGTGACCTGAGCCAGAATCGTACGCTTACCTGACAAAGCCACCCAGGCGCCCTGAAACAGCATATTTTAGTTGGTTTTCTCTCCAAGTTTCTGGTCTATTTCTTGGAGGGAGGGGCTGTGTTTTAGTAGTACAGATATCTAAATGGTTTTATAAGGACCAAATTCAGTACTTGAATCATTAATGAACTTATTAAATATATATAAAAATTTGACTAAATACTGGATGATAGCCAATAACCAGAAACAAATAGTACAGTTCTATTGTGTTTTTTGAGTAAAAAAAAAAAAAAAAAGTATAAAAATATACTTTTAAGATTCATTACCCCAGAAATCAAAAGAAGAATCTGTTACTAGTGACTTTTATGCCATCCAATGGACAACACTGTAATTTTCCTAACACTTATAAACTAAAGAAAACAAACTTAATCTCCATGTGCCACCATGTTGATAAATGTTGACTCTAAAAAGGGCATTAAGTATTTCAGTGCCACCCACCGTGTAAACACCTATGTCATATGTTACTTCGAAACTTACATCTGTAATGTTGATGGAGAAGGCGGGGTCAGAATTAAAATGTGAATCTTGCTGACTCCACCACAATAATATTCTCTGGGTGTTTTGTTTTGCTTTTGTTTTGTTTTGTTTTGTTTTGCAAAGACTGCTCCAAAGTTAGAAAAACAAGTGTTCCTATGCTTTCCCCACATTTTCCACATTACTTATAAACTTTTGATTGAATCTGATAGGAGTCGTCTTTTTTTTTTTTTTCTCAACTATGCATACTTTACTTCCATGGAGTAAAAGGAATCACCCACTCCTTTTTTAGATCTGAGACTCTTCTAGGACATTAGTGGGTCATGAAATTACTTGGGGGGGGGGATATAACGAGCATTAAAAAATAAAATGGAATTGATTATATTAGAAAAGAAAATAGAGTGCATCCCATTGGTGCATGAGACTTGTTCCAGGTGGACATGTACCCAAATGTTGTGTGCTGAGTTCTGAAGTGAAATACATTTCTTACTGGCATTGTGTTTGTGGTCATAATTTACCCTTTGTCTCTCAGTTCCAAATCTACCTCTCTCTCTATATTCTGTGTTTGGCATTGGGATTCTTCTGTGCCAGCTGCTTCTCTGTTAGGTTCTGCAAGTAGGGGGCCCTAGAGGGAAATGAGAAGGCGGGAGGAGGAGAGAAGAGTCTTCTTGTGTGTTGTTCTGTTTCCCTCAGCATGGCGCCAGCCTCCAGTTTCTTTCAGCCTCTTTCAGGTCTCCAGTGGCAGAGGTACCAGCCAAAGTGTCCCCTCCTCAAAGGTTTGAGTGTCAGCTCCTTGGAAACTTTCCTCAAGCTTCTGGTTCTAGTATCCCCACTGTGTTTTATTCTTATTCCCTGTCCCCTTCATATGCCGTGGTAGCTCATTTCTGCAGTTATTTCTCTAGATATTAGTTTAGTATTCCCTTTCCGCTCTTTCAGTCTTTCAACACTTAGGTAACCAATTACTTGTTTTAAATCCCTCTGTTTGAAATATCTAATGAGATTTTCATTTTCCCGACTAGACTCTGAATTATACATGGTAAGAAAAAAAAAAGAGAAAGAAACAGTTTGAAAGCCATTGCTCCTGGGCATCAACTCCTTAGTCTTACCTTGTTCATGCAGTGTCCATCACAGCAGCTCGGGCACATTTGTATCTACTAAACACCACGAATCATCGATGATAGTGCAATGTTTGGCTCCTTTTGTTTTTTTCCAAAAGGGAAAAAAAAGGCATAAAAGAAAATATATGCAACATAGCTCATTAATTTTAGAGTTTAAGGCATCTCAGCATTTGTCTTGGTATTGTAAGTGTGAAATATAAGATTTTAACTAATTAAAAAAAATTAAATGATTTTTTAGCTAGAAAGGAGCTAAACAGGAACTAGCACCAGCTTTCCTGACACAGGTTACCCTAGCTGCAAACTGCAATACTGTATTGGAAACTTTTTGTGTCTATAATCTTATGCTTATCACAAGTGTATGTATGCACATGCACATGCACACAGACAAATTAAGTGGTGAGTCATTTACATTCACCTGAGCAGTGGCTAATGGCTAATGTTTGGTTACACAAATTGAGAACATCAAGAGAGAGCTAACTTGGTCCACTTAGGAAGAGGAACACAGAGATCTAGAGAAGTCACAAACTAGAAGCTCATGGGTTACATCTGGCTGGCAAATACTTCTATTTTACCTGCAAAGTATTGTTTCAGTTTATTTATTTATTTATTTATTTATTTAGAAAAAGAGAGAGAGCGAGTGGGGGAGAGAGAGAGAGGGAGAGAGAGAGAATCCTGAGCAAGGCTCAATCCCATGACCCTGAGATCATGAGCTGAGCCGAAATAAAGAGTCAGACGCTCAACTGACTGAGCCACCCAGGTGTCCTTACCTGCATAGTATTTTTTAAAAATGTGAATTAGTGCCAAGATGTGAAAAATACTATATTTTGTGGATTTCTTGACAATTGGAGACTCAGAAATACTGGGTCCTCATTCCTATAAGGTACCAAGTACTTGAAGGGCATTTTTGGTCTAGTTTGTCATGACCCCCACCAGTCCTTTATACCTGGACTTTTACTCTTTCCTTTAGGTTGCCTACATCTCCTGTGGACATTTGCATTTTGATTCTTGACCTAGAAGAAGCAATGTAAGGTGGTAAGGACTAGAGGCAATGTGGGAGGGAGGAGAAGGAAAAGAAAAATAGATAAAAGAGATGCAGAGTAAGCTAGGAGATATGAGGCAGCTCCCAAGGGAAAGGGTGTTGTGGGAATGAAGGAAAGTAAATGTGTTGTTTATAAAGTTGTGCTATATGACTACCCCATTCTCCATCTGTTCACAAGAATGTCAATTAAACTACCTTACTGGGATGTGTGTGTGTGTGTGTGTGTGTGTGTGTGTGTGTGTGTAGAATCACTGGCAATGGGCTAAGACTGACATTCATACAGACAGGTAGGACTAGAGAAATGACTCAGGAAAGCCCAGGCACAGGCCAGTTACATGACATTTCTGAATGATTTTTTTTCTAAGAAATAGGTTTTTGAAGTTTATAATGATACCTGTCTAAGCATTTGGTAGTAGAAAAGTAATTATAATTGATGACACCCATTAACTTTAATCAGTCAAAAATATTATTGCAAAAATAATAGTTCTCAATTATTGCTTGATGAAGTTGCTCTCTTTTCACTAGCTTTCTCATGGTTTTAAACACTTTCTAGAACCATTTTCCCTCAGTCCCATACTTTTAAATGTGCATTAACTTATTATTAAATAAATAAACTATACAACTTATCTACATATAACTACAAAAGTATATGGTTATAAAATTATATGTAGAAAACAATATATAGCTATATAAAACTATCAATCTAGTAATAACCTGCCTTTAGTGATATACTGGATATATTTCATCTTCATGACCTTTGTAACTTCTTTCTTAGATTATATATAGTTATTGAAGAATTCTTAAAAAATAAGTAATAATGTAAAGTCATTTAGAATAATCTATAATCCATGTCCAGAGTTAATAAGTATTAACATTTGGGTATCTTCAGCTAACATCATAATTAATGGAGAAAAATTAAAAGCTTTCTTCCTAAGATCGAGTACAAGGCAAGGTGGCCCACTCTTGCCACTTTTATTTGACATAGTACTGGAAGCCCTAGCCAGAACATTTACACAAGAAAATAAACAAAAGGATTCCAAATTGGAAAATAAGAGGTAAAATTATGTATAAAAAACTGTTAGTTAGAACTAACAAATGGAGGGCACCTGGGTGGCTCAATCGGTTAAGTATCTGACTTTGGCTCAGGTCATGATCTCATGATCTCACAGTTTATGAGTTTGAGCCCTTCATTGGGCTCTGTGCTGACAGCTCAGAGCCTGGAGTCTGCTTTGGATTCTGTGTCTCCCTCTTTCTGCTCCCCTCTTGCTCCCACTCTATCTCTGTCTCTGTCTCTGTCTCTCTCACTCTCTCTAAAAAATAAAAAGAAAAAAAAAAGAAAAAATGGATTCAGTAAAGTTTCAGAAAACAATCCCAATATACAAAAATAGGCTGTGTTTCTGCACAATAGTAATAAGCTATTCAAAAAGAAATCAAGAAAGCAATACCATTTATAATAGCATTTAGGAGAATAAAATACTTAGGAACAAATTTAACCAAGGAAGTAAAAGATTAGTACACTGAAAACTATAAAATATTGATGAAAATAAATTGAGGAAAACATAAATAAATTGAAGGATATCCTGTGTTCATGGACTGGAATAATAAATATTGTTAAAATGTCCATAGTACCCCAAGTGATCTAAAGATTCATTGAAAAATTTAAATAGCATTTTTCACAGAAACAGAAAAAAAAAACAATGTAAAAGTTTGTATGGTACCAAAAAAGGCCCTGAATAGTCAAAGCAGTCTTGAGAAAAAAGAGCAAAGTTGAAGACATCGTACTTTCTGATTTCAAATGATGTTAAAAGCTAGTTGTCAAAACAATATGGTACCAGCAGAAAACAGATACATAGACTACTGAGACATAATAGATAGCACAGAAATAAACTTACACATAATCAGTCAACTAATCTTCAGTAGGGCACCAAGCATGGGGGAAGGATGATCTCTTCAATAAATACTATTGGGAAAACTAGATATACACATGCAAAAAATGAAATTGGACCCTTACCCTATACCATACACAAAAATTGACTCAAAATGGGTCAAAAACTTAAGTGTAAGTCCTGAAATGATAAAACCCCTACCAGAAAACATAGGGAAACTCCTTGACATTATTGCTCTTGGTGATGATGTACTGAATATGACACCAAAAGCACAAGCAACAAAAGCGAGAATGAATAAGTGGAAGTGGAACTACATCAAACTAAAAAGCTTCTACAAAGCAAAAAAAAAAAAAATTAAAAAGAAAGAAAGAAAAAAAAGAAAGGAGAAAAGAAAAATCAACACAACAAAAGGGAAACCTATAGAAGGGGAGAAAATATTTGCAAACCATATATCTGATGAATTAAAATCCAAAACATATAAGTACTTCATACAATTCAATAGCAAAACCCCAAATACTTTAAAAAATGAGCAGAAGTCCTGAATAGACATTTTTCCAAAGAAGACATACAAATGGGCAAGAGGTACATGAAAAGAGAATCAACATTGCTAATCATCAGGGAAATGTGAATCAAAACCTCAGTGAAATATCTCACACCTGTTAGGATGGCAATTATCAAAAAGACAGAAATAACCAGTGTTGGTGAGGAAGTAGAGAAAAGGGAACCCTTGTGCACTGCTGTTGGGAATGCAAATTGGTACAGCCATTATGGAAAATAGTATGGAGATTTTCCCCAGAATTAAACTAGAACTATCATATGATCCAACAATCCCACTCTGGGTATCGTGTACTATTGTGATTTATAATAAGAAATATATATTTGGTCATCATCTCCCTTTCTGACACCAAGCTCCTAAAACCTTTGGAATTTTCTGTGATGAGAGCTATAATGATGTCTTTTGTTTATGTTAACGATGTGACTTTGGAGCGCATCTAAGGATGGGGGCTGGTTGCCAGTGGAGCCAACCATGTGATTAGAGGGTTGGAACTTTTAGTTCTACCCTCTGACCTCTGGGAGGGGACAGAGGTTGGAGGTTGAATCAGTCACCAGTGGCTGATCTAACCAACCATGTCAAAGTAATGAAGACTCCATAAAAACCTAAAAGGGTTCAGAAAGCTTCTAGGTTGGTAAACCAGAACATATCCATGTGCTGCTGTGCTAGGTTGCAAACTTCATGGGGACAGAAACTAACACGTTTGAGACCTCACCTTGTGTATCTTTTCATCTGGCTGTTGATTTGCATCCTTTAATTTCTTTTGTATTAAACCAGTAGCTTAGTGAGTAAACTGGTTTCCTGAGTTCAATGAGCTGCTCTAGCAAATTAATTGAATCCAAGGAGGAGGTTGTGAGCCAGTCAGTCAGAAAGCACAGATATCAACCGGATTTGTGACTGGCATCTGAAGTGGGGGGCAGTCTTGTGGGATTGAGCTCTTAACCAACTGAATCTGATGCCATCTCCAGGTAGATAATGTCAGAATTGACTTGAATTGTAGAACACCCAGCTGGTGTTGAAGAATTGCTTGGTGTGGAGAAAAAGCTCACACCCTGAAGTTGGTGTCAGAATCATACATCCAAAGGAAATGAAACCAGTATTTGAAAGAGATATCTACACTTTCATGTTCATTGCAGCATTATTCACCATAACCAAGATATAGAAACAGCCTAAGTGTTCATCCATGGATGAATGGATAAAGAAATAATGGTGTCTCTATAAAGTGGAATATTGGTCAGTTTTACAAAAGGAGGAAATCCTGCCATTTTTGATACATGGTTGGGATTCATCTCACCTCTAATTGTGAGGGGGTTGAGGAAGGATAAAAGGTATCACATCTTTCTGGCTACAGGAGGGGCTGGTAAACAAGAAACAAGTCAAACAAACCAGGATTGCAAACTGGTTTTTGTTAAGACTTTTCTTCCCACATAACTTGAAGTGAGGGTACATGTGGTCCCAGGAAGATCTCCAGGGTAAGACCTATTTGAGAATGGAAACAATTCCACAGAGATAGAGTGGAGAAATCTTGTGTGAAAAACTAGATTTGAACCTTGGGTCAAGCCTCCCTGAAGCCAATTCCATCTCTGAATTGTTTAGTTACATTATCAACCATTCCCTATCCTGCTTAAGACAGATTGCTTTAATTTTTCATTTTTATATTTGTAACATAGTATACACATTTGTATACTATGTTTGTGTGGGTATGTATAACAAAACTGCTGTTATCCTGAATATGAAATTTATATCCTGCTTTCTCTTTCAAGTAACATTGTATCATCAACAATTTCTTGTACCATTAAATAATTCTCAAAAGCCTGACTTTAAGGGTATATAACATTGCACACAATTGATGTGCCATTTTTTATTGAAACAGTTCCTACTGTTTAATGTTTAGATGGATTCATAAGCTTTCAAATATTTGTGTCATCAATTTCCTCAATCTCTGTCTACAATTTTATATAATTCGCTTGTTCAAAATGGCCTTCATCTTCCTTCTGCCTGCCTTTATAAGCCCTATGCTTTTTTATAGGCATAAGATAAATCTATCATGTTCTATCCATCAAGTAATCCTCCCTTGTTTGCTTAAAATTGTCTTCAAGTGTCACTTTATTCAAGAAGCCTAGCCTTAAAAACATGGCTCAAAACCACTCATTATAGTATCATTGACAGACGATCCATCTTTGCCAAGTCATCCAAAGAAAATGATTTCTTGTTTAAAAAGAAGAAAAGTATACACATTTGACAAAAACATTCTTCTTGTGTTTCCTCCCCGTGCTAGTAGTAGGTATTCCATCAATAGAAGACAACAGCAAGTCTGTGATTACTTATTATAACTTCCAGGTTGACGACTTCCTCCTAAACTCTCACCATTAGTTCATTCCTCAAGATCCTTTATTAATTCCAGAGGCAGTTTATTGAAAGTAACAAAGAACCATGGCATTAGTTCATTTTCCTCACAGAACAGATGTAGAAGACTCCAAAAACCAACTCAGAGCACTGGAATGTTGCAAATTGGTGCTGTTTCCTTTGCGACCAGAGGTTTGAACTGAAAGATTTGCAGCATTGAATGGGGTGGATTTCTTTATTTTGGCAGGCAGCTCCACAGCATTTGGTAGAGATGAAGGTGATCATCTGTGCTGCATTTTCCTGCTTTTTTACCTTAGACATTTAGTTCCAGAGGAAGGGAGCTGATGTGCTTGGTCTCTATGAAGCCCCTTTGCTCTCTTTATCAAGGTTTTAATTTTAATGTAGATTGCTACATGGAATCTTCGTATTTGAATGATTCCTTTCTTTCTGTGTCTAGTTTCTGATCTATAAAATGAGTATAAAGTACTTCATAGAATGTGGGAGTGCCTAGCTGGCTCAGTTGGAGGAGTGTGCGACTCTTGATCTCGGGGTTGTGAGTTTTGAGCCCCTCGTTGGGTGTAGAGATCACTTAAAATAAATAAATAATTTAAAAAACACTTCATAGAATGTGAAAAACCAAAGGACACAACACATGTGCAAATGCTTAGAACTGATTAAACATTAAAATTGTATGCATTAGCTCAGAGAATGGAGGTCTATAATGATTCTGAAAGGTTTTTAAAATTTGTACTTTATTAAGGCAAAATGATGTAGAATGAAAAAAATCATAAAATGGAACGAAAACTGTTTACACTTTATTAAACAATTCATTAAAGTTTAATTATACATGCAATAAACTACAATTACTCCGATGTAAATGTGGTTTCTCCTTACTATCACTCTTATTCAGGTATAAACTAAATGAAATCTCTGTATGAACCACATCACCTTCTTGATTTATTCAGTAGGTGAAATAATCCTCTTCGTGTAGCCTATTTTTGTTGTTGTTGTTGTTATCGTAACATTTTATTAACTTGTATTAAGCCTTAAAAAAATATAAAGGCTTCCCAACTTTGTCAACAGTTGTTGAACATTTCTCATCTGTATTTCTAAAGAGGTTTACTTTTTTGGATAATACACTCCACAAACTGCCTACAGCTAGTTTTCCGCACTTTTCTGCCCCTTGTTCTAGCTCTGTTTATGTTCTACAAAGAGGTAGGCTACATGAAGTCGGGCCCTTCCTAGTTTGTTTCTTGTGGGATCCTAGTACTTAGAACAGTATCTGGCACCCAGTAGACCCTCAGTAAATACTTCTACTGTAAAGATTGGATAAATGATTGTGATTATAATAATAGTAATCCCATCAATGGATATTAGTTTTAGTTTTCTATTGCTGTTATAATCAATACCACAAACGTGGTGTCTTAAACAGTATAAATTTGATATCTCACAATTCCTTAGATCAGAAGTCCAAAAAGCGTCTCCCTAGGCTAACGTCAAGGGGCTGGCAGACTGCATTTCTCATCTGGAGGCTCTGGGAAAGGATCTGTTTCCTTGCTCAGTCAAATTGTTGGCAGAATCCTGTTCCTTGCATTTATAGGACTAAGGTTCCCATTTCCTTGCAGGCTTTCAGCTGAGGGAAGTTCTCCACTTCTAGAGTCAATATGCATTTTTTGGCTCATAGCCCCTCCCTCCATCTTCAGCTATCATTGGCAGTTTGAGTCTATGTCATGCTTCAAATCTCTCTCTGTCTCTCTCTCTCTTTTTGGGGGTGGGGTCATTATCTCTCTCTCTGACCTATGCTTCTGCCTTCTTCTTCTGCTGTTAAAGGCCATGTGATTACACTGGGCCTATCCAGATAATTTAGGACAGCATTCTTACCCTAAGGTCAGCTTTTTTGTCACCTTGATTCTATTGACAAATTTTATTTCCTTCTGTCATATAACATAACATATTCACAGGCTCTGGGAATTAGGAAGTGGAAATCTTTGGGGACAATTATTCCCTCTACCACTCTGGATTATAAACTTTTACTATTATCCCATTTAATATTGCTAACCATCTTATAATAGAAATTATTATTGTTCTGATTTGATAGATGATAAAATAGAGGCCCCAGAGGTTAAATAACTTGTCCAAGATTGTAAAACTAGTAGAGGGGGCAAGTCAGAATTCCAAAATAGTTTGTTTGGGTCAATAGTATACATATGAACTACTACCTAGCCATACTATGACATATGTGTGTGTGTGTGTGTGTGTGTGTGTATATATATATATATATATATATATATATATATATATTAGTATGACATATATCTATATCTATATCTATATCTATCTATCTATATCTATATCTATATCTATATCTATATCTATATCTATATCTATATCTATATCCACACACACACACACACACACACACACACTACCTAGTCATATTATCATGGGAATTATTCTCCTTAGAGTTGTCCAGTGCACAATGTGCATAACTGTACATGGAAGTTCTGACTTCTAATGTATACTGCCTCTGATTTTACTAGTGTTGTGGTGGTGTAAATGATGATATTTTTCTTTATCTTCTGGAGGAAAAGAGGATCTACAGGCTGAGACTCACTTGAAAAGCCCTTCCCATTTCCTAAAAATCATTAAACTCCATCTCCAACAAACATTCCTTTTAACCATAGTAACTTTATATTTTACTGTTTTACCAATCACAGTAGCTATTATTTAGTCTATAATTTCTGATAATTTAGCACAGTACTCTAGTCAGTGGTTCGGCCATAACTTGGGTATATTCTTTCTGTGGGACTGGCTTAATTAACCTGTAAAGCAGCTCTAACTCCTGTTGGGCTTCCTAGCTTACTTTAAACATGGCTTTTTCCAAGGTAAAACAAGCAGTGATTAACTGGGCAGATGCAAGATTCTAATACCAGTACTTTTAGACTCCTGTAGCACACTTAAAAATAGTTGTTTCGGGATCCCTGGGTGGCTCAGTCAGGTAAGCATCTGACTTCATGATCTCACGTTTCGTGAGTTTGAGCCCCACATTGGGCTCTGTGCTGATAGCTCAGAGCCTGGAGCCTGCTTCGAATTCTGTGTCTTCCCCCTCTCTCTGCCCTTCCCCCACTAGTGCTCTGTCTCTCAAAATAAATAAACATTAAAGATTTTTTTTAAACAGTTGTTTCTTATATAAAACCTACCTAATTAGGTAGGTAGGTATTAACTGGGTACCATGGAGAAATCCTATTCCCATTCACCGTCCCTATTACTTTCTCCTTTCGTCCTATTAGAATTATGTTTAGGAATTCCTCCCCAAGTTTCCTGTTAACAGAATTGGGCATAGTGAGGAACTGAATAAAATTTCATGAACAAAGGAGTAGTGGTTAGCACCAATCAGCCAGAGAATAGGAATATGCCAGGACACAATATAGAAGCCCATCTCAAAGAAGTTCAGCTCTATACTCCAACAATGAAGGAATCTACACTTTTCTTTCTTTGTACCCAAGACCCCGTTGGACCAGCTCCTGATTTGACTTTGCTGCAGTTGGGAGGAATCAGTGGGCCCAGCAATGCAAGAGTGAGAAGAGGCATGGGGATAGAGGAAGTCACCTACTCCTATTGTGGATGGTGAATTTGCTGAAACAGTGATCTGCAAGTTGGGGGTTCTTGTCCTCCAGTGAATATGGAAGGTGGTCCAGTGGATGTGGGAAGAAAGCATAAGAACATCCAACTGTATTTATTTTTTAAGAATAATATCTTAAAAATTGTTCTGATTTTTTGTGCATATACATATATTAAGGGTACATTATTATAGAAGTGAAGAATCAAAAAAGTTTGGAAATTATTATGCTCAAGCTCTGTTCTCAATTCTTCTTAAACAGTTTCCAATATATATTTTAATGAAGCATAATATTTCATACTATGTTTCTTTGAGTCCTAGGAGCACTGGGATCACCACAAGAGCAAACAGGGTAGGCCTGGCTTAACTTTGTTTAAGTAAACAGCTTCTCTTTTATTTTTTATTTTTTCTGTGTGTGTGAAAGACTTTATTATTATTATTTTTTAATTTAAGTATAGTTGACTTCTTTTATTTCTTTTGTATATTGTGATTCTACATAAGATTTACTTTAATACATAAGTAGCACTGATTAGAAAAATAAGTTTATTTAAAACATTGAACAGGATGGGGCGCCTGGGTAGCTTAGTAGATTAAGCATCTGACTCGATCTCAGCTAAGGTCATGATCTTGTGTTTCATGGGTTTGAGCCTGTGTCAGGCTCTGTGCTGACAGTGTGGAGCTTGCTTGGGATTCTCTCCTCTCTCCCTCTTTCTCTGCCCTTACCTGCTTGAGTTGTTTCTCTCAAAATAAATAAATAAATAAATTTCAAAAAAATGAACACTGAACTGACAACATAGTGGTTAGAAGCTTAGAGTCTTGAGTCAGAAAGACTTTGCTTCTTGTCCTGACTCTGCCCTTTACCAGTTAAGTGACATTGTGTCTCAAATCCCTCAACTTTTGTTTTACAATGAGTATGATAATAATATTTAGAATAGCACTTTAGTTCAAAAGCAGGAAGTAGTGTTATTTACTTCTTGAAACATTCTTGTGTTAAGCCATAAGTTTCTTAAAGGCTAAGGCCGTGTCTCTCTGTTCTGCATTATATACTCAGCACTTCCCAAGTTGCTAAACATAATGTGTTTGTTCCCTCTTTTAACTCTGTAAAATTTTTGCTTTCTATATCTTGAAGCTATGTTATTAGATATACACAGATTTAAGGGTGTTATATTTCATATTCAGTTAACCATTTAATCATTATGAAATGTCCCCCTTATCCTCTAGTAATGCACTTGCCTTAAAGTCAACTGTGTCATATAATAGCACAGTCACATCAGCTTTCTTTGTGCTGGATTTCATATGGCCTATCTTTTTCCATCCTTTTACCTGCAAACTTTCTGTATCCTTAGAGTAAAAGTGCGCCTTTTGTTAGTAGCATATGATTGGGCCTTATGCTTTTTATACAGTCTCTGTCTAGATTGTTTAGTTCATTGTCTGGTTCATGTGATTATTAATAAAGAGGAGTACAAGTTTCTCCTTTACTATTTATTTTGTTCGTCCCATCCCTTCTTTATTCCTTCATTCTTCCTTTCTTCCCTAGTTTTGCATTAATAAGATTTTGTATTATTCCATTTTATTTCTTTATTTGTTGTTTAGTTATAGATTTTTAAAATTTCTCAGTGGTTATCCTAAATATTAAAATACACATTCTTCACTTGTTACAATATATATTAAATGAATAACTTTATCACTTCCCGAAAAATGAAGGTCATTTCCATACTTTGATTCTATTTACTCCCTTCTTGCTCATTGTGTTTTCATATATTTCACTTCTGTCACATTAGGCCCTGTACACAACATTAGTATTGCTATTCTTTTAAATGGTCATCATATATATGTACATTTTTTAAATGTTTATTTATTTTTTTTTAATTTTGAGAGAGAGAGAGTGAGTGGGGGAGGGCCAGAGAGAGAAGGAGGGAGAGAATCCTATGCAGGCTTTGTGTTGTCAGTGCAGAGCCCAATACAGGGCTTGATCTCATGAACTGTGAGATCATGACCAGAGCTGAAATCAAGAGTCAGATACTTAACCAACTGATCCACCCAGGTGCTGCTATACATGCATTTTTTTGAGAGAAATATTTATATACTCTTTCTAGTATTCTGTATTCCTGCATGCAGTTCCTTGCTTCCAATGGAATCATTTTCCTCTAGTCTGGAAAACTTCCTTTAGTATTTCATGTAGTGAAAGTTTGCTAGAATTATCTCAGCTTTAGTTTGCCTAAAAACATCTTTATTCCACCTTCATTTTTGAAGGATATTTTCATTGGGTATAAAATCTAGTTGGTAGCTTCATTCCCCCACCCCCACCCCCCCACCCCCACCCCAGCATCTTCAAGCTGTCCTTTTCTATTCTTCAAATTCCCTGGTTTCTATTGAAAAGTTAACTGTCAGTCTTATGGTTGTTCCTTTAAATGTTGTGTGTGTTTTTTCCTCAGGCTATTTAAAAAATTTTCTTTTTGCTCTTGGTTTTCAGCAGTTTGACCATGATATACCTAGGTGTGTGTTTTTGGCTTTTTGTATTTATCCTACTTGGGATTTAATAAAACTCTTGTATCTGTGGATTGATTGTCTTCAGTAACTTTGAAAAATGCTTAGATGTTATGTTTTCAAGGATTGCTTCTGCTCCATTTTCTCCTTTTCCATTTTTGTGTCCTGGGATTCCAATTGCAGGTAAATTTGATATTTTTTACCAGATATTACATTTCTTTTATACTCAGCTCTATTTTTTTCTAAACATTTTTCTTTGTGTGTTTCAGTTTGGATATTTTATATTGATCTATCTTTTAATGCAAACATCCTATCTTCTGCAGGTCAATCTGCTGTTATTCAAGGACTTTTCAGATGTTATATTTTGCTGTTCTAGTGCATCAACCTGATTCTTTGTAATAAATATAATTTTCTGATGAAATTTGTCATATTTTCATTAATTTTGCCCCTCTTACCTTTAATTTCTTTGATCTATCGGAACTGGTTATTTCAAAGCCTTCATCTGTTAACCTCAATATTTGGATCATTTAAAGATCTCTGGATACCATTAAGTTTTATTCCTTTGATTATCAGCCACATTTACTAGGCTTTTCACAAATCTAGTAATTTTTAATTATCTGACAAACATTTTGTGTATGGACCTTTTGAAGGTCTAGATGACATCTTCTAATGGTGAACTTTCCACATTAGGAAGATAGTGTTAGACATTGTCTCATTCTAACCCTCATTATGCTGAGTTAGGACTGGGTTGCAGACATATATAACTCAGTTAAACCAGTTCACCTCTGTTTCTCAAGCATGTTCTTCCATGTCTTTTTATTAAAAGCTGGCGGGTCTCTATCACCTTAGCCTTGAAAGACTGTGGCAGAGTTGGTCTGTTCTTCACAGGTTTCACTTTTTTTTTTTTTTACTTCCTGCTTCCCATTGCTTCCAACTTTGGCAAACATACTGAGGAGTCCAGCCATGTGTTTGAGGTAGGTCTCATCCTCAAGTGGGACTTTGTCTCTTAAATACCATGATAACACAGGAGATTTACTTTGCTTTTTAAAAGCTTCCCAGTCTCAGAATTCAGCAAATAGTACTGTCAGAAAACTAACCATGTGTTAGGATGTCTGAAGTTTCCAATTGTCCCACCAACCCCACAGGACCACTATAAGCTTTGCTGATTTCTTATTCTTCCAGTGAAGCCCCTATGTGAAGGCCAAGCCCAGTCATCAGCCCATGTATGAATAGGCAAATCCTCCATAGATAATAGTCAGTGAAAGGCTGCTCATCTCTTCTATGAGCTTTCTCTTCTAGGGATCATTTACTTCTCCTTGATTCCTCAACTTTCCAAGGTATTTAAAAAAATTTTTTTTTTAATTTTATATATTTTTGAGAGAGAGTGAGACAGAGCATGAGTGGGGCAAGGGGAAAGAGAGAGAGGAAGATACAAAATTCAAAGCAAATTCCAGGGTCTGAGCTGTCAGCACAGAGCCCAAGGCGGGGCTCAAATCCACAAACTGAGAGATCATGACCTGGGCCAAAATCAGACACTTAACCAACTGAGCCGCCCTGATGCCCCTCCAAGGTCTTTAATTTTGTTTTTTTCAGTGTAACTGGTTTTTAAAGGCTATCGAAGTAGAAATAATGGTCCTTATCACCTACTATTTTCCTGCTTGGAACTAGAAGACTAAATAAATATATTTGAATGAATGGATGAACTTCTCAAAAGGTTGTGATGAGAATGCAATGCTATTATACATGTAAAATTATGCAGCACACTAGACTTTATTGATACACTACATTTATGTTAGTTATTGTTATAATTGGCTCATGGTCTTCAGCTTTCCAGTCTATTGTCCTAATTTTCATTTTAAGTACATTTTTCTCCTTAGGCCTAGAAGAACATCTAACACTGCTTATATCTCATGTTTTTATGTGTCAGAGTAAGTTTGTATCCTTGCTTAACCTTTGCATAATTTACAAATGTTTCACTTCCTTAAGTGGTTTTTTTTTTCTTTTCTTTTCTCTTTGCGTCTTGCCATAGAGTTAAGATCATATCTGCCATGATGTGGTCTCCACATGAGATGGTGGGTCATGTGTCTTAGTGATTATGGCAATGTTTTCTACCTGGAGGTCTTCAGGAAAGTTAGTAAATGAAAGGATTTGGTATGTATTTATATTGATTTTTTTTTTAGGAGTAAACACACTTTAGAAATATTGAAGTCTCTGTAGCACTGGATACAGTTTGAGAGAAGAGAAGTGGGGTCAAGTTCTTGACTTAGGCATGGTGAAACTTAGAAGTCAAGGACAATAGAATCTAGTATCAGTATTACCACAGGATTAAAACATTCTTTGTGTATCCTGTATACTACTTACCTTCTGGTTCTGTGACTAATTTGCCATAGTTAGAGAAAGTTTTTGATTGGCCCAATATCTTTAATAAGTCTGTCCCTCTTAACCATTAAAAACAAACAAATAAACGAAAGCCAGGAGTCTGATGACTATATTACTTTTCTGCTCGCAGGTGGCCTTGTGGCTACATTTTCAAGCAGGTTTCGGTAACATATGGAGTTGCAGGCACCTTCTATCTAAGATAGAAGATATCTATCTAAGATGATTCTTTCAAATTACTTAGTGTTATGTTAGGCTTCTTTACCTCTTTATTTGTCAGTAAGGTAGAATAATAACCTTATGGAAATAAACAAAGGTTTGCTTTCTATCTTCTTTAACATTGGATATGATATGAAACTCTCACTTCATTTTAAGTTCCTTCTACATAAAAGTGGCTTAATATGGCCTTCCTACTCTGTACCATGTCATTATCGTTTATGAGCATTTCTCTGGTACACTGTACTTTCAAGGCACTGTATAATCACTACTTAACTATTCAACACAACACCCCCATGAAATAGGCCAGTGGAATTGTCTCCACTCTATAGACATGCAGACTGAGACACTCAGAGATTTAGAGACATGCCTGAAGCTATAGAACAAGCCAGAATAGAGAAGCAAGTCAGAACTCATGGGTCTTGATTTTATTTTAAGATCCTGAAATAAAAGGAATTTCTTACAAGTGCAATGCCAGAACAATACCAGAAAGTTGAGAGGTGGTAGCATTATATTTGTACTTGATTTTAAATCTGACTGCATTTTCAGGCAAATGCAATCTGGAGGTTTTTTTATTAAAATATGAGTTTGAGAGAGTTCATTGATTTTTTGTTTTTTTTTCAAATGTTTATTTATTTTGAGAGAAAGAGAAAGAGAGAGAGAGAGAGAGCAGGAGAGGGGCAGAGAGAGGGGGTGAGAGAGAATCCCAAGCAGGCTCCATGCTGTCAGCTCAGAGCCGGGCATCGGGCTCAGTCCCACAAACCATGGTGAGTCCATGACCTGAGCTGAAATCAAGAGGTTAATGCTTAACTGACTGAGCCACCCAGGCGCCCTTGTTGATTTTTCAAATGTGCCTTGAGCTTCTTCTGAATTTTAACATTATCATCAGTAGGTCACCGTAGCCCAACCAGGAAGGAGAACAGGGGGCCCTCACAATTTCAAGTTCAATGATGAGTGTAGCACCTCTCCAACTCAAATGCCAGTTTTGAATTGCCCAAGCAAAGGACTGTTATTACTTTGGCCAGCCTTTCAAGGGAAAAGCCAGAAACCCATTTGCTCATTAACAAATGTGCCAAGCTTAGTGCTGGGTCCTAGAGAAACGGTTCTTAAGTAAAGGACGGTTAAAAACAAATAAAATAATGTTCAAAGTGTTTTAAACAATTCCTGTTGTGTAAGCACATGAGCTGCTTGGCCTGTAATCCATGGTTTCCTTACTTGTTGCATGTGCCATGCCCATTCTGGCCTCAATGTGGCAAAGAATCCTGTGATTAACTGGCTACAGGAAAGTCAGCAACAGTGCCCAACCTAATTTTAAACCCTTTAAATGGCAGCTTGACATTGAAGCACAGCAAATACAACTGATCTGAGGGCTTTTTATTAACCACTCTTGATGGGAGGAAATGGTAACTCTTAAGAAAGAATAGAAACCCCTTTGGCCTAAAGCAATTATTCTGCTGTAGATCCCAAGGCCAGGAGGGATGACCACACAGGAGGAAGACAAGCAATTCAAAATGGGACTCTCTGTGGAAGTGAATCATGCTCAGAGTAACAAGTATTTTTTTCTGCTTTATTGTGTGGGTGCTCTTGAGCCAAATAGCAGAGGGGAATGAGCGAGCAGAGAAGGGGGTAGGAGTCAAGGCAGTTTTCCAAAATGGTGCCAACGAGTGACTTGGGGGAATTTTAGAAAGGGTAATATTATGGCTGGTTTTTCCAACTAACTGCCTCAACTCAATTTTGCTAAGAGACATCACTGGCAATTCTGTGCTTGCATCCAAAAGAATGTGAAAAACAACTGCAAAATAAGCCAGTTGCCCCATTTCCTTTCTTTTTCTGAGTAATAATAGCCTTCTATCTTTTGATGCATTGATTTTTTTTTAAATCCTTTTTGTAACTCGTGTTTTGCTGTTAGCAGCAATTGATTGCATGAAAGACCAGATCCGTTCAAACGTACACACACAGGCTCAAAAACAGTTTTGAAGCTTTTGGTCATTTTAATGTTAATAAGTTATGAATACTTTTACCTACTTCTTAACCACATTGGACTGGTTTCTCAACTGATTTCTTCTCTGTTTTGAGAAAATCTGTAAGAAAATATGGTTTAGCGAATTGGGTGGATAGGGCTAAACTATATTTCCTGCCAACTTATACTATTTAGCTCCTGCCCTGAGACAGCACTAGCCCAGAGGTTTACACTAAACATCTAATTGCCTGCAGGTTTCCTCATTTCTTTCAGAAACCCAGGGGGAAAAAAAAGAAGAGATGACAAATTGGCCAAAGAGCCATGGCCTTTATACTGTTGGTCTGCTGGAGTTGGCCAATGGTCTTAGTCTTAGGAAAGAGCTATTCAACACTGTCTTCCCCATTAGGGGTACAAGGGAGGAGGGTGGAAATAAGCCTCCTATTTGATCCTCTTCTCCAGGACATTTGTAGGAAATTTCTCTCCTGTGGAGCCAGCTAACTATAATGTGTTGGCTCATCCCACTTGCTTCTTCTTTGCCTTATTAAGATCTGGTATCCAACATCCATCACTGTGTGCATGACTTTTCTGAAGTGGTTACACTATCTGGCCAACACCTTTCTCAGACCATCAGACAAAGGGGTTCCTGACACTGGCCTAAAAGTTGCAATAGGTTATCATAGCAATGTTTGGACTTTCTCTTTGACGGATGGTGTGACATCCATAAATCAGAACTCATTAGAGATGTTAAAGTTTTACTGTATATATATTGACATAATAGAGGTTCATGATATGTTAAGTGGAAAATATAGATTACAAAAATACATACATATTTTGATTCTATTTTATAAATGTATACACATATTAGAAAGCCTGGAAGTTTATATAACACTGTATCATTGGAATATCTTTGAGGAACAGATTTTGTTTTCCCTTTTCTCTTATCACTATTTAAGAAATGTCTTTAATACACATATATAATAATTTCATAAACTAAAGTCAATTTTTTATTATTTCAAAGTATGTTATAGTGATAGACAAAATTGTAGTAATAGACAGAGAAGAAGAGACTTTTTTAAGAAAGTGTGTGAGTTCTTCAGTGGTCCAGAAGAGGATATAGTGTAAATGTAACAACATTTCCCAGATAAACAAATAATAATAATATATAGCACTGTGTCAGGTACTCTATTAGTATTATCACTAACCTTCACAATAGTTTTTCAAAATGAATATAACTCTTATTATTCTTTCCATTTTACAGAAAACTGAGGCTCACAGGGTCTATATGACTTGTCCAAGTTACAGCTAACAGGCTGTGATTCTGAATTTAATTTGCTACTTCATGGAGATGGCTGTTTGTACTTAGGGTGAGGAGACAGTAACTGACACCTATTTCACAAATAGGTTCATCATCATTGCTGATCAGCTTGCGTGTAAATGGCTAGTATGGTTTGTTACTGTTTTATAGCCAATCCATTGTATTATAGCTTGTCCCTGCAGGAAATTTCCTAGATGAAATGTGGATACATATAAATGTGGATGCATATAAAATATAAAGCAGACAGAAGTACATCCTTTTATTTACTTATAAATCCCCCCAATATAGGCACTGGCTATGTGCATGAAAACGAAAAGGACTTGGCATATGTTTTCACTTGGGTACCTAATTTTGCTGTGCTAGTTTTAGGGGAAAGTAGGAGAGCCTGGATGGAGAATAATTTCTAGAATGGGGAAAGGTGGGTATTGTGATGGTTGAGAAAAAATGGAAAATGAAAGAGAAGTAAGAAGAAAGACAGAAGAGTCATGGAAAGCAAAAAATGAGTCAGTTTGTTTCCAGACCAATCTTTGAGCTCAATTAATTTATGAAACAGAACTCTCCAAGTTATTTTAGTGAGAAAAAGAAGACTTGGAAATGTTTGCAAAAGATGGGATTCCAGCCACAGAGGAATTAAACAGCTTGATATGAGGAAAATCATAAAGCAGTGGTATGCTGGTAAATGTTTAACAACTGACTCTCAGGGGAAAAAAAACACTGATTTGTTCCCTTACCCATTTCTACAGTGTAAATACTCCCACCAAGGCTGATTTCAAATGACCAATGTTGTTGAAAATGGAATTGAGAAGATACTGCATAACATTGACTCCTGTAAGTCAGAGTTAGCTAGCTCAAGCACAACACTGAATCATGCTATTGAAGAATGAAGTCAATGGACTAAGGCTGCTAATTTCACACTGCAGATTTAGAATTTATTATCACTTGAGACAGGTTTTAGGTTTCAAATTTCCCTTAGCACACCCCTTCTTCATAGAAAGTGTACAACAATAATTTAAACAAGATTATTTGGGGCAAATATATTGGGATTCAGCAAAGGACTTGGATTAATGGTTGGACAGTATGTACATGTTGGCCAATTGTAGCATATAATAAGTGCTCAATAAATGATGGTGCCTCTCCTTTCCATTCCTTCAATACACACATGCACACACACATACACACACACACACACACACACACACACAGCTTCTTCTCCCCACTTGACTCATATCTTCTTCTTCTCCTTTTTAATGTTTTGTTTGTTTGTTTGTTTGTTTGTTTGTTTTTGAGAGACCAAGAGACAGAGCACAAGTTGGGGAGGGGCAGAGAGAGAGGGAGACACAGAATCTGAAGCAGGCTCCAGGCTCTGAGCTGTCAGCACAGAACCCAATGCAGGGCTCGAACTCATGAACTGTGAGATCAGGACCTGAGCCGAAGTCAAGACTGGAAGCTTAACCAACTGAGCCACCTAGGTGCCCTGACTCATATCTTCTTCAAACAGTTCTATTGGGATTACAACCCAGACTAGGCATACTTATGCTTGCTCTCATAGCAGCTGCTCTTGCCCTCCTTCTAAGAACATACTCATTCTAACAACATGTGAATTTATATAAATTACATAAATAAAATAGAATAACAGTTCATTACTTTTGTATAGAAGTTTACAGTATTCCAGCTGTCTTGACTATCTTCTCTGAGCCTTTCTCACAGTGAACTGTTGTGATGTGCATTTAGTGCAGGGACGATTTATCTCCATTTCACAAATGAGAAAAAAATGAGACTACAAAGATAATGTGATTTACCTAAGTGTTCACATGTGGAAATAACCAAAATATGGGTCTTCAAATTTCTTTAAAAAATTTTGTTAAACGTTTATTCATTTTTGAGAGACAGAGGGAGACAGAGCATGAGTAGGGGAGGGGCAGAAAGAGAGAGAGGCACAGAATCTGAAGTAGGCTGCAGGTTCTGAGCTGTCAGCATAGAGTCCCATGCTGGGTTCCAACTCATGGACCTTGAGATCATGACCTGAGCTGAAGTTGGACCAACTGAGCCACCTAGGTGCCCCTGGGTTTTCAAATTTCTAGCTTGAATGCTTTTTCCAGCACACCTTTATGTTTAGGATAAAGTTGAAAAGCAGAACATTTGTGGCTCTACAGGTAAGTGCCTGCAAGAGAGTAGCTAGGAATGGTGCTTTCCAGAAATGTGGCAGAGATAAGTTTTCCTTTCTTTATGGTGGCTTAAGTTTGCCTCAGTATTTTATTTTTGAAATAAGTAAGAAATAAGAATAAATAGAGTTTTCAAAAGCTTTACTCTTGTTCTTTCAACATGTTGGGGTGAATGTGGGTTATGCATTCATTTCATTTATTTTGCTCATTCTAATATGCGTGTGCCTTGCTCTGAGCTGGGAGTTGGGATGCAAGTTTGTACAGGAGGATCATAGTTCCTGCCTTTATGGAACAAACTTGTAGACGACCAAACATGCCATGTGGAGCCAATAAACTTCATATAGTTAGAATAAACCAAATTTTTTTGGCGTTAGAACATCAGTTCGTGGAAGTGATAAACGTACTATGGAAGGCACGTGGGAAGATTCTTGGGCAAAGTGGTCACATGCCGGGAGGTGATCAATTTTAGATTTCTTAATAAGTTTTGTTTAGTAAGTGCAAGCGGAGACAAATATTAACTGAATGCCTACCAAGTGTCATTGCCCCACTCACTTCCTACAAAGACCCCCTAAACTCTATATTAAGGATGAGGGAATTTGTTGGTAAGTGCAACTCGCTCAGGTCTGCACATCTATTAAGTGGCAAAGGTCAAACCTGAATATGCTTGCCTTTTCCACTACAGTGTGCTGCCTCCTTTGACCAAATCTTGATCTTTAGGATTTTAATCCTCTGTTATTTCTTTAATATGGGTACTGAGCTTTCTCGAGCCAGACAGATTTCAGTGTGTGTGTTACTTGCCCTACCCACCCCACTGCACACACCCATAATGGGTTAACGGGTGGGATACATAAAAGTAAAATAATCTTGCTGCTAGGAGCTTCCACTAGAAGCTTGCCCATTCTTTCTATTTTAATCATCAAGACAGGTGGAATCGAAACAACCCCTTACACTGTTATGAACACCAACATCTCCTTTGTATACACTGTGTTACTTAAGTGTTTCTGGCTTGAGTTGGGGTCAGTGGCAAGATACACTTTATCAGAAACAAGACAGAAGGATTGATTTCATAATAAACTAAACATTTACAAGCAATAAAACCTCTCCACTCGTGTACTAGCTTATAGAACTAAAGCTTTCTTTCTCCTCCCTACCTCCCAGGGGTTGGAGACTTTAGGAAATTATAGTTCTGACCTCTTTAGGATGCTGTCGCATGTATAGTCTCTATCGTATTTCTTTTGGATATGGTCCACCCATAGCATTACCGCCCTGTCACAGGGAGAAGTGGTTCCCAGCAGTCCTGCCCTGTATTCCATAAATACCCTGCTTTACCCCACCTGAATATGTACATAAAGGTTATACATGAGTGCTAAGTGTAGGGATGTCTCCGTAATTGGTGATATTTAAATATATGTTTTGGGCACTCATGGGTGTTCTCTCTCCCTCTGTCAAGTATAGACATACATACACACACACACACACACACACACACACACACACCTCCTTAAATTCACAAGATTTCTTTCAAAAGAGACACAGAAAAGAATATCTGTTTTCTGGGTAAAGCCTCACATATTTTCTTAAGGCATCTTTCACAAATTGTTGATAAGGTTCAGCTTTTACTCAGTATATTCAAATGTTTAAGGCAACTCTAAAATAAATTTCTAGTGACTTACAGGTGTAATTAAAATCTAACTTCATTTGAAAAATGTTCCTGACTTGACTTTAAATGTGCTACTTGTCTGAAGAGTTGAATTTTGGGTTATTTGAAAAGATTTTTTTTTACAAAGTTTTGTTTGTTTCTTCTTCACTTAGAAAAGGTCCTATTGAAAATAGTAATTTGATTTGGTATTATTAAGAGTTCTTCAAGAGAAATATGTGAAACCTGTCTATTAATCCGATTAGACAAAAAATGTATGTGGTTGATGTTTCTGGCTGACTAGATTTGATGGCCCAAAGGTTAATTTTAAATGAAAAGGTACCCCCAAAACATAGTACAGCCAAATAGGTGAGACAGGTGACCTAACAGTGTGTCTGAAATCAGTCGTTTCACTATATAATGGGAAAATGTCATCATCTAGACTGAATGAAGGGGTGCCAGGTCCAGATCGTCTCAAATTCTACAAAACTGCCAGCACAGCAATTGTTAACTCCCGTGGGGAAAAAGTATGTGTGGGCTCAAACTTTGGACTTGAAAACAAAATTAAGTGTCTGATAAAAATGGTTTACTAGAATAATTTGTTAATTTAAATTATTTTATTATTTATCTTAAATAGCTTTGGGCAATTGCATAAAGCAGCGTTTATGTTCATTCTTCTCTTTTCAAAATAAGAGAATGCTTTGCTTTGTGTACTTTGTGTTTCAGCGTCAGGATATTGGGGTTATATAAATTAATTGTATCTTTGACATGAATAGACTCTTTAGGAATAACATGTTGAAGTAGGGATGGCTTTTTTTCTTTTACCACCCACATTATGTTATGAGTAGCACAGGGTATTTAAATGCTTTGGCACAGAACATGAATAGAGAGCTGATCTTGAAAATACCATTATCATTATTTATTTTGAAATTGACACTTTGCTCTATTTTAAGGCTTACACCCAGTTTTTATCTGTGTATTTCAGATAATCCAACACACACACAAGAACTAGCCCCAAATGTCTTTCTTTCTTCACCCCATCCTTGGGTCTTTCCATGTAATTTTTTGAGGAAAAAATAAAAGGCGAAGAAAACATGGGTCTAGAAAAAGACATCAACTGAGGAATTTTGTTTATTATAATTGGACAGCTGCTGTTGGCCTAGTAAGGATCATTTTATGTTTTATTTTGATTGAAGAGATATCACTTTGCCAACCATAATTTTCACAATTCAGCTTTTCAGTTGAAATGAGATGACCTTTAGATTTTCTTTCTTTTTCTTTCTTTTTTTTTTCCAGCAGATGGTTGTTCCCTAAAAGTGTCATTGTCTGGCAGATGATTATGCTAGTACCTTAAAAGTGACTGATTTGATGTTATATTTCATAGATTCTTCTTTTTATCCTACCTTGGCTGAAATCCATGTATTGGCTACATATGTTTACTCTAGTAGTATGAAAAAGTCCTGTGGGGATTCTAAGGGAAGGAATTTGGCCCTCAGTCTTGGAGAGGATGCTATTGATGTCTTTATTTGATAAAGATTTTACTTTTGAATTAAGGAAGTACTTCAAAAATACACTCTACAAAGTGACAAACATGAAGCAGGCCTATTGATCCACTGCAAACTTTGGTTTTGGGATAATGTAAGCAGAACCTGTGTCAGTTATTTCTGTGTTGCCATTGTCTGGCCCATAATAAGAATGTACATAGGAATACATATACTTTTCATCTGGTTCTGTGACTGTTGACTTTTTGGAGAGTCCATTATTTACATACTGTGAAATGGATTTCTATAGACTGAATATTTGTATCCCCCACAAACTGTTATGTTGAAATCCTAACCCCTAAGGTGATGGTATTAAGAGGTGGAGTTTTTAGGGGGTAATTAGGTCACGAGGGTGGTGCCCTCATGAATGGGATCAGTGCCTTCATAAAAGAGATCCCTTGCCCCTTCTGCCATGTGAAAACATGGGGAGAAGATGGTCACCTAGGAACCCAGAAGCGGGCACTCAGTAGACACTGAATCTGCTGATGCCTTGGACTTCCCAGACAGAACTGTGAGAAATAAATTTCTGTTACTTATAGGCCACCAAATCTGTGGTAGTTTGTTAGAGCAGCCCAAACAGGCCGAGACAACATTAATGTACTGAACTTTTAAAAGTACTGAGTTGTACAGCTGAGTTTCATCTTGATACAGCTAACTGAGCTTAGAACAAAAGTGACACTGAGAAAGAGCTCATAAGTGCATTGGATGGACATCTTTGCTGGGTAACTTAGTCTGGAGTCATTGGGATTCCATTTTTATGGAGCATATGCTCTTAATTCCTGGAGTGCTAGAGGACACATGTGGCATCTTATGCAGGACTATTTTGGGATGAAGTCTGGTATAAGGATAATGAATAGAAATAGCACAAGTGAATTTTGCCAATGACATGCCAGCATCTTTGCAAAATGAGTATTTGTGTCTAGAGCAGTTAAAGGAAAGTGAAAATGGACATTCCATTTATTGACAGGATTTCTAAGAAGTGAAGGGCAAAGTTTTAAAGGTCACTTGGTTAATCTTCCAGGACTACATATGTTAGGTGTTAAAGGTAAAGATCTTGCTCAGCCTAAAGCTTCATCCCATCAAATAAAAATGCTGCAATATTTTCTCGAGATCACAAAGTGTTTCTTATAGAAGTAAGGCATTATATGGTTATCACAGTCTCCTGAAATTCAGTGACTTTCAGAACACCCAGTTTAGTACACGTGAGAGATTAGTTTACATACTTCTAATCTGGGTGGATTCATGAAGTATTTCGTTTAGTCCGTTTAGTCATATATATGCTAATCTGGAGTTCCAAAAAGAGGAATAATTGCTACCCAGCTCCTGCCCCTCCTGCACCCATTTCCATAATATTTATTAACTCAACCCTGATACTTGTGGTTTTTCTCTATTCATCCCTACATTTATGCTCCCAAAGCATTACATTGCATTGTAATTTGTTTTTACATTTCTGTTTCCCCTACTAGAATGCACCCTTTATTTATTTTCTCTGGGCAAAAAAAAAATTCCAGTTTTATTAAGAAATAATTGATATCTATTACTGCATAGGTTTAAGGTGTAGACCATGATAGTTTGGTTTACATATACTATGAAATAGTACCACAATAAATTTAGCTAGCATCTATCATCCCATTTAGATACAATAAAAAAAAAATCCCTTATTTGTTAAGCTTAGTTTATAGAGTGAAGAACAGGAGTCTATGGCCAGACCACAAGATCACCTGGGTTCAAATCTCAACTTGTTCAGTGACAACCGTCTGGGTGAGCTTGGGTGAGTTACTTCATTTCTGTGAGTCAATGCCCAATTCTTTAAATTTGAAAGACAATATGCCTGAGTCATAGGATTGTTATAAGGATTAAGTGAGTTAATTTATGAAATTAGAACATGGCTCAGGACGTAGTAAGTGCTAGATAAATATTAAATGTTACTGGTACATGGCACTAATTCAACAAATGTTGAATGACTGGATGGAAAATTATTAGAAATATTTGAAAGAGCATCTCTTACTGTTGAGGTGATCCAACCTTTTTACATTGATCAGCACTTAACGAGGCTGAGAAGGTTCACTTGAAGATGTTTTGAAACTCTGGTTATTTTCTTATATGCTAGTGTGAGTCACTGTCTTATATACTAAGCAAAATTACTCTTATGTGGTCAAATTAGTTCTTCTTTTAGCATCCTCGATAAAGATACTAGACCCTGTTTAGAATCTATAGTATCAGCATTGTTAATTAAGTAGCCACACTATAATGCTGTACCAAACATATCCATTGAGTTTATAATTCTGTCCTCTGCTACCTTATTGTTAGCATCTCTAGTTAGCTCTTGTGTTCATTTTGGGCCTGGATTTCAGACTCTTCAGATTCCTTTTATATTGCAGTGGTATCCGTGGCAGAAAAAAACTATTCCTAGGTTTGACTCAAGGCAAAGCAGTTGATCTCTCAGATAATGAAGGATGTGTATTGGGGATTAAAACAAAGAACAATTAGCACATATATTAGCTTGGATCATGTTTATACTTTATTGTCAACTGTCATCATTTGTTTAAAACAAGATCTCCTGCATTTATTTGACTAATAGAGCCCAGCAGAGAGTGATAAGGTGTTTAAATTTCCTCAATTATGTTTAAATTTTGGTTTCCTTATATTTCATGGCAGGAATTAACTTTCCAGTCAGGGTTTTACAAAATGATTCTTACAATCATCGTCGAGTCTTAAATGATTAATCTTTGTAACTGAACCATAAACCTCAATGAATGGAAGGTCTGCATTTTTTTTGTCTTAGCTCTTGATTCTCCAAGAAATTCTATATGCTTTGAGAATGAATAAGGTCCCATCTAGAGGTAAATTAATATGTGCTACAACGTATTTTTTATCCTTTAAAAAGAATCTTTAAAGGTAGAAGGTGCTTGCCAAATCAAACCAAATATTAAAAAGGGTTGCAAAGTAAAAAAAAAAAAAAAGAGTCCTTCCTCATTCTAATTTTACTTCTCAAAAATTATTACTATTAACATTTGCCATCCTTTCCTCTGCTCATAGTAACACATACACACATACACAGAAACAGGGTGTTTCTTTTCTTAAACAAATGAGATCACATCATGCATATCATCCTACACTTTGCCCTTTTCACTTCACAATGCTCATAGGATCTTTCCAAGTCAGCATATACAGATGTACACAT
Organism: Prionailurus viverrinus; assembly: GCF_022837055.1. NCBI lineage: Eukaryota > Metazoa > Chordata > Mammalia > Carnivora > Felidae > Prionailurus > Prionailurus viverrinus. The sequence continues at coordinate 82,706,233 of NC_062564.1, forward strand.
TCTTTTTAGTGTTTGCACAGAATTCCATGGTCTTAGTTTACTGTGATTTATTTTGCCACCTCCCCTCTTGGTGGACATTTAAATTACCTCTAATTTTCCACTATTACAAACAGGGCTACAATAATCATGTGTGTCTCTACCTCTTTACACATTTCTGGGATTATATTTTTGTAGGATAGCTATCGTCAGGATAGAGAGGATTGCTACAGTTGTACAGGATAGTGGCCTGCTAGGTTGTCAATTGAATAATTTGGAAATATTACCAATGTTTTTTTTTTTCTCTCTCCCTCCTGCTCCTGCCATATTCAAGCAGCTAAGGTCTTCTGTGTTCATTGTCACTGAGGAAAGATGCTCCAGCTCTGAAATCAGGGAGGGGAGAGCATCTTCAGGACTTTGGTTTCCAAAACTCCAAATCCGTAGGGGAATGAAGGAAACTGGCAAAGACAAAATGTGTGGGAGACACATCGTAAAAGACCACAGAACTTCTGTTTTAGGTTAGAGAAAGTTTTTCCAGCATGGTGGAAAGGGAGGGAGGGTAGAGGGGAAGTGAGGATAGTGGGAGCGTTTGCAGGTCCTAGAGGCAGGCCAGGGCCTATATTTTCCAGGTTATAATCTCAGTGAGGAAGCTGACCACAGGGATTTAGGGAAGTGGGGCCCCAGAGAAGAAATACTGTGTGTTGCATAGAGGCAAATCTGCCCACAAACAACCTTGCCAAGATCCCAAGCCTCTAGCTTAGCAGGGGAGCAGCAGAATTATTCCCAGGCCCTCGAGCATGATATGAAAGAAGCAGAGAAATTTACTGGACATAAAAGGATCATGCCACCAGGAACAAGGGACATCTCATCAGTGATCTGTCTGGGATGCCAGCTGAAGACTGGGTGAGCCAATGACTTCTTGGAGAATTTCGTGTGGGCTAATGATTTGGAAGATCATATACCTCTCTTCCTCTTTCTGAACATCTTGACATGACATCAGAATTTAGAACTATTCATAGGGAAAGAGGGGGATCTTTCATTGGTTGCAGTTGAGTTTCTGTGATTCTGTGATTGGCTACTGAGATTCTTATCTATTCTATAGGATTTGTGCATTTAAAATGTTTTATAGCCACTAGGTTTTGTTTGTTTGTTTTAAAAATTTTTTTTCAACGTTTATTTATTTTTGGGACAGAGAGAGACAGAGCATGAACAGGGGAGGGGCAGAGAGAGAGGGAGACACAGAATTGGAAACAGGCTCCAGGCTCCGAGCCATCGGCCCAGAGCCTGACGCGGGGCTCGAACTCCCGGACCGCGAGATCGTGACCTGGCTGAAGTCGGACGCTTAACTGACTGCGCCACCCAGGCACCCCAGTGTTTGTTTGTTTTGTTTTGTTTTTTACTTCTCCTCAGAAATGGTTATTCCACTTTATGGTCCCACCAATAATGTAAAATAGTACCCATTTATTCCTATATCCTTACCAACACTAGATGCTATCACTCTTTTGAATTTTTTGTTGTTGTTGACGTAATAGGAGAAAAAATGCTATCTTATTGTTGTTTTAATTTGTGTCTTCCTAGACATTGGTGAGCATCTTTTCATATTAGTTGATTATTTATATTTGTTTTTATGTGAAGTGCTAGTGTAGTTCATCTTATTCTTTTGTATTTTTGATGATGCATTTTATCTTCTACTTAAAAGACTAACTACTGAAGCTTAAGACTAGCTAATGACACTTAAGTGATGTTTAGTCTTTCAACATTACCCCTCAATCTAAAGGAGAATATATCATGCTCTCCAAAGATAACTATTGCAGGGTGGCTCAGTCAGTTGAGCATCTGACTTCGTCTCAGGTCATGAGCTCATGGTTCGTGAATTCGAGCCCCGCATTGGGCATTGTGCTGACCCCTCAAAGCCTGGAGCCTGTTTCTGATTCTGTGTCTCCCTCTCTTTCTGCCCACCCCTGCTCACACTCTGTCTCTCTCTTTCTCTAAAAAATAAGTAAACATTAAAAAAAAATTCAAAGATAACTATTGGTCTGTTAGAGAATCAGTCTTTTTTTTAAAGCACTTCCCACCTAATTAGTCTTGTTTTAATGTCTTAATGAAAGACATTATGATTCTCCTATAGAAAGAAATTTAGGTGGGAGGGGCTGAAAGGGACATTGAAAAACATTTTTAGTTATCTTCCAATAGTTATAATAGTTATCTTCCAATGTTTTTTTGTATTTCTAGTGAAAAATAGTATTTAAAAAATACATCGTGGCTTTCTTAAGTCAGAAGAGCAAGATTATAAGGATTATGACTGGCCATTTGCTAAATTTTCTTTAAGCTCCTTTCCAGTGGATTTAAATTTGATTTAAAAGCCCATTTACTTGTTTTATTTCATTTAAATTCTTCTTCAGGGCTGTTCTTTCTCCCTGTCTTCTGACAAATCTCTACTTGCCATTTTGGTGATTCTTGTAACGTTTTAATACGCATCATTGGCCAAATCACGATTCCTTCCAGTTGTGTACTCCAGTGATGTAACCCTGAGAAATCATTTATTTTAAAGATAGGAATACTGATGTTTGGGTGATGCCGGCCCATGGCGGTGGCACCCCCAGGCCGGCTCACTTTTTCTCCCTTCCCTTCTGTCCAGGACTCAACATTACTCTGTTTCTTAGCTGTCTTTCTGTTTAACAGGCTCTGGGAATTAGACAGTTTGAAGAGCTGCTAGCTGTTCAAATAGAGGCCAGGTTGTTAGTCTTTACCATGTGAAAGCGGCTTTGATGGTCTCTGTAAAATGACCCCGCGGACACCCACCGCACCGTTGGCACCCCCCTAGCAGGCTCAGCAGAGATCAAAGCTGCCCGTTGCGTGGAGGCAGTTCCCTGAGGACAGTGTGGGAGCTTCCTGGCAGGCTCTCTTTGCTGGCTTTACAGTGCCACTACCTGTGCCCTGCTTGCTGGAGAGTACCGCTACCTGTCCGGGGTCCACGGATTAAAGAGGGCTTTCAGTGTTCAAGCCCATTCTCTGGCAGCTGGATTTCCAAGTGTACTTAGAAACTATAACCAACTCTATTAATTTTAAAATGAAGCGAGAATACCACTGCTTTTCTTTCTCTAACACTGTCCCTTTGTCTCTTCTGGGCTGAAGCTGTTCTTTTGGCCGTCATTTACCATGGCTGAGATGATTTAAAATGTTATGCAGTGGGGCACCGGGATGGGCAGCTGGGAACAGGGAGCTCTCTGGTTATCAGAACTGATGTCAGCCAAAGTCTCCACCTAATGCTCAGCAGAAGGGTTGAGGACATATATTTATTGTCCTAAAAGCACTTTTATTCCTCTTGCCAGCAGGATCCCATATTCTTACCTAACCTGATAAATACTGGGCATTTGGCATTAAAAAGAGCCTGTTTGATTGAAGTGATTGTTCCCCAGATGGGTAAAGACTAGATCCCAAGCACTTTATTAAGGTGCTTTTAATACTTCTGAAAATATTCAACATAAAGTGAAAATATTAGAATGTCATTATCATTCTTAACTCAGAGGTCAGGGAGCCTGGAAGGTGCCAACAAGACAGGTACCCCACTTGGTAACTTGGTTTGTCGTTTTCCGATGAGAGTGAAAGATTCTTTTTCAGCAGACAATGGTATCCTCCTCCTTTCCAGCTACCTGAGAAAACTTGTTTCTCTCATGTAAGTCTGAGGTATTTTCTGCAGGCTTGAGAGCCAAGAAACGTGACTCAAAAACTAATAGTCTGGGCCTCACAGCTTGGGCAACTAAATCTTCAGACATAACAAACTCTGTACTAGACTTTCATTTTTTTCAGATCAATCTGGGGACAGAAGCTAGATAAGCAGTGAGAAATTTAAAGATGAAGAAACTCTGTCAAGTAGAGGCAGTGGGAAGGAATTTTCTAGAGTGACGACTCAAGGTATTGTGGATTTGTGAAGTAGGACCTCTCCTTCTCGTGGCCATTGTGACATTCTTGTGGAAAAATGAAAACAGAGCACACTGTGTATCGCATGACAAACTTAACATGGCCAAGTAAGGGCTTCCGAGTGCAGGGATTGTGTGAGGCAATACAGCCTGCAGGTGTGTGGCTAGCAGTGGGTTAATGGGGCCACTGGACATGAATGTAGGAAAACACAGAACTGGCCTTCTGACTCTTTGCACATCTGCTTGTGCTGAATTCATGGATGGAAACAGAAGCAAGCTGCATTCTGAAAGTAGTGAGCTGAATTCCTTGTTAGTACAGAAGAGGGGCTGAAGCAGGGAAAGGGTGGATAGATTAGGATAGTGCCTCTGCTGGTTGGATTAGCCTGTGATATGCTGTTTGAATTGCCTGCTGATTCCTGTTTATTCTTTTCACTTAACACTCTTAACTTATCCAAGGCTTTTTGCTTTTATTATCTCCCCTGATGCCTGTTATAATACTATGAGACACATAGGGTAGCAGTGGTGTCCTTATTTAAAGGTGGGGACACTGGGGCGCCTGGTTGGCTCAGTCAGTGGAGGGTCTGACTCTTGATTTCAGCTCAGGTCATGATCCCATGGTTTGTGGGATTGAGCCCCGCATGGGGCTCTGTGCTGACAGTGTGGAGCCTGCCTCGGATTCTCTGTTTGCTCTCTATCTTTCTGCCCCTCCTCTGTTTGTGTGCATGTGTGCGTGCGCTCTCTCTACAAACAAACAAACAAACAAACGTTAAGAAAAATAAAGGTGGGGAAACAGACCCAGGGAAGTAAAAGAATTCTCTGATTTGCACTGAGTGAAGTTGTGCAGGCAGAGCCAAGCTGGGATTTCAGGCCTGAAGCCAAGCCCAAAATTCTGTCTATGACCCATCTCCCCTATATATGCAGGCTAGCTTTACCAGTCCACTGAAATCTAAACTTCAGTTGACTTCATTTACTTGAGGAAAAATCCCCCCACCCCCAAAACACCCCTGCAGACTGTAAATATTTTTTTATTACTACACAAGTAATATGTAAAGTAAAAAACGTTGGAAAATACAAATAAGGAAAAAAAGAAGACAATAATATCCCTCCATAATCCCACCACATAATAACTGTCTATATTTTAGGGACTACCCTCTTGCTTTGATTGTATAAATGCATACATATGTTTAAGCAGGCTTATAACTTTTTTTTTCCAACAAAAATGAGATCATTTGGTATAGAATGGAACTATATTTTGTATTCACCTGCAGACTGAGAAAATCTGTCGAAGTCAATATTATAGACACTTTTGCAATATGCTGTTTCACAGCTGCCTACTTTTCCATTCCATAGGCACAGGAACATATTCTTTTTTTACCCTTATGTGTTTTCAAATCTGCTATACCATCAACAATGCTGAAATGGCTACACTAGTGATTGAATTTTTGCACACATCCTTATTATTTCCTTGGGATTAGTTTCTAGAAATAGAATTGCCAGGTCAATGAGTATGTATATGTTTACGGTCTCCACCAGAAAGCAATGTATGAGAGGGCCCATTTCTCCACCCTCCACCAGCACTGAGTTTTCAAATTAAAAATAGGACTCTGGGTATTTTATATAGTTGCACAGGAGCAGGCTCCAGAACATTATGAAGGAAACTCTTTTTGTTCTTGCAAAGGTATACCATTTATAAACAAAGTAAGCACATAAGCACAACACATTTTTTCGCCACTTTCTTAACCCCAGAAGATCAGCTACTGTAACAAAACAAGATCCATAAGAGGGAACATTAAGGAAGATTGTACTCAAGCCCCACTTCAAAGGCTCTAAGAAAACACAACCAAAGGAAAGTCTAATCCATCAGTGGCCCACGGCCATATACCTTCTTCTATAATCCCTTCATTTTTTACAAGTTAAGTAGGGTTAAGCCAGGTCAGCACTTGGATAAAGGTCCTCTAAAGAAATCCTAAGTACCACATAAAGTGTTGTTCACGATTGTGTAAATGTCAATCCTGTGCAAACAAGCGTGTGTAGAACTTTCCAAAATACCTATTTCATAGTGGAAAATATTCCGCCTCCTGAAATTTTGCTGAAGAGAGAGTAGGAACCAATTGGAAGTGAGCTCTGTTTGGTTTGCTAGATTTCTTGGAAAGCTTGTGAAGTAATTGGTATGGCTGCACCTCATGGCTCGGGGTGATGAATTATCCACCAGAGTTCTTGATCCAGAAGGAAGACCACCCATTTTTACTGTCACAAGATGGCTGAGGAAAGTACCAGAGACTTCCAGCTGGGATGATCACATTGCACTTTCAGGCTGTCAACACAAGTAAAATGAAGAGCTGATGCAATTATCTAAGTACTTCATGAAAAAAGAAAAAACTGGAGAAAAAGGCATTTTTTGCCCGGGGAATTGAAATCCTCAGTGGGCTCTCTTCCTATTGAAAAATGCCACCAATTAATACCCAGACTTTTCCCTGCACCCCTCGTTTATCCAAGGAAAAATGCCAAGCGACAGTACCACAAAATGGAAGTGGGATGGAAAAACACTGACAGAAAACACATTTTTGAATATCTAAAGGTCAGTTGGGACGGGGTAAAATAAGAGGGCTCTTTAAAGATCTAAGGTGCTCTTGTAGATTCTTTGTGTTTTAAATGTGTTGGTGGGTTTCTTAGCTCTGTGATATAACACAAATTTAATTTGCAATCCCAGTGTTGTCAGTAAGAACTGTAATCCCCAAAGCCTAAAGTACATTAAAAAACAATCTACTTCAAGGGTTGGGTTATACCATAAGTTAAGAAGGTATTTTTCTAATAGTTTTCCATCTGACAGTAGAAAAGTTTCAGGTGCTCTTAACAAGAGAAGATGAATCATAGCAGTTTTCTGATAACTAATGGGTTCAAAATATATAGAAAGTATATTATAGAAAGAGACTTTTTAATTAAAAAAACGTTTATTTATTTTTGAGAGAGACAGAGCGTGAGCAGGGGAGGGACAGAGAGAGAGGGAGACACAGAATCTGAAGCAGACTCCAGGCTCTGAGCTGTCAGCACCTGACCCATGCGGGGCTCGAACCCATGGACTGTGAGATCATGACCTGAGCCAAAGTCGGCTGCTTAACCAACTGAGCCACCCAGAGGCCCCAACAAAAGAAATGTTTTAAAGAATGGAGGCTTTGGGAAAACTGCCGCTAATGCACTCATTTGTTTATTCAACCCTTCTTGGACATCTACTGGGTTCCACATACCATACTAGCTGCAGGAAACACAAAGTTGAATAGACGGTTGTCCCTGTCCTCAAGAAGTTGGTTCACTGTCCTCAAGAAACATTATACCTTTAACTAGTATATTTCTCTACACAGAACTTCTCCAATGTCTGAGGGATTTTACATTTTCTAGTTTAATGAGTCCCAGAAAATTAAAGAATCTGCTTTAAAAGCTTGAAAGACTGAGATTAAATGCCTTTGATAGGTTAATGGGGCTCCAATCCTCTAGTTCTTCTCCAATGGCTTTAGAAACAGAAGAGAAATGGATGGTCAACAGCATTGCATAGCTTCTTGGAGGCCAGTTTTGAGGTGCACAGTGTAACCTCAAGCTAGTGTTACTTATTTGGATCCCATCTAAAATAACTTAGCAACACTATTCTAATCAAACAATCTGGCAGTGTCCCTCAGATGCTAATCCTTGCTTCCCAGCAAAATTCCAAAATGGCTCTGCTGGTGCCCTCAACTCCTCTTAGGAGGACTAGCAGGAAAAAGGCTCATTTTCTTTACTTCCTGTCCTCAACAGCTGGGGGGGAGTTGAGTGGGCTTTTAAAGCATATTAGAAATACTAAGTATATGACTTACACAGAATTTCAAAGCCTGAAACATTTTCTAGGGTAGAAAGCTATTAAATAAATGGGATATATTTTATGACACCGTGATTTATCTTGCTTAAGGTCACCATTTCTATTCCCTAGAAGGAAAGACTGTTGTGGAGAAATAAACTCTTAACCATAAGGGAAAGACGATTAGCCTAATGTAAATTGTCATTTCTCAACTTCTCAATGGATCAGGTGTCCTGAAACAAGTAATCGGATACCTGTGAGTGGGCCTGGCATGTCCAGGGCATAGTCACAGTATATTCAGGTGTGGGTAGCTCTGCAGACTGGTGACTTCAGAGCCAGTGTCCCTATGGAGGGTCCCACTAACGCTGTTACACTTGTGTCTTATTGGAATGGTGGGTTACACATGTGAAACTTTGGCCTGTTTTCTTTTTGAAAAATATATTTTTTTAATGCTGAAAATATCAAATTTATTTTCACAAGCAAAATCCTAGGGGAAATGAGGAAATGGGCCATAAATTCCTTTTTAAAGTATCCACTAGTGCCTCTGTTGTGTTTATTTTAAGTTTTAGCTTGCAGCGGGTCCTCCAGCTTCTTGCTGTCCCCCACTTGGGTTGTCGCTATGCACTTTACAAAGCACACGTGCCAGTTCTTCGGGAATAAGTTGAACATTCAGCCATCCAGGCCTGAAAGACAACAAATGCAAAATAATGGGAAGAAGCTAGTCCGATAGTGAAATAAATCAGGTTATTTCAGTTGACAGAGAAAGAAATTTTATGCATCAGTGAGTACCTAAATGGCCTTATGAGACTGCTGATTTTTTAAAAACTTCTCTTTACTTCTGTAATGCCTGTCTCTCCTCCTTCTCTCTGATAGTTTGCAATTCAATTTAGTTATCTGCAAGATGCAATTAGCTTATGAGCATAAGTTTTTATTTTCCAAGACATATAGTTTCATGTTGTTTTTCATTTTTACTGTATGTTGTTTTTATGCTTAAAAGAAATTTAATGTTATTTTTAAGTTAATTCCCTTTCTTGAAAAGTATAATCAGTGCTTGTCTTCTGTATTTTTCCTCCCCCGTTGTCTCTACTCAAAACCATTATCAGCTGCTTTAAAAAGAGCACGTCAAGGGTTAATAGGAAACTCCGAGGAAGGCATTAATTCTTGTAACGACAGCACATTTCTCATTTAAGTCACTGTGGGACAAGCAGAGCCCATTTAATAGCGAAACCTCATTCTATTGACATAGAGTAACAGTTCCAAAAAAATAATTACCTTCTAACTATCTTCGAATACTCTTCACTGCTTTTTGCCTAAAGCTGCTGGGGCATTTGATATCAACTGCCTCCAAACATTCCCAATGTTCCCAAATGTTTTTTTCCCACTGGTCCACCTGCTTCCCTCAGGAAGATGCTACTCATTATGAGCAAGAAAGGATCTTCTGTTTCCTTTGCACAGAGCCCCATGCTTTTCATGTTCATGTGTGTTCAAACTTCTCAATGTGCCACACCTTTAAGACAAGACAAGATGTGTCTATGCTTTCCTTCCACCATTACCTTGAACCTTCTCCAGGGTTCACTTTGCATTTCAATTACTTATGCTCTCTCTTCCCTGGCGTGAGAACATATGAGGTCTTCTCTCTCCAAGAAGGGAAAATTCAATGACTTGAAGTACTTTGCTTTCATTACTTGTAAATAGATATCTTTTACATTTAAACCAAATATTTGTTTGAAGTATAACTTATAACTGTTTTCCTTAATTTTTGCAATGTTCCTCAGTGCCACATGAAAGAAAACTTAGGCTGAATCAGGTGACTTGGTTAAACCCAGGTTTTGAGATGCCAGTTAGGGGTGGAACTATCCACCCTTGTGGTGAGATATTATTTACACTATTTGGAGTTAACAGTGATATCCTCATCCCAGTTAAGAGAGGGAAGAAGCCATCTCCTAGACCGAGGCCTCCATCATCTTTGTGATGGCAACTGCCTTCATTGAAAAATTCTCCCTGCTATAGGTATATGAGTTAGTTTACCAGGGATTTCTGATGTAGCCATCAAGAAGGAGATACAATGGTAGGTCAGGGCTGGTAGGGAGAAGGCTAGGTCAACTCACCCTACTAGCAAAAGTTTCCACTGGTTGTGACTACCACATATACCTTCAGCCATAGACCTGGGAGGACCTTGCAAACATGGAGTAAGATGTAGGAAATGTACCACAATGGTGCAATGGGTGAGGTGCAGCAACAGGGTAAAAAATCATCAGGAAAATGGAAATGAGAATCACTGGATAAGAAGGGAAGGAATCAAGGACAGAGAGAATGTGCACGTGGGAATAAAGCTTAAAATGCACATACGTATTCCTGAAGCAAGGTAAAATACATTTAATTCTAAGCTCTCTAGAACCAATGTAAAAAGGAACCTTGACAATTATCTGGATGTCTTAAATGAATTAAAAGTGAGATGTACAGCCTTATTTTTCTCTCAGGAGTCTAACATAAGTCACTTAAAAAAAAACAGAGGTGGGCAGAGGGAAGAGGATTTTGATGGGCAGTGGAGTGAGAAGAGGGTGTTACAGAGATAGTAACTGGGACATGACCATATTTAGCTTAACTGGCCCTTGTTTTGGTGACTGGGAATCAGGACAATTAAATGAAGAAGTGCTTTACATGAGGGAGTTTGTGAGGATTGAAAGGAACACTGGGTTGGGGCACCTGGATGGCTCAGTTGGTTAAGCATTCAACTTCGGCTCAAGCCATGATCTCATTGTTTGTGAGTCTGAGCTCCTGGTCTATCTGTCTGCTGTCTTTGGACCCAATGTCCCCCTTTCTCTCTGCCCCTCCCTACCAATCTCTCTCAAATAAATAAACGTTAAAAAAAAGAAAAAGAAAAAGGAGCACAGTGTTATTTTATAGTTGCATGCATGGTATAGCCATGCTATAGCCAGGATAGAATTCTCCAGCAGAACCGATAGAGTGGTGATGGGAGAGATCGTGGCAAAGATGGCGGATGTGCTGTGGCCATGGTTGCTGCCCTATGGACAAGTAGATTTCTGATATGACATGATTGGAAGCAAAATATCCAGAGACTATGTGCTCCCTTTTCAATATATCTGAGACATCTACGGGGCCTCTTGAAAATATTTGAGTGTGGGAGAATATTCTGGGAGAATGATCCTTGAAGGCATATAGGTAGAGGCTACAGCAGCAGTAAGAATTGTGCCTTCCTTCCAAACCCTATTAGTACTGATAGGCTGTTGGATTAGAAAATATTTGAGTTACATACTGTTTACAATGCTTGTGTAGTAAAAAAATAACAGAAGCTTAGGAGATTGACAATTATTCTTGGTTTATAGATCACATAGGAGTTTCTGCCTCAGTTGATTAGAAAGAGATACTGTTATGGTAGATGTTATTGGCTGAGTTTTTTGCACTATTTTTAAAATCCTTTTCTAATAGTACTGATTTCTGTCTGGGGATCTGTGTGATTCTGAGAAATGGTTCCACTTCTGGGTCCAAGATGGAACACATGACCTAGGCTAATCTAATCAGTGCATCCCATTCACAAGTTAAAATAATTAGTTAAGGTTGTGGCATAAATTTTACGCCATCTGTATAGATTCAACCTCATTTCTTTTCCTGGAAATGTTGGAACATTGGTGCTATTGTTGAATAAACTAATGAGAAAGTGTGTTACTTTGCGCAGTTGCAGCCATTTGGGGACCATGAGGTAAGCCAGTTTTAGGATGAAACCTACATAGAAAGAAATGAAAAAAAAATTTGGATTCATAACTGAGTGGCTTGATCAAGGTTTACCTTTAGCTTACACTCTCTGTAGTATTTTTAATTACATAGGCCAGTGAATCTTCCCTTATGGTTTAAACATGTCTCTGCTAGTTATTCCTGAAAGTTTTGTAAAGGTGTGAAGTAAAGGTGTGAAGTGCCTTCATATCAGTAACTCCAATAACACTGTGTAAAAGTGTCTTATTTCCTTAAACAGACAAGGAAAATTTCCATGACATCAGGAGACTTGACAAAATTGATGAAAGTGACTGAGTCTTCCCACTCGAAGACACCAAACTGGAGGGAAATCCATAAACCATTTTCATTTGTATTTCAGGCTATTCCATTTCAGACACCAGGCAACTAGGGAGTAGACAACATGCCCACTTATTTTTCTCTAAGTCATACTGAACATAGTATTATTTGCTTTAAAAAAAGTTAATGGTGTTGGTAATATTTAATTAACATTTAATTTTTTTTGGTAACAATAATCAGTTGACTAGTAATTAACACACTACCGAGTTTCTAGGAAAACAAAATAAGGAAAAGAAGTTACTTAGTGAAGGAAGCTCTTGGAATTAATGGTGGGATCAGACAGTTCCGTAGCATTCAATAAATGTTTTCTGAGGCCAGCTATGTACTGGGTACTGGGATATGTGCCAGAGATAAACAATGAATAACTGTGGTTCCTGAACTCTTAGTGCTTACAGTTTATCCTTGAGAAGGCAAATGAGTTTTGTTGTCTCATGTGCTAACTTTGATAAATTGATCATGGTTACCTGCAGATTTGTGCCGAGAAAAAGACTCAGCTTGTGTTTTGATTCAGTCAGAAAGGACTATTGAATTTAGGTTCACCTGGGCCCCTACTATTTCTGTAACCATTAATAATATCTGCTATGGGCACAAGAATAGACAGTGTGTGAAACAAGTTCTTATATTTGCTATCCCTGGCCAAGGGGATAGAATTTAGGTGTCAATTCCAAGGCCCATATGCCTTCTACTGAGTCGCTCCAATAATAAGTGTTCAGATCTCATGTGCTGATGGTACTATGCTCAAATACATAACCCTTTGGCTATGAAAATATATTTGCATCCAAGACCTAAAGATTCCAGGAAGGAGTTTGAAAAAAATCATGAAACAAACTGCAAGAAAGTAAGAAAAAATTCCCTGAAACAAAACAAAACAAAACAACAGTATACATGGTTTTTCTTTTTGCTTAATTTTATAGGGAAACTTGGGATTTATGAGTAAGAGCCTTGTGCTCTCCAACAACCTCTGAAAATGATGGGCCTGGGCAGATAGGATAAATGCGGGCAAAGAAAACACAGATTTTGTTGGCCCTGATGATTTTGCACACTATGTTTTTTTGTGAGGCAGTTTGCTGAATCCAAATTTACTGATGAAGATCACATTTTCTTTAGTGGGACGTGGCCCAAGAAAGCAGTTCAAAATGGTTGGCGTGGATCAAGAAAAGAAAGGGTATTTTAGTATTCTCATGTCTCTAATTTAATTCCAAAATGTGAGTCCTGTACCCCCAGCATAGTTAAATGCTTTTTGTAGCATGATGAAGGGGAGTAGGAGGGAATTCAACCTGCCAGAGCCACACAGATTTATACCTTATAATAGCTACCAATGCGCTGCAGTAAAATTTTACGTTTCAGCTAAATTACTAATGGCTTTCAGGCCCGTGCCAGAAATTTTAGAGTAGGCTTATAAAGGGAGATGAGAGAATGTACAGTCAAGCATTCTTAAGAGTGGGGTGTGTGTGTGTCCGTGTGTGTGCATATGCGTGTGTTTTTCATTTGGGATTATGGGACACGTGCTCATCATTTTTCGCCATCTTGATTAAATATAATTAGGTTCTGGCAAGCTACCCTTCCCCTCTCTTGGACGCTGGCGCTTTTTTGTATTTTCACATGGGTTATCCGCAGGAGGTTAGAGCAGGAGGTTATTTTGTTGCCTTACGCCTTTACTCCAGGGGTGGCCACATTTTTTTGACGTATTGGGCTTCACAGTGATTTACAGATTAAGGCTCTGGCCTGTACCGAGGCCAGCAGGGCTGCTGTTCTCTCTCGCTGACACATCTTGCTGCTTGGAACCAGTGGCTCCTTGCTTACCCTCTCATTATAGTTCTTAGCCCACATTTCCTTTTGGCACAGAACACTTGGTTATTTTGACGATGTGCTGGATTTGCCTCCTGCCTCTACCCCCTGCTGACTTGTGAAAATGACCACAGACAGGGAAGCAGGTGATGGGAGGGAGCTGCTCCAGTGCCCCCCACCCCCAACCGGGGGCCCAGGAAAATTTCTCCTTAAGCAAGAGAGTTGCTTTACAAGAAGCCTCAGGTTGTCCAGTTTGCTTTGCTAACATTGATCTGGTCTGCCCTGGGCCCCTGATTCTTTCTTTCTTTCTTTCTTTCTTTCTTTCTTTCTTTCTTTCTTTCTTTCACTGCAGAATCTTTATATAGCACAAAATAGCTCACAGCTCCCTGGATAGGGAAGGCGTCCTCATTGGAGTGTTCTGCTGCTAAGGACATTGACCACTTCTTTTGTGATCTCAGGACCCTTTGAAAAACGTAGTTCCCTTTCACTCTGACAACGTGTTTGTATAGGTGATGCTTGTCAATATACAAAAAGTGAAATTTAAAGGATGGGTAAATGATCTATCCTAACATCAAAAGCAAAGGCCATTAAGACTTCTGTATAATAATAAAAAGCCACAAAGCCCAGTGTTTATATATATGAATTCATTTCTTGATTTTTACACTTTAGTTTTTACTCAGAATTACCAGTATATAATGTTATTTAGATTTTATTCTTTCCTATTTATTTTACAATGTAAAATTTTCATATTGGCCTAATAAGAATAATTTTTTTTTTTTTAGTCTTTTGGACTCCCATCCTTTGTGCTGTTATTTGTTTTGTTGAGTCATTTTCACTTATTTCCACTGCGTCTTTATAATTTTAAAATTAAGGAAGTTTGACCTTAAGTTGCTACAATGCAAAACTCTTCCACAGGAAGGGACACATTTCCAGTGTATATGAGAGACCCAGTTATATACATAAGCTTCTGTAGGATTGATTTCTATGGGAGTTTGTATTACTGGCTTGCGATGGATTTGAAAGCTGTTAAAACGTGACAACTTATTAGTATATTTAAATAATCATTATTCCTTTGATATTTTGGGTTTTCTCCAAATACGTTTTTAAGAAGGGCCCCATATGCTCTTTAACCGTGTTCTTTAACAAAAGAAGAAACTCTTACGTTAATGTGCCTCTTGACCAGCTCATTCAGATGACTATGTCTAGCATTAGGACCCAGCCCTGGGTAAGTTCAGTATTCTTTCTGTTACAGGTGAGAGAGAGTCTGCATTGTGTGAACCGAGGTCCCTGTCCTTGGATTGCCCGAGAGATTTATCAGGGGACCTGCACGCCAGTAAAGACTGCCAGAAGGAAAGCAGCAGGCACAAAGCAGTTTATTAAGGTGAGAGTACACTCTCAAGGTTGGAGAGTGCAGGTAGGTTCCCTGTGGTGGAACTACTCCCTAGGTTGTTTGGACCTAGGTTTTACTGGGTCTCTCTGGGTGGGGAGGAGCTGGGATGTACAGAGGGGTGGTGTCTAATGGAGGCTCCTTCCAATCATTTGAGGGACCCCTCGCACAGGTTGGGAGGGGGAGTTTTTGACTCTATAAGGTTTGCAGCCTTTCTCTATGGAAGGGGACAGTAACTGCAATGCAAATGATTTATAATGAGTCTAGGGGTTAGCCTGGGGCAGTGAAGAGAAGAGTGCGAGCTCTGTACCTAGGACTCTTGATCTATCAGCCTCAAGGTCTTGGAAGCCACAAAGTCAGGATGTTGTGCCTCCTGGTTTTTAATGTGTAGCTTATTTATCACTGCCTTTACCTCTGGCTCATGTCTTTATTTATTACCCTTAAAGAACTTGGGACTCTACCTCCAGGTGGCCCTTCCACTACTCAAGTCTAAGTTCTAACATTTCCATTTGACCATATGTGGCCATATTAAATCATGCAGCTAGCCTGACGGGTCAGGTAAGTCTTGAATGCAGAAAACACATATTTTATTTTATTTTATTTTATTTTATTTTATTTTATTTTATTTTATTATTTTTAGTCTTCATTAATTTACTGAGAGAGAGAGAGAGACAGACAGACAGACAGACAGAATGTGAGCAGGGGAGGGGCAGAGAGAGAGAGAGGGAGACACAGAATCCGAAGCAGGCTTCAGGCTCTGAGCTGTCAGCACAGAGCCCAATGCAGGGCTTGAACCCACGAACATGAGATCGTGACCTGAGCTGAAGTCACAGGCTTAACTAACTGAGCCACCCAGGCGCCCCAAGATATTTTCATTTTAAAGTAATTTGATTTTGATAGGAAACAAGAAGAAGAAGAAGAAGAAGGAGAATCAATTCCTTCCTAACACATTTTTAGGCTAATGTGAAAATATTTATTTCTAAATCTGGGTCCATCCCAGCCTATGTTCTGCTTTCCTAACTCCTTGGAGGTAGCCTGAGAATTGTAACATCTCTCACCAAACTGTTAGACAAGGTCTGTGTTTAACCCACTTTGATGGGGCTGGGACCCTCTCGTGTCAAGGCTGACGTCTCAGTGGGGCTAACTTACTGAGCTGTGGGTCTGGCCACCAAGTTTACTCAGCTGGTTTCGCTTTGGCAGGCAGCCTCCGGGACCTTCATGAAAACCACTGCCTCGGCTACTCTGGCTTTCTTTTGAAACATCCACAGGCTTGGCCCAGAATGTAGCACTGAGTGGTACCAGGATGTTCAGATGTCTCCCAAAGACTCCCAGAAAATACCAGCTTATGGGGCTGATAGCCAGAAATGGTGTTTAATTCTGAGTTTGGCACTTATGATGAGGCTATCACCTCTCTGAATATTAAATCCCCCAAATGTAGCCAAGCATGACATGTACTTTTCATGTCAATTTTCTGTGAGGAATTGTGGTGGATTTGTGACCCTTGGAAACTCATCAGAGTAACTTGGCAGCATTGGAGATTGTGAGCTACGGAGGTCACCCAGTCCCATTTGGAATGAAGGTTCCTGTTCAGGATTTGGGTCCAGTGATGTCTATGGGACAAGAATTCATATGAATTTTATTTTTTCTCTCTCTCTTCTGTGATACTATGAGTTTCTTTTCAGGGAGCACTATTACCTACAGTTCATTTTCACAGCTATTTTTTTATTCTTCCATTTTTACCATTTCTATTACTCCACCATGAATTAAGGCAAGATAGAAATATTAAGACCCAGAGTCTACAATCAGGGACCAAAATTATCTCAGCTTCTGATTCTCAGTCCAGCATTCCTTCCATCATCTTGTATTGCCATCCCTGGAATGGAGCATGGGGAATGGCCAGGTCTGAGACAGATTAATATTCTGAGAGCACGATCTTTGAAAGAGCCATGATGGAACTTGCCAGGGATACCTTTGTGCAATGGGCAACATGTTCTTTTTACACTGTTTCAACGCTTGTGAATTGCTTTTTATTCCCACAAATAAGGGTAAATTTTATATATATATATATATATATATATATATATATATATATATATATATGTATATAAACTATATATACTATATAAACTATATATATATTCAGATGATATTTTTGTTTCCTACGGCTGTCATAATAAAGCACCACAAACTTGATGGCTTAAAATAATAGAATTTTTTTCTGTTATGGTTCTGAAAGCCAGAAGTCCAAAATGAAGGTGTCAGCAGGGCTGTGCTTCCTCTGATGTCTCTGGGGGAGAATGCTTCCTGCCTCTTCAAGCTTCTGGAGACTATGGCATTGTTTAGCTCATGGAGCATGACTCCCATCTCTGCCTCTGTTATCATATGGCCTTCTTCCTTGTGTGCCTGTGTCTATGTCCTCCTCTCTTCTGTAAGGACTTGTCCTTGAATTCAGTACGATCTCATCTCAAGATCCTTAATTTAATTCATTTACAAAAGGCCTTTTTCCAAATAATGTGTCCTCTATAGTTTCTGTGGGTTAGGACATGGACATAGGCATATTATTTTGGAGTGTACCACTCAAACTACTATGGCTAACTCAGAAAAAAATGCTTTGTATTAATATGATGTGAGAATGAAAAGTTTTGAGTCAGTATAGCTAGACGTAGATAATAGATGTAGATTATGCAGTTTAGATTGCATTGATGTCTTAAGTGAAAGAATTCCTCTTAAGGAAAATAGTCTTACACTCTTAGAGTATGAGTAGATAAGGATGATGATGATGATGTGAAGGAAATAGGGAAAGGGGGAGGCAATGAAAGACCACCATGCTCAAGTATGTATTGCTCTAGAAGATTTCTGCTTCCACATTCTTCATTAACAGGAAAGATCCTTCACTTCTGGAATTTTCTGCCATATTCTGTTCCAAGAGAGAAGTCACTTGATAGAATTTTAGGTCAGAAGCCAATTGTACTTGTCTTAGTGTTCCAAAAGAATGAGCTTTCTGCCCTGTGGTTCTGGTCAATTGACATAGGAGAACCATAAAGATAATAAAGACTCTTCTAGCTGAAAACTGCTGGGAAGTATGACAGAGTCTATTCGTATAGGTAATGCACAATGATATGAACTTTAGTAAAACAAAAGAATAGACTCAACATTTTTAGGTACAATCTCAACTCCAGTGTTTGTATGGCTGTCTCCCTCTTATGCCTTCACTACTCATCTCCTCAAAGATGCTTTCCCCAAACAACCTTCCCAGAGGAAAAAATATCCTATGATTTCTCTCAGCTCCTCATTTGTTTCTTTTATGATACTTACCACAACTTGTAATAGCCTCTTTTCTTGTTTTGGGTCTGTGTTTTTATGAGCTCCATGTGAGCTCCATGATGACAGGGATTGGGTCGGTTGTGTTCATCACTGAAGCCCCCAGAGCCTCTGTAAATGTCTGGCTCATAGCACCTTAGGAATAAATATTTGTGGACTCATGAACGAGAGAAAGTGAATAAGTAGCTGGCCTATTGGTATGCTGAGACAGAGGCAAGAAAATATCCTGGGAGCAAATCAAGACAACAGCATATGATGCAAAACAAGTTGGTAGATTCAGTCATCTGGGAAGAGTATAGATACAAGAAGTTTTCATCAATTTCTTCCTTCTTACTACTACCAGTATCCCTGCTACAATTTCCCATAAATAATAGTATAATATTAAAATTAAAAGACTCTCGGAGAGTTTTAAATTTAAGAGAAATACCAGAAGCACAATAAATAAAACCAAAAGTAATTAATGGGTTATGAGTTAAAGCTACTGAAAATATTATATATATTCACTGGAGTCAAATTTCCTGTTAGGAATGATAATAGGAGAAAGGACCGACTTTGATGTCTTGCCAAAAGCCACCAGTATGGTGATCCCAGTTACTGTGATGTGGGCACCTGGCCTACAGATTTCAGAATTCTGTGTGGTTTCCCTCAACCAAGTTTCTGAAGGAGCCAGCAGAAAGGGGTAGGGGTGGGAAATGTGTTATCTATAAAAGTAAACCACAAAAATAATTTCCAAGTGCCACTAAAGGCCTCAATTTAGGCTGTAAAAGCCAAGACATTTAGAATAAACTATTGTAACTTCTCACAAGTGTGGTAACACACATGGCCAACAGCATGCTGGATGCGGGGGGAGTGTGGAATATGTCAACATGGGTGGGGAAGAGGGAGAGGCCATGGGGGTGGAGAAGTGAGCTTCATGGGTTTGAAGATTTGCTCTGCCTTTTGGGAATTTTGCTTCTGACTCTTAAAATTAATTTATTGTGATCTGCTCATTGCAATATTAAAAAATATCTATGAGTGAAAGGATGCATATAGCACTGAGTAGAATAGTTAGAAACTTCGGTAAACTATGCCGACATCTAAACAAAGGTAAAAACGTCTACTTACCAATGGTTAGGAAGATTCACTCTACTTTTGATGACAGTTCTTTTAAATTAAGAATTACTCATAACAGCTGCACCCAGAGATGTATTTACCCCAGATTCAAAAGTTGTATG
Source organism: Prionailurus viverrinus (assembly GCF_022837055.1). Classification (NCBI taxonomy): domain Eukaryota; kingdom Metazoa; phylum Chordata; class Mammalia; order Carnivora; family Felidae; genus Prionailurus; species Prionailurus viverrinus. The sequence goes on from NC_062564.1 coordinate 82,725,754, forward strand.
TCAGAAGGGATAGATTAATAAATACATTACTTATCCCATTAAAACAAGGTCAGCATTTCATTTTTTTGCTAGAGGGAGCCAAGCTTGTTTCCTATAAGCTGTCATCTATACAGGGTCTATCAGCGTGCTTCTGGTTTGAAGAGCATGGGCAGGGAAAGAAACAACTAGAAGTAGATTTGATAATAGAGAAATTTCATCATCTTACTTTCATCGTCTTATATACCAAATTCCCAGGTAGGTGGCTTGAGAGTTGATTTTTTAAATTTTTATTTTTTATTTATTCTTTTTTTTTTTTTTTTTTTTTTTGGTCAACTTTCCACTCTGCCTATCCCCTTGGCCAGTGGGTTACAGCAGTTCTGGGCATTATGTCTTTACCCAGCAATGTCCAAAGACACCAGAGGAAGAAGGAGCTGTGTTTTTTGCCTCCTTGGATTCCCCTTTAAGAGAAAGTAAACTGTTTTAATGCATCCCACAGCTGACTTACCCTTATGTTTTATTGGCCAGATTGACAACTTTTGCCAAGTTCCAAACCAATCACTGGCAAGGGGGATGGAATTACCTTGACTGGACTTATGGAAACTTACCTCCCTGAGGATGAGGAGAGCCCCAGGCTCCCCTGAAACACATGGCTGCCTGATATGCCATCAAGATTGAGAGAGAATGTCTGCTGGGGAAACACCAACACTATTTGATACACAAGGGAAACTGTTTAGAAAAGGCTTTAATCAAAATTTCCTTTGTGTCATGTCAGATTGGCTACATTTTCCTTCTTGCACTTTTTTTATGCCTTCATCCTAAATGATCTAAAATGGAGTCACATTCTGCGAGTAAGGCCAACCATGTCTCTAGACCAGTATTTTGAGCTTTATCAGCCATATCCAGTCCCTGCCACTGGGGCTGTTGCCGCCTTCCCTTCTTCCTCTCCATGTCCTCCTCATGCCTTCCCTCTTCCCCTTCTCCTCCTTCTTGTCCTTCTTCTTCTTTCTTCTCCTTTTCCTTTTCCTTTTTCTTCTTCCTACAACCCTTTAAAGTTATAAAAAAAATTCTTAGTTTATGCCCTGTACAAAAAAAGGCCAGGTCCATATGGCCTGAAGGCTTTAGTTGGCTGACCTCTGCTCTAGACAGAAGATGCAGAGCAAGGAAAAATGCAACCGATGTGCTCAATAAAAGCTGGCATTTTGACATACTTGAATGAAATCTGTGAGATAACCTAGACCCAGTTATGTGAACTTGGAAAGAGGAAAGAGTGGAAGAAGGCACCACACGTAGGTAGTTCAGTTTACCTCAGCGTAAGCAGAGAACTTTGGCAGCAGGCAGAAGAGCAGTGGGAAAAAAAAGGCAGATGCTCTGTTGAGGCCAAGGGATGTTTGGCTCTGATGGCTGTGTAATCCACCGGTTTTCCTAGGTTGGGGGAGCTGGGAAAATCTAGAAATCTGAGATTCTCCCCCCACCAAAGTAAGGTCCATTTTACTAAGAGTAAGAGTAACAGAGAAGAACTCAAGTTCTCCATTATTACTGGAAGCATGTCTTATTTGTGCCTATACTTCCAATTTTACCTTAAGTTTTCAGCTACTTCCTAATAAAAGTTAATCACTTAGCTAATGTTTTTTCAATTTTTTTGATGTTTTGATTGGAAATGAAACAAATGCAAAATGTTGTCTTAATAATGTATGAGGCTACAAAAATACAGGAATCTAAATCTAGCAGTTAAAAATAAGTAGCTAACATATTTCAATAAGACACTTTAGAATGCTCAAAAATTAATGAATAAATATTGTATAAATGAGAAACATTTAAAAATTTTGAATACTATCTCTTCCCTTACATGTAGGCTTCCTATGATAGTTAAAAAGAATACTAGAAGTTTAGGACAGTAAGTCTAATAACACTGGCAAATCCATTGTCAGTTTTAGTTTGACCCAGTTTCCTCTCTTATTTGGTATTATGCTAGGCAAGTGGGGAGCAAAATCAGACTTAAAAACGACGTAGGCCTGTTAGTAAATTCTGACTAGAGATCTGAAATGTGTCATGCAGTGTAGCTTTGGGGAATAACATGGTAACTGGCAAGAAACGGGCTCTTCATCTGGCAAGGGAGGGAACAGGATGGAGAAAACTGGGGTGAATTCTTACAGGTGCCTCCCCCAAGTCAATGGGAAAACTGCCCAAGGAACTTGGAACCCTTTAACCGTGGTGCTTCCTCAGTAGCGATGGGGGAAGAAATATGAAAAATTCCCTCGAGCCATCCTTAGTAGGATGGGAAAAGTTATACCTAATGAGTTGTAATAAATTCCAGATATTGAGAAATGAACTTTAAAATTATAGACTCTTAGGGGTGCCTGGGTGGCTCAGTCAGTCAAGCATCTGACTTCAGCTCAGGTCATGATCTCATGGTTTATGAGTTCGAGACCTGCACTGGGCTCTGTGCTGACAGCTCAGAGCCTGGAGCCTGTTTCAGATTCTGTGTCTCCCTCTCTCTCTGCCCCTCCCCTGCTCACTCTCTGTCTCTCAAAAATAAATAAATGTAAAATAAAATAAAATAAAATACAGACTCTTGAATGAGGGGAATTTGTTTCAGGTCTTCTAACAGCTAAAGTTTTTATAGGTAGCTTGACTGTGACTATTATTATTATTATTATTACTATTGTACAGTCTGATTGCCACTTCTTATCACTCAGTGCCAGCCTGGGAGGCAGGTGTGCAGGGGCTAAAGGTTTTTCTTACTTATTTGAGGTTTACGAAGAATTTAGTTTAAGGACAAAAACCATTAGAGATTTTAGTATTTACAAATTTCACATTAGTTTTTACTTTTGGACTCATTATATTTGCAAATCAAACTGTGTTTGGAGAATTTCTGAGTTTAGAAATGTTGGTAATTAGTTGATTACATTGAAGAATAAGAGCAATATCCTCCCTCAAAAGACAAAAAATAAATAAAATTTGGGGATCATAAGTAAATCTATGTGATATGCTGAAGTCTGCATTAAATAGATCACATGGTGAGAGATCCCCAATGTCCCAGGTTACCACTTCTGCCCTCCATAGGTACTGGCTGGATTTAAATGATTAATGAGTGATGATTTGGACTTAGGGACTGTTCACATGTGAAGACTCCTTTGTGGTTTCTGGCTGTTGACTGCGTTTGTGTCGTTGTTTATGGTCTTATGGTTTTGCTTCTGTTTGTGCTCCATGTTCCTCCCCCACACCATTTGATGGATGATCTTTTTGCCTTATTTCTTTAGTCAACATTACCTAATATACAGGGCTAATAGGAAGGGTTGGTCTTAACTATTTCTTCAGCCTTTCCACTTTAGAATGCTCCTCTAGTCCTTGGGGTTTCTTCTCAACCCCTCCTGGCTAGGAGAGGTTCTAAGGCCTATAGGAACTTTACGTTGTCATGTACCCAGTGTGCTGAGGGTCCCACTTTGCCGGTGTTCAGAAAGGGTGGGAAGGATCCAAACTTCCTGCTGTTCTGCCCATTCCGTCTCCCAAAGACTAGCATAGCAGAGTATTTAGAGATATGCAATTACAGTTTACCCTAAATTGGGTGATTTCCTAAAGGAGTTACAATAAAGGAAGAAAGAGGTTAAAGTTATAGTCCCTTTGGATTTTCTCTTTAATTTCAAAAAAGACAAGTTCCTAAAGATTGAGACCCCCAAGGATGGGATCTTGTGGATAATATTCCCACTCACCCATTGCTAACTTGGCCTTGGATTCTGGCAACTTCCCCATACCTCCATCGCTTTCTTTATTTTCTCCATTCCAAAATCCCTAGTCTCCTCTGTGTAAAACACCACCCTTTTCATGGGAAAAGCTCCTGGGTCGGAGCTAGGCAGTCTCAGTTCACATCCTAGACTTCAGTAGTGGTTGGTAAACGGGGGACAGTGATGCTGATTGTGACTCAGTCTTGCTGGCTACAGAGGTAAGGATCAGTTTCTGGACCAGGGTCCAGGAGCCCCTCTGATGAGGGGCCAGGTTCCTCCAATTTACTTCCTCTTTTATGGTTCTATCAGAGTGAGCTGTGGCCCTTCTGGTTCTTTGTCTAAGGAATGTTTCCATTGGCAGGTGCAGAAATGAGGCCCAGAGTAGCTTAGTAACTCTGCTAAGATCACATGGCTAGCAACGATTGGCTCTAGAGCCCACAGCCTTCCCCTCTACTTCATACTGACTGCTTTCCACTGTACCATAGTGACACTGATTCATGTCAATTTACCTTAGAAATCATAGATTTAGGATAGAATTTTCTTCCCTGTTTTGATAAAAGAATTGAGGGCAAAATATTAGTAATAAACTAGTGTCATCTTGCATTATCAAATGAGACTACAATAGAGGATATACTAAAATTGTCAAAATAATACAGCATCAGTCAGATAAAAAGAAGCAGTATACCTCTTATATTTATTTCTTAATTTTCTCACTCTGGATTTTTTTTTCTCAGAAAAAGTGAATTTGTGGGATTATCTTGGACTTATGTATCAATCAAAGATAAATATTTATAATGAAGAGTTGTGGATGAATGCTGGCATTCCTTGGGGCCCTTAGGTTATCTATACCCAAATCTCTGTGGCAAGAAGTTTCAGTACACTTAGAAGATAATACACAGGAAAAATAGCATTTTTCCAAGGTGGAACATAGGCCTTTCAGCTTTGCTACAATCTACAGTGATAGATTCTCCCAGCTGTCAGGATTTTCCGAGGGTCAAGAGACCTGTATCCATAGGTATATCAACTTGTGATGCACTATTTTCTCAAAAGTATATTCCCTGAAGTCTATTATTCTTATTGAAGAGGGTAAATTATTGGCCTTCCCATGATTACCACATACCTTGATCCTTATGCAAATTCTGAATATTTTATTCCTTTTGCATGTGTTCTGGCTTGAGCATGTGTGTATGTGTGTGTATGTAAGAGAGAGAGACAGAGAGAGAGAGAGAGAGAGAGAGAGAGAGAGAGAGAGAAAGAGTGTATATGTGTGTGCATGTGTGAAAATGTGATGAGCATGCAAGTGTGTGTATAAGTGTGTGAGTGTGTGTCAGTGTATGTGTATGTAAGAGACTATGAGTGTGTGTGTATGTGTGTATCAGCCAGAATCAACAGAATGTAGTCATACTTAGACTACTGTTTCAAGGCCCTAAGACAAAGATAGATGAAAGAGACTGAAATACTATTCATAAAAGCTTAAGTCTTGGGGCACATGAATGGCTCAATTTGTTGAGCATCTGACTCTTGATTTTGGCTCAGGTCAGATCCTAGGGTGGTGGGATTGAGCCCCACATCAGGCTCCACACTGAGCATGGGGCCTGCTTAAGATTCTCTTTCTCTCTTTCTCTACCCGTCTCCCCTTCTGTTTTCTCTCTCTCTCTCTCTCTCTCTCTCTCTCAAATAAAAAAAATAATAAAAATATATTTAAGTCCTTATTAGTATCTTTTTATAAGTTGAAGAAATAAAAACTGTACCAGAAAAACAACACTTCATTTCCCCACTCACTGTGAGAACAGAATGGACAGCTTCTCCTATATACAACCAACTGCCCCATTATGGTAGAACTCAAGAAGCCGTGTAGTTAATACCTACTGTGTGTCACACTGTGAGTAGAAACAGATGAATAAGACATGGTTCCTGCCTCTGAGAGTTAAAGTCTACTGGGGCCACAGATACATGAATAAACAACCATAATACAAGGTAATAAGTGAAATGACATCAGCGTAATCAAGGGGTTATGAGATCATGGAGAAATCATTCTTAACCCAGCCTAAGAGTGAAGGCTATGCCTCTGGAACTTTCTAAAGAAGCTTCATGCAAGAGCTGTGTTTTAATAGACAAGTGGCAAATTTTTATGGACATTTAGTCCTCATTAGAGCCTTGCTTTTAACAACATAATTTGTAAGAATGCTCATTACTAAGCTTCTTTCTCAGCTGCAGTGTGCTGAAGAGTTTGTCCCACTTTTTTCCTGCGTTCCAATCTTGCTGTGTTTGGATGATACAACCACATAGCTAGGCTTCTATGTATGTGATACCACAGTGCTACTGTTTTTTAAAATCAGTTTTGAAAATGGGAATCCGCAGTAAGTGCGAATAAGGTCATTGTCATAAGGCAAGTCAAGATTTTTACTGTATGATTAAGATTGAGAACTTCGCTAAATGACTTGTCCAAGGCCACACAGTAAGTGGGTGGCCAAGCCAGCTTTGGGAATGAGAAATGCCTAATTCCCGGTGGGGTATATTACCAGGCCACAAGTGAATGGAAGAGCTAAGTGATATTTATGGCTGGTGATGATGAAAAACCTCAAGAGGGCTGGATGATCATTCAAAAGAGTGGATATTTCTCAGTACTTATTTATACCTCGTGGGATTGAAAATTGGGATGGCCATTCCACAATAACCATCTGCTGGCTTCACTTTTGCAAAAAGCATTTTTTCCCAGTGTCACTAAACATCTCTGTGAAAGCCATGTCAGAAAGCACTTTAGTATGTGACATTTTCAAAACTTCGGGAAATGTTTAGGTTATTTCCAGCTTGTTAATTATAGCAGCAGGAGAGTCTGTTTGGGGAGATCCGAAACAGCAGCTCAAAAAGAGCCCAGGGCTCTGAGAAGAGACCCAGGTTTGTGTTCTGGCTCAGACACTCGGTAGCTGTGTAGATCGCATGCCTGCCAGAGAGCTTCAGTTTCTTCTTCTGTTATGTAGGGGTTAGTCTATGAAGTGTCTGATTTCACTGTTATAAATTCTTTGCTTTCTTTTATTGGATCACTACTGATCAATTCTAGACACGCTGAAGTCCTCTTAGCCTGGACATAAGTAACAAAACTTGCTTGTGTCAATATTATAATGTTAATTTAGAGGGACATTCGCTGTTCTTTCCTGATGAGAGGAACTTAGGTCTGCATGACTAAGCTTCCTATTAGGAAATGGTTCCTTAAACTGTAGGCATGCACTGTAGCTGTAACTAGTGTACAAAAAGTTCATTCTCCTTCAGATTATTCTTGTGTCATGCCTTGACCAATGTGCACTGATTCGGGATGTGCAGTATAAGTAGAAATTAACATAGAGTCATTGTGACTTTCCCAGAGGAGTACTTGTCAACTAGAGTTAAAAAAAAAAAATAACAAGACCCATTCCCACATCAGACAATGATGTAGAATCCAGGGGAGAACTTTTAAATATGCTATCCGGTTGTTCAAAACTGAAGCCAGAAATTGTAGAAGAGTGATGGCCAGTAAGATAAAAGTGCTCTGTATTATAGGTACAATTAAAAATGGTAGAGCGCACTGATTTTATAATGTTCTTATTTTAAGGGAGCGGGCGAAGAAGGAACCAGGGTGAGCCAGACACTGCTGAGCTGCCTCCTTATTATCCCATTTAATTCTTACAACAATGATGAGAGGTATGTATTATTATATCTGTTCAACGTAGAGGAGACTGAGACCCAGGGAGGCTGAGAGATTTACCCAGGGTCCTACAGTTAGTAGGTAATGAAGAAAGTAGTCAACCATTGTTCTGTCTGACTTTATTTATTTATTTTTTAACGTTTATTTATTTTTGAGACAGAGAGAGACAGAGCATGAATGGGGGAGGGTCAGAGAGAGAGAGGGAGACACAGAATCTGAAACAGGCTCCAGGCTCTGAGCTGTCAGCACAGAGCCCGACGCGGGGCTTGAACTCACGAACCGCGAGATCATGACCTGAGCTGAAGTCAGAAGCTTAACTGACTGAGCCACCCAGGCGCCCCTGTTCTGTCTGATTTTAAAGCTCTAGCTCATTCTGTGAACTTCCTTGCCTCACTCCCTATTCCCTGCTTATCAACTTTAGGAGGCTGTGCTAAATTCAAGTTAAAATCCAGATTAGATTATTGAAGTCCACTTTCCCCCTCTTATTTAGAAGCCAGCCTTTTCTGTTTCTTCTTCTGTCAAGGCTCAGTGTCCCTCACATTGTTAAGCCTTGAAAGGACCACCCTTGATATGTTGACAAGAAATCAGCTTCTAATCTGCAACACTTCTTTATATGGCTCGTCAGCTCAGAGCTCCTAAGAGAGAAGTATTTCACAACTGGTCTGGCCACCTTATCACATTCCAAGCAGAGTTCAGGCTTTCGTGGGCTGCAATACTTGGAAACCCTTATGGTGATAAGTCATTTGCTCTTTATTTTAATGCTACCAGTCCTTATTCCATTCCCCTTTTTTCCTGTCTGACTCAAAGAAGCCATATCATCTTCAACCATGTACCAGAGGGCATTTTGCGCTGGGTTACAGTGCAAAAATAAATCATGACCTCCAGCAGTTCATTGTTCCAGCTTGCCCTTATGCACACATGGAAAGCATGAAGAGAAAACTTGCTCATTTTAGGTGGCACACCATTGGGCCCACTATGAAAAGAATTTTTCATTTGGTTTATGTCCGATGACTGTTCCATGAAATTTGGGTGAATTTTCTCTCTCAGCTTAAATGAAAGGCCACTGGTTTTGTTCTTTCCTTCTGTTGTATAGAAGACTCTGCTTCTCCTATAAGCTATCAAGTGTGTGCCTGAAAAAGATTAAGATGGTCTGTAGGGCAGGAGACTTTTCATCACAATTTATTGCTGTTCAAAGCGGCAATAGAAGCTTTCATTTAACACTGGCCTTTGTATTTCCATCCATGAAAATTGTTCATACCATGACCAATCTGATGCATTGTCCGTGTGCTTCATGGAATATTCCAAACAAGACCACAGTGAACCAACTCCTTGGTGGGAGGAAAAGGGGAAGATACTGGGGCAGTCAAAAAACTAAAGTTTGCTTTAATACTTTGTGGCATTTTCCATCCAGGTCATAGCTCCCTTAGGCAAGGACTGATGGAAACTCTGTTTTGACAGTTAAAAGAATACCTTGGAGAGATGCTCCCCCACCATGTGGGTTTTTACAATGAAACAAATTTTCAATTAGACCCAAGGAAAAGAGTGGCTCTAAATTGTAGTCTTTTGTCTCCATTGAAAACCCAACACCTGCCAATCACAGGAGCCAATCTAATTTGTTGTATTTTTCTTTCATTAAGTATAAATCTTTCTTAGCATCCATCAGAGCCGTGTTCTAAGAAAAAAAGAATTGTATACACTCATACTTCTTTATAGTTCATTGACTTAAAGCATTTCTATGTGCATGGAACACACACATCTCACAATTACAGCCAATAGTGTTCACATAGTCTCCACATACAGAAAGAAGATAGGAAGAAAAAAAAAATGTTCTTGAAAATGGATACTAAATCTAAAGAGAGACTGGTTGTACATTGGTCTTAAAACACAATTTCTCTCAATTAATGCTATATGAACAAAAACCTAAAGATTGGAATCTACAATTGATTACTGTGCACACAGACACTTGGAATATGTAGTCAATTTCTGTAACTATACTGAGGCCAAGATTCTAATGCCTTAAGTGCTAACAATAAGACCTTGAAAAAAAATCTGCATTTTAAAAGCATGCACTGTAAATCACACAGGAGAGGGGGTAATGTGCAAAGGAACTGGAATGTTGGCCCAGGGAGAGCAGGGGCATTATTTGCTTCAGGTTTTACACATATCACCCTTAATGGGAGGGTCTGGAGAAGGTTCCCTTCTAGTTTGCTGCGTGGGCCCTGACCCCATGTTTATAAGATCCTTTGGGGATCCCAGCACCCTAAAAGAAATGTATTGCCATTACCACAGTTGCCCTGGGAGATGGTTAGTGGTTTAAGTCAAATTCCTTCCGCTAAAGGGCCTTGGTAGCTTTTAGTGATGAACTTCTTAGAAATCTTCCCTGGCCCTTACTACCTCCAATCAACTTGCTCACTCTTGCCCAATAAAAACCATCAGTCCGAGCTACTCTAGCAGTCCCCTTCTCGTCATAACAGTGTGTGTGCTCCTGTGGCCAGTGAATCTATGTGGTGCACTGGGTCTGTGCTGGGTATTTTTTGATGTTTTTTAACCCAGTGCCTAGCAGAGTGTCTGACACTGAACCGCTTGAAATGAATGCAGAATTTTCCAGCATTTGCTATGAATTGCCAAACTGCTTTCTGGCAACATAATCAAGAATGGCAATAAAACTGAGCATTACTTAAAACAAAGCAAGATAAAAACCAACCAAACAAACAAACAAAAACCACCAAAAATTTGCTCATGTTAGAGAAGTAGAAGAAAAATAATTCATTACTTCCATATACTAGGGTTGCATTTTTTTTTACATATTTATTGTCAATTTACTATTATTTTTTGGTGTGAATTCCATGTCCTTGTCTTTAGTCCTTTTTTTTCTATTGGGTTGCCCATTTTTTTTCTTTTTGATGCAAAGGAGTCCTTCCTATATTAAGAATTTTAAACTGCTTAAAGCACAAAATATTGCAAATATATTTTCCACTTTGTCTATAGCTTTTTTTTTTTTTTTGCTACCTGTCTGTCAGACTCTTTTTCACTCAAGGTGGATTGAATGATAACTTGTACCATACCTCTTACTTACTTATTACTACTTACTTACTAAAAACAGTCAGTGTGACTGCCTCTTAGTCTCAATGAGTTAGATGGACCTAATCCTATGGTACCTATAAGTCAGCAGTTATAGAATCATATAATTCAAAATCTCAAAGTGAAAATTTTCATTGTTTTCCTACTCTTCATATGTTTTGCAATATACCTTCCATTTACAAAAATAGTTAAGTGGAACTCAGTGGGGGAAATACTAAAAAAATTATAGCCTGGGGTGCCTGGGTGTCTCAGTCTGTTAAGCACATGGGTGGCTCGGTTGGTTAAGTGTTCAACTTCGGCTCAGGTCATGATCTCACCATTCCCTAGTTTGAGCCCCGCATCAGGCTCTGTGCTGATAGCTCAGAGCCTGGAGCCTGTTTCAGATCCTGTGTCTCCCTCTCTCTCTCTGCCCTTCCCCCACTTAGGCTATGTCTCTCTCTCTCTCAAAGATAAAATAAACGTTAAAAAAAAAGCATCCAACTCTTGATCTTGTATGAGGTCATGATCTCCTGGTTCATGAGATGGAGCCCTGGGTCAGGCTCTGCACTGACGGCAGGGAACCTGCTTGGGATTCTCTCTGTCTCTCTCCCTCTCCTTCTGCCCCTCCCCCCCACTCTCTGTCTCTCAAAATAAATAAATAAAAATTTAAAAAATTATAGCTTATTACCTTTTTTCCCTGGCATTGTTATCATCAGTTTACTAAAGTAAACATTACCTTGGTTTTAGGAAGCAAATTTCTCCATATTCACCATGTTAGGTCCTTTCTTATTTAGTTAATATCAGAAATTATGTGACATCTATAATGAAAATGTAGTTTCCCTGACTCAGAATCCTGACTCAGCTGTCATGTCCAGGTGTCTAGAGCAATCTGACAACCTTCTGAATGTTATTTACTTTGACAGACTTATGTTATGAGTCTTGAAAGTGAAACATTGTTAATGGTTCTGCCATAGCCTCATTCATAGAATTCTAGACAGAGAATTCTAGGCAGATGCTTTCTTCTGACTTATTTCTCAAACAGAAAGGAAAATGTCTATACCTATCACTTATTACTATAATCTATAATTGTTAGTATCTGTGTTTAGGTTAACTATATGGGCCATTTCACTGTTAATAATGATCACGAATGCAGAATTATTCCTGTCTAATGAGACTTTTCTTTTCTTTTTTTTTTAAGTTTATTATTTTGAGAGAGAGAGAGACAGAGAGAGGAGAATGAGCAAGGAAAGGGCAGAGAGAGAGAGAGGGAGAGAGAGAATCTCAACTAGGCTCCATGCTGTCAGCACAGAGCCTGATGTGGGGCTCGATCTCATGAACTGAGATCATGACCTGAGATGAAATCCAGAGTTGGATGCTTAACTGACTGAGCCACCCAGGCACGCCATAATAAGCCTTTTCATCTTCAACTTTGATATACTAATTTTTGACAAATTTTAGACCTTCAACATTGTTGCCCATGAATCTTAACATATATACAACTAATACATTAAAATTAGAGGGATAAAAAGGTGTGGTGCTGGCTTCCCCTCAATGGCTCTACTTCATGGCTCTACAAAATATTTATTATGCTCTCCTTCAGTTCTGTTTGGGAATTATTAGCTCTATTATATTTATAGAGGAAAGAACACATTTAAGAACTTTTTTTCTAAGTCAAATTGAATCTGAAAATTTCTAAGTCAAATTGATCCTTCCAAAGATCAGAAGAAAATTCACTCTTAGACATTTGAGGGTGTCCCTCTGAAGTATCTTGGCCAGAAAACTAAGATGCACATTATCTAGAGAAATGGGAAAGGCTTTTGTTGTTGATGCACTGGAACTGACTGTATAGTACTTCTTGCGGGTGGCTGGTGTGGCCCAGCAAAATCATGTGGCCTCTTGCCTCAAAGCAAAGCTCAGGCTGGGCCACCTGGGTGCCTCAGTCAGATAAGTGTCTAACTCCTGATTCAGGCTCAGGTCATGATCTCACAGTTCATGAGTTCCAGCCCTGAGTGGGGCTCTGTGCTGACTGTGCAGAGACTACTTGGGATTCTCTCTCCTACTCTCTCTCTCTCTGCTCCTCCCCTGTGCATGCTCTCTTATTCTCTCTCTCTCTCTCTCTCTGTCTCTCAGAAATAAATAAACATTTAAAATAATAATAATAATAATTTAAAGTTAAGCTCAGGCCTTAAGATTCATAAACTGAACATTTAAGGTGAGCTTTGCTCATTACAGAAAAGCCTAGGGTGTGATGTGTCTTCATGAGAGGCAGCACAGGATGGAAGGGGTGGGGGTGAGGGGGCAAGAGAAGTTGTATACGGGATCAAGAAGTGAAAGTAAGAATGCCACCACCCCTCTTGTGAAGCACGGAGAGGGGTTGGATGGTTGTCAAGGTCATGGAAAGGAGTTTGGATTTTATCCTAAGTGACTGGGAAGACATTAGAAAGTTTGAAGCAAAGAAATATGATCTAATTTGTGTTTAAAAAGACCCTTTCTGGAGCCTGTCTTACAGAATTAAAAATACAAATCTATAAATCTATTTGCCCAAGGATGATCACATGGTAAGCAATAGCAAAAAAAAAAATTTTTTAAGGAAAAGAAAAAGAAAAGAAAATGATCTGTTTATCAATAATGGTAAATGAACTACCACATATCCATATCATGGACTACTGTGTAATTATTTAAAATAACAAAGACTCTGTACCCCAGTACCCAATCTGGAAAGGTTTTAATTATGTATTACAGAAGAAAGAGAAAAGTAAGTTGCAGCCCAATGTATGTAGCATAATTGTATTTTGTTAGAGAAATATATACTTGCATCATTGAACAAATTTAGAAAAATGGGGGAAAGTTCACATTGAGTTATCATGGCTATCTCTGGATAATGCATATTTATAAATAATGACACAAAGTTGGCTGAAAGAGAAATATCACTCAAATTTAAAGATACCTTATGATCTTTCCAAATAATTTCATTACTGAATTCTAGTTTTTAATCACCTAGAGTGAAAAAAAGAAATAGAAATTAAAAAAAAAAGTCTTGTGCCATTACAAATATTTAGAACTTATCCTGAGGTGTTGGTCCTAATTCTTGTCCAATTACCTAATCGTTCAGGTAGTTCCTTAGAGGAGACTCAAGATGTTAGAACATACCTTCCTGAAGCATTAGCGTAGCAGGTCTCTAAAACTAGCCTTTTACCTGAGGAGGGAGCAGGTTTCTGGTCATGATTACTGCTTTTCTTTGTTTTATTTCACTTGAAAAATAATTGAGAAGTCTAGACAAGATTTTCTCCGGTGTTCTTTGATAGGTTATCAGCTTTTGACAGGGGTTTACTGAACACCAAATGCAACAATTTCCATATACCTTCCAGCTTATTGATTGTGATGGGCGTGTGGGTTTTGGCTGCTCAGTATCTAACATTCCTCCCGGTTAGGAGGATCCTTCCTTTTGTGAATCTTGGTGGGAGGTAAAATCCTTGCCCCCCCTGTGCCGAGAAGCAGACTCTGGAGCCATCCGCGTGAGAATGAAAGTCAGCAACTCCACTTAAGGGCTCCACAAACTGGAGGCGATGCCAGCTTCTTCCTTATGGAGTCGGTCTGAGGCTTAACTGGGTCAAATAATGAACTGCCTGACACAGAGTTAAGTGCTGAGTAAGTGCTACACTAAAAAATAAATGTAGCGCAACATGGTGAGAAGTCTACATGGTCCACCAGAGTCCGGGTGAACTGAGGGGCAGGGAGAGCTCACCTGCATTCCCACAGAAGCCCCAGGCAGTGCACCTGGTTTGCATGATTGTTTTATTAGTTGTATTTCAGACTGTAAAAACCGATTTTAATTTTTATTAAATCTATACTTGCACATGGTTTAAATAATCCTGTTGTTCTACACGTTCTACATTTCATAATAGTAAAAAACCCCACAATATTCTGCCCACTCTGCCTCCTCATTTTTCCACTCCCTAGTGGCAACCCCTTTCAACTCCTTTGTTAAATAACACGCTTGTATTGCTAGTTCTTGAAGTTTCAATTGCAAGTGTTGCCACTATGGAAAATGAGGATTTAGCGCTTGTTTTTTTTTTTTTCTTTTAAGCCCTCTCTTCTCCTCGCCACAACCACCACATCTTCCTGTCCTTCAGATAGAGTTATGCGTTGGTTTTGATCAATTTTATGTGTTTGCATGATTATAACCATGTAAATATTTTCAGAGCTGAGCAAGGGTATATTCTGTGACTACTTCCACTTCTCTTTCTCCTCCTCCTCCCTCCTTTTCCTTTTCCTGAAAACCTTTTTATCCTGGAGTTAGTAAATGTCATGGTTTTTCTATTTGCTTTGTTTTTCGTATTCTTCTTATTAATTCACCGTCAAATTCTTCCCAGTTCTCTACATCTTCTCCAAATGTGTTCAAACATTGCAATTCCAGCGGCTTCCTTTTTGTGACCTGCTGTAGCCAGAGCGTGTTGGCCTATTCCTGTACAATTCTCCTACAGGGATATCCTTCATGTCATCTGGAGACTGACTGTCACCGTTTCTTAAGTCTGACCCCCCCATTTCCTGGATTTCTTATCTTCTTTCTTATTCCCGCTGTCATTGTGGGGGAGCCTCGGCAGCATCCTGTGTAGTTTCTTTACCTAGCAGCTTCCTGAGAAAAGCATGAAAAGAAGTCTGAAATACTGTGCATCCGAAAATGCCCTTTTCCTATACCTCACAATTAAAGTGTCCAGTTTGGCAGTATACAGAATGATTTCTTGCATACTTTTGAAACATTGCTCCTTTGACTTTTTGCTTCCTGCCTTGTTTGGAAAAATGTTGAGTCTGTCTGATTTCTGATACTTTGTATGTGACCTGACCCATCCCCCTGCCCTAACCCCCAGCATGGAAACTTTTAAGATATTCCCTTCATGATTGGTATTCTAAAAGTACTTCAATGCGAGTCTATTTTTATCCATTTACTGAGTATGCAATGGTCTCTTTGACTTGAGAGTCTAATACCCCACAATTCTGGGAAATTTTCTCGATTTATTTCTTTGAGGATTTACCCTTCTTGACTTTCTCTGTTCTTTCTGAAACTCATATTGCTCAGTTATTGGACTTCTGGATCCATGTCTTAAACTTGATACTTCTTCTCTCCTTCTTTGCACTGATGTACCTCAAGTTGTATATTTTTGAGTATAATTTGCAAATGGAGTTCATAGAATTCACCCTTTTAAAGTACATAGAGTTAGAAGAAATTTTGACAAATGTATACAATAGGCAACCACCACCTAATGTAAGATAGAGTTGTTTTGTATCTGTCTTTTTTTCACATACCATAACACATATATCAGTAATTCACTTATTTTTCTTTATTTTTTGAACAATTATTTATTACTTTTGAGAAACAGAAAGGGACAGAGCACGAGCAAGAAAGGGGCAGAGAGAGAGAGGGAGACACGGAATTGGAAGCAGGTTCCAGGCTCTGAGCTGTCCGCACAGAGCCCAACGTGGGCGAACTGCGAGATCATGACCTGAGCTGAAGTTGGACACTTAACTGACTGAGTCACCCAGGTGCCCCTCAGTAGTTCATTCTTTTTTATTGCTAAGTAGTGGTATTCCATTGTGTAGATATACCACATTTTATCAGCTGATAGATATTTCAGTTATTCCCATTTTTAGCTAGTGTCAACGTTAGTATAGTGACATTTTTTTAAATCAAATGATTTTTTACATTTTACTTTTTAAAGTTATTTATTTATTTTGAGAGAGAGAGAGAGAGTGAGAGAGAGAGAGAGAGAGAGGGACAGAGAGAGAGGTAGAGAGAGAATCCCAAGCAAGCTCTGCACTGTCAGTGTGGAGCCCGATGTGGGGCTTGAATTCATGAACTGGGAGATCATGACCCCATCCAAAATCAAGAGTCAAATGCTTAACCAACTGAGCCATCCAGGTGTCCCACATACCAACTTTTCACAGATGTGTTTTCATTTCTTTTGAGTAAATTCCAAAGCGTGGAAATGGTGGGTCAGATGGTAAGGATATATTTGTCTACTAAACCGTTTTCCAAAGTGTCTATATCATTTTACATTCCCATCAGCATGGAAAATCCAGTTTCTCCTCACCCTCACAACTCTGGCATTGTTGTTCTTTTCAATTTTAGCTATTCTAGAATATGTATAGGAAATCTCATTTAAAAAAATTATTTTTCTGATGACTAATAATGCTGATCATCTTTTCATCATAATTTGTATGTTTGTTTTTGTGAACTATCTGTCCAAATATTTTGCCACCCCTTTTTATTGGGGGGGGGGGGTTATTTGTCTTCTTGTTGAATTGTAAGAGCTCCTTATTTTATTTATTTATTTTTTAAATGTTTATTCTTGAGCGAGAGACAGAGCACGAGCATGAGCAGGGGAGGAGCAGAGAGAGACAGAGACACGGAATCAGAAGCAGGCTCCAGGCTCCAAGCTGTCAGTCAGCACAGAGCCCGATGTGAAGCTCGAACTCACAAACCGTGAGATCATGACCTGAGCCGAAGTCGGGTGCTTAACCGACTGAGCCACCCAGGTGCCCCTGTAAGAGCTCTTTATATATTTAGATACAAGTCTTACAACAGATATGTTTTGTAAATATTGTCTCTCAGATTGTGGCTTGTATTGTAATTTTATTAACAGTACTCTTCAAAAAGCAGAAGTTTTAAATTTTTATAAATCCAATTTATAAAAATTTTCTTTTACAATTTATGTTTTCTTTGATGTCTAATCTAAAGAAATTTTACCAAACCCAAATTCATATAGATTTCCTCTTAAGTTTTGTCTTAGAACTTTCCTAGTTTTAGCCATTGTATCTGGTTTATGATCACGTTAAGTTAAAGTTTGTATACAACATGAGGTAATGATCGAGGTTAATTTTTTTAGCATGTGAATATTCAGGTGTTCTGGAACTATTTGTTGAAAAGACTTTCTTCTCACCAAATTACCTTGATACTGTTGTCAAATATCATTTGCCATATGTATGTAGGTCTTTTTTTTTTTACCTTTATGTCTATTCTTATGGCAATATCATATTCTCTTGAGCGAGGTAGCTTTATAGAAAATCTTGAAATCATGTAATGTGAGTACTTCAAATTTTTTCCTATATTTTCATATTTGTTTTGGGTCTTCTAGGCATTGGCATTTGCATTTTCATATAAATTTCAGATTCAATTTATTGATTTCTACAAAAATAGGTGGGATTTTGATTGGGATTGCATAAAATCTGTGGATTAATAAGAAGAAATACACATTTTAACAATATTGAGGCTTCTGATCTATTTGTGTGATATATCTCCTTATGTATTTAGTTCTTTTAAAAATTCTTTCAGCAATGTTTCAGTGTATACGTCTTCACATATTTTGTTAAATGTATAAATAAGTACTTACCGTTTTTATAATTTTAAAAATTTCACTTTCTAACTATACATTATTATGAACATTCACATATCATTCTTATGGAAATACGTATGGAAATGTGTTTTTTTTTCTCTTGGAAAATATCTAAGGGAGGATTATTGGAGCAGATGGTAGATGCATGTTTAATCTTGTAACATTTTTATACATTGTCTTTTTATCTTACTGTCATGTCAAACTCTTCTCTAAATTCTAGAAGTATTTTTTCTAAATTTCATAGGACATTCTACAAACACAATCATGTCATTGGCAATTAAAGATAGTTTTCCTTCTTCCTTTCTAATTTGTATGCCTTTCCTTTCTCTTGTTTTACTGTATAATATTGAATAGAAGTGGCAGGAGTGGGAATCCTATTTCTGTGTCTAGCTCTCAATCCTAGGAAGAAAGCATCTAATTTTTAAAGCAAACTCAATTTCTTTAGTGGATATATTGGTAAACTATTTTTTCTTTAATGAGCTTTGATATTTTGCATCTTTCAAAAAATTTATTTCATTTACATTGTTAAGATTATTGCCAATAAATTATTTGTAATATGCTCTTTAAACTTCTGTAGGATCCATTGAGATGTTACATCCCTCATTCTTGATGTTGACAAACTATATCTTCTCTGTGTTTTTCCCGATCAGTTTGGCTGGAAGTTTATCACTTTAATTGAACTTTTCAAAAAAATCTGGTTTTTTGGTTCTATTGATTTTTCCTATTATTTGTCCATTTTCTATTTCATTGATTTATGCTCTTATCTCCATTATTTCTTTTTTTTTCTGTTTTTTAAGTTGGCTCTTCTTTTTCTAGTATCTTAAGTTGGAAACTTATGATTTTAGGTTTTTCTTCTTTTCTAATACAGACATTAAAACTATATATTTCCCTCTAGCA
Source organism: Prionailurus viverrinus (assembly GCF_022837055.1). Taxonomy (NCBI): domain Eukaryota; kingdom Metazoa; phylum Chordata; class Mammalia; order Carnivora; family Felidae; genus Prionailurus; species Prionailurus viverrinus. The sequence goes on from NC_062564.1 coordinate 82,744,485, forward strand.
TAATGACTGTTTTATTTGCATCTCACTAGCTTAGATACATTCTGTTTTTATTTATATTCAGTTAAAAATATAATCTAATTTCTCTTGTTATTTCTTCTTCAATCAAAAGTTATTTAGAAGCTTAACTTCTGAATATTTGGAGATTTGTCAAATTTTAAACAATTTAATTGAAGTATAGTTGACATTTTATATTAATTTTAGGTATACAACTAGTGATCTGAGAATTATGTACATTATGAAATGCTCACCACAATAACTATAGTCACTGTCTGTCACCAAATGATGTTATTACAATATTATTGGTTACATTCCCTACCCTGTACTTTTCATTACTGCGACTTGTTTATTCTTTTTTTTTTTTTAATTTATTAATTTTGAAAGAGAGAGAAAAAGAGGGAGAGAGAGAGAGAGAGAGCATGAGCAGGGGTGGGGCACAGAAAGAGGGAGAGAGAGAAAGAATCTCAAGCAGTCTCTGTGCTGTCAGTACTAAGCCCAACGTGGCAAACTGTGAGATCATGACCTGAGCTGAAATGGACCTGAGCCAAAATCAAGAGTTGGATGCTTAATGGACTTGAACCTCCCAGGCGCCTCCCTGTAAGAGGGCCTATTTATTTGTTCTATAAATGGAAGTTTGTACCTCTTAATCACCTTCAACCTATTTTGTTTAGTTCTCTCAGCTTTTTAAAAAGTACTGATTCCTGATTTAATTCTGTTGACATCAGTGAACATACTTTGTATAATTTTATTTAAAATATAAGATATTTTATTTGGACAGCCAATAAAAAGGAAAAAATTATTGATTAAAAATATTTTATGATTTGTTTCATTGCACAAAATATGGTCTATTCATAAATAGGCCATTTGCATTTGAAAAAAATGTGTGTTCAACATAAATTTTGGTTGGAGTGTTTTACAATTGTTAGATCAAATTACTTAATAGTGTTGGTAAAGTCTTTCATATCCTTATTGATATATTTGTCTACTTGTTTTATCCACTTGTTATTAAGAGAAAGTTATTGAAATATCTAGATGTAATTGTGCATTTGTTTATTTAGCTTTTCATTCTACCAAATTATTTTCTTCATATATTTTGAAACCCTGTTATTAGGTGCATACATGCTTAGGATTATGTCTTCTTGATTAACTAACCTGAATGTGCCTTTTCCATGGTAATACTCCCTGGTAGGAAGCATTTATCTACTACTAATGGAGCAAATAAACGTTCTGTTAGTCTTTGCAGTCTTAGTCTTTTGATAGTTTTTCCTTACACTTTTATTTTTAACCTTTGTTTCTGTATTTAATGCAGATTTTGTTACACAGTATATAGTTAGACATCCGACTTTCAATTAGACTGTCTCTTAAAGACAGGCTTTACCTTGGTCATCTTTTTGCTGCCCTCAGCATGTAGCAGACTGTCTCTCAGCTTGTGAATGTGAATTGAAGGAGTGGAGTAGCAGCACGGACATAATCGTAGTGGACAGTGCTGAGCCATGGAGCATAACAGAATATGTGTATGAGTTGCTTTACTCTTCCCTTTCCATGAAAATTTATATGTTAGCATTCACTTATGGCCAGAACACATTTTGGAATAACTAAGGGACAAAGTGCATTTGGCTTTGAACATTGATAACTTGATTCCTATTCAGTTAAAATGGCTTTCATTACTTTTTCTTTTTTCTCAATTGTTTAAAGCAATTAAAATTTTTCTCAGTTCAGCCCCCAATGATAGTTAGAAATAAATTTAATTTATTTCTGGACCCTGAAGAGAATGTCTTTTATTACTTGGTAATGGGGAATGGGGAGAAATTATGCTTTAATATCTTTAAAAAAATAAATACAAGAGAAAACATAAAATATGTAAAAGTAAAACATTTGAAATTGTTTTCATCCACTATAGTCTTTTTCCTCAATTGAATAAAATTATCTAGGGGCGCCTGTGTGTCTCAGTCAGTGAAGCATCCGACTCTTGATTTTGGCTCAAGTCATGATCTCACAGTTAATGAGATCAAGCCCCACATCAGGCTCTGTGCTGATGGCATGGAGCCTGCTTGGGAATCTCTCTCTATGCCTCTCTCTCTCTCTCTCTGGCCCTCCCCTGCTCATCCTCTCCTCTCTCAAAATAAATAAATAAACATTAAAAATATTAGTTAAGTACTTCTTTGGGTTATGATGATTCTAAGAAATGTATACTATAGAATCTCCATAGCTCTTTTTAGTACATCACTAAGAATTACAAATTATCTTAGTTTCTTAAAAGGCAGAAACTATTACATAAGTCATCTAATAATTCTAAATTTAAACAGTTAATATAGTTAATAGTGTATCCTTTAAACAAGGCAATTAAATGCAAACAAACATAATTTGCTAAATTTTCATGATTGAAAATTAATTCTTGAAAATGTAGGTAGATGATGTGCAATATCAATTAAAGCCTTGTGAGCCAGGCATGTGCTAGAGCATATAGATGTTAACCACACATATGTTTGCAGCCAACAGCCATGTTGAGGTGTTATTGCCAGAGGAAATTATCTATAGCCAGGCAGTGTCCCAAGAAGCTACAGAGGGTAGCATTTATGACATTAGGAAATTGTATCAAAGTTCAGCATCTAACCCGGAGACTGAGAGGCTTTGAAAGTTGATTTTATGTACACCCTGAGAGCTGACCCTTCTTTTTAGAGAAGATTCATGACACTCATTTCAAAACCAGGAGGCCATTTAATGAATTGGCAATGACAGGAATAGTCATAGGAATCTCAGCACTCTTAGACCATTTTCTTCCTGTGGTCAGATTTTTATTAGAAACCAAATTATAACCCCAAACCACTTTACATTGAGAAATTACTCTTACAAGGACCAGAAATACTATAAATCAGACCAGAATTTCTTGTACTATGACAGATTAAGCTGAGACGAACACTCCCTCTTCTTCCACTTATTTGATAAAATAAAACAAAATAACAACATAAGTATTGCAATACCTAGCACAAAAGAAAGAGAAATCCCAAGATGCCAGAAATAAATAAGGAATTCTATGCCAGAAACTATAAGACCCAAGGTATCCTGTTCAAATATTTATGTAAAAACTAGGCTGGGACCAATGGGATCCCAGCAGATACAAAGACGAAACCACTCCCTAAGAATGCTTTCACAGCACTTGGTGCACAGGACTCCCGCCTGGAAAGACAAACTACAATCTCTTCTGAAGGTAATACGCTCACCATAAAAAATCACAAAGTACTTGAGGAAACAAATCAAGTATGTGTAAGAATATTAAACACTGGGAACTCTCATACTCTACTGTTGAGAGTTTAAAACTGTACAGCTGCCCTGTTCTTGTAGCATCAAGAAAAGTGGCCACTCCAAGAGGGGAGTCATAGTGGGCAATAGAGGTTGGGAGGAATGGAGGCCGTTTGATGAACTCAGATTTATTCTAGTAACTCCCCAGATATTTCTCCCATCCGAGCATCAGTGCATGTTAGTTCATTGTCAACATATCTCTGTGCATTGCTTTATCATGGACTTCAAATAGTTCGACTGGAAGAATAGGAAACCATGATGTAGAGAAGGAAGAATTTGGGAAATCATGTGGAGAATGAGGAATATGAATAGAAAGAAAAAATCAAAATAGATTAGGAGAGTAGATAGTGTATCTTGGAGAAATGAAAGTGTGTGGAACTTGTATGCTGCTATCCTCTGCCAATCTTTTAAGAGCCATAAAATTATATCACTAGCTCTTCTGTCCTTTTTGTCTTTGTTTGCATTTCAGTTTTTTATAAGCTCCTCTCCCCAACCCTGAAGGCACATTATACCAACATATATATATCCTCTACATGTTTGTTTGTTTGTTTGTTTGTTTTTGCGTGTGGTTTTTGTTCCTAGTTGCAAAAGGGTATTTATAATGAACACTCTTTGTGACCTCATCTGTTTAGTTTTGTTGCCCAATGTTGCTCTTCAGAGTAGACATTTCTATAGAAAATTTCCAAAAAAGAGGCAGGGTACTAAAATTGAAGTATGACCTCGCAAATATTAAAAATGTTGAATGCCAACATGTGTGGGATATGGTACCAAATTGTTTTAAAATCTGAAAGAAGGATTAGTAGTCGATTTGAAGTCACATTAAGTAGGATAGAGTAAAGAGAACCCTTTGTAAGCCAAGTGCATGAATTCTGTTTAACAAATGCCACCATCTTCAAATAACACTTATTAAGTACACAAGTGTTTGAGGTCTGTACTCTGTTTATTAACAGAAAAAAAGACATATGTTCTAAAGAAGATGTGAGGTGTTCCCGTGCTTTTGTCATTTAAGTGATACGCATGTGAGGTGTAAATGAAATTTTATTGATAAAACACTTCTTCGTTCATTTACTTCATATGAGATTTTATACCCATCTGATCCCTTTCCTCCACAAATCAGAATACAGTAAAGCTGGAATCACAGGCGTGCATTAAATCCCCGCCGGCTGGGCCTGTGCCGTGTTCCCAGGCGCACTGAACAGGCTGTTTACAATGAGCAGCCATTTGGAAAGCAGAGTAGAGCCTCGCACTATATCTCACAGAATGGCCCCAGTTGCCCCAAGCCATGCCTGTGTTGCTCACACAGTACACCCTTTATAAGTCCAGAGACGGAATTTCAATGAGGAGCACTGAGGTATGTTTTTCCAAAAGTGGCATCTGGCGCAAGGATTGGTTACGTGAATGGCCCAGCTGGTTGGTTATACCTGTGGTTTCTGCTAATGAGCCTGAGGTGGTGCTGGCCGCCTCCACAGGCTTTCAGAATACATCCAGCCTTTCGTCATCACAACTCTAAAGATGGCCTAAATGTGTGTGTGGTGAAATCCGAGGGCCTTCGAACTTGGTGCGGATACCTGTCTTATTGTGGACAGAGTGGATATTTATTCCCTGGCCTACACTTATCCACTAATGATGGGTCAAGTCATTTGGATTTCAAATACAGTAATAATTAATCCTGAGGAAGTTTAGCCTAAGTACAGGTTTCCTTTCCCTTAGAACCTTAGAAACGACTGTTTCTCCCCAAAGCGGGCAAATGTTTTCTTAAAAAATTAAAAATACTTCTATATCCATCTGTCTCTGTCATGCTTCTTCATTCTGTATTTATCTCTGTGGATACAGAACGGCTCTGGACATTTGAGGGATGTATATGTTTGTGTATGGGTGCATGTATATTTATAAACAGGGTTTTACTATAAGGGGAAAAGAAGATTCCTGGTAGTACTGTGGCCGGAAGGGCCCACTTCCAGCAGTAAAGGCCTCTGGACCACACAGAGAACAACCCCATCCAGTCCTCCTCCCCATGTCTCTCTTCTATTCAGGAGAGGACCAATGTAGAAATTGTCTCTCAAGCAATGGGCAGAATATAACTAAAGTGTAACCATACCCCCTTCTCTCTATTTCTGGTGGCCTCTGTGCCTCCAAGAGCTTGCTGCATAGCCAGATAAATACTGTTTGGAAGGAAGAGCATAGAATCAGAAGTCTGAAGAGTTGGTTCTATTTCCAGGTCTACATTGGACCAAGGAGATGCTTGTGGACAAATCCCATCAATCTCACTACTCTCCATGTTCCCACTTTATACAAAATGGTGATAAGTAAGTTGTACTTGTATGTATCTTGTTTCACAGAGTCCACATGACTTTACCATGAAACATTCTCAGGTAAAAAATCTGGGGAAAGGATTCAGCAAATGTAAATAATTAATGAAGTTCTATCTGGAAGAGAGTCTTAGATACTTAATATTGAGGGGCTAATGAGGTTAGAAGCATTGATACATCAGACTGTATCAAAATTGGATACATGTTTTGCATCAAGAGAGCATAGGAAACTTGGCTAATGATATCACAACATTGTTGGCTTAGCCACATAGTTCCCAAACCTGATGCAACTCATGCATTTTACACTATCCCTTCCTCTGCCTTTTCTGTACTATCCTCTATGACCAGCCACGTAAGTTGAAACTCCCTAGCAAGAAAAAGACAAAGCAAACAAAAAAACTGTTTCTTCTTCCTTAGAAACCTTCCATCCACCCCGGCATCTACTTTTTGCTCTCTTAAATTACTTTTGACATGCAAGTTTGCTACCCCCACAGTCAACCTGAGTTTTAGTTCTGCACCACTTCTTAAGCAGGACTCTGCACTTTTTAATTCACACCTCCCCATGCCTTTCCCACCCCCAAACCCACACACAATTCATCCCAAAGCACTAGTGAGCAATGTAGAACTTAACAAAGATTTCATAGTTGAAATAGAAGAGGATGTTTACATAGCCTCCCCTCCCCAAATACATACAGTAAGTAAGCTAGTAAGCCACAATTAGACAAATCCACCCCCCCGCCAATCAACTGTGTAAACAGTTTTTCCCCCCAGTAAGATGTATAACATCTGACTCAGGCAGTTATCCCCTCCCATCTAATTTCTATCCTTGCTCCCCTATCATAATTCTCTTTCAAGAAGTCTGGGTACTAGCCTGAGGCTGTCTTTAGGCATGCGGTAACTTATCAATTCTTTATTCCAGGAATTCAACTAAGGTGTGTACCACAGTCAACTGGGATAGCCTGTGCACGGCCATCTCTTCCCAACTCCATGTTCAATGACACCACGTTGTTAGCTTGAAATTGGCTGTGGTGGGAAACCAGGGAAATTGGCAAATGCTAGACGTCAAGGTTTCCTCTCCCTTCCCCCTACTTCTTCCCAGAGAGCCAGTTGTTAAACATCCACCAACACACTACTGGGTGATATGCAAAGCTTTTAGTGACAGGTGCAGCACAGGGACCAAACAATCAAAACTGACAGAAGTCACTTTTGCCCCATACGTGCGTACAGCTAATAGCAGCCAAGTTTTCAATAAAGCAGGTGTCTCTTTCAAAAGAATGTTTCTTCCAAATTCTAAGTGGTTAAATATTTCTCCAGATCATCCAGAATTACTTTTATTAGATGCCAGGGAAGACGTTTTGTAACATACGTCCTTCAAAAATTTAGAGGGATTATTTCAAATCTAAATAAAGAAAAATATTTAACAACATCTCACAGATTTTTTTAATGTTTTTTTTTCCCTCTGTAGGGGAGAGATTCATTCTTTGAGAAAACAGTTTTTTATTAAATGATGCTTTATATTTTACAAGTTGTATATTGAATATAATCTATCTTTTAAAGGGCATCTGCATTCCAATAATGAGTAAAAAGTAATAAGGAGACTTTGGCAAAGTCAGTTAAAATTCCAGTTTTAGGAATCACCTGGCTAGCTCAGTTGGTGGAGACTGTGAGGCTTGATCTCAGGGTTGTGAGTTCGAGGCCCAACTTGGGTATAGAATTACTGAAACATAAAAATCGTTTTTAAAAAAAGTTTCCAGTTTTGGAAATACTGAAATGTAAGACGTAATGTGTTTCTTAGCATTCAGGAAATGCAGCATAAGTGGGTTGAAGGAGGAAAATAAAGGGAGATGAGCAGGTGGAGACAGAGTTTGAAACTGGAAAAAGCAGCCGAGCTGTCCATGCTGCTGCCATGGAGTGGGTCAGCCTAATCTTGTAGATTTCTTTGTACTTCCCGGGAGAGAGTTGGACAAAAGTAATCTTTTACTTAATTAGGTGAGAAAGCATATATAGGAAACATTTTTCAATAAGAGAGCTACTAGCATTTTTAATTAGAGCAGAAGAAAAGAAGATTTGATGTAAGAGAAATGTCTGGAGTTCCTGAGACAAGGCAGTTCAGGAAGCCAATTTAACTTCAAATTAGGGGACGAAGGTGAAGGCAAAGTAGCACCTTAGAATAAGATCAGCAGAGGAATTAAAAGTTGTATCAAACAGTTGGGATAGGAGGGTACCAAACTGAATCGGACTGCTTTTGGAATCTTTACTAAACACAACTCATCTCTACAATATAGACTTTTTAAAAATAATTATTTATTTTGGGGGAGAGAACAAGTGGGAGAGGGGCAGAGAGAGGGGGGACATAAAATATAGAAGTTTTAATGTTATTTAATTGGGTTATTTTGGTAGTCTTTTTTTTTTTAATTTTGAACATGATAAAAATCCAGCGCTTCTGTCCAAGTGTTCTATTATGGCTATGTGTCTGTCTTAGTCCAAAATATCAGAGTGGGTAGCTGAGTAGCTTATAGACAGCATAAATTTAGTTCTCAGAGTTCTGGAGGCTGGGAAGTTCAAGATTTAGTCACTAGCATAGTCATATTCTCTGGTGAGGACCTTCCTCCTGGTGTGTAGCTTGGGTCTTCTCACTGGGTCCTCCCATGGTGGAAGGGGCTAGGGAACTCTCTGCATCCTCTTTTATAAGGACACTAAGCTCCTTCATGAGGGCTCCACATTTATGACATAAGCACCTCCCAAAGGCCCCACCTCTTTTAAAAAAACGTTTACTTTTGAGAGAGAGCATGCGAGAGAGAGCATGCATACATGAGCACTATGCCAGTGGGGGTTGGGGGAAAGGGGCCAAGGAGGGGCAGAGAGAGAGGGAGGCAGAGGATCTGAAGCAGGCTCCTCTCTGACAGCAGAAAGCCCCATGCAGGGCTTGAACTTATGAACTGTGAGATCATGACCTGACCCAAAGTCAGATGCTTAACCAACTGAGCCACCCAGGCTCCCCTTGCAAAGGGCCCATCTCTTAATGCCACCATCTTTGAGAGTTAGAATTTAAATATATGAATTTGGGGAGGGGGTGTGAGTATTCGGTTGGTAGCAGTGTCAGATCACATCTTTTGAATTTATCAAGTGTCTGCTTCACAATTAGAACATATATGTTGCAACATTATTTCTGTTTGTCTTCTATTTTCTTAATTATTAGTATCAATAGTTAGGCTATTTGCTTAGATTTCATCCTTTGAAATATTTAATTTATAAGTTCTGATAAGCAGTTATTTAAATTTTTATGTATTTGAATCTATACATGTTTTTTGTATTTCTTGCATTGATTTTTACCCCATGAAAGATCTCCATCCAGACATCACATATAACTAACTTATATTTCCTTATTTTTTTCCTACAGTTTCATATACAGTTAACTTTTAATACAATTGAAAAGAATTTTAGTGAAATATCTGTGATAAAGCTCCAAGTTTATTATTACTGTTTTGATTAATGAATTGTATTCCAACTTTGTCATTTCTTTTTTGTTCCATTTGTAATGTGGCCTTACACATTACAAGAGACAGAGAGGGAGAGAGAGAATCCCAAGCAGGCTCCACACTGACAGCATAGAGCCTGATGCAGGACTCAAACTCATGAACCTGTGAGATCATGACCTGAGCCAAAACCAAGAGTAGGATGCTTAACCAACTGAGCCACCCAGGCACCCCAAGTACTTTGTCCATTTTAAAATGACAAGGAATTTGTCTGCTATATGCTCAGTGTGGGATTGATCCCCAACAAATACTTAGGGAAGAAAGTAATCTTAATCAGTAATTACAGTCTAAAGATATTTGTGAGAAGTATCTAACCTTCGCTATAAAATAGCAGTAAATGGAGGGAAGGTAGGGGAACAAAGGACTTTTAATCATCCATTGCACCAGTGTTGGATTTCCTCTGTTACTTCTTGTTGTCTATTTCCGTCTGTATCAGATTTAAATTTCTCTGCCTAGGCTCTGAATAATCAGTTTGTCCCCTCTATATTCTTCCTCGACTTCCACTGTTATTAACTAGACCTCCCTGACCCCACCCTGACTTTCCCACTGCCTGCTGTTCATCTTTGCTCCTTTTCTCCTTCATGGGGCAGGGATCTGCCTGCCTCTCTAATAATTAGCAGCCGCCAATGCCTATCCACTTTCATTCTCATGCTATTAATCTTCTAAATAATCATTTAACAACTTAATAATTTTAAAAATAATTGACTTTGTATATATTTTTTTAAATTACTCCCTCTTGTTATCATTCTTTTATTAGTTTTAATTGCTTGCCAGTTGCTTATATTGGCTTTTGAAAAAGGCAGATGATCATATGAGAAATTAAGATAATTTGTACTCCCCTTTTCATTTAGTGAGGTATCTTATTTATGTTTAATATCTGAATGTATTGGCTAAAGCTTCCACATAATCCTAAACAGTAGTGGCAGGAACGGACATCCTAACCTTGTTTCTTATTTTTTTTTTAATGTTTATTTATTTTTGAGAGAGAGAGGGAAAGGCAGTGAGACAGGGGGATAGAGGATCCGAAGCAGGCATTGTGTTGACAGCAGCGAGCTGGATGTGGGGCTCTAACTCACAAACTGTGGCATACCTGAGCTGAAGTCCAACGCTTAACTGACTGAGCCACCCAGACTCCCCCCTTGTTTCTGATATTAATGGAAATAGAAATGTGTCAGGGGTTTTGAAGTTAACATTATTTGCTATAGACTGAATTTCTTCTTTAGTCTGTAGCTGAAATTTTAATGAATAGTTGGAATATTAGTTGGTGGGCCCTCGTATTTTGAAATTAATAATATCGTCTTGCTGCACTTCACCTCTGGAGTCCTGTCTGAGGTGGACTGGTCAAAATCAGATTGGGGAAAGCTCCTGTCCTTCAGTGGTCCTTTTCTTCCAGTCCAAGCAGGTCTGCTTCATCATATTCTGGCATCTTTATTGGGTAGTTTGGAACTTTCTATTGTTACAGGTGGAAAATGAGACCCCAAACTGTAAACTGACACCCTCAAAATCACAAGGCCAGATGGAGCAGGGCCGGGATTCGACCTTGGCCTCCTCCTTATTCATCCACTGCTTCTGCATCTTTAGGGAGAACAGGTTATTCCCTGGGGTTTTCCAGGTCTTTACACACCCTCAGGTGCTTCCACATTCTGATTTATTCTGTCAACAGGGAGCTGTCACAGGAGTGATCCAGTTATTCTGGAGTTGGCTAGAATGAAAGGGACCCACGGCCTCTCTGGAACCACCTAATTTACCCAGGTGGTGCATGTTCAACCCGAACTTAAAGCATATTAAGGAGTTGTTTCTCTCAGTCAGCTTTAAACAGCAGCAGAGTTGAGCCTGACTGAGGAACAAATGGAAACATGGGAAACCACAGCAATTGAATATCTCTTGTCTTGTCTTGTTTTGTCTTCTTTTTTCTTCTTTCTTTCTTCCTTTCCAGCTCTGCCCCTCTTCTTTCTGGACAGTCTTACCACAGGCCCTCCATGGAAAATACAGAGTTGCTACCTGAGAATGTGCAGGGATAGATTTCAGTACAGCTTGATCAGTACTGGATGGGCATTGATACTCAGTCAATTTGGTCTGGTGACCAGTGAGAGCCCATGACACCACGTTTTCCCTATCTTTGAATTTCAGAAAACAGTAGCATAGCAAAGAGTGAACAAACAAACTAATGTGAGAGCGAAAGAAAGATGAAGAAGGAAAGGAGAGAGGAAAAGGAAGGAAGAGAAGGGAATAACATGATTTTCATCTTTGTGTTTCACAAAGTGAAGATAATAGGGAAAACTAACATCAGTTAATCATCATGACTTTTTCAGAAGAAAAAAATGCCAAAGAGTGGAAAGGTTCTTAGAACTACATAAAGTTAGGCTACAGAGAGCTTTTACAGAGTATACCTTTAACTTTAGGGAAAAAGCAAACCACTATCTTGCCCTTTGTTTTCCTCCTGAATTTTGCTGCAGGTCAGCAAAATACTTTGACACAGACTGATGCCAGCCGCTGCACTGGCCTTTAGAAATCTCAGGCAACTTGGAATGTTAGAAGTAACTTCCTTGACTCCGAAGGATGGCAACCTTTGGGGACTAAAAGAAGCAAAGGTATGTTCTTAGGGTGCTGAGTCCAAATGGTGTCTCTGTTCATTCATTTATTTATTTACTTATGTAAAAAATTTCAAGTTTATTTATTTATGAGAGAGAGAGAGAGAGAGAGAGAGAGAGACAGCATGAGTGGGGGAGGGGCAGAACGAGAGGGAGACACAGAATGGGAAGCAGGCTCCAGGCTCTGAGCTGTCAGCACGGAGCCCGATGTGGGGCTTGAACCCACGGACTGTGAGACCACTCCCTGAGCTGAAGTCGGTCGCTTAACTGACTGAGCCACCCAGGTGCCCCGAAATGGTGTCTTTAAATGCTAGAGGTGCCTATGAAGGGAAATTGACTCCAATATGACGTAAGGCAATGTGTAGCTATCCCTGGGGCAGAGACCTTAGAGTGGTGAAGCCATCGGCAGAATCATTACCCTTCTAGTAAGTGCACAGACAGACCTATGGCACTGTAGCTGGTAACGAGCTGAGCCAGTGTGGGACCCTAATGAAGGTAACTGGTGTTGTGAAGTGGACATAATGAGAAGTCAGGACTGAAACTCCAGACTCTTTTTAGGGAGATGCACATTCCAACTTGCCGTCACATATGCATAGTATCTCTATCAATCAATATATTTTAACATGCATTTCCTCATATAATTATTTTCATTGAATGTGCTGGTTTGTCATAAGATCCTCTTTTTTTTAACACTCACTTCTGGGAATGTCTGAAATATGGATAGTAATAATGCCTACAGTTACTTTAATACACTTAGTAGCATGAAACAGCATTAATTCTGGGAATCAGTTATACGAATACAGCTAATTCTGTTTTTCCTGTCATTTATTTTTTAATTTTTTTAATTAAAAGTTTAGTTAAAACATAGTGCAATTTTGGTTTCGGGAGTAAAATTCAGTGATTCAGCACTTATATATGACACCCAGTGCTCATCACAAGTGGCCTCTTTACTACCCATCACCCATCTGGCCCATCTCCCACCCACCTCCCTCCATCAACCCTCAGTTTGTTCTCTATCGTTAAGAGTCTCTTGTGGTGTTTCCCTCTCTTCTCTTTTTTTCCCCCTTCCCATATGTTCATCTGTTTTGCTTCTTAAATTCCACATATGAGTGAAATCATATGGTATTTGTCTTTCTCTAACTGACTGGAAGAACAAACATTGTTAAAACGTCTATACTACCCAAAGCAATCTACACATTTAATGCACTCCTTATCAAAATACCACCAGCATTTTTGCAGAGCTAGAACAAACAATACTAAAATTTGTATGGAACCACAAAAGACCCTGAATAGCTAAAGCAATTCTGAAAAAGAAAAACAAAACTGGAAGCATCACGATTTGCATTTCAAGCTATGTTACAAAGCTGTAATCATTAAGACAGTACAGTACTGGCACAAAACCAGACACATAGATCAATGCAACAGAATAGAAAACCCAGAAATGGACCCACAACTCTCTGGTCAACTAATCTTCAACAAAACAGGAAAGAATATCTAATGGAAAAAAGACAGTCTCTTTAACAAATGGTGCTGGGAAAACCGGACAGCAACATGCAGAAGAAACTATACCACTTTCTTACACCATACACAAAAATAAATTCAAAATAGATGAAACACCTAAATGTGAGACAGGGAACCATCAAAACCCTAGAGGAGAACACAGGCAGCAACCTTTTTGACCTCATCCAGAGCAACTTCTTATTAGACACATCACCAGAGGCAAGGGAAACAAAAGCAAAAATGAACTACTGGGACTTCATAAGAAGATAAAAAGCTTCTACACAGCAAAGGAGACAATAAAAAAAACCCTAAAAGGCCACCTATGTAATGGGAGAAGATATTTGCAAATGACAAATCTGACACAGGATTAGTATCCAAAATCTATTTTAAAAAAGTATCAAACTCAACACCCAAAAAAACAAATAATCTGGTTAAATGGGCAGAAGACATGAATACACATTTTTCCAAAGAAGACATCCAGACAGCTAACAGACACATGAAAATATGCTCAACCTCACTCATCAGTAAAATACAAATCAAAACTATGATGAGCTATCACCTCACACCTGCCAGAATGGCTAAAATGAACAACACAAGAAACAAGAGACATTGGCAAACATGCAGAGGAAAGGGAACCATTTCTTCCCACTGTTGGTGGGAAATCAAACTGGTACAGCCACTCTAGAGAAAAGTATGGAGGTTCCTCAAAAAACTAAAAATAGAACTACCTTACGATCCAGTAATTGCACTACTAAGTATTTACCCAAAGGATACAAAAACACAGACTTGAAGGGGTACATGTACCCTAATGCTTATAGCAGCATTATCAAAAACAGCCAAACTACTGAGAAAGCCCAAATGTCCATCAACTTATAAGTGGATAAAAAAGAGGTAGTATATATATACAATGGAATATTACTCAGCCATCAAAAATCATGAAATCTTGCCATTTGCAATGGCATGGATGGAGCTAGAATGTATTATGCTAAGTGAAATAAGCCAATGCTGTCATTTAACTTCTCAACTTATGAGCATTCATTAAATTAAACCACTTGATTATGAGCCGTATTTCTTTTTGGATAGTGGGTGATTTCACCCTCATACCTGTGTAGGTCATTCTACCTACTCATTAGAAACTTTTGTCACAAGAGTGGATGCTGATTGTCCTATTTGCACATGGGTTGTCTTTCTTGAACCCAACTCAAGCTTTGCTGTCAGCAATCATAACTGATTTCTCTGAGTGGAATAGAAGCTGTCATTATAACACATACCTGACTTAACTATTTTAGTACACCTTCACAGTTTATCTCCACAGTGTTAAGTTATTCTCAATTAAAGTTTTTAAGTGTTTTCTAAAGCCCAGTTTTAAATAACGCTTCACTAATCAAAACCAAAAATACTGGACTCATATGAGCTCAGAGAAACACTGAGTACATCAGAACCTTCCATATAATTGGTACACTTATTTCTGTTTCTCATTTCTCAGCAAGTATTTTTCAAAAGGAAACTTGTGGAAGTGAAGCATTTGAGGACAATGACATTCCACCTTATTTTTGAATCATATTTCCTTAGTTAATAGACCTGGCATACCAGCTGATAACCTTGGATTTCATTAAAGACTGGAGGCAGCAGAATCAAGGTATATGTATTCTCTGCTGACAATTGCTATTTTATACTCATTTTCTTCAAAATCATAATTAGTTGCTGTGATGGCGGGACCTTAGTGGGCAGAACATCTTGCTATAGAATCTCTGGCTTTGAGCTGGCAAATGTATGCATCCCATAGCATCCTTTCACAGACCATCATGCCATCTTTTTTACTGCTATCTACTTTATTGTGTGAAGCTGAGGAAACTCAACAAAACTTCCTTTTACATGTATCTGTTCTCAAGAGTGTTTCCTACCTTTTACTTGTGTCCAGTCCACTTCCTTGCCTAGAAGTGGTGAACTTACATGGAGATTCAAAAGCTACAAAATATCAACAGTCTCAATACATTTCTTAAAAATCCCAGTGACTCAGGCTGCTAAAAGGGCATGGGACCACCAACCTCTGCCAGATGGGCCCTGGAGATTCAGAGACACTCCAGTCACGTCAGCCTGTGACCGTTAACAACTAGACAACTGATGCATTCTGTACCAACAGCTGGAGCTTCTGGGAGGTCTTTAACCATAGCCCTGAGCAAAGGGCATTGAGGTAATCCAGGATGGAGGTCACCAACGGATGGAAAACTGTGGTGGGATTCTCACTGGTGAGGAGAGAGAAGAGGTTACAGCCCTTTTGCCAAATCCTCTGTGGCTGGATTCAGTGCCCAAGCGATGATTTCCATTGCGAATGCAGTCTAACATTGGTGGTATCTGTCTTTGGGAGAAAAACAAGTCCCGATACTGAGGACCACTCTTTGGTCAAGATACACTACCCAAATGTGCTTCCTGGGTCTGATTTCACGTGGTTGTGATGGAGAGTTTTCTTATCTGGAATGATTATTGCAGGCACAAAATGCCTTTAAGAAATTAAATGAACAGTGAAACTTAATGCATTGAAATCATCCTGGAGAGAGAAGGTCCTGTATTGCTCTTCTTTTTTCATAATTTCCAGGTTGAAAGAGAAGATTGGCAGTCTCTGAATCTAATTAAGATAAATGTACTATAAAATAGAAGCTACATTTTTCTTCCCCCACCCCTCCAACCTGCACATTTTTCTTGGAGATTTTGGTACTGGACGATTAGTTGGTAACTCACCTCACACAAAGCTTGGTTCAGAATACACTGCAGAGCTCCCCTTTAAACAATGAAATGCAACAAAAAGCCATGACCATATACTTTTGCCTTGTGCTGGCACTAACTGAAATGCAAAGCATCATACTTTTCGGCATCTACTTCCCCAGACAAGCAGGGAGGACAGATGTATGAAAGAACAAACACTCCTAGCTATGCCTAATATTGTACAAATGTACAGAATTGAAGTATTTATAGTTTCTATAAGCAGTGATATAAATGAGTTTTGTTTTGTGGTTTGGAAATATTTGTGGCTCTGCCTGTGATGAAGAGAGACATGTGAGCCACATATTAAGCAATGATTTCTTCTACTCATCTCTGATGTGCATGCAGCATGGCCTTTGTCATTGACAGCCAGGAATAGAACATTCATATGTAAGCAATAGGCTAATGCTTACAAGACTGGGCTATACTACAAGAGCTGTCCTGGGGTCAGGCTCAAAGCAGTAAGAGGTGTGAGCACCCAAAAATGGGAATTCATTTTGAGAAGACTCACCTCCTATGTGGAGGTAAATCACTTGGAAAATATACCTAGAACAAAAATGTCAGCGATGTGTGTCTTTTCCTCTTCCCTGTGAAGATGTCAGTGCAACGAGGATCTTTTTGCCTGTTCAGATTATTGCTTTTTAAGTGTATACTAAAGCATGTCGGTTTTGCTGGATTCCATATGTTGGACAGGATTTTCAAGTTGCCAAACACGTGTGCTTATGCGCATGTGGGCACGCACACACACACACACACACACACACACGCTTATATTGCACTAGAATTAATGGTTTAAAACATAGCAAGTAATGGAACACTTTATATGTCTTTTTATTACAAAAATGGGTGGAGGCGCTTGGGTGGCTCATTTGGTTGAGCATCTCAATCTTGATTTTGGCTCATCATTGTGAGATTGAGCCTTGCATCTGGGTCTGCAAGTGTGGAGCCTGCTTGGGATTCTCTCTCCCTCTCCCTCTGCTCCTCCCCCCTCCCCCCTCTTTCTCTCTCTCAGGATAAATAAACAAACATTTTTAAAATGTGGTTAGAGGCTTCCAATTATGGCATGAAGAAGTCATGGGAATAAAAGGTATGCCATAGAGCATATCGTCAATGATAGTGTAATAGCGTTGCCAGACGGTACAGATGTTCACAGATAGTGGCTACACTTGTGGTGAGCATGCCCTAACACACAGAGAAGTCAAATCACTATATTGTGCACCTGAAACTAATGTAACATTGTGTGTCAGCTATACTAAAAAAGGGTAGAGTCACCATGATGTATTTCTGACAGCAGTTGAATGCCCACGTAGATTTTGAGAATAAATGACTTGTTTACCGAACCCCATACATGCTCTTTGATTTTCGGTCCTACATACTGAGTCTGTCACCAAATCCTGCTAATTTTTTTGAAGTGATGTTGTCATGATAGCTGTAGGACAAGCTTAGAAATAGACTTGTTAGCTGGCCTCATTTAAGTCTCATCTCTCTTCAATCAGTCTTACCAGAAACTGTGGTTCTTAGGACTTAATTTTGATTATCATTTACCATCTTAAGAGCGTAAAAGTGTTTCTAACGCACCTTTCTTGTCAAATTTAAACTGCTCGTTCTTGGATTTACATATTTTTCTAATTGCCCTCTTCCCAACTTGTCCCAAGGGGTCACTACACCACCTATGCCATTGTTTCTGTCAGTTATAGTTTGTTAGGAATCCTCATTATCTGTGTGACTCTGCAGAGGTCTCCTGTCTAGCACTCTGATGGCTTACTGATATAATTAAATTCAATAAACAAGTATTAAGTACCTATTTTCCAAGCCCAATGCCAGGCTCTATCCCCTTATTTAGAACCCAATCACATACTGTTTGTTTGTTTATTTATTTATTTATGTGTGTGTGTGTGTGTGTGTGTGTGTGTGTGTGTGTATGTTTCCTCTAGGGATGCCCTCTAGCCAACCAAAAAGAAAGCCTACTCCCTGAGGGCATGAGCCTGCTCATACACTTTTTAAGCCTCATGAGTGCTTAACACAGGCATGCACACACACTTCTTGGTTGATTTATTTACACGGTCTTGCCAGATCAAACTCTTATATACTACATATTCTCCAGCTCTCTTCTTCCCACCTCCCTGACTGCACAGAATTTAGAGTCGCATCCCAGTAGAGCTGAAATGTGTGAATTCTACTACCTGTATCCTGCACTAAACATTTTTATTATAAGCTCCTTCAAGGTGAAAGCTATATGCCCTGCCCTCTTTGTCAATCTCCACAGCTCCTTTTCTGCGATAGCAAATTTTCCATATAGTACATTTTCCCATATGGTATACTTCTTTGCTATAGCAAACTTTCCATAAATTCTAGTTTCCTTAAAGCAAGAGGCTTGTGGTGAATGGAAAGCCACGCACCTTTCCTGTCTCCCTTCTTGTCCAGTTCTTCTTGGTGGGGTGAGTGTTTGCTGCTCAACTCTCCTTTGCCCATCTGCTCAAGTAGGGGAGAAACCCAGGGCTTTGGTTCACTCAAGCAGGAAAGAGACATTCAGATGAAATTGAATAGTATTTGGTCAGGTGCCTAAAGTTGGTGTTTAAGGAAAAAGCATGGGAATACTTCGTCTTTACATTTGGCCTCCTTGTTATATACTATTCTAATTATACAGGCGATTCAAAGCTCAGTTCAATGGTTATTTTTCAGGTGCACCAATTAGGAGTAGAAATAGGAGCCTGGGGCACTTCCCATGACATTCAATATTCAACATTCAACACCCAGCATAGCAAGACAGGGCCGTCACTCACTGAAGGTGTTTGGCTCCAGTTATAGCCCTAATAGAGATTTGAATGCTTGGAAACTTTAGAAAATGGGTCATACTCTATGTACCTTTCCTCCATGCCAAATAAAACAATATTAAGCATTTTTAAATGTTATCAATAACATATTTTTTTCTAACAAAAATATGTGTTATGGAAAAATAGGAAAAATGAGTATGTAATTATCTTACAAAAATAAGATCATAGTGTAAACACTGTGATATTTTTCTTTTGTAGTTTTTCACTTATGTTATGAAATATTTTTCTATACCAGTACATTGCAAAGTGAGTTCTGAGTTCCATGGGTTAGTAATAAATATTTCATATTAAAAAAAGAAAAGACTTTCTTGATTAGCTAAATTTTAGCAATTCTAGGTTAAATAGGGTTTTTCTGCTGTAGTACATTTTATTTATGTATTTAAAAAATTTTTATGTTTATTTATTCTTGAGAGAGAGAGAGAGAGAGAGAGAGAGCAAGTGAGGGAGGGGCAGAAGGAGAGGGAGGCACAGAACCTGAAGCAGGCTCCAAGCTCTGAGCCGTCAGCACAGAGCTGGATGTGGGGCTCGAACCCACGAACCATTAAATCATGACCTGAGCTGAAGTCAGATGCTTAACCAACTGAGCCACCCAGGCATCCCATGTTGTGGGACATTTTAAAATGTTTAATTAACTAATGTGCATTTTTATTCTTAAAAATAAGGGATATAGTATAAAAATTTTTATATTATTCACCAAGTACATTATTTATGGGTATACATATAGATATACATATACATGTACCTATATATTTGTGTAGTTTTGGTGGAACAAGTGTTCCCTTGGACACATTCTGGAAATAGAAGCAGAAGTAGGACACAGAACTATGAGCAACTTAGGATATAACCTGGAACATTCATTAACACATGTTATAAAAATTTCTGCACTGAACTTGTTTCTTATGTGTATCTGTATATATGAGCTTCTTTATTAGCAAGAGAATGAGAGGTTTGACTGCAGAACCATTAACTTGGCATTATAACCTGCTAACATTCAATACTACTAATGGTTCGTGTGACATAATTTAAGAAATGTGGTTCTGCAATGTTCTCTGATGTTACAAATGATGTTTTAGGGCTACATGATCCTTATTCATCCCAAGAGTTGATGCCGGTCTTCTATATCTGTGTAACCAGAATACGACATCATTGCTTTATTAAACGCACAATGATGTACATCAGTTAATTAGCTTTTCCAATTCTAGTTTTGGGCTTTATAAAAATACATTGACCAGAGAGGAAGATATTAATTGGGAGTCTAAAATTTCAGTAAAGAATTTCGTATAGAATTTAACCAGAAATGCTTCTTTGCTGGACAAAATTAGCAATGGCCTGAGATTCTAGCAGGAATTCACCTCCAGTCACAATGGCCATTTTTTCTTTGACTTTGTGCACTGCCTAGGATTTTGTTTCACCATCCAGCATCTTTGTTTGCCTTCTCATAAGAATATTTGTCTCCTGCTCCCACAGTTGTATATGTCCTGTGGTTTCCCATTTGCTCTGTGTTTAAATGAAAAATGTATATAGTTTCTCTCTCAAGTTAAGTTGTGCTTATCAGCATTTTGCACAAAACAATTTGAAGACAAATCTGCAGCAAATGAGCTGCTTGGTGCTGCTGATATGGTTTCTTTAAAAAGCAGAGGTTTCAGAAACAGCTTATCCATCAATAGCTCCAATGGCACTTTGTGGTTGCTTTGCACAAACATATCCCTTTTCTCTCCCAACCCTATCACCACAAAAGATAATTTACTTGCCATGTTGGCCGCTTTCCTTCTGATTTTAAGAATCTTTCCTTTCCGATTCTGTTTATCCTAGGTAGTGCTGGGAAACTTCTATAAATGTACAAGTCAACAATGGGTGATACGTTCCACGTAAGGTCCGTAAGAGGAAACTATGGTTGGGACTTTGTTCTCAAACAGAATGTAACGGTGGCTGATCCTTTAAACCTTAGCTTCAGTCTCCTGAGGAAAATACATTGTTGCAGGGAATTTTTGGTACCCAAGTCATACATGTTTGAAAACTGTAATATTCATGTGAAATAGATGCTTGATTGCATCCAGCATCTTTAAAAAAAATTACTTCCTAGTATTCTTATTTGCCTAATTTATCAATTTTATTGGTATATAACTTCTTATAGTGACCCATTTGTTTTTCATTTTCACTCACCCTTTATTCATGAAGCACTTATGATAATATGTTGGTTGCTCTGCTGTACAGAGGATAGGCTATTCTATGGACTTACCCAGAAGAAGTTCATTTGACTTTACATAGAAATACACCCTAACAGGGGCACCTGGGTGGCTCAGGAGGTTAGGTATATGACTCTCGATTTCGGCTCAGGTCACGACCTCACGGTCTGTGAGTTCAAGCTCCTATCGGGCTTTGGGTTGTCAGCGCAGAGCCTGCTTGGGATTCTCTCTCTCCCTCTCTTTCTGCCCCTCCCTGCCTCTCACTCTGTCTCTCTCTCAAAAAAAAAAAATACATCGTAACAAATATCATTATCAGTGATATGCATTTGTTTATTAGCGACCTTGTGCAGAGGGTTGTTCTGGGAATGGAACGAAGGTATAAGATTGGAGCCCTGCTTGCCAGCAGCTGCAATGAAATTGGAGTAGGACTAACCTGTAAAAAGGGAACCATGCAAGTGCCACCTGAGTGTTCCAGTCAGGTGTGCTGCAAGGGGGAACCTGGCCTGAGTTTCAATGAAAGGGGGGTAATAAATAAGTAAAGAAAAGCAGCACATACTTTTAATCAAGGATAGCGATTTAGAAATTTCTATCTTTGTAACTTTGGAAAGATCATTTTACCTGGACCAACTACATCTTTTACTTCAGTGATACTCTTAGTGTTTTCCAATTGTTTTCCCTTATTCCAGGAGTTTTTATTTTTATTTTTTAAGTCTGTTTATGTATTTTGAGAGGGAGAGATAGTGAGCGAGAGAGAGGCAGAGAGAGAGGGAGACAGAGAATCCCAAGTAGGCTCCACGCTGTCAGCACGGGGCCTGATGTGGAGCTGAAACTCACAAAACGTGAGATCATGACCTGAGCCGAAATCAAGAGTCCGGAGCTCAACCAACTGAGCCACCCAGGAGCCCCTCCCTTATTCCAGGAGTTTTTAATCATTTGGAGAACGCTTGCCTAAAGTTGTGGACCCTTTGTTCAGAAGGCTGCTTATGAGTACAGAATTTCTAAAGCTTTAGTGACCCCTCAAAGGCTGTTGTTATCACCACAATTCTTAAATGTTTCCTGAGCATGACTACAGGCCAGTTGCATTTAACACACACACACTATCTCGTTTAATCATCATGATATTCCTGTGAAACCACCACCATTGCCATTCCCAATTTCAAAGGAAACTAAAAATTCGATAAAGTAGATTGCCTGAAGCCACTCAACTAGTTAAGAGTCAGCCCTGGTATTCAAACATCTTGGTAACATGTCCCTTCCATGTGTTACCTTTCCTTCTTTCTGTGACTTGCCAATTTACTTCCCTAACCAACCTCAGGGTCAACCTGTTAGGGTCTCTTTATCTGGTGTCTGGCTACTGTTTGCTTTAAGTAATGGCAAACAGACCCTTCACTTCCTCAGAGGTACTTATCAACAGGACAGCTCCATTACCCTGCTTGTTTACAGAAATCATATATGTGTTTGTGTTGGCACATGAGTGACAGTGTGTGAGGATTTAAGTACGGCTTCCAGGGGTGGCATTAAATCGATGAAGATTGGGCACATAACTTAAATGATAAAGCACACAAGCTATGGTATTGAAAGGAATCTTTAGAATATTTGTATGGGAACTAAGGACTGAGAGGCAAAGTTGGGAGGCCACTCCAGGCTTGGGTCCAATTGTCCAAAGCATGATATCGGGTATTAGTGTAAGTATCAATTATTAGTATATCTGGGGACATGAACTTGTGGGAGAAACTGCTGTCAGGAAAAAGGAAGCTGTAGAGAAAGAAAATATTTTCAAAGTTCCCTAACATGTCACCCTAGGGCACCAGGGAGAAGCCTGTGACAGGAGGTTTTACTGCCCCTGTCAGCACCTCCGCGGGACCTTTTCCCCGTCATGTTCTTCCATTTCTCCTGCAGGCAACTGATTTTAGGCTGAAATTACTGTCATGTAAGTTCAGCCAAATAGAAGTTGCATCCAAGTCATGCCAGCCCCACCCTGACAGGACTGAGGGTGAGTCAGGCTTTCCCTGGGATTCAGGGAACCTTCTGTGAATCCAGAGAAAATCCCTCAGGAAGTCACGCCTAACCATAAAGGCTGCTGGGCCAGCGTGAATCTATCACAGGAGAGGAAAAACACTATCTTCCCCCTGATGAATAAGGGGTCTGTTCCCTCACCACAGTGTCTCTGAAGTGCCACCCAGAGCCATTCCTCAGCGGTGAAATGACCCACTTTCACTGGGCTGCCGGCTAGCTGGGAGACTCTGGCTCTCTTCTGAAGGCTTAGGCAACCCACTCCAGTTCTCCATTTCCATGACTGAAGTCACTCCTGTTAGCCCCTGCACCATGAAGGAATGGAAATCTTTTTGATGGGTCTGACATAACACAAATTCAGCTTCTCTGACATATCTAGCCACTTCTGTCTTTTGCCAACTAGAGGCTCTTTTGTATAGAAATGCCCTGCTCATCTGGGGGACTGATGGGCACTTCAGGCAAAAATGATGAAAAAGGACCAGGAGTAGCCAAAGGAGGTATCATTTTTACAACGTGCAGGGCAAGAAAGCCATTATGGTGGTTTGCCAGTAATTGTTAAGCAAAAAATGAAATAACATGAAAATTGGAAAACACTGTGTCAAACCATATTGTATAGATTTCTTCACTGTAAAATGTTTTTTTCTCTCTTTTATATGTTCATATTTATTGTGAATCTCCAAGAAGAATGTCAGTTAAGCAATA
Organism: Prionailurus viverrinus; assembly: GCF_022837055.1. Classification (NCBI taxonomy): domain Eukaryota; kingdom Metazoa; phylum Chordata; class Mammalia; order Carnivora; family Felidae; genus Prionailurus; species Prionailurus viverrinus. The sequence continues at coordinate 82,768,213 of NC_062564.1, forward strand.
TTTCCCAAATGGTCTTGGTCATGGAATACTTTTTAGGTGAAACATCCCACAATATTTATTTAAGTGCAAATATCCAGAGGTACCATGGTATCACAATGTAACAAAACATTTGATGTTTACAATGAGACCTGTGATTATATAGAAAAGATTTTGTTTTGTCTATAAAATAAGTTCATGATGGTAACTGTTAAAAAATAAGTCAAAATGGGTTTTTGGGAGAGTAATAATAAGACAGGACATTTGGATATATGGTTGGTGAATAGGCCTGTTGGATATATAAACATACATAAAGCACTAATAATTAAATCTGTGTATAACTGGCTCAATAATAGTTTAAAATAAATAACAGCAGAAAGTTAAATGCACCCTATAATATATAAGTAGTTAATACTTGCTTTTAAAGAAAAGCATGTCAAATCTTTGAGAATGAATGGATTATGGAAAAATATTAATACTTCAGAAGTCTGGTTATCTATTAAGAAACAAACAAACAAAAAAACCAATTTAGATTCTTAACCCTGTAGATGTTACAATAAATTCCAGATCAATAAGAGTGGTAATATAAACAAAGAGAACCATGAAAACTAAAAGAGAAGACAAACAAATATCAGTTTAATCTCTAAATAGATGGGAGAGAATTAAAAGCATTCAAAACATCATAAAAATTAAAATTAGCATATTTGAAAATCTAAAAAGTAGATGGCTTTGTGGGTCCACAAGTTTAAAAATCAAATGATGATCAATAAATTGGGAAGTGTTAGAAACCAATTATTAAATATTACTATGTAAAACATATAGTGGGAAACATACCTACAAGTAATTATATGGAGAATTAATATAGACAATTATTTCACAATAGAAGAAATACCAATGCTATTAGATATTTTAAAAGATGTTTAACCTCACTAAATGTTACAATTTTAGAGGTTAAAAATCATACTTGCTAATCATATTAGCAAAAAAAGTACATTCAGTGTATATGAGGGTGTGGTAAAATATTTAACTTTCTAGAAAACCAATGTAATAGGAATTAATTTGGGGAATGCTCATATCCTATGGCTTAGTGTTAATTGTTTTATTATTTACAAAAGCAAATGTGTGTTAAATTGAGGAGTTTGATATTATTTTCAAGTCAATATGTCCATTTTCTTTGCATCTTGATGCTGCTAGACAGTAGCACTTTACAAATCTATTTTTACCGTAAATTTAACCAAGCAGAGGAATATTTTGGAAGAAAACAAATGTGGTCCTGAGGACTCCCTATTTTGGTTCAGAGACATAAATCAGTGTTTATAGAACCAGAGTGGTTCTATTGAGGCTGCTTTATTTTAAAAATGTCAAAAGCCACAAATGTTGGGAACCTCAGGGATGATAAAGGAGAGTGCTGACTACAACTCATAAAAACTGTAACTAGTAGTACAAGAGGAAGCAATATTTCTACTAAAATTATTACTATTCACTGTGTGAAAGGTTTATCTACTAATTTGCAAAATTTCTTTAGGTGGACAGATAATTCCCCAGCATGAAGAAGAAATGAAACGTTATTATATTTCTACTTCTTACAAAATCCAATCCGCAAAAGCAAATTAACTTACCCATTCATCATGAGAAATTTTCCACTTGACTTTAAATATAGAAGTGGCATTTAGTTGACACAACATAAATGCATTTATACAATCTCTAACAATTTATTAGAACTATTCATACTGTTAAACTAAAAGTTTTTTTTTAATTAATGGTTATTTATTTCTTTAGAGAGAGAGGGCCAAAGTAGAGGAGCAGAGGGAGAGGGAGGGAGAGAATCCTAAGCAAGCGTGGAGCACGGAGGGTTCTATCCCTAAAGGCAAAGATGTTAAACTAGAGAAAAAGGATGTAGTTCTCCAGAGCAAACTTCTCTTAAGGGAGGGGATAGCCTTGAGTTACAAAATCAATAATCTCTGTTGCCCATCTATAGGAACAGAAGCTTCTCTGAATCTTGTTTGGTGTGAATGAGAAGGCTGAATGGAAAATACAGGTAAGTCCCATTTGCAAAAGTCAAAGTGTAAGGGATAGGAGAGAGATTATGCATTTTTTATTACCCTACGGTACTGATCTCAGTTGGCTGGGAATAACTCCTCCCACATAAAAACCCGATGTCATAAGGAGAATACTTGTAGCATAGACACACATCTGACTCCTTGCTGATACAAATCTCCTATAAATAGAGATGAGCAACAATAAAAGAAACCAGCACAATTTCTATACAAACATGCTAAAAGATAAAAAGAGGAAATAAGCTGGATAAAAACAACAGGCATACGAAGAACACTTCCTGGGAAAATGTTGCCAGTGATAATGGTAAAGTGGAAACAGCATTAGGAAGAATATAAATGACAAACAAGATATTAGGCATAGAGGATAGGATTGAAAGTTTTAAGTGAAATAAAATGGAAAGGAATAAAAAGTTAAAAAGCATTAGTTAAAAAAACAATCATAGATGTGGTAAAGACAAAGGTGATCCAACATGAGCATAATTAGTCTCTTAAAGAAAAAAGTATAAAACTAATAGAAAAAAACTGTTTAAGATTTAAGAAAACTATTCCAAAATAATAGGAAAACTTGAAAAGCAAAATAAAAAGGCACGCCATGTTTAAGGAAAGATTATCATTGAACTTCAACAATAAATTAAGAATTTTATGGATATCAAGGCAAAAGTTTTAGTCATCTCTAAGGAGAAAATTCACTTCAGTCTTTGTCATGGCAAATTTCATTCCTGGAAGCCAGTGGACAAAATGCCACTTATAATGTCTGCGAGGAAAGAAAACATGACTCAATAATTTCTTCCCAGGCACTGTTGTTCAAGGAAAAAGGCAACATCTATGCATTAAAAAAAAACATTTAATGTTTATTTATTTTTGAGAGAGAGAGAGAGAGAGAGAGAGAGAGGGAGAGAGAGAGAGTGTGTGTGTGTGTGTGAGCAGGGGAGGGGCTGAGAGAGGGAGACACAGAATCCAAAGCAAGCTCCAGGCTCTGAGCTGTCAGCACAGGGCTTGATGCAGGGCTCAAACCCACAAATGGTGAGATCATGACTTGAGCCGAAGTTGGCTGCTTAGCCAACTGAGCCACCCAGGCACCCCAACATCTATGCATTCTGAACATATTAGGAGTTAGTTAATATAGTTTCTATGAGCCCTTCCTGGAGAAACTATTAGAGTACAAACTGAAATAAACCAGGATACATAAATATATTATTTAATATAATTAAAGCAAATATGTAGATTATACTTACAGAACATGATGTGTCACACATCTTAAAAATACAGAAATAATGTGAGTAGTAACAGGAGAGGAGAGAGAAAATGGAATGGTATAGTTACACTGTTTGTTTTCCTTTTGTAGTTGGAGTTAAAAGACAGTGCTTAAAACTGATCACTAAGTCAGTAGGGCTGTAAGTATATGTAAAGGTATAAATAAAGTAAACAGCAAGAAAAAATATGATTAATACATAAGTGCATTAATAAATATAAACATATGGATGTAATGTCATCAAGAAATAAAGGTGAGAGAAGAGAAGATCAAAGGGGAAAAATCTGCCTTTATCAATGCTAATAGTAGGGAGTCAGAGGTGCTATGGAAATGAACTATAAATAGAAAGTTTTGGTTACAAAAGTGAAAAACAGAAGGGAAGTGAGAACCTTCTAAATTATTAAGAAAAAGACAGAAAGATATCTTCAAAAGCAATGAATACATAAGTGTTATCCAAAGAGCAAACATATCCATGATCTCAGTGATACCCAAGTAGTTTTTACAAAGACAGACTGGATGACAAAGCTGACCCAGCTTTATGCTCTATATAAGATTAATGTCTAAAAACTGTTACTCTAAAGTTAAGGGGAAATGGTGGACAAAGAAATACCAGAAAAGTACAAATTTTTAAAAAGCAGGAACAACAATATTTAAAAAGTTGATTCCAGGGAAAAACAAATTATATTTATTTTGCTTCTTTAAAAGCACTCTATTGGGCCCATTTGATGTTCTCATCTTTTTAGTTTATGAGTAAATTCTGATTTTTCAATGCAATCCTATACAAAGAAAAAATAGTGCAAGGATGAAAAATATCTTCACGCTGCACATCGAGCTCCATTCAAAAATAGAGTTCAGTTGTGACCTTCATAAAATACATGCATGTCTGAATCTCCTCTCTTAATCTGGAGTTCACTGCATGATCTAATATAGGCTTCTCTGTCCGGTTCACCCAGATGGGCAACAAAAAGAGCACTAGATTGGTTGTCAGGACACTTGGGTAGGTGTGAAGCTTATTTATTCCTCTCCTTGAATGAGTTTGTGCAAGTTTTTTAGTCTTTATAAACCTCAACTCCCTTATCTGAAACACAGGGATTAGATAAGTGTGATGGTTAGTCCAGATGTTGCTGAGAAGGTATTTTGCAGATGTGATTAGCATATACAATCAGTTGACTAAGCAAAGGAGATTACCCTTGATAACGAGGATGGACCTCTTTCAATCGGTTGAAGACCTTAAGAGCAAAAATTGAGGTTTCCTAGAGAAGAAATTCTGCCCCAGGACTGAAGCATTAACTTTTTTTTTAAGTTACTTATTTTGAGAGACAGCATGCAAGCATACATGGGGCAGGGGCAGACAGAGAGGGAGAGAGAGAGAATCCCAAGCAGGCTCTGCATTGTCAGCACAGAGCCCAATGTGGAACTCGAACCCACGAACCATGAGATCATGACCTGAACAGAAGTTGGACGCTTAACTGACTGAGCCACCCAGGCACCCCTTGAGCTTCATGGACCATTAAACGGTCTTTCTAAATGATCGCATGTTCTTGAATTTGTGCTCTACAGTCTCTAGTGTGAATCTAAGGCTTAAATCTGACTTCTCTGTATAAAACACTTCAGTGGTTCAGGACTACCTTCTACCAGTACTGCCCAGTAGAACTTCTCATGCTGATGAAGATGTCCTACAATCTGTACTCCTCATTGTGGCTGCAAATTTCATGCGGCTATTGAGCAAACCACATGTGACTAGTGCAATTGAAGGACTAGAGTTTTATTTTTTTTAATATTACTTAATTTACTTCTAAATAGTCACTTGTGGCTGGTGCTAGAGATCGTCGGAAGCACATGTCTACATCATAAACTTCAAGCCCTCCATGTTGATAGCTGCCTGATTTCTTCAGTGCCATGTCTCTTTGCTCACACCTCACACTTTACAAAACAGAAAAGCTTCACCACATGAAGTTCTCCAAATGTGTCACATGAGTTGTCAACTTGGTGTATCTGCTTATGTAGTCCTCACAGCCTTCCATGCTCCAAGTTCACCTCTCTATCAACTCCTCATTATTACCATTGAACTCAGAAATCTTTCCCCCAGGGTCATCCCAGCTGGATTAGGTACACTTCCTCCTAATTTTCATAATTTCTAATACATAGATCTATGATTTTTATTTTTACTATTGGACTCTATCTGTTTTTGCCTCTTGTCTCTCCCTCTAGAGTTGCCTTTCTTGAGGCCAGGCCTTATTTGTGTCTTTATATTGTGAGTTCCTAGCTCCATGCATGGCTCATAGGTAGTGCCCAGTAAGTCTTTGTTGAATAATGAAAACAGAAAGAATGCATGGGACCGAGTGCTATAATGGAGTGCATTGGCTTACTAGACATGCCAGTGTTCACAGCCTTCTTGATCCTTACATGGACCTGGAAAAACCTGACGTGGAAAAACTTCTCTTTGCTTCTGGGTTCCCCAATTGGATTTTGAAGCCAACTCCATACCAGGAGTTTACACTTGTCTGGCCCTTGTTATCATTAGCTTCCTAAAAGACAGGAAGCACCTTTCTAATCATTTTCTGATTCCTTCCTTCCCTGTTCCTTTCCATTCTTGAAGTTCTCCTTTGGGAAAGGATGAGTCTGGGTAGTGGTCACAGCAGTCACTCTGCTGGATTTAGCTTTGGGGAGGGTTTACCTATAATTGACCTGCGATTTGGGAGAGCTCTGAGAATGGTAGGGCTCTGGGTGAAGAAAGCAAACATCTGTGCTCTAAATGAGCTAGCTCTGATTCCCCAAATTATACAGAATAGCACAAATTCATGCTGTCAGAACTTCTGTGACTAATTATTGTTTTTTTCTTTTTTTAAAAATGGGGTTACACATTTACTGTGGATTATCATGATGTACCTAAAACACATCCATAGAGTATTCAGTCAAAGAGTTAAAAAAAAAAAAAAAAAGAGGGGAGGGGAAGGGTCTACAGAGAGGTGGGTGAGAGGAAAAGGCAATAAATCTCAGGTCCATGGGATTTGGACAACAATCTACATGGGCAAATCTAACAACTGCCAGCTCTGGAATGTGTCAGCATAATATCATACTAACTGTTACCTGGTAGGTTGTCAGAATTCTAAGAAATGTGAAGATCAAAAATGTTGCAACTGGGAAGTATTCCAAATGCCTTTCAATGTATATTTGCTGAAACAAGGAGGTTATTAAAATGCCCTTTAAAAAGTCCCATTAAAGTAATAATCCAGGAAAAGGAGTGCATAATCTGAGAGCTTTGAGGCCAATAGTAAGTGAGTGCCAATATAGCTTACTGACTTTATTGGAGTTTTTCCATCTTCTGTTTTCATCTTTGTGTGCCAAGCAGTGACTTTTAGTTTGGATTCTCCATTAAGCAATGCAACATACCATCTCTACCATCACAAAATTACAAAATAGGAGAGTAGCTGCACATATAAATACAAATGTATGACAATTACCAACTTTCGTAGAAAATAGACACTATCTGGAACAATAGCAGGTTATAAAGGAATGTGAGATCTTGATTCATTGTTCTACTGGATATTGATATTGTGCCCTAGAAAATAATCTAATCAATTTTAAGTTCCAGCAGGAGCATTACAGACACACTGAAAAAAATCGCATAAACTTTCTATTGTAAAACTAAGAATTGAATGGCATGATACACGAATAGCCGAGAGAAAATTTGTGCTTCTTGATTTTTAGAAAAATTTAAAAATCTTATCCAAATTTTTCTTAATCTCCTTAACCAACTAAATTCTCTGTCAAATTCATTGTTTTAATAGAAATCTCTTGTGCTATGTCAAGTTTTTTGTACCTTCTAGGTGGACTAAGCTTGTATTTCCTACCTACCTTTGTCATATTACCATCATGGACATTATAATAAGGCACCTCCATTTTCTTCTCTTCACCACTGTATTATACAAAGGTTTTATCTCCTCATCTGAAAACCCAGATGTTTAAAACAGGGAGTCATTCCCTATCATTGGTTTCTTCACCCATTGTTCCTCTTATGTATGCAAATATATTAGCTATACCATCATTCACTCATTTCCATACATTCATTTAATAAATTGACCACTTGCTATGTACCAGGCTCTGTATTTAGAACTGGGGATATAAATAAGAACAAGACAGAACTGAAATTTACTCCAGTCCTACTCTACAATCAGCAATGGCTCCATGGTTTTTTAGAGAAAGAATTTAAACTCTTCCTGTTGAAGCTCCCCATAAACTAATTCTCCCTTACAGTTCTGGTTTTACCTCTCACCTTTCCCCAAACTAAATTCCCCATTCTTCCACCTACAACCACATTTCATGTTTGTTCTTCCTTTTGTATCTTTTCTAATTGCATCTCTTCTGTTGGAAATGCAAAGCATTCCTCCCACATCCATTTCAATCCAATCACTTTTCAAGGACAAATCCTCTTTCCTTCATGAGTTCTTTGTGGGGGGAAAGAACTCTCTCCAATTTAATGTATCTACTTGGCTGCTAACAGGCATCTCAAAAAGTTTGAGAAATGATTTAAATTTAAAATAAATGAGTCTCTCTGTATGGCTTATTTCACTTAGCATGGGTATTGAGGAGGGCACCTTTTGGGATGAGCACTGGGTGTTGTATGGAAACCAATTTGTCAATAAATTTCATTAAAAAAAATGAGTCTCATATTAGAATTTTGATTACCTTATTTTCCTTCTCAGTAAATGGTATTGTCATTTATCCAGGAGTTTGAGCCAAAACCCCAAGAAGTACCTTGACTTCTACCTTTTCATCATCAAGTCTTGCTGACTTTGCCTTCAGAACATATCTTACGCCTAACCTCTATCTCCATCTTTAACCCAGCTTGAGATGAACCACCATTGCTTCTTCTGCTTAGGGTCATAGTCTCTCCATCACTGCTTCTGTTTTCACTCTTTCTTGGTTATTGTGTATAGACAATTTGATGTCTTTGCAGCAGCTGGAATGATTTCTTTTAAAATAGATCTTGTTACTGCCTCTTGCTTTGCTTCAAATCTTTCAGTGTCTTTCCTTGGTACTTAGAACAGAAGCCTGGCTTAAATCATCTGGCCTCCCTCTTCCCTTTGCTGACTCAGCCACTTGACCCCTCTCTCTCTGCTCCTCCATCACAGTAAACTTGTTCCTGACCTGGCCACTTTAACCTTAGGGTTTTTGTACTAACTCTATCCTCTGCCAAAATGATGATTCTCCTCAGTCTTCTTATAGGTTCTTTCCTTCTTGTTGCATGAGACAACCTTGCTTGCCCCAAATCTTTCACCTACTCTCTCCCTCTTTATAGTCATCATAGAAACTGTTGCTACCAGACATTTCTTTATGAATTCATTTTTGTATTACTTATCTACCCCCAACTAGAATGGAAGTGCCATAATAAAAGAGACTTTGATTTGTTCATGCTTTTTTCAACAAGGCCTGACCATGGCTCTTACTCATCCATAAATAAATGAATGAGTCTACACAGCACACAAATGACACTAGATGAGTTTCAGATCTTCATGGTTTTCTGAATGTACCCCACTATCCTTAACATGAATTTAATTAAGCTTCTCAAACAGGAGACTGCATCTTGATCTTCTATTTACACATGTAACAATGTTAGATTACACTAAGTACTTCATAAATGCAGCCTCAATGTACACTTAAAAATGGTTTGATTAAAGGTGATTAAAAGTTAGGTATTTGAGATACCTACCATTAACCTCTTTACTATTTTGTCTGCAGTTGTTAAGACAGTTATTACTGGAACTCTACCTTCTGTCTAGGACTGTGTACATAGGCCAATGGAGAAACTAATTAGAAAATCACTATTTATCCTACCATTATTTTTTTCTTTTCAGGGAACATGAAAGCTAATGACTTAAAGGATAAAGTACTGAGTCTGGGAAGCTCACAGTAATTTCATCCAGTGTCTTTGTAGAGTTGTCAGATTTAGCAAATTAAAATTCAGGATTCCCAGTTAAAACTCTATTTCAGATAAACAGTGAATAATATTTAATATAGTATGTCCATACAATGCTTTGGGTATTCTTATACTAACAAATTATTTGCTATTTATCTGAAATTTAAATGCGACTGGGCATACTAATATTTTATCTGGCAACCTTATTTTGAAGTTTTTGATAGACTTACCAGATCTTTGCCATATGTTACTTGTATGATAGTGATAATGTAAACATCTTTGGAAGTAGCATTTATTCTTTCAGGCCACTAATGTGCTCTTTTTTTAAAAAATGAAAATATAAGTGACATATAATATTGTGTATGTTTAAGGTGTGCAGCCTGTCAATTTGCTGCATTTATATATTGCAATACAATTACCATACTAGCTAACACCGCTATCACTCTTGACAAATGATTGCTTTATGGATAGAGTACCCACGTGATACCAAAGATTAACTGTCGCTTCCAAGAGTTCAAGACTGAAAACCAAGACTAAAAAACTAACAAACAGGGTACATGTGACATAGAGCCTTTACTGACCATTCTTTTCCTGGATTGCTGCCTTTATAGTGACCTTTGGGCCTTGAGGCCAGGGTAATCTATTTACTCCAGATCGGGACTTCAGTTTGTGGGCTCCCTTACATCGAAGTCCAAAACTGGAGTAAATAACATTCCAGGATAGTTTCTTTTGGATGACATTTGGTCTTTTTCTTTATTTGTCCCTTTGGTTACTGTACTCATACTTCAATAGCGTTTTTATTGGTCATGTTTTTCTGAATTTAAGAATAAATCAAATGTAAATGTCAGCATTTTCCCCGTACATAAAAATCTTTGTGGGAGCAAAATAAAAATGTGCTCCAGGAAGTATACATTTTAATGTTTCTTATTCAATAGATTAGACTTAAGAAATACACAAACGCTTCAAAATTCTCACTGACGAACACTGACTTCTTGAATTTGTATTGTTCACACACCATGTCCCCCTGGCTAGTCTGCCTTTGCTACTGCTGCTGCCTAGCATGCCTGAGTCTCCCACGAACCTCACTCAAGTCTGAGCTTTTGACAACTGGGAATCATTAGGAGCAACATTTATCATTTATTCCCATTTCATACTAGACCTCATGCTAGACCCAGAGGATATAGAATTGGAAGACTAATCATTTCCTTCAAGGAATCTCAAGTTTCCTGATTATTAGCCTTCAAAAAACTGTAGAGTTCAGTCAACGAACACCTCTTATTAAAGCAAGAATCGAGGACTTCAGAGGTTAATCTGGGGTTCTAGTTCTTTCCAATCTAGGGTACTGTTGAAGTTCCCCTGAAAGAGAAGTTAGCATGACTGGAGATTGGTGAAGACATTTTTTGACATTGATCTAATTTTTAATTTACTTATATATTTTTTAATTTACATCCAAGTTAGTTAGTATATAATACAATAATGTTTTCAGGAGTGGAATCCAGTGATTCATTCCCTATGTATAACACCCAATGCTCATCCCACCGAGTGTCTTCCTTAATGCCCCTTACCCATTTAGCCCAACCCTCTATCCACAACCCATCCAGCAACCCTCAGTTTGCTCTCCGTATTTAATAGTCTCTTATGTTTTGTCCCCCTCCTTGTTTTTATTTTTGCTTCCCTTTCCTTATGTTCATCTGTTTTGTATCTTAAATTCCACATATGAGTGGAGTCATATGATATTTGTCTTTCTCTGACTAATTTTGCTTAGCATAATACTCTATAGTCCCATCCACATAGTTGCAAATGACAAGATTTCATTCTTTTTGATTGCTGAGTAATACACCATTGTGTATGTGTGTGTGTATGTATGTGTGTGTGTGTATATATATATATATATATATATATATATATATATATCTGTCGATGGACTTTGTGCTCTTTCTATACTTTGGTTATATCTATAGAGCTGTTATAAACATTGAGGTGCATGTGCCCCTTCAAAACAGCACACCTGTATCCCTTGGATAAATACCTGGTAGTACAATTGCTAGGTTGTAGAGTAGTTCTATGTTAATTGTTTCAGGAATCTTCATACTGTTTTCTAGAGTGGCTGCGCCAGTTTGCATTCCCACCAGCAGTGCAAAAGAGAACCTCTTTCTCCACATCATCCAACATCTGTTGTTGCCTGAGTTGTTAATTTTAGCCATTCTGACTGGTGTGAGGTGGTACCTCACTGTGGTTTTAATTTGTGTTCACATTGATCTAATTTTTGAGATAGGAGTTTTCATAGATGGAGTGATATGGAAAGCAAGATGGAAAGATGATTACACTAATGAAGTTTTAGATGAAATCGCAACTCTGGAAAAATATTTCATTATGATGATTTTACTTGGTGATTTTGTTAGAGTATATCAGTGTCTTATTATTTCATTAATATATGTTATAACTATTTCTCTAAAACTTAATTTCCTTTAGGCATTTGGTTTTAAAGCTTTTCTGCTTTCATAATTACTTGCTCCTATGCTTCCACCCTGTTATAATTTATAGACATACTAATGTTTCTACTTATCTCTCCCGTCTACACAGCCTCATTAAGTTCATTCATTAATTCAAAAAATATCCATTAAATACTTAATAGTTACAGGTTACTCTGCTGTTATGATACCATGCGAAACAAGGTTCCAGGACAGCTATAAAAGATCATGTTGGGTGCTACAGAAAATACAAAGACCAACAACACACAGCAGTGCTAAGTAAGAGGGATTAATTCATAAGTAAGAGGGATTAATTTCATCATAACTAAACCCAACGTAGTAAATCTTAACCATTGTGGAAAGGACTTTGGAATAGATCGCAATTTTTTTTCAACTTATTAGCAGTGTAACCTTAAACTAGTCAATGATTCTGAACCTCAGTTTTCTCATCTATAAAGTAGAATGGCGGGTACATCTAGGTTTCAGCCTGAATATTCCAGAGATCAAATGAGTTTGTCTTTCTGTTATGTTATCTATCACGAGTAATCCTAAATAGTGACAGTTCAGGAGAATGAATGTAAGGCTGATGATTGGTAAGAAATTAATTATCCAATAGTTTACAACATCCCTGAATAGATTCATATGCTGTGTGTATTAGTTGTCTATTGCTATGTAACAAAGTACCACAAATGTAGTGACTCAAAACAAAATTCATTATCTCATAAGTTTTCATAGGTCTGAGCTCTCTTCTCAGGGTCTCACCAGACTGAAATCAAGATGTTGGCCTGGGCTGTGATTTCATCTGAGGCTCAGGCTATTCCAAGCTCATTCAGGCTTAGGAATACTTCAGTTTCTTGCAGCTATAGGACTCAGGTCTCCATTTTCTTGTAGGCCATCAGATGGTGGTCACTCTCAGCTCCTAGATGCCATTCACCATTTCCTGCACATGGCTGTCTCTGCAGTTTGCTCCTCCAGGGCCTGGTGAAGACTCCCTTGCACTTTGAATCTTTTCTTTCAGGAAGGGCCAACCCTTTTTAGGGCTCACCTGATTAAGTCACACCTGCTCAGCATCTCCCTTTTCTTTACTGAAAGTCACCTGATTTGGAACCTTAACTACATGTGCAAAATCTTATCACATTTACTATAATGTACTATAATGTACAGTTATGTCCAGTTATGGACATGGATGGTACTGAAATCCATCATATCTACAGTGTCGTTCACATTCAAGGGGAGGGAGTATACAGTGTGTGCATACACATTGTGTGCACACAGGACAAGAATCTCAGAATTCTGCCTACCACACAGTGCATAAGAATTGATGCTGAGGAGTAAGACCCCTTAGAAAATGGAGAATTCTGACACGAAATGCCTCATGCCTTTTCAGCTCTTGTGAATGAGGAATCAACATTTTGCTTAAATCAGTTCAAATGAATAGAGAGGACAGTTTTTCACTTGAGTAGTTAAAGTAGAATAGATGGAAAAGGTAAAGTCAGTTAGAGAAGGATATGAGTTCAGGAAGAGATCCTTAATCTCTTTACAATGAGCTTTACAACCAACTATTTTGTTAAATCAGAATCACTCAATCCATTATATACAAAAATGAAAATGGATTAAGGGAGACTGACACCCCCAGTGCAATCTCTTAAATCTCCTAGTATGTAACACAAGTTATTTTATTTCTAATAACATTTTAAATTTCACAAGCAAGAAATTAAATTTATCACTTCAAAGAATAATGTCTTATACACATTCTAAATAAATTTAAAGAACATAAACTAATAAGTGTTATTAGTTTATAATTCCTTCCTGAGGAAAGAGTTTAATTTCTGGAAAGGAATATACAAAGACACAGTTGGTGTCATTACATTAGCCAATCATTACATTAGCCAATGACTGTTTCCATGTTGGCGAAATTGATTTTGTAATTTACTGAGAAATCCTGACTGGTGATGAAAATGATAAACATCCATTTTTCTTTCAGATGAATACCAATCTTACCTCTCTCTCCTTTTCCTACATCTTTTTGTGGCTTCACCACTTCTTTCATTCTTCCTTGGAGGTTAAGGTCAAGAAGGGAGAAAAAAGATAGGGCAGCAGTTTAAGAATTTACAACAGACACAGAGATAAATGAGGTTGCTCTTTTCCCCAGAGTCTTGTACTAAAAACTAGTAGCTTCACATAAAAACAGTAGCTGCCTTGCATCTTGGGTGGCTTTGCCTCAGTGATACATCACATTAAAGATGGGATGTGTCATAGTTCATTAGCATGCCTATCTTATTATATTTGGCTACAATGGGATGCTACTCAAAAACACCATGCCTGAAATTGAAGACAGATGGCCACATAAAGGGTTACAGAGTTTCATATCATTATTTACTATTTCCTTTTTTACTGTGCTTTTCTCTCCATTTGTTATGAGTGCTGTGTAAGGACATTTACACTTTTTGAAAAGTGTCATTTATTTAGAAAGTAAGCAACAGGAGTCACAAGGCAGGGGAAGGACACATTGATATTCTGCTAATAACATCAGCTGGATGTGATATTTGCTTTTGGCTATGCTATTCATCTTTATATTTGCATAGGTTTATGGTTACAGAAAAATAAAATGAAAGGAATTTATTTTAGTTCTATCTCTGCAAGGGGTTTGTGACTCTAAAAGGGAGGATTCTGAAATGGTTCCTTATTCACGAGTATAGTAAGAGTTGTAGGAAATCAGTCCAAAAATAATGTCCATTCAGAATTAAAGTGTGTGAGACTACAGTGTTCTGAGTTTTAAATGGCATCCTCACTGGCTTTCATCTAGCAGCTTGGGGCTTATAAAGGCACCGGATCAATTTCTTCAGGGTACTCATCTCAATGTCTTAGAACCCAGTGCAAAGGCAGAAATTGATTTTTGGTAAAGCCCCCTTCTTCTAAACACACACACACACACATATACTTACATTTACAGTTTATTTCTAAGACTTTTACTCAGCACCAGAACTTCTAACATTGAACAGCTCTTGGGTCACAGTTTTAAGGACTGTCATGCAGGTGAACATACCCAAAATTTGCCAAGCTACGTGATAATGTTTGAGAGGCAAACATGAGTGGAAAGAGCCAAGTAAGAAATAACACTCAGGAGGCATTTTATACGTCTGGTTGTAGGAACAAAGTTGGCCATTTCTTACATAGCTTCATATTGGATTTTGTTTAGGGGAAAAGCAATTTATCTGGGTACACAAATATACGATTATATAAGTTTGTTTTCTAAATGAGAAAGTGACAACTTTTAAAATTGCAACAGAAACTTTTAAAAATTGATAGGATGTATGCAGATTTGTTATTGCCAGAGGAATAGCCACACAGGGTAAGGGAAAACAGTGAATTTTTTTCTGTTTACATTTCAATTCCCAAAGATAATTGTTTAGCCAAGATGTTTAGCCTTCATTGTGGGTTATTAGGAGCCACTAATAAAAGATTCTGTTTGGATTTTCAAAGTTTGTTTAAATATGTATGCTTTTTTTTCCCTCTACAAATCCAAACTACATCAATACTTTAACATTGACTGTAGTGATGATGGCATGAAGCGGTATTTAAACTATTGGTCACATTTAGAATTTGTGTAGACATAAAGACAGTTAATGAATTGATTAACATTGATAGCGGATATTTGTTGCATGAATCTAAACAGAGAATTGCTGTATTTTGCCATTTAGACTTTTAGCATGTCATGTGAACATGAAGGATGTACATGTGGTATGTTAACCTTCCAGGGTGTGTGGTAGTACAGTGATGTGGTGTGCAGGGCTCGATCCCACGACTCTGGGATCATGACTTGAGCTGAAATCAAGAGTCAGGCACTCAACTGACTGAGCAACCCAGGCACCCCTGCATAAGACTTATCTAATTGGTGTCAGACATATGTATTGTTTTGAACTTGCCATTTTCAACTGATATATCAGGAATTGTTCTTCATATTAACAAATACAAATCCACAATAACACTTCATTTGGAATGGCCAGTTTCACATTAAATGGATGTATCAAAGTATGTTTAGCCAACCTCTTATAGCTGGGCATTGAGGATATTTCCTTTTATATATT
The DNA here is from genome assembly GCF_022837055.1 of Prionailurus viverrinus. NCBI lineage: Eukaryota > Metazoa > Chordata > Mammalia > Carnivora > Felidae > Prionailurus > Prionailurus viverrinus. Next base: position 82,783,977 of record NC_062564.1, read on the forward strand.
TATTTTCCTATTACAAACAAATGGAAGAACAGAAACGTGATTTTCTGAAGAAAAACTTTAAGTATGTGGTATGAGTATTAACTTTATGGATTAGAGGAAGATCGCTTTCAGAGATCTCATGAAGAGACTCAGAGGAGGAGAAGCAAAGGAAAACAGCCCTATATTGTGCCAAACATTGCATACTGGATAAACACTTTTTTTCATCCTAGGCGTCACCACCAATTTATAAATGTATCAACTATCGTTTGGTAGAGCTTGAGGAACTTTCCCAAGGCTGCCAAGCTGCTCAGTGGCAGAACTACCTGATAGCATTATAATAAGAGTCACAAAGTCAGCATCACATCTCCTTATTGGTGCATGTACCCATAGCTGAGCCCCCACCTACAGCACCTATTTACAGGATGTCACCATACACCTCATAGTTCATACGATGGTTTTGAAAGTTTTTATGTAAATTAAGCTTTGAAGATTAAATGCTATTTTAAATGACAGGGTATTTATATGATATATATGTATATGTAATTAGACAAATTATATCATTTATGTAAGATTTTAAGTAACAAGCTATTGCACATTTTAGAGGTACTTTCATCACTAAGTCCTCCTTTGTAAAATAAGTCTCTTTTTGCGATGTAAGTAATTCATGATTTCCTGTTTTTCAAATTTCTTCTGTCTTTGCATCTATTAGTTTATTTTAAATTGGGGCATATTTGCCAGTCCTGCTCTGTGGTTAGTAATCTCTGTGTTTCAAATAATTACTAAATCCAGAAGTCTCCTTGGAGTTGGCAGAAATGAAATTTCATGGTGTAAAGTATAGTTTAGTAGCAGGAAAGTCAAAGGGACAATCACTACACCTGTACCTGGAGATGGAAGACCTGATTCCTCGTTCTGATGTAGTCACAGATTAGCCACATAAGCTGGTAAAATTCAAGTGATCTTTCGGTACTCAGTTTCTGCCTGTGAAATAAAATCTTATGGTGGTGTTGTGGGCAAAGAGAAAGGATAGATGTAGAGAACTGATATTTAAAGAACTATTATGTACCAGGCATTGCACTAGGTGCTCAATACCTTTTATGTCAAATTGAATGTTTCCCAATGCTTAGAGTACTGGTTGTGAATGTTGTTTGGTTATAAAGGAACCCGAAAGATGAATCAATGTTGAATCAATGACTGATTAGATACAGGACGTGAACAAACACAAAAGTCGTTGGGATCAACTCATTAGTGTTAAAGAAAGAGAGTGAGCAAGACCAGTAGTCAAAATCTAGAGAGAATCAGTTGACCTTGGCTTTGACTCTAAAACTGACTTTTTAATTTCTTGATACTACTGCAATTAAGTCTCAGATTGGAGGAGAGTAAAGAATTGCCCCATGGGTTTAGACATGATGAACAGTGGGAGAATCTTGAGTGGCAGTTAGATCAGTGTGTGCAATTCCACGATAACTTTGTGAAGATAAGCAAGACCTCTGCATGTCCAAATGTGGCCTGTAAAGAGCCTGGGGAGGAGATAAGGGATAAGAGATTAATAATAAGAGAACATGCATTTGGTGTGGGTGAAAGGGCAGATGAAATTCAGTGATGACTTTTTGTGAAAAGTAAAAGCCAACTCTCTTGAGCAAAGCTGAGAAAGATCCTGAGAAGAAATAGATTGATGAAGAGTAGAAGAGGAGCACGTTTGAGGCCAGGGTTATCAGCAACTGAGAAGAGATGGGGTCAAGACAGGTGGAAGCGTTGTGCTCTTGGAGGGTTGGGGGAAGGAAATGAGAATTAGGATTGTCATCATGTTTGGAAGTGATGGAGAAAGAAATAGGAAATTGAAAGTGATGACAAATCTATATGGTTTGTAGGTGAGTGAGAATGTCTGGCAGCAGTTGTCAGAAGTAGCTGAGGAGGATGGTATTTAGTTTCTGAAACATTTAGTTGAATGTTTAGAGATTGGTTAGTAGAAGTAGGCAGAGGATAGTTCTTCTGAGCGTTTAGCTAGGGCAAGGGAATCAAGATTGTGAAAATAAAAAGAATTAGAAGTCATTGCTGCAAACTTTGTTTCAGGGTAGAATAATTAATCCTGCATATGTCATCACTTTCATTCATACAGTCATTCACCCACCTAGTCAGCAGGTTTTTTTTCAGATTTCTATTTATGTTCTAGGCATTGTGCTGTGCTAGAGATATAAGATCAATAAGAAAGTTTCTATTCCTAAGAGATTTATGACTACTGGAAAGATACAGACATGTATCAGTGACGAACAAAAAGTTATTTCCTGTGTAATTACAGAAGTTTATAGAGAATGACCCACTTCAGGGCCTGTGTATCAGTGGGGCTTCCTAGAGGAGATCACATGCAGGCCGAGTTGGGAGATAAGGCTGTTTGCAGCTGGTTGGGGACAGATGGTTGGAACAAAAAAAGTAACTTATAATAAGTCCTAGATGGGGCACAAATATCCCTGCTTTCTCGGGGGCCTACAGACAGCTCAGAGTCCAGATAACTGAAGTACAGCAAAGCCTGCAGCTAAGCCCCATTTGTGCCAAACTATACGTCACCATAGCCACCAACCATACTGCAACCTAACACAATTTTGGCAACACTGACTTGTCTCTCTAATCCATAGTAAGGTCCATGTGGCACACACACAGGAAACACACACATATGCATACATCATCTCTGAAAAAAAAAAGAGTCTTATCTGTTTAGATAGTAAATCGTCCCAAGCACAACTCCTTCTTGACTTGGGTCATATAATAAAGCCAGGGCAATAGACATTCAGTTATACCACTTTTGTGCAAAGACTGTTCCCAAAGAGGCAAAACGTCTAGTTTCCTCATCCAGACGTGAGTTCTTATGACACGCCTATTCACCTTTCGGTTCCAATAATCTCAGTACCCTGCATTTGGTAGGAATTTAATAAACATTTGTGGAATGAAAGAATGAAGCAATAATCATAATACTGAAGTTCTGAAGGGCAGAGAGGGAAACTGGAATGCTACCTGGTCATAAAATAATAATAGTGATAATAATGTTAATAATAATAATGTTAGTAATAAGTAATAAAAGCTGCAATTTAATGAGTGCTTACTCAATATTATCAGGCAGTAAGCACCAGTTATACATTCTTTTATTTAATCCTTCTCAAAGCACAATTAAGTAAAAAATAGTATCTTCTCCTTGCAAATGAAGACGCAGGCTTAGACATGTTCAGGACACTAACTCAGGATCACCTAGGCCATGAGGTGTGGAACTGTGCTTAGATTCAAAGTGCATCCCCTATTCCTTTCTCCCTACCCACCAGCATCTCTACTGACTGTGTTCTGTGGGTGTTGTCCTGGGGGCCTTGCCCATGTCCTGGCATAAGGATCATTGCATAAAAACAGACAGGTTGTGGGCGCCTAGGTGGCTCAGTCAGTTGAGCGCTGGACTCTCGATTTTGTCTCAGGTCATGATCTCAGGATTGTGAGGTCAGCTTAGGTCATGATCTCACATTCACGAGATGGAGCCCCAGGTCCGGCTCTGTGCTGGGTGTGGAGTCTGCTTAAGATTCTCTCTCTCCTGCTCTCTCTGCCCCTCCCCCATGCTCTCTCTCTCTTTCAAAACAAACACAGAAACAGCAGCAGTAGCAGCAACAACAACAACAACAAACCAGACAGGCTGTAAGGAGCTCACTTGCGTAGACTAGGGTATGGCTTAAGAAGAAAGTAATCCTTCAGCATTATGTCCGATAGAGAAAAGGCATCTTGGTTTTTAGATCCTCTTGTCCTCCCTGTTTCCTTTCTCTGTCTCTCTTTCTCCCATCCTCTCTCTCTCCTACCTTCCCCTTCCCTCCTTCCCTCTCTTTCTTCGTTTCTTCACCTTTTTTACTTGATGGATAATGATTAATAAAAGAAGGCTTTGCTTCTCTCTTCTGTACAAACCTCATCTAAAATTAAAAAGTGATAAAATTAAGAAGTGAAAGGTTGAAAGCCAGTGATCTAGTCCAGCTCCTCTCCTGATTCACATGTGCCATCTGTAGCATCCTTTACCAGGCTCGTTTTATCCTATTCTCAAAATCTGGGGGAGGGGGGTCAAGCGTGACACCCACTACTTTCTTTCTGTGGCACTCTAATCCAGCTCTCATTAATCATTGAAAGTAAGACAACCAGGGATGCCTGGGTGGCTCAGTTGGTTAAGCGTCCGACTTGGGCTCAGGTCATGATCTCCTGGTTGGTGAGTTCGAGCCCTGCATTGGGCTCTGTGCTGACAGCTCAGAGCCTGGAACCTGCTTCGGATTCTGTCTCCTTCTCTCTCTGCCCCTCCCCCACTCTCTCTCTCTCTCTCTCAAAAATAAATTTAAAAAATTAGAAAAAAAGAAAGCAGGATAACCATACTATTAATCTAAACTGTGATACATTTAAAAGTAAAAAGAGGGAGGCACTAAAACTAACTCAATTATGTAATTCTTGAAATGTTTATTGACTGACAAATTGGTCTTAGTAAATTGATGGAATATAAAACAGTTGTATTGAAAAATTATTTCAGAAAATACTTTTCCTTAAAAACAAAACATCTGTAAATTAATACAGGATTTTAAATTCATTTGCATATTGATTATCTGAACATTTAAAAAAATCATGTGGGCTGTCACTCATCAGGGAAATAGAAACCAAAGTCACAATGACACTCATATGAGGACTTTAAGGTACAAACCAGATGAACATAAGGGAAGGGAAGCAAAAATAATATAAAAACAGGGAGGGGGACAAAACAGAAGAGACTCTTAAATATGGAGAACAAACAGAGGGTTGCTGGAGGGGTTGTGGGAGGGGGGATGGGCTAAATGGGTAAGGGGCACTAAGGAATCTACTCCTGAAATCATTGTTGCACTATATGCTAACTAATTTGGATGTAAATTAAAAAAATAAGTTAAAAAAAACACACTGAGATACCACCTCACACTGGTCACGATGGCTAAAATTAACAACTCAGGAAACAACAGATGTTGGCGAGGATGTAGAGAAAGGGGAACCCTTTTGCACTGTTGGTGGGAATGTAAACTGGTGCAGCCACTCTGGAAAACAGTGTGGAGGTTCCTCAAAAAATTAAAACTAGAACTACCCTACGACCCAGCAATTGCACTAGCAGGTTATTTATCCAAAGGATACAAAGCTGCTGATTTGAAGGGGCACATGTACCCCAATGTTTGTTTATGGAAGGGCTATAAATGTCCATCAACAAATGTCCATCAACAGACAAATGGATAAAGAAGTTGTGGTGTACACACACACACACACACACACACACACACACACACTACAATAGTCGGTGTTGAAGAAGAATGAAATCTTGCCATTTGCAACAACGTGGATGGAACTGGAGGGTATTACGCTAAGTGAAATAAGTCAGAGAAAGACAAATGTCATATGATTTCACTGATATGTGGAAGTTGAGAAACCTGACAGATGATCATAGGGAAGGGAAGGAAAAATAGGATAAAAACAGAGAGGGAAGCAAACCATAAGAGACTCTTAAATACAGAGAAGAAACTGAAGGTTGTTGGGGGTGGGGTAAATGGATGATGGGCCTCAAAGAGGGTACTTGTTGGGATGAACAGTGGGTGATATATGTAAGGGATGAATCACTAAATCTACTCCTAATACCAATATTACACTATTTGTTGACTAACTAGAATTTAAATAAAAACTTGAAACAAAAACAAGGAAAATTTTTATTTTGCTGAAATAGTTTGATCAGATATTTTTATTGATTAAAAAAGCTGTAACCAAAACTTAGAGGAGTTATTTACAAAAAGTCCCCTGCCATGAAGGATATGTAGGCAGTTTACAGAGAAGTTCTCTAGAAGCTTGACATTTCTTTTTTATTTTTATTTTTTAATGTTTATTTTATTTTTGAGAGAGAGAGAGACACAGAGCACTAGTGAGCGAGGGGCAGAGAGAGGGAGACACAGGATCCAAAACAGGCTCCAGGCTCCAAGATGTCAGCACAGAGCCCGATGTGGGGCTCAGTCTCACAGACAATGAGATCAGGACCTGAGCTGAAGTTGGATGCTCAACAGATGGAGCCACCCAGGTGCCCCAGAAGCTTGACATTTCTAGTGCTGAATTAATGATGGGCAGAAGAGAGAACAAGTGTATGTTGCCCTGTTAAATGAATTTCTTTTATCCAACATAGGCTTCATCAAAACATTTTTGTAGGGGCGCCTGGGTGGCGCAGTCGGTTAAGCGTCCGACTTCAGCCAGGTCACGATCTCGGGGTCCGGGAGTTCGAGCTCCGCGTCAGGCTCTGGGCTGATGGCTCAGAGCCTGGAGCCTGTTTCCGATTCTGTGTCTCCCTCTCTCTCTCTGCCGCTCCCCCGTTCATGCTCTGTCTCTCTCTGTCCCAAAAATAAATAAACGTTGAAAAAAAAATTAAAAAAAACACATTTTTGTAGTGTTATTACTCTATGTGTATGTGAAAGTACATTTTAGCAACTAGAGATTACCCTGATTTCGATGCGATCATGAATTATTTGCATGGCAAAACCAATTAATTCTAAGTGCACTTCTGCTTCACAGGTTTCTTAATTTGGAAAGAAAATTTACTTTACCAAAATCATCTCTTCCTCCAAATTTACATCCGTATTACCAATGTACTTTGCCACTTGTAAATTGGATACTTCAAGTTAAAAGCCACTTGACTGATTTTTCAATTGAAGCATCTGATGATTACTGGTACGAAATTGGTATCATTTAAATGTTTGCACATTCTTTTATTGTTAATGAAGTCAACACTAATTTTTGGTAATGCATAAAAAACAAAACCCCACAACTCTTAGAATGGAAAATGAGCAAAATTATTGTATAAAAGCAGTCATTTGATTAAATGAAAAGTTAGGTTTCAAAGAATAACATATAAATGCACTTTCTACCACTGGTTATGATAAATTATCATCTTAAAATAACTAGTAACTTAGGAAGTATTTGAGTTGGATTATATGGCATTACTGAAACTCTTTGCTTTGGATCTACAAAATAGAAATTTCATATAGTTCAGTGTAATGAGACCTTAATGCATTGTCAGCAAATTTGTGTTTTCCGGATTTCGTATGACCAGGAATATCACTATGACCTTTATGTGGATGCTAACTGCCAACAAGTTGTATGAAATAGAAATTCAGAACTTAAATTTTAATTAAGCATATAGTTTCATAGGGGTGCCTGGTTGGCTCAGTCAGTTGAGCATCTGACTTCAGCTCAGGTCATGATCTCGTGGTTCACGGGTTCGAGCCTCACATCAGGTTCTGTGCTGACAGCTCAGAGTCTGGAGCCTGCTTCAGATTCTGTGTCTCCCTCACTTTCTGCTCCTCCCCCACTTATACTCTCTCTCTTTCTATCTCAAAATAAACATTAAAAAATCATATAGTTTCATTTTTTTCAGCATATTGTTGCTGACTTTATTACAAAACAAAATAGAATTAAACAGTAAAATAACTAAATAATTGAAGATCAACACTGTACAAAGTTAAAAAAAAAAACAACAACACTGGAACAAGACTGTTCAATTAATTGTTTCGTATTGTTTGGCAGAGAAATGTGGCCTTTGTTTCCTGCATATAGTTATGAAGACCTAACTTATAATTTTCTACTTTCTCCTCTGCACTTGCTAACTGGTGGCATGGTAGTTTTGCACACCTTCCAAGCCAAGCATGAGTGAAGGTATGGCATGTTAGGCCACCAAGTGTCCCACAGCGATAGCAACATACACTGCTTATCTCTGTACCATCTGAGGCTGGACCCAGTTAGCTGCCCTCGGTTGTTGGGGTCCCAAGGTACTTATTTTACCAGTAAGCTTTCTGAATGCTGTTTTATAAATGGAGGTATTGGAAAAGGATGGGGGAAAGAGAGAGAGTCATTCTTGGTCACCTTTCAGATTTAACCACATGTTAAAAGCGAGAATTCTGTTTGCTTACATTTACCTCACAAGTAGTAGATGAGACCATGGCAGAAGCTGGAAATATAAAGTGAAAGTAGGCTCAACCATCCTATCTTATTTCAATGCAACTAGGAATAATAATACTTTGCTTTAAAAAAATGTGGGGTGCCTGGGTGGCTACCAGCTCTGGGTGATGTATGGTATTGTTGAATTACCATATTGTACTCCCACAACTAATATAACATTGTATGTTAACTATATTTGAATTGAAATTAAAAAAAAAAAGAGAGAAATCCAGGACAAATGCTAAACTGGAAAGGACTGCCTTAACAGGTACACCAAGAACTGTCCTATCAAATGAGAATACATGATCATCCTGATTAGAGAGTTACTCATTCACCCATTCCACAACTATTTACTTGGCACTATAAAGTGGATGCACTTTGTTAAGAAATGAAGGTCTGAAGAAATCTGCCTCTCTGTGGCTTTAGTTCCATCTGTGGATCATTATCATATGCATCACCCCCTTATGATAGCCCATTGATCCCTGAAAGATTGCACTCAGGTTCCCCATTCTAGCAGTTCCCAAATGCTTGTGTGCAGAGACATCATCCGAGAAACTTCTTTAGGAAGCACATATCTCCCCAAATGGCTCCCAAGACTCTGATTCTGTAATTTACAGGTGCAGCCAAGAAATCAGCATTAAAAAAAAAAAAACACCTCAAATGCAGTCTGTTCCTTGTTAAGTCTGAAATAAGTATGTTGACTTTCTTTTACTCTTCCTCAAATATCATGTCTTCTGTGCTAGGGCTAATTGGTGGCCATTTTTAGATAAGATTCCTGGATAAAATGGATAACCTGGATAAAATGCAATCCCTCAAAGCAGTGTGAGGGACACAAAGCAGTGTGAACATCCAGAGGGACCACTGCATTCAATGATTCAGGCACTGCATTTCCATCAGCACATCCTAATATGGTCTTCTTTTCATGCATAGAATTGTACTGTGGGCTAATATTGTTCTTATAGCCATCTATGAATAACCATCAAACTATATCTTTCCCATCTTGTACCAAAACACTTGAGTATGATTATCTAGGCAATGGAATATTTATTTAAATGAATTCCACAGTAAGTCTGCTTTCTTTCTGAAAACTCTGAAATATAAAGTCAGTCTGATATGCTCTGTTTCTCCCTTAGCCCTCTTTACCTCCCTCCTTTCCTCTTCCCTTCCAAGAGAGGTTATTCCTGGCAAGGTCTCTGTAAGGGAGTATGATACCACCTGAGAAGCAAAACAGACCCAGATACAAATCATTCTACTCAAGCCTTGGAGTAGCCTTCAAAGAAAAACAAATTCCATACCAGCCAGAAGCTGAGTGGAGGCCAAGAACTGCCAACATATTTGGAAGGCCAAACCCCTACAGAAATATGGTCCCTAACCACCTTCTAGAGAGACCATCAGTTGAGGATGAAAGTGAGCTGAAATTTCATTACTTACAAATCCATCACCGAATTCAATGTTCAGGATTTTATATCCATAGCAGACCTAACTCATCTGCATGAAAATAACACCAAATAAGGCTAATAACACCAATAAAGAAAAAAAACGCTAATTCAGAGCTACCCAGATTTTCCATATACTTAATGTTGCCACAAATTCTTCAATTCCCATTCACAAACATGCATAGTAAGAATTTAAGACATGCAATGTATTGGAATAAAGTAGAGCTATCAACTGGATCCAAATAGTTTGTGGGACATCAGAATCACTGCAATATTTTTCTTATAGACTTGTGAATATGTGACTTTATAGTTAAGCCAAAGTCAGCCCATTGCACTTATGCCTTAGATTTAAATTGAGAACATTGGCAAGTCTCATGGGGAGAAGAAGCAAAACCAATAAACGAGGTTCTGGTTTTCTTGAATATACAACTGTATGGACAGAGGAAGGGAAATGATATCCTGATGGTCATAGAGGCACTAATGCCAAACTCATTCCCTTGAGCATTAACATTGAAAGAAAAAATCAGTTACACTACTTTCCTTTTAACCTACATTACTTCTGTGAAGATAACCTTCAAGTCAAGAACAACATTGCTAAATGTTCAAAAATGTCCTCAGGGCTTTGCCTTGGTCTTTTTCTTAAGAAAAACAGGTTATTTTTCAGTCCTTTGACAGGCTGAAAATTAGATTTAGGAAAGGAATTTTTTTTTATTTTATAGAAAAAATGAATAGTAAATAGGTACTCTTTATTTGATTTCTGCTTACAGACTATCTTTTTAGTAAACTTCATATTTGGCACTAAAAGAAAAAGATATCTTAGTGTCAAAATGCTTGGAGAATGGAGGTGATATCCCTAAAGTGGAAGTCTCTACAAATGGTTTCGATGAAATAGAATACCCATTCTATTCCATTAGGTGTACCAACTCACTCTTCTAGGACTCACTGAGTAGTGAGATCTCGTGTCATTGTCCAGTGCAGTACAGATTTTGTTGTCAAAGGACCCCAACAGGGACTGTAGGTACCATCTAGTTCAACATGCTCAGAAAAGTGAGGTCCAGAGACTGACTTAAGAGCATACGGAAATTAATTCCAGGAAAATGAACATGTGAAAGAATTTCTTGAGTGTTTGGAATAGACTAGAAATTGAATTCTGGTTCATAATGCCAAATTTTTTTCAGCTGAAAGAGGAAAAGGATTATTATCCCATTATCCCTCAGCATTAGCAGAAGTGTATATGAGACACTTTGGCAGTTAGTGTGCAGAAGTGGGGACACAGATACCTGTGAAACACTGTCCTTGGATATCACAGGAAATCACCTCTTCCACACTCACCTCAATGATATGCAAGCACCACTGTCTGCTAGCCCCATTGGTCTTCTGAAATTACTAGAAAATGTGTTGGCCCTTTTCATATTGTGTTTAATGACATCACTCTTCACCTAGTTAATGCCCCAGATCCAAAAGCTGAGTCATCTTGGCCTCTTCCTCTTCTGTCCCCAGCCACATTCCAACAGGACCAAGTCCTAATGATCAACAGACATTCCCTTCCTTCCTTATCACTGAGCTGACCTTAAGCTTCACTTTCTTTACTGTTCTATTATAACAGTTGTTTTTATTTTTGACTGTGCCTCACTTGTCTCCATGCATCAATTTACTGTCCACAATACCTCCAGAGAAATCTTTCTAAAATGTAAATCCAATTCTCATTGTTTACTTGCTCAGAATGCTTCAGTAATTTTACTATCATTTACAGAAATAAGTCTAAACTCAGCATTGCACGTCATGCTGAGTTCTCCATGATCCAACCTCAGTCTCTCTGACTTCTTACCTTTTTTGTTGCTAATCCCTCTCCTTATTTTCTCTACACCATGCCCCATGTCATACTAATATCCATGCCAAGCTCTGTTTCCTTATGTTACAACTTTAGTAATATTGTTCCCTATGCCTACAATACTCCCTCCTTCTTTGGGCATCTCGTCTTGCATAGAAACCTCCATTTGCCTCCCACATCAAGAGTTATCCCATATATAAAGCCTTCACTATGGCCTTCTCACCTGGATGATCCCATACTCTGCCATCCTGTTCACAACAGTTTATTCACACACGTGTCCTTTGCTTATAGAAGTTCTTGATTTTATTTCTGTGGCAAAATACATAACAGATGCACTTCACATGTGTGACATATCTTGGGTACATCTAGAATTCGATCTAGGGGCTATAACCTCTCCCCTTTCTCTTCTACTTAAAATAGCACATAAAATATAAATGATAGATGGTGTATCTCTAATATGGAGATCCTTAAAACAATATAATTGGAAAGTTTCGGTGCTTTAGTAATAAAAGTGTAATTCACCCCAGTGATAATCTCTAAAACCCAGTGCTATGCGATGCTGCAATGGGTCTTTGCTTCTCCATTGCTATAATGTCAGTCTAGTATAGGATCTAGCACATAGTAGGTAATAAAGAAATGTCTGCTGAGTGTGTAAATTAATGAGCTACAGATTGGAGATTTCAACACGAATATTTGGCATTTAAACTTCTGTCAGGAGACATGATTTCAAATAAGTTTTATATAAATTAATCCATAATGACTGAACTATTCTAATGAAGACTATTTTTTAATTTTACTTTCTTTGGAAATATGCACTAAAATGTCAAAATATATCAATTATTTAACTACTTATGTCCCTTCTTTATATATTGCTAACCATAATACACTGCATCAAAAATAAGTGAAATGTAGGGCACCTGGATGGCTCAGTCAGTTAAGCATCTGACTTAGACTCAGGTCATGATCTCATGGTTCGTGAGTTTGAGCCCTGCATTGGGCTCTGTGCTGACAGCGTGGAGCCTGGAGCCTGCTTCAGATTCTGTGTCTCCATGTCTCTCTCTCTGCTCCTCCCCTGGTCGTACTCTGCCTCTCTCCCTCTCAAAAATAAATAAACATTAAAAAAAAAAAGAAAACACTTGTGCTTTAAAAAAATAATAAGTGAAATGTATAAGTCAAGTTGAAGATAAAGGGAACTGTTTGTATTTCCAATTAAATACTTCTTTAAAGTCACTCAGTCCTTCCTTTTTAGTTCAATCCCCACTCCCTGCTCCTTAAACACACCCCGCCCCCCCCCATCCCCACACACAAAACATCATTTAGCAGGGAAAGGTTGTGAAAGAAGTTGAAATCTGGAGACAGTTCATATATGTTATAGGTCGTAGAACAGGAGAGGAAAGGGGACAAATGAACACAGAATCAACTTTGGGGAGATGATACTAGAAGTGAAAAAATAAAAAGAGGCAATTCTGTGAGCTAATCACAAAATGAATGCTTTTATCACGTAGCATTTGGTGCGCCACAAATGAATTCAAAATTTAATGGTTTAAAACAACTATTATTTTAACACTTTAATGATTTTTGGGTCAGCATTTTGGTATGGGTTCTGCTGACAATCTGCTGCTATAGGCTGGACTCGACTCATCTCACTGAGAGTATCTTCAGGTGTCTGGGATTGGCTATATGCTGGCTATAAGTTAGGGAATATTGGCTCTCTTCCAAATGGTCACTTGTCATTTGACAGGACAGATCAGGCTTTTTCTCATGTCATGGCAAGCTACCAAAAGCAAGAGTGGAAACAAGATCTCTTGAGTTCTAAGCTTGACCTGACTCGGTTCACTTGTGTTGCCTTCTATTAGCCAAAGCAGCTAATGAGGACAGATTCAAAGGGTGGAGAAGCAGACTATTCCTCTTGATGGGATGGGTGGTAAAGTAACATTGCTGAGGGGTATGCCTGCATGAATGAAAATATTCTGTGGTCATTTTTTGCATTTTACCAGCGATCTGAAGTTGGATTTTGATAGATCTGAGAGCAGTTCCAACCTGAAGATCCCAGGGAGTTTGTTCTTTCACAGACATCTTTGAACCCAAACGTAAAAGTTAAAATTGGAAAAGAAAAGAAAGAAATTGATAAAATGACTTATTTAGATAGCTTTGCTTCTTTAATTCCAGTCTCTATGTCCTTTAGGGCTTTTTGTACTTTTGTTTCACCAGCTTCCATGATCGTCAGTATAGCACTAACAGAAGTGCAAATAGCAGATAATCTTCTCAGTTTTGATCTTAGGGGGAAGCATTTGGTCTTTTATCATTAAGTATAATATTGACTGCAGGTGTTTCGTAGATGGACTTTATTAAGTTAAAACTTTCCTTCTATTGCCATTTTGCTAGGATTTTTTTAATATCATGAATGGGTATGGGACTTTGTCAATGTTTTTTTTTTTTTTTTAGTATAAATTGAGGCAATAATATGCTTTTTTCCTTTTATCTGTTAATGTAGTGAGGGTTATTGGTGGCCTTTTATAGATTCATCCAATCTTTCATTTCTGGAATAAACTGTTCTCTGTTATGATGTGTTATCTTTTTATCTATTGTTGGATTTGATTTGCCAATATTTTCTTATGTGTTTTTGCATCTAACTTCATGAGGAATATTAGTATGTGATTTTCCTATGAACTATGTCTGGTTTTGGTATCAATTAATTTTTGTTACCAATTTTGATAAAATAATTAAGAAATGTTCCTCCCTCTTCTACTTTCTAAAATAATTTGCATAAGATTGGCATTATTTCTTCAATAAATATTTGAAATAATTCACCAATCAAGCCATCTTAGCCTTTAGAACTCTTTAAGGGAAAGGAAAACAAAAATTTTAATTGAGGTATAATTGACATACATTATATTAGTTTTGGATGTACAACATAATGATTCAATATTTGGGGGCACCTGGCTGGCTCAGTTGGTTAAGCGTCAGACTTCGGCTCAGGTCTGATCTTACCATTAGTGAGTTCAAGTCCCGTATCAGGCACTGTGCTGACAGCTCAGAGCCTGGAGCCTACTTTGGATTCTGTGTCTCCCTCTCTCTGACCCTCTCCTGCTCACACTCTGTGTCTCTCTCTTGCAAAAATGAAAAAAAATAATGATTCAATATTTGTATGTATTGTGAAATGATTACCACAATAAGTATAGTTAACATCTATCACTATACATAATGACAGAATTTTTCTCGTGATGAGAGCTTTTAAGATCTACTCTCTTGGCAACTTTCAAATATGAAATATAGTATTATTAACTGTAGTCACCATGCTGTCTGTAAATTACATCCCTATGAATTATTTATTTTATAACTGGATGAGAGGAATTTTTTCATTATAGGGTTTTTTTTTAATGTTTATTTTTGAGAGAGACAGAGACAGAGAGACAGGAAGAGAGAGAGAGAGAGAGCATGAGCATGGGAGGGGCAGAGAGAGAGGGAGACAGAGAACCTGAAGCAGGCTCTGTGCTGTCAGCACAAAGCCCAATGTGGGGCTCAAACCCATGAACTGTGAGATCATGACCTGAGCTGAAGTCAGAGGCTCTACTGAGCCACCCAGGTGCCCCCATTATAGTTTTAATAGCCATAAGGCTATTCAAGTTTTTATTTCCTCTTTGGTCAGTTTTGGTAATTTGTCTGTTTCAAAGAATGTGTTAATTTTTTATCTAAACTTACAAATTATGTGGCATATATTTGTTTTAATAATTCCTTATTATAATTTTACGATCCATAGGTTTTGTAGGAATGTTGCCCTTTCATTCTTGATATTGGTAATTTGTGTTTTTCTTTCTTTTTTTCATTAATCTTAACTGTACCTTTATGAATTTCATTAATCTTTTCAAAGAACCAGGTTTTGGTTTTATTAATTTTTGTAATTGTTTATTATCCATTTCATTGGTTTACATTCTATTATTTCCTTCCTTCTTCTAACTCTGAGTGTAATTCGCACTGCTTTTTCTAGTTTAAGGTGGAAGGTATAAGGATCATTGATTTTAGACACTTATAATTTTCTGATATAAGCATTTAAAATTATAAATTTCTCTCTAAGCATTATTTTAGCTTTAACCCACAAATTTTTTTTAATTTTTTTAACGTTTATTTTTGAGACAGAGAGAGACAGAGCATGAATGGGGGAGGGTCAGAGAGAGAGGGAGACACAGAATTTGAAACAGGCTCCAGGCTCTCAGCCATCAGCACAGAGCCCGACGCGGGGCTCGAATTCACAGACCGTGAGATCATGACCTGAGCCGAAGTCTGACGCTTAACCGACTGAACCACCCAGGTGCCCCTAACCCACAAACTTTAATGTGGTGTGATTTCATCTCAATTCAGTTCCAAATATTTTCTAATATCCCTAGTTATATCTTCTTTAATACATGGGTTATTTAAAATTGTGTTCATTTTTAGGGGCACCTGGGTGGTTCAGTCAGTTGAGCATCCAACTTTGGCTCAGGTCACGATGTCACGGTCTGTGAGTTCGAGTCCTGCGTCAGGCTCTGTGCTGACAGCTCAGAACCTGGAGCCTGCTTCTGATTCTGTGTCTCCCTCTCTCTCTGCCCCTCCCCTGCTCATGCTCTGTCTCTCTCTGTCTCAAAAATAAATAAAAACATTAAAAAAATTTTAAATTGTGTTTATTTTCAAATAATTTGGAATTTTACAATGCATTTTATTATTGATTTTAATTTAATGCCATTGTTGTTAACAAGCATATTCTATATAATTATAGTCCTTTTAGATTTATTGACACTTGTTTTATTGATCAACACATAGTTTGTAAATGTCCATGTGCCCTTGATAGTGATCTGTGCATTTTGCTGATGTTGTGGGGAATGTTCTATAAGTAATAATTAGGTCAAATTGGTTGATAGTGATATGCCAACTAATCCTTGCTGATTTTGTCTACTTATTCTATCAATTACTCGGAAAAAAATTTTTCTTTTTCTTCATCTATTTTGAACCTCTATTGTTTGGTGTATGCACATGTGAAAAATTGTTATATCTTCTTTATCATTACAAAATATTCTTCCCTTATATTCTTTTTTGTTCTTAAATGTATTTTGTTAGCTATTAATATAGCTACTCCAAATTCCTTTAGATTATTGAGAACATGGTATGTATTTTCAATCATTTTACTTATGACCTGTGTCTATATATTTAAAGTGTGTTTCTTCTAGAGAGAATATAGTTAATTAAGTCTTGCCGTTTAAAAAAAAAAATCTAGTCTGATAATCCCTGCCTTTCACTTGTAGTGTTTAGATTATTTACATCTAGTATAATTATTAACAGGGTTTCATTTAAATCTGTCATCTTGCTATTTGTTTTCTATTCGTCCAGTCATTTTTTTCTCTAATTCCTCATTCTCTTCCTTCTTTTGGGTTTATCCATTTTTTTCTATTTTTGTCATGTATTTTATTTTCTACATGTTATAAACATGTTTTTATTTTAATTAGTTGATTATATATTTTTTAATTAGGAAAGATAAAAATTATTTAATACTTAATCACATATTTACTATTTCTAGCTCTTTACATTCCTTGCTATAGATATGTTTCCATCTGTTATTATTTTCCTTTTACTGAAAGAACTCCCTTTAACATTTCCTGTAGAGCACGTCTGCTGGCTACGGTTTCATAGCTTTTTCTTGGCCTGATTTTCCTTGCATTTTAGGAGGACATTTCCAGAATGACATTTTTCCTTTCTTTCAGCACTTTAAAGATCTTCTGGCTTGCACAGTTTAATTCAAGATGTCTGTAGTCATTCTTATCTTTGTTCTTTTCCACAAGATGTGCTTGTTTTTCTCTGACTTTTATCAGCAGTTTAATTGTAAGATGCCCGGATGTAGTCTTCTTTTTATCCTGTATAAGACTTATTGAGATTTTTAGAATTGCTATGGATTTATAAACTATAGGTTTATAGTTTTCATTTGGAAAATTTTCAGCTACTCCTCAGACTATGTTCTCTTCTCCTCCTTTGCCCCATTTTTCAAGATTACCATTACATGGATGTTAGACTAGATATTTTCCCAGGTTACTGAAGCTCTATTAATTTCGTTTTAATGTTTTAGTTTGTGCTTTAATTTGAATAGTATCTTCTGTGTATTAAAACTCACTGATATTTTCTTTTGAGTGTCTATTCTATTGTTAATGCCCATCAGTTAAATTTTCACTTCAGATTATATTTTTAAAGTCCTCATCTGCTAATTGTATCATCTCTATAGTTTCTGAGTCTGTTTCTTTCTAGTGATTTTTCTCTTGGATGTGGATTATATTCTCCTGTTGTTTTAGCCTCACCCCTGATCTAGAAATATTTTTATTAGATTGTAGACATTGTCAATGCTACATTGGTGAGTATATGGATTGTCTTGTCTTCTTTTTAAGAGCGTTGCATTTTGTTCTGGTGGGCAGTTTAGTTACTTGTAGACATCTCGATCTTTTCAAGTCCTGTTTTTACGCTTAATGAGGGCTACTTTAATGTTGTTTTAGACTTCCTACTTAAGAATGACTATTCTGGCATCTCTACAGAATTTCTCAAATGTTGAAGAAATCTTTACACTATGGAAATTTGTACATAAATGTCTCATGAATAACATCTGGGAATGATTCAAATCTCCAGTCATTTTTTGCCCAGATGCATTGAACTCCACACTAAGTATGTATGGCTTAGTATTCAGCCAAAGGTTTAAGAGAACCCTTAAGGAGAGGTCTTGAGCTCTTCCATGGATTTCTTCCTTCTTTCCAATACTTTTCTCCTCAAATTGCCATTGTCTCAGGTTCTATGGACTTCTATCTCTGTCTCCTCAAGCTAGCAATACACCTGTGCTCTGCCTGAGAGCCTTCTCTTTATACTACAATACAGATGTACCTCTAAATAGAGAGTCAAGGAAAGCATAGGGAGTCTGCCTTGTTTGTTTTCCTTTCTTTCAGGGATGCCAGTGCTCTATTTCTTGCTATCTCAATGTCTGTGAATAATTATGATACAGGTGCTTTCCAATATTCTCACTGTTTATGGCAGGGGGACAACACCAGGCCTAGTTACTCTATCATGATAAGATCTTTATTTGAGTTAGATTTTCAGTGACATTTTTTAGGAATTTTGGCACACCGTTTCTTTGCAGACAATAAGAATTTAACTTTACAGAAAAAAAAACCCTACTTATTTAAATATATTTCTAAGATAATAATGCCCTCAGTGAAATGGTATATGTACTGTTGAAGTACTATTTCAGGAAAGCTGGCAATTCCCGAGATTATGTATAGAATTCTTCTATTTTCAGATTTTCTTTGAATCTGTTATCTTGATTATGATGTGAACTTATTAGTCTTGAGAAAATTATTTACTAGGGTGATCTTTATACTTCTTTATGGTTTTTTACTCCATCCCCCAATCATCTCCATCTGCCAAATTTTAATATTCTGCTCTTAACAGTTCCTATGACCTGATAATACTCTTATTACCACTCTTGCCGCCTCCATTCTCCATAACACTTCTTTTTCATTTGACTTCTGGGGCACCATACTCTTCTGAGGTTGCTTACTGACCACTTAGTGTTTTCTGTGGGCTCATTCTCTTCCCAAACTTTAAGTTGTTACTCAGGGTTCAGCCCTGTGTGCTCTTTTCTTCTGACTCCGTGTTCATTCTTTAGGTGATCTCAATCATTGCAATGCCTTTAATACCATTTATAAGCCTATGGATCCCAAAGATATCTCTCCAATTAAGATGACTCTCCTGAGCTTCAGATCCTTAAATGCAATTTTTTTTTCAGAAATCACCATTTGGATTACTATGTTTAGAAAGTAAATTTGCCCCATATATCACTATTGTTACCCTCTACTAATCTGTTCCTCATCCAATTGTTTCGACTCACCTGCTCAAGCCATCAGCATAACAATCATCCTTCACATTACCTCCTTCCTCATCCTTCTCAGCCATAAGCTAGTTTTGCCAATTTTACCTTCAAAACCTTTGTTTACTCTTCTCCATCTCTACCACCACTCTTCTTTCTGTCTTATCTCTTTAAAAATTTTTTTTAATATTTATTTATTATTTTTGAGAGAGAGAGAGTGTGTGAGCGGGGGTGAGGGGCAAAGAGAGAGAGACACACACAGAATCCAAAGCAGGCTCCAAGCTGGAGCTGTCGGCACAGCCGACAGCCGTATTCCATGTTCTGACGCTCAATGGACTGAGCCACCCAGGCGCCCCTCTGTCTTATCTCACTTTCAACCCACTCATCATCTTTAATCTGTTCTCCAATCACTAGTTCCAACGATCCAATTTTTTTAAATATACTTTTATTTTAAGGACAAAGTTAATTTTAAAATATAAAATATAAGTAAAGTCACAACCTTTCTTAAAAACTTTTCATAAGTACACTTTGACTATAAAACAAGATACGTAACATGGTGTTTTGCACTAAAATTTTGACCATTTAGGGCAATTTTCAATTCAAGAATTTGGCAAATGCTTTGCATTTTCTTCACTTTATTAATGTCTGTTATCTTCTACATCTCAGACTAAGTGAGACATCCTAAAAGATACCATTTGCATTACTCAAGGATCTCCAGAGAGACAAAACCAATAGGATGTGTCCATTTATATAAATATACATATATATGGGAGAGAGGGAGTGAGAGAAAGAAAGAGAGAGAAATTATAAGGAATTGGCTCATGTGACTGTGGAGGCTGACAGGTTCCAAGATTGGCAGTTGGCAGGCTGGAAACCTAGGAGAACTAGTGGTGTGGTTCTGGCACAGAAGTCGGCAGTCATGAGACCCAGGAAGAGCCGATGTTTCACTTTGGGTCAGAAGACAGGAAAAAACTCATGTCCTACTTAGAAGATGGTCAGACAGGAGGAGTGTTCTCTTACTCAAACTTTTTGTTCTATTCAGGCCTTCAACTGATTGGATGAAGCCCATCCACATTAGGGAGAGCAATCTGCCTTATTCATTAGTCTATGAACTCAAATGTTAATCTCATGTAGAAACATCCCCACAGACATGACCAGAGTAGTATTTAATCAAGTATGTAGGCACTCATGGCCTACTCAAGTTGACGTATGATATTAACCATCACACCATTTATGACAAAATTAAGTCTTACTCTGCCATTTGTTTTCTTTATTGTACATATTACCGTTTTATTTACTTGTTTGTTTAGGTGTTTATGGGTTTGTTTAATGTATGTTTGTAAATTCTATGAGGGCAGAGCTTCTGTTTTGTTTACTATTGCACATTTAATGCCTAATGCAACATCTAACTATCTTTAAGATTAAAATTCTAAATAGTGTTTAGTATAGATGCTTACATCTAATATAGACACAGCATTAAATTTTTCTACCTGCTGTTGTGTATTATACTATAATATTAACACCTAGTTGGTATTTTTAATAAATTCTATGGCAATAGGTGAATTCATGAAGTCAAGTTGTTTTTTTAATAATGCTTTTTGGTGTTTATTTTAAAAAACTTAATAATTTTGAGAGAGAGACTACAGAAGCAGGGAGGGGCAGAGAGAGAGGGAGGCTGAGAGAATCCCAAGCAGGCTTTGGGCTATCAGCACAGAGCCTGATGCGGGGCTCAATCTCATGAACTGTGAGACCAGGACCTGAGCCGAAACCAAGCATTGGGAGCTGAACAGACTGAGCCACTTAGGCACCCTTTAAGCTATTTGTTGTTTTTTTGTTTTTTAAAATCCTTGTCTCTTTGAACTTCCATAGCTGCAGTGAATTTTAAAAGCTTAAATCAATGATGTGTGTTTTAAACACCTATAAATTTTTTTTCATATATCACTGCCTTTAATATTATTCTTTAAGAGGACTGGAAAGATTTTTATGTAGAATATGTAAATGTAGCTGAAGAAAATGATGTATGGTTAGAATTTTGTATGCCCAAGTGAGTGTCAAAGGAACTCAATGGCTTCATTATTCTCTTAAGGATATTAGTATAAAATATGGTCCCATCTCTACCAACACATTAGTACTAGTTGTGGAGCACCTTGTGGTTTGCTCCATTCACCCAAGACTGTGGGAGTGGCAATAATGGTGCTCGTGATTGCTGACTGCACACCTCCATCATGAGGACACACCGTGGCCAACAGAGCCATACAGAATTTGAAGGGCTGACCCGTTCAATGTCAGCAACTTTCAAAGGACCAAACCAGGAAGTTTGGCTTTTCTCTTGGCAGACCTTTACAACACTCTGTGTGTGTGTGTATGTGCATGTGCATGTGCATGTGTGTGTGTGTGTGGACACATGCACATGCTGCACATGTATGTAAAATGTGCAAAATTATTTCTTGAACAAATAATTTTTTACTTATAAAAATTAAAGAGGAAAACATGGTCTGAGTGACCTTGATTTTTTATTTTTCATTTCAAAGGCATTTATGGACCTTGGCTCATGTCAACTCCTGGTGAATATGCCCTGATCACAGGCATAGTCAATTTTTTACAAAAATGTTTTGGATCTTTCAAACTTGATATTGATAACTGAAACTGAGCAGAGAGACATTAGCATCTGGTTTTGATGAATGTGGTCTGCTAGCACTTTAAAGGAAAAGCATTTAGGAAAAGACTGGAAATTCCTGCTCAGAAAATCAAAGTCCAATACAGTTTTTCAATACCTGATACTTGTATGTTACAAGTGACCTTGGAGACTTTATTCCACCAGTTCCACATATTTTTTACATTATAGCATTATAGCATTATGCTTCATTTTAGGGTATGTTTAGGTTTTTGTTTTAGGGTATTTTTTGTATACTTGTTTGCTTTTCTACCATATGTACAAAATAATGTCTTGCTTAGAGAAAAATCAGATACTCTCATTTAAAAATAAGACAAATTCGTTCTCTGCACCATAGGAAAATACTTGCTACCAAAATCAAAATGATTTCTATCATTTTGTATTAAACTGGCAGAAAGACACCATGTGCAGCACAACATACTGGGGGGTTTACCAGATTATAACATCCTCTGGTAAACTACAATTTTCTAGGGACAGTAACCATGTCTTTTGTATTATTATATATTTCTAAGTATGTCTAGATCAAGGTCCTGCAAATTACAGATCTTCAAATCAGAAAAATTAAGAAACGAATGCTTCTTGAAACACTTGTCTTTTAGAAATTTAACTCCAAATATGCTGAATAATTATCTTAATAAAATAATTATTTTAATTTCTGCGGGCTTCTATCTAGTTCTACAGTCATCCAAGTACTGGATTCTCTCCTCTTCCTCTGTGTTATTCTGCCTAAAATCAACACTCTCAAAGCAGAAAAGGAGGAACAAGAATAAAAGCCAATGTTTAATCTTATGTGTATTACTTTTTTTTCTGAAATAGTCTGGTAAAGGACTGTTTTGAGAAAGCAATTAAATGAGGCTAAAATGAGGCTTGGGGATTATCAATAGCCATCATTTCTTAGTGTTGTCCCTGTTCTACATCAAAAGAGATCACCAAGAAAGCGTTTACCAGAGACCGTTTGCATTGGCTGTGCTAAGGAAATTACTGTACTCAGCATGAGGAGGACAAAAATCATTTGTGCATGCAAAATACCTACCTGCTTTATGATTAAAGTATTTATCTTTCTACTTTTGTAATGAAAGTCATGGGATAACTTGAATCTATGTAAAATATTATGGTTCCAATGTCGAGTGCTGTAACAAAATGACCTTTTCTCTGTATTTCCACTAATTGGCTTTTAAGATGCTTTTGATGTGGCTGAAAAGGTCAAAGATCAATGAGTGGCTTGTTAGTCTGAATCGTTTATTTTATCAGAAAAAAAAGCACAAGCTATTGAAAAAAAATAGAATTTTGAAAGAAATACACAGGCTATCTGCCTTTGGCAGGCTCCACAACTTTTCTTTGGCTCCTCCAAGCATGGGATGGTCTAATCAGGGGATTATCAAGTAGACTGAAGAACTATAACAAAGTTTTGTGCTGCAGTAAATATTTGTAAAGCAAAACTTTGGAAAAATCCATGATACATTTTCTGTTACTGATTTGAGAAATCCAAGGTATTCCTGAAATGATGCGGTATCAAATTGCCTAAAGAAACATGGGTCACATTGTCATTAGGCAATGCTATTATAGATTTCAAGAAATGAATCAAATTTGCGCTATAAGAGGAAAGGTGAATGGAGAGTTTACATAGAACATTGACATAAAAGGTTATGCAATTTGTAACTTAGAAAATATCAAATCTCTAATATCATGATTTGATCCATGGAGGAAATAACAAATACAACTGGACTTCTTAGAACACTATGTTTAAATTTTTATAAAAATGAAGGACACAATTTTTGTTATTGCCAAGAAGCAACTCATATGTAAACAACTGATTAAATTCAGGGAAAACTGTGCTCATTATGTTTAAAGGAGAGAGATAGGCAATGTTCTGCCTGCGTACTAGTTTGTGCTTAAATTAAGCAATAATCATGGAGTTTCAGGCCATGTAAGGGGAGCCTAATGACTGATTAGAAATAGTTTTTAGCCTAAAGCAAGACATTGGGTCATTAACCCTTAATGATCATGTATTCAAAAGAAATGCTATAGGTCCTTAGTTCTCTTAAATAACACCCAGAGACTGAAAGGTATGTTTGACTGCAGGTGATGTTTTAATGGTTACAGCTAAGCAAGTGGAATTCACCTGGTAATGTGGAGTTTAATGTCTTAGGTTAGTGCACAAAAAGAAATGGCAAAAGTGCCATGCTGTCACTACAATGGCAATATCTCAGGTAAAATTTTATTTCCTTTGCTATTCATTTATTTATTCCTATTTATTCCTCTTATTTTATCTTAAATAATTTATTTATTTATTGTCAACTGCTTATTCATTTATCTAATAGATGCTGTTGAACACCCACTCAATGATCAGGCCTTCAGTGGATGCTGGGGGAAAATGATGGGAACAGAGACATGTAAAAATGCCATTGTTGGGGTAAAGGATTTACAGGCTGCTTTCTGAGTCAATGGAAGGGTGGGCAACCCAGGGTTGGGAGGAGTTGGGAGGAGTTGGGGAGAACATAAAGTCTATAACTCAACTAACATGATAAGTAAGACTTAATCATGCTAATCTGGTTGCAGGGACAGCATAGAGAGAGAAGGGGGGGGTGGGGGGCTCAAAGAAGCTAGAGAAAAAGTCTTCAACCTACTCCCAGAGTATGATTACCACTAGGCTGACTGTTTTAATTTTTAAATTTGCTCCGTAATGTGATTGACAGATTATTTCTTATCCCTGTGTGGTTAAATAGTCGCAGTGGCTATGAACTTTAAACAGATCAACAATTCTATGGTACTTAATCTAAAATATATTTGGAGAAAATCCTAGTAGACCTTCACACTTAGCATTGGGTGAATCTCTCCATCCCCCAAACCCATTTCCTCTGAACTCTGGTTGGGAAATCTTTTTTTAGCATGCAGACAGACTACATAATCTTTTGCTTAACATGTGCAGCAATCATTCATTTATCACAAGCTGTGGGCATTTTATTTTAGTTTACATCAGGAAGTCTAATTTAGGCTTAGCAGTTCATTAAGACAATTATTTTTGAACTGGTTATTTGGCTTTTCTTCTCACAGTAGAGATTGCCTTTTTATTTATTTTATAGCTATTTTCTTTATGAGATAATGGAAAAATAAATTAGGAAAGTGAAGTGTAGACCAGTGGGGATGATATCCCTCAGATAGACTAAATTCAGTTTCCCGATGCCCCAGACACTAAGGCTCCCACCTCTGAGAAAAGCTTCGAGACAAATACTGCTTGTTACCTGGGATTGTTCCAAAGGAAAAGGTGGAGATATTTGTAAAGACCTAAGGTCCCTGTTTTATGCTTCTTAAAATTTTAAACCAATGACAACTTTCTTCAATTCTGTCCTCCTTCAATTATTTCCTCCTTAAGAAGAGTTAAAAAAAATTTTTTAATGTTTATTTATTTATTTTGAGAGAGAGAGAGAGCAAGTCAGGGAGGGCCAGGGAGAGAAGGAGAGAGAGAATCTCAAGCAGGCTCTGTGCTGTCAGCACAGGACTTTATGTGGGGGTCTCTATTCCATGAACTGTGAGATCATGACCTGAACTGAAACCAAGAGCTGGACACTTAACCAACTGAGATACACCGGTGTCCCAAGAAGTTTTTTTTTTTTAATTTTTTTTTTTAATGTTTATTTATTTTTGAGACAGAGAGAGACAGAGCATGAACGGGGGAGGGTCAGAGAGAGGGAGACACAGAATCTGAAACAGGCTCCAGGCTCTGAGCTGTCAGCACAGAGCCCGATGCGGGGCTCGAACTCACGGATCGCGAGATCGTGACCTGAGCCGAAGTCGGACGCTTAACTGACTGAGCCATCCAGGCGCCCCGAGAAGTTTTTTTTTTAAATGCATAAAGTAATTGCATAGTACAATGTTAAATTAAATACATAGGCCATAGTGGTGTATTCATTATGATATTGATTATGTTTCTGCATCCGTACATGCACCGAATAGCTATAAATTGGCCTACAGTCAATTTGATCTCACTTTAAAAATACCTCTCTGCATAACCAAATTTTAGACAATGGAAATATATTATGTTTATAGCCCAAAGAATAATTATTTTTATATTAACACACTCCTCTCCTTAGTTGTTTCCTTATAAAGTCTTTGCTACAGTGCTTCTTTTTTATGTATTTCTTTAGGGTAATAACTGATTTACAGTCCCATAGTGAACACTGAAAGTTTATTCAAATTTCAAGAAAATTCTGAGAGCCTTCATAAGTTCTGATAGTCTTTTTGAAAAAAAAAAATCCTCTTGCTAAAAAAAAAATTTAAAAAAGCCCAGCTATCCTGGATGTCTGTAATCCCTCTGGTAACACATTAATTTAGAATATGTATTTTATAACATTTCTTAACTTTCTCTGAGTGGCAGAATCTTTTGCCAAATCAAGTGTTATGATGACCTTCAATGTATACAGCAGCCAAAAGTACAGTCATGTGGCTGACAGGGCAGTTTTCTCTCCTGGCCTGTCTCCCACCTCCACTCCAGCCCCACTCCTACTGAGGCTCTCAGAACACTATTGGAAAGCCCCTGATTGTGAATCATCCATAACTTGCTCCTTGAGTTTTTTTCAGTTTAGAAAATTTAACCTAAATCATGCAGTCCAAAGGGCTTTTAAAAGTTGCCAAATTTGAATATTCTCAGGATTATTGTTCTTGATTGCTTTTTCTGATTCCTTATAAACAATTTTAAGACACTACTCTTCTGCAATCAAAGGTTTGCAGAAGATACCAAATGTATTTCCCACTAGCTGAGATTGAAAGAATATCTTTTAAACTACTCTCAGCAAGTATTACATGTGTCTGCCAGTCTTGTGTGTGTCCTTGGATGCAAACCCCTAAAACATGCTATGGAATGAGCTCCAGGAATAAGAAGGGGTTAGGTCAATCACATTTCCCTCCTGACAACGTTTGCCTTTGCTGCCATCCCTTTTGCCCTCCAGAATCAGGTGAGAGAAGTAACAGTGAGTCACTTCTGAAAGAGAGCAGGCAATCCAATACTTGAAAGATATCCTATGATCGTACTTTTTGGTGTCCAATGGAAGAGAATATGACTTAAGATAATTCTTCTCACAGGCACACTGGGTGAGGACAGAACATGTGTTTGAATCATATTTTTAGCCAGATACCTCTCAGAACTCTAGATCTCCTTGGGAGTAAAAAGTGATCTTTATGAACCTCTGTAATTCCAGTACAAGGGCTACTAAAAATATATTTTGAATCAGTGAATGGGTTAATGTGTATAAGGTAAAGGGTACCACCTATTGACTTTTTAATAAAACCATATGGTTAAATACATGAATAAAATAGCACCTGTTTTGTTTCGTTTTGTTTTTTGATCATGGTCAAGGAATCCCTACAACTAATCTTGGTCTGGAAATGCCAATTTCCTAAATTTGAGATGGCAGGTCATATTTGCCCATTCTTAAAATAAACACCTATTTATTATAATAAATACCTACATATTATAAATTGTCACCAAATCTCAGGTTCTCTGGTACTCTGTTAAAATAGGTCAGACTTAGTGAGTTACAGTAGTTCTAGAACTTAAATTGTGAGGAGACTTTTGCACAAAACTAGGTTTTCTAGAAGAGGGATGTTAGACTGAAGACTTCTGTTACGGACTGACGGATTCCAGGAAGGAAGAAAGCCAAGGATGTTCCATTTAATTAAAAACAAATTGAACTGATATCCTAAAATAAAATACTTGGCAACCCACACTCCAAGTAGATTATGATTTGCAGGTAAACACGCCATGTTATGCTGCTTATATGTCCCTGCTGACAGAAAATACTGCTGCGTCGGTCACCTGGCATAATTTGCTGTCCACAGTTGCTTGGTAGAGAAGCAATTACTGTAAATGATTTTTTGAGACTCTTTTTAGCATTTCAGGAAAAGCCAACTGAATAGCTGGATAACCATTAAATTCTTATGTAAGTAGGAATGAGTGCTCTTTCAGACAAACGTAGTTCACTGCTACATCATGCTCCAGCTAGGGGAACCGTGAAAGAGTTAATGCTTATCCAAAAGTGCCTTTATTTCCATAGAGGAAATAACCAATGGGGAAAATCTAGCTGCCCGAGTAATGGGAAAAATACACAGGGGCCACGAAACCTTTAAGATCAGACATTGTAGCATCTGTTAACTAATGTGGAATGACAGGGAACTTCTGTGAAAGTGTATGTTTGAGAATATAAATAGTAGAATACTGTAATTCATTACAATTACACTGTAGAGAATAAAAATGAAAGGAATTCTTCTTGACTGAAAGCGTGGAATGTTCCTATATCAATTCTAATAAGGAGACATTGTGACTGTTTCAAGACCTACCCATAAATCAGAAAAAGGAGCCTCTACCAGTCTGGCTGTATACAGTCTAAAATATAATACACAGACCTCCTTTCTGTGTTAACCCGTGACGATACAGCAAGCTAACAGCACCAACATACCAAAGTGTTACAGTTTGCCGGTGTGCAAATGATTGAAAACTGTTTTGCCATGAATCATAGCTTTTCACCCTATTGGACTGTCACTGAAAACAATATAAGTATCTTTACAATCTCTTTTTGTCAGAGAGTAGAATGTGGGGAGCCTTCGTGTTTTAGTCTAGTTGGTGGCCAGATCTGATAAAAAAAAAAAAGTCACTATAACAAATTAAAGAAAGAAAATCCTTTAGTAGACTGTAATGACTTTGTGCTCTAATTCTGCAGGCACTAGGATGTCAAAGGCATACCTTCCCCTGCAGCCATATATGGCCTGAGGGCCATTGGGCATTTTCTTTTTTTTTTTTTAAGATGAATGTTCTGGTATGAGCATGCTCATAGAATCCAGTGACGTTCTTACTCAGGGTGGTCTGTAAATATTCTAAATCTTTGCTTACTATATAAAATTACAAGAAAGTGTTATCTTGCATCACTCACAAGCACTAGATTCCTTAAGCTATGCAAACCCTACTAAGAAATCATTCCCTTAAAAAAAAAAAATAAAATGGTTCTTTCCCCCACCCCCCTGCATTTAGCTAGGGACTATCTTTTGGCTGTCTATATTCTGGTTTATATAAAAGCATATAATGTTATAAGTCAAGAATATCACAAAGCTTTTGCTTTAAAATACATGGAAAGATCAGTTTTCTACGTGTCGTTTAGTCCGTGTCTCCCTGTCCATTTCTTTGCTTTTCTCTCTGGCTTCATGCTGTGATTGCCTCACTCTGAAAGGGAGATTTCTCTCACTTTACCTACTTTCTGATCTTTCATCTAAACCACCCTGAGTGCATGAACACAATCCCAGATGAAGATGGAAATGATGAAAAAAAAAAAAAACCTTAAAATATATTCCAGCCATCCAGGAAAAAAGTACATATACTGGAGAAATGGATCCATTTTAAAGTAAATGTACGAATGAGTGAAAACTGAAATTTTGTCAGAGCTTTATTATTGGATACGTTAGAGTTTTGGCTTTGTTTTGCTACTTTTGCATGCTTGTGGTGTAATGAATTGTATTACTTTTAACTTGATGAGATACAAACCACAATGTTGAATTACTACTGGCACATGTCCCGGCTGGATGATCCTGCTACTATCATGTGACCATCTATTAGAATTCCCTCTCAAATTAATATTATCTTATGACCAAATGTTGAAAAGTGGACCCTTGGCTGTATGCTCCTTCAGCTTCTAAGGAATTAAAATGATTTTCTTGCTTATGGCTCTGATTTGGGAAAAGCAAAATCAACTGTGCATTGTGCTTTAACACATGTAATGTTGTTTTGCCAAATCAGACATCTTTCCTCATGGGATGAGATTATAATGGCATTGCAAAGTAGTTCTCTTGAAACCTTCTAAAACAGATTATGTTCTTAAAAAACTTGATTCTTGACTTTGCATGTTTTAGCACTGCATTCCATTAAACCTGTGTTTGAAGTTACTAGGATTTGCTAAAATATTTGATAATGCCTAAGCAGATAAGAGATTATATGCTTTATGTATATAGTGGAAGGATTTGTTCCAGCTTGGATACAGGGTATTAATTGGCCACCTACAGTGAGCAGTGTTTAATATTTTGCTCCTACCCACCCCCGCTTCGGCCTCACTCCTTTCTTGCTGCTTTTCAGGCAGAAGAGCATATAAGTATTCTCTGAACTAAATTTGCTAACTTTCTGGAACACATTTAAACAATGTGTGCTACTTGTGTCATATTACATTAACTTCACTTACAATGACAAGTTGTATATATCTGTAATAAATAGCCCCTCAGGGATCAGATCAAGATTAAGGGAGAGAAAGTACACTGCTGTAGTTAAGTAATTTATAATATCTCAGTAAATGCTTACAAAGAGATGTTTGCATCAGTGGAGCTGATTAACAGCACTTGTAGTCCCTGATGACTGTGGGATGTTAAACTCTCCAGTGGAAAGTTACAATCACTTTTGGGTTCAATTTTTAAGAAGTAACCTTGAAGCTCTATACTGGTTGATACTATGTTCTTGTCTGCCATATCACAGAATATTTACAACAGAGAATCACTAGTTTTAAACAGACCAACATTGGCAGAGGGCAATGGTGGCGGTTGGGGAGGAGTGATGCTGGCAGGAATAAGCTCATCAGTGCTCATGAGGTGGAGAAGAAAACCTTAGTTAAATCAAAAAACTATTCCTGATGTGCTCATTTCAAGTCAAGGTATTTTTAATTCATCAGAATAACACACAAAAGAAAAATTACTAATATCTATGGGTAGAGTACAGTCAAATTGTGCGATTGAGTCTGATTAACCACAGCATGTGTGGGGTAACAAACCATGCTGACAAGTCTGTAGTGAGTGAGCCAGTCCTTAAGCGTAAAGCCCACTCAGGTTTACCCGCAGACTTAGAAGTGTGGTATTCTAGGATTTGCAATTCCATCCTTTCCCCCTTCAAATCTGTGCAGTTCTGTTTCAGATTTGAACTTAAACATCCAGTTGCCTCTGGATGATTAGCATTTGGACCACAGTCAGCGAATTTTGCTTTTGGGTTTGGACAGTTTTCATCCATTTCTATGGCAAGTGGTTGGAAGTGATGTCCTGTGAAACCAGAATGCTTAATTGTGTCTTGGCTCTCAGGAAAGTTCAGAGAGAAGTGATTTTTATCAGTCTACTGTGGAATTCAGTCGATTTCTGGAAGGAGTTGAACGGTGTAAGCAAGTGAAGAATCTGAGCAGCTCCCTGCCTCTGCTGAGGTCTCTCTTCATTGTCAATTCGTGCCTGCTACTTAGTTTGAAGCGAATTGAACGTCAAACGCTCTCCTACACAAAAACTCAAAATTCAAATTCACTGCCTTTAAAATCCTCCCAAAAATGATTGTGGCAGGAGTGTGTATAATCACTACCTCAGCCGTGATGGAAGGATCAGTCTTACTATTTAGTGTCATCGCACACATAGACAGGGCTTTCTTGGTTCCTCACAATATGTGCTCAGTGGCAGTGCTCTGCTAAAGGTCCTGTGTTTTCATGCACCTGATCTTTCAGTCTGGCTCTCCACTGTGCCTCTAATAGGCTGCCAGGAAACAGGAAGAGGGTTTTTGAAACCCATCCACGTCTCCAGTGTTCTCTCTCAGGCTCAAGGGAAGTTTAGAGAAACAGCAACACCAAATCTTAGCTCTGAGGAAGTAAACCTGGCCCGATGCTCGCCATGTGTGGAAGAGGCAGCTGCAATAGGCTTCGCGGGTTTAAGTTTTGGGAAATCAAAGCCAGGAAAATCAGTGGTCTTTTCTCTCTGCTTTTCACTCTCCTAACCAACTCTGGCGCAATGACTCACAGCCTACAATTTGCTAAGAGGAGTTGAAGGAGGATGGAGAACATGGATGGAGTGCAGAGAGGGTAAGAGAGTTGATGCTCTTACAAAGACTATTTCCTCACATTATTCTTTGGATTGTCATAATTTTGTTCAGCCCCTTAGAGTGAATAATTGACAGCTCTTTGGACAAATGAGAAGCGGACAAATCACTTTCTTCCTGGAGTCTAGCTTTGAACAAATCTGAGTGGAAACTGAGACTTTTGTTGGTTCAGCTGATTTCAAAATCTTTACTGAAGCTCAGGGCATATCTTACACTTGAAAGGTAATTATCGCTTCTAACAGATGTACCACTGGTTTACTTCTTTTTAAGAGTTTGCTTCTGATCATCCTATTTTCTTTGTATTATTTTAATGAATACAAAAAAGGTTATTCTTATTTTCTATTATTTATGAACTTCATTTTTAAAAAACAATTAAATAAAGTTTATGCAAAGTAGTGAAGACCAGTCTGGTTTTTTGACACCTGTTTAGAGAAGATTTGGGGGATCTTTAATAACTTTAAGACATGCCATAACATTGTCTTTTAAAATAGCACCTCCACTTAAAAAAGACATTAAAGTATACTTATCTTTATACATAACTCTAATCTTCAAAATAAATTTATACCAAGTGAAATTTCATTTATGTAAAATCAACTGCAAAATGATAAAATGTGCCGGTCTCAAGATTCTGGGGATGGAGTGCCTGGGTGGCTCAGTCGGTTAAGCATCCCAGTTCAGCTCAGGTCAAGATCTCATGGTTCACGAGTTCGAGCCCCACGTCAGGCTCTGTGCTGACAGCTCAGAGCCTGGAGTCTGCTTCGGATTCTGTGTCTCCCTCTCTCTTTGCCCTCGCTCCCCTTCTCTCTCCCTCTCTCAAAAATAAATAAACATTAAAAAAATAAAAAAAAAAAGATTCTGGGGAAAATTGGTCTAAAGAATATAAATAACATTTTATTATTTTTTTCTAGTTTTTCCAATTAAGCTCCACTGTAATAACTCCCATTTTATATTTAAAAAATGGGCACAGAACTATAATGTGAATTCTAAAGTTCTCAAAAATGCATCCACTTTGGGCAAAACAAACCTCAAAACTCCCAATCCTATATATTTTTGTCCCATAATTTCTGGTTCTGAGTTTGGCATCACATCAAGTCATATTTTCCTAAGAAATTAAGTCATTTCCATATGAGAAATTATTTATTAACTACTTTATTTTCTTAAAAGTTAATTGACTTCTGTGTTTTTAGGGTCAATCGATTAATTTTTTACCATGCTGTATATGGATTTTTGACAAATTTCTTTTTTTAAAAAAAGTGTATTTATTTATTTATTTATTTATTGAGAGAGAGAGAGAGAGAGAGAGAGAGAGAGCATGAGCAGGGGAGGGGCAAAGAGAGAGGGAGAGAGAGAATCCCTCGATTCACAAACCATAACATCATGACCTGAGTAGAAATCAAGAGTCAGATAGATGCTTAACTGACTGAGCCACCCAGGTGCCCCTAACAAATTTCTAATTTTGTAAAATACTCTCCAGTAGTAGGTGAAGTATTTGACACAGTACAGTATAAATAATGACTGCTTCCACTTGTGAGAAAATGAATACTCCCTGGAAGAGCCGACCTAATTTGTTCCCAGTTAACGATATGGGGAGAATAATGGCGATGGTCTGGACTCTTTTCTTCATCCTTCTAAGTCGGTAGGCAGTTCATAAAGTGGGCCTGGTTGCAAGGCAAGGCCTTCTGCTAGAGTCTAATCTTGCTTCTAACCTTAATGCTTTCTCTTGCCTTGAGTAAAACACTTAACTAACTGCTCTTTTTTTCAGTTCTCCTGCTGTGAGAAGAAGATATGATAATAATCTTCTTCTTTCCTACAGTGGTGTTAGGAGCAATATTTAGTTAAAGCCTGAAAAGTATGTTGACAGTAATAAGATAACATTTCATAGCAGATTATTCATGCTCTTATGGCTAAACACCCACTGAAATATCTCAATAGAACATACCCCAAATAATTTTCGTGTGTGAGCAAAGGATTCTGGTGATTACATTATCTTTTTTTTTCTGCAGAAATTTTAACTTCTTAGCAGCAAAAGAAAAGAGAAGAAATAATTGATTTAACACATTGGTTTTTGTAAATATGCCATAAAAGAGGTAGATCTTTTTCCTCCTTCAAATCCTGAGTGCTGCAAAGCCTCAGTTTCAACTGGCATGGGTATTAAGTAAGTGACAAAACAATTTTATGTTTCCTAGCAATATAGTTTACAAATTGGTGTGTATCCAACTATAAGTAGATATGATATTTTGATGTCATTACACCACTTTAACTTGGGGACTATAATCTTCATTGAAACCGGATTTTTCCATGAGGCTCCATTTCTCAGAGGCTTCATTCCTTTTTTTCATCTCCACCCTGTGATGCCAGTACAAACAGGGAGTCCCCTTGACCTCAAAGGGGGCTTTGTGCTCAGATTCACTACTTTGGACAAGAAACAAACTTTTTAAAAAAGGGGACATGAAGTTCTAAATTCCACCTGATTCAGTTGGCCTCGTGTCTACAGATATGTCTCTGAAATGCTATGGTTTTTTCTTAATTATTGTGTTTACATTATAAAAGGAAAAAAACCAAAATGGATTTCACATTACATACCCCATGGACAATGCTGTGTGCCAATGCAAAAATCAGTTTTAGTTGCCATGGTACCATGTATATACCAGGCTTAATTGTCACATACATTTCAGAAACCTGTCCAATATTACATGTTTGCTTTTTGAAATTTCAATGAAAATATCCTTAGAGCTGTATCAAGTGCAACCAAAATAAAACAAAATAAATTGCAAACCTACCACGAATTCAAGAATTATGTGGACACCATCTAAGTTACTTTAACGTAAGATATAAATCCAGAGATTTCTCATGCCATCATTTTGTAAATAATTACAGTTCTGCTGAATCTGTTGTATAAAGTTTACATGGGAGGTTCAGCGCACCCTTGCCCTTGTTTAGAACATTCGGAACCACCAGAGAGCTGTTGATATATGGCTGTGCTGTTTCAGTGCCTAAGACATCTACTACATGGGAGCATAATAAACAGGGGCATAAAGACAGGTTTGTGCAAGCAGTTTGGAGTGACCTTTTTGGCAGCTGAAATCCATCTTGAGTACATGGTGCTGATGTGGACAGACATGTAAACTTAGTCTTGTTACCACAACTACTAGTTCTACAAATATACTCAGATGCCCAAAATGTACATCACTCTTAGGAAAGTGATTTTAAATGGAGAGTTGTAGTTGAGGAACAGCAATTCAGATAAGATCAAAAGCCATATATTACCAAGAAATCACTGTGACGGAGTTCACAAAAGTGTTGGACGCGTGCGTTAGGTAGGTTTAACGCAAAAGGCTGTAAAGTGAGATATTCGTGATAGCTTGTTTAGATAAAAAGGTATAATGTCTTCGTGTGTGTGTGTGTGTGTGTGTGTGTGTTTAATCAGTAGAAATGTATTAGTGTCTTGCTTTTCAAAGTTGAACTTAGTGTAAGGAAGGTAAAGTCAAGGTATCTATAACAATATGTTTAAGGGTGGATGTACTTACCTAATAATTGGAGAAATAAAACAGACATTTGTGTATTGAATTGGGCTAACTGGGGGAACATTAAACTTCAATCCAACTTTGAAATATCTCTTAACCAATGAGGTCAGCTTGGCCTTGAATTCCAACATTGCTCTCCTGGCTTGCCTGATCTTTCTAAAGCAGCAATGAGGGGAAGCTTTCTGATTGAGCAAAATACCTTCGGGCCCATTTTCCTCTAGCAGTAGACCCACCAATGACATCAGTTTTAGTCTCCCAATGTGGTTGATGCTCCAGAGCACTTAGATTTCCTCACTGTCAAATCAGAAAAGCCTCTTAATGAATCCACACCCTTGTTCCCCCTTTCTCCCTCTCTCCACTTAGGAACTAACTGCTTGCAGAGCTCATAGCCTCTGGTCTGACTCTCTATGTACTAAGTGTACTCTGTCAGGCCTCCCTGCAGGAGGGACCAGATCTCCCCAGGGGGCAGCCTCTGGTAGGGTTTCGTCTGTGCCTTGCTGGATTGGCCAGTTTAATTCTGGGGTTTGGTATTTTAAAACTATTCTTCAACCTAGGTCTTATCAATGCAAAAAAGTGGCATTGGAATCCGCATCTGCCTTTCGTTCTTGTTTTCCCTCTTTATTGAGAAACCTGGTAAAGAAAAAGATGTTCTAGGAGGAAAGGTTATCTGTTTCTGGGCCTACGCAAGCCAAACAAAGAGAACTGAAATAGTATTGAGGCAAACACATTTACTGGAAACTTGAAATGAATTCAAAAGCAGTTAATATCTATAATATGTGAGAACCCATTCCGAGAGTCATCCCTTCGATATTTACAATTCTTTCAGTAGGTGAGCTATGGTTATATCTTACAGGGAAAACCATTCTTGAACCCGTTGTAAAAGAAATGGATTGAACTGGCAAACCAAGTGAGAGTCTTCTGTATAGTGGTCCTTCAGCAAAATCTCTATATAGTTATCCCTCAAACTGCTTTTGTTAGATCTATGAATTGAATAAAAGTTATGTTCAGAACATGTGAGAAATGGCTAGTCCTTCTCATGCTTTAACAGATACAGCTTTAGGTTCAAAGGGAATGGATGAGTTTAACCATCCAAGATAAGTGAATCTTTAAAATAAGTTTGACATGTTGATACTGTCTTCCTAATTATTTTTCTTTTTATTTCTATTGCTAAAGTTATTTTTCTGGTTACAATGTCTTAAAGAAACACCGAGGTGAAATTAAGGCAAATGTTAAACATTTGAGAATAGCATTCATAAATAAATAAATAAATAAATAAATAAATAAACAAGCAAATAAGTAAGTAAATGTATGCATGTATGTATATATTTGTATATCTATATACATGTATATGTATCATATATATCCAGTCACTGATCAGGAAACTCCAATCTTTAAGGTTTCAAATGGTTTTAACAGCCACAAAGGTGACTTATTAGCAGCCTTATAGTCACATATGATGCTTGTCAAATGCCAAAGAAAGATCATAATGGCATAAACCCAGTTCTGCCTGCTGAGGAATTTGTATCCTCAGACAGGGCCAAAAACCTTTAAAGGGAAATATCATTCTGAAACATGCCAATAGTAAAAACGAAAAACAAACAAACCAAAAACTGGACATAGTGTCGGTTAACAATTACCATAGACCCTGGGTCTTCTGGGTCATGCAGTCAGTTAAGCATCCAACGCTTGATTCTGGCACAGGTCATGATCTTGCTGTTCATGAGATCCAGCCCCGCGTCAGGCTCTACTCTGACAGTATGGAGCCTGCCTGAGATTCTCTCTCTCTCCCTCTCTCTGCCCCTCCAGCTCATGCTCTCTTTCTCTCTCTCAAAAATAAATAAATAAACTTAAAAACAAAAGGAATTACCATAGGCCCTTGGTAATTAAAGGAGCCTAAACTATGGAGGAGTTTATCTGTGTCTCATATAAAATTGGGTCTGAGGGTAGGCAGTCCATAGATAGTTCAGAGGTTCCACAATATCATAAGCATTCCAGGCTCCTTCTATGTTTCTGTTGTACCTTCCTTGGTGCCCATCCTCAAGGTCACCTTGTATTTGTGATTTGGCCCCCATAGCTCCAGCTATCACATCCGTGTTCTGGGTAAGAAAGATAAAGAAGGAGCAAAAGGGCTGCTCGAATTATCGAAGAACTTTTCTGGAAGCTCTGCTCAGCAATTCCTCTTCTATGCCATTGTCTTTTCCTGTGATGGAAGCTGGAAAATGAACATTTGTATCTGGTTACGTTGCTTTAATTGAGGTACAATGGATATTAGGTATATCTAGTAAAGCGGTTTCGGCCCCTGAATCTTGAGATGGTTTCAAGTAATATGAAGTGAAAGAAAAAAAAGTTCATCCATAATAGGAAAACACAAATTTCAGAATCTTAAAGTTTCTCACCATCAAGGCAAAAAACATATCCCAATGTGGCATGAGGTGTGGAAAGCATGTGTGGTAGAATGCGAAGAGTAGAGTGGTTAAGACTTCAGTCAAACCTCCGTGTTTAGTATCAAAGAGCAGAGATGGTCATAAGCGATAATGAAGATGGAGACACTCACTTTAGACAAAGAAGGAAGTGTTCCTTCTAATAAAACTCAAGAGATTTCTCAAATATATATGCTAATTTTGCAGATAAAACCTTCCAGGGGTTAAAGAAATGACCATCTCCCAGGTTTTAAATGTACTTTAAGAGAATAGTCTCCTAAAGCAGATCTGCAAAAAAGCATAAAGGTCTTGAACCTTAAGACATACATATGTGCCAAGGAATTTTATGATAAGTGATAAAGCAACAATTATAATAGCAAAGCCTCCGACAGCATGTACTGTCTTTGCATACTTTAGTCGTTTGTGGAAGGTTTACTGAAATGTCTACAGGAGATTTTCCACAATACATGAGGATGAGACAATGACACATGATTTCTGACTGGCACCCTCCTAGTTCCTGCTGGTGGCACTCTGGTCTGAAACCTGCTGTACAATTTTTAAAAGCACAAGGCAGATTTGACCTTAATGCAATATCGGTGAATCTCGGTCGACCCAGAAGTGCAGAGAATGCCAGCACTGGTTTCAATGTTCATGGAGCTTTTGTTCCCATAGACCTTGGCAAACTTTAAAAAAGCTTGGCTCCCCAACTGGTGTTCATGAAGATCTCCGAGCTACTTAATGAAGGTTTGTTCAGTTGTGTCACCATTGACATCATCACGGCCAATCCATTCCTCATTACCGATGGACTAAAACAGAGAATTGTGTAATAGGTCAATTTTTATTAAATCCATATTCCACAGACATAGTTCAAAGACTCAACAAAGGAAGTTAGACTTAGTCAATGTAAGATTTTCATTGGCAACATGGCTAAAAATCATCACTGAATTTTCTTTCCTTGGCAGCACTATATCTAACAGTGTGCTGATTGACCAAGATGCATAAAATTAAATCCATAAGGCCAGGATGTCTTTCAGGAGACTGGTGGACAGAATGAGACACCGTTCTATCAAGCATCACTCTCAAAAACCAAAGCTTTTTCCAAAGCAGTATTTGGGCCAATCTCTTTTGCCGCTCCAAGACTTGGACCTGCTACAGGAATTGATTCAGGCTCTTTAGTAATTCATCAAAATCACTTATGCCATTAGTTAATATTAACTAGCAGGGGTGAGTTATTAAAAGTCTGTAATGCAGCCAATCTAACAGCGTTGAAATGGATATTATTCCCTGGGTGAGACATCTGTGCAGAAGGGATGACAGCAGAAACCACAGTGGCCATTGTCTGTGCAGCAAGCCACACTGAAACAGCTTAGAGTGGAAGAAACTGAAATTTTCTGCAACAGAATTTCAACTTGAAGCAGCAGATAAACCAATAATAGGGAACACAGCAATCAGGAAAATTATTACCGCAAAAGCCATGAACCCTGTAAAACGAAATATAAGAGCCACTAGCTGTGATAGCTTTGTTGCTGCTGACTACAGTTTCAAAATACCAGTCAGCCTTCAGAGAGGGCTCTCTTGAAGTAGCAATCTTTTAAGTCATATCCAGAGTAAATGTCAATCATTTTATGTTCAAAATAGAGAATATATTTTTTTTAATTTTTTTTTAACGTTTATTTATTTTTGAGACAGGGAGAGACAGCATGAACAGGGGAGGGTCAGAGAGAGAGGAAGACACAGAATCTGAAACAGGCTCCAGGCTCTGAGCCGTCAGCCCAGAGCCCGATGCAGGATTCGAACTCACGGACCGTGAGATCATGACCTGAGCCGAAGTCGGATGCTTAACCGACTGAGCCACCCAGGCGCCCCGAGAATATATATTAGTATGCATTCCTGTTTACATACATAGTATATTTGTATTTGTTTGTGAATGAATAGATGTGTCACTTTCAAGAGTCCAAACTTTTCATCCTGGTGACTGGAACACCTACCATACTCTTGAATCAATCTACCTATTCAACTTTATCTTCTATGCATGATTATTTTATTTTTGGTACTCATCTTTTTTTTAAATAAAATTTTTTAATGTTTATTTTTGAGAGAGAGTGCAAGTAGGGAAGGGGCAGAGAGGCGAGGGGGTGGGGACAGAGGATCTGAAATGGGCTCTGTGCTTGCAGCAGAGAGCCCAGCATGGGGCTCAAACTCAAAGCATGAGATGGTGACCTGAGCCAAAGTTGGACACCCAACCGACTGAGCCACCCTGAAGCCCCTTGGTGCTCATCTTTTACACATTAAACTTAGCAGGGATTTTTCACGCATCCAAACTAGCCTCCTTAGTGCCCCCCTCCAGGTTCTATTTTAATGTATGCCTCTGGCTAGACTGCCCTTCCTTCTTCTCGTCATTTCTTCAAGCCCCTCTCTAGCCATCCTGAAGACCATATAGGATAATTTCCCTACGTGGACCATGTTCTGCTGTGATCTCTAAGGGAAACTATTATTATCACCATTCACTGGGCACTAAATCATAAAGTAGTTTGCACTCTTACTTAGCAATGGACATGTCTTTTTTTTTTCCTCCCCTCCAAATGGACTGTCACATTCCTGTGGAAAGGACCATGTTTTATTCTTCTTTTGTACTTTAGGGAACACCTAAGACAGAGCAGTGCACATGCTGGTAAACATCACTCTAAAACCCAGCACTTTTCCAAAGTGATATTTTTGCGGATCTCTTTTGCCACTACAAGAATCAATTCAGATTCCTCTAGTAATTTACCTAAATTGCTTGTGGCACTCATTAACATGAACTAGCAGGAGTGAATTTTGGTGCTTCTCATAGTGGTTTTCAAAATACTGGACTATTATCACAACTTTGCTCAGAGTATTCCATGACAATAGAGAATGGATGTTATTATTTTCATTTTAAGGATGAAGACTGGGAAGCCCTGAAATATGAAATGCCTTGTCTAAGGGATATGCAACTAGTTAGTGGCAAGGCTAGGGATAAGCACTATATTTCCCATTCTCAACGTTGCTTAAGAAAATAATTGGATATAAAAAATATTATAACCCACAATATTGATCCGGATCTTCCATACTCAGACTTCAATATGAATCTGCAAAGAAAACACTATCAGAGCTAGTATTTTACAGGAATTGCTGCGCAAATTAGTTGGGCCTTCACTATTCACCAGTTGTTGGATTGTTTGATTGCCTACCCCTTTTGGTTTTGTTCCCTGGCTTTACAAATGAAACTTAAGAGTTGGTGAGCTTTTAAAGTGAAGCTGCTTGCATAGTTTAGCTATCTGGTGGCATTTAAGAGCATTAAAACTGCCACTGATGATTTCTTTTTCTACTCATTTCCACAATACAAACAATGTTATTAAAAGTAAACTGTCAGAGATATGCTTACAAGTTGAGTCTCTCACATCTTGCCCCACTTCCCTTAATACATAGGCACAAGAAGTGAGTGGGCAGAGGATGGGGCAGAATCAGCTTGCTGACTCCTTAATGGAACTTTGCATCATTACCTGTTACATCTGTGAAAGTATTTTTCACTTGCACTGTCACAACCTCATTTTTACCTTCATTTAATTGACTGAATCAAAAGAAAGGTCTCTCAATGAGAAGTACCACACTCAAACGCCCCCTCTGTCTTTAGAGATCCACTCCCTTTCACTCCTTACGACAAAGGCACCCTCGTGGCTCAGCGTCCATATCTTAGGGGAGGGAGTCTCAGTGCTTTGAGCCGGAGTAGGAAAACTAGGGTGAGCTTGGGACTACAAGATTTAACAAAGGACACCCAGTGGCACCTAGGTGACTCAGTCGGTTAAGCGTCTGAGTCTTGATTTCTGTCCAGGTTATGATCTCACGGTTCGTGGGTTCAAGCCCCACGTCGGGCTCTGTGCTGACAGCTCGGAGCCTGGAGCCTGCTTCAGATTCTGTATGTGTCTCTCTCTCTGCCCCTCCCCCACTCATACTCTTTCTCTCTCTGCCTCTCAAAAATGAATAAATGTTAAAAAAACTTTTAAAAAAGACCTTGTTAAAATCTTTCTAAATGATATGCACTATACTTTCAACAAGTATTGAGCTGCCACAGTGCTATGATGCTAATTCCCCCCGTCAGGCCGGCCCTGCTTCAATAAACTGGAAATCTTGATGATGGTCACCCAACTCCCTCTCGCCTTGAATTTCAAGCCATATAGCTTTACTACCCACTTCTTCTTGGATATGTTATCTACTGATTTTTCCATCATTCTCCATTCTTAACTGAAGATTTTTGGACCCTAGCTTTTATGCTGCTTTCCAACCACAGCTGTACCAATATGGTGAATGCTTTCAGTAGTCACTTGAAGAAATAAAGCATCTAACACACTAATGTTCCAGTTCCTTGATGTTCACAACTGCAAATCCCACCACTCTCCTTGAACAATCCTCTCCTTGGGGCACCCTGAGCAACGCTATTGTGGAGAACCTCTGAATCTCTAGCCTACCCCCATCTGCCCATGATCACTCTCTGATTTCCTACCTTTGTCTCTTTGTGAGGGCCTTTTAGGATCGTTAAATCATCTGGTCATCCTTTCAACAAATGTTCATTGAGCATCTGCTGTGAGCAGAGCACCATGAAAGATATAGGATGTAGTAGTACACAGGAGAAACATGCTCAATGAACTTGCAAAATATAGGGAAAGAAAGATGGTGGATGAGTAATTACAAGTGTGAGGAACACTAGGGAATAGAGTGTAGGTGTAGGGAGAGCTCACCGAGCCAGGAACCTGAGAATGTTTCTCTGAAAGGCTTGTCTTTGAGAGTTTCTATGGTGGAGTAGAAATTGAAGAACGAGGAGAAGCATCTATGACATCTTTGAATCCCAAGCCTGGATTCAATTCAAATTGGCCTCCTCTAATCCTTTTTCTTGGTAGTTCAGTGCTGGTGAGAGAAACTGCACAGCCAGCATGGCTGGCGTCATCACAATCCCTTGCCTACCCACCTCATTTGGAATTTTTGTACCATTTATTCATCTCTTCACTCACTCCTCTTTGGTCAACTCTCTCCCTCCTCATTCAAACCTTGTCCATTCTTTGTATCCTTCTATCTGCCCCCTACCGCCAGCCCCCAGACACAGAGGCTTTGTTTTCAATACAAGCAGGACCATTGAGCAGGAACCACTCAATGCCATACCTGCCTCTACATAAACACAATCCATAGCCCCGCCTCCACAGTTACCCCCTGGCCTCTTTTCATGGGTTGGGGGCTCTTTTCTCTACCTTAGCATCTATCTCTCCACTTTTATTGTTGGCCATTTTTCTCACGTCTTGCCTCTTCATTAGTCCTTTACTCTTCTCAATCTTTAGCCTGCCTACCACCCTCTATTTTGTTTCTGTACAGTGTATATAATTTCTTTGTATCCCACATCACACTATCACAGAATGATCTGTTTATACATTAGTCTTGCCTAATGGATCATATGCTCTTCAAGGGTGGGACCATGTGTTCCATCTTCTGCCCTGTCCACAGGCATCACCTCTCAGGAAGGTAGGACTTCCCTTCCTCCCCAGGCCTTTCTGCAACAGAACATAAGGTGACAGTTTCTTCACATTCCATATATGTTTTGGAGGTTTTATATGTACAGGAAACAAAGAGGGTCAGAAGACTGGACTGCCCAGGTCCAGCAGGGAAGGTATGTTTGGAGAGCTGTGACGGTCTTGGAGCACTCTGGAGGAATGATTACCCTTGGGGGTCCCCTGGTGTTTGTTTACAGGCTGGAGGCTGGCATGGGGAGCAGATGACAGGAATGTGGGAGCAGCGAGACAAAAGGCAGGGTGCTGGGAGGCTGTCTGAAGGACCTGGCTGCTCGAGCCCAGAGGTCCTGCATTCAACACGTGAGCATCCAGGGCCACAATAGAAGCCCAGAAGAATCTGAAACTTGGTTAGAAGGTGTGAGGATACTAACATGCAACAGGGCTCTAGTGCTAAGAAGGGAATGGGAAGGGGGAAAATGCACATCTGCCACTCACCAGGGAGCCCCTCATAATTAGCAGGCACATAGAAGTCAAGAGCAAGAATTTTGTTCAAGGTTGTATAGATAGTATTAAACTGGGATTCAAAGCTTTATTGCTTTATTTTTTCTTCTTTTTTTTTTAGTACCATGCCGGTTAATTCTGGTAGTATCTGCTATCTAGTAGATTCTCCTTGTAAGAATAAATTCTGTGTGGACACAAAGTTTGAATGTAGACCATCTCATATGGTTCAATTTGATAAGTTCTTGATGGTGGTGGTGGTTCCAGTTA
This sequence comes from Prionailurus viverrinus, assembly GCF_022837055.1. NCBI lineage: Eukaryota > Metazoa > Chordata > Mammalia > Carnivora > Felidae > Prionailurus > Prionailurus viverrinus. The sequence goes on from NC_062564.1 coordinate 82,827,849, forward strand.
ATGAAGACATTATCATTCATCCATTTTAGGCTTTAGACTAGGCAAGACATGTATGCTAATTTTGTAGTTAAGTGAATTTCTTGTGTGGTGTATAATTGTGTTAGAGTAGTTGCCTTTCTCATGACAAGAGTTCAACTGTGCTGAGGAAGGACAGGTCTACTTCAGGGAGAAGGCGAAAGTAAAATGGAAGGGGACAGCCTGGGCAAGCAGTCCTTAAGGGAGCAGGGACCAGGGACCAGGGAGCAGGGACCAGGAGAAGAACAGAGAGACTGGTAACGGCCCCCTGGATCCTGTCTGGACAAGTGTGCTCAGTGTTAGACTGAGGGTGGGTAACTTGTTTTTAAAATAGTATTGTTTGTGAAGCAAAGTGACCCGCTTCAATGCCACTGTCATAATGGCCATGACTCAAAAGTTCCAGCTTCTCCATTTTTCGCCTCACCACCTATAGGGATAAAAATTTCCAATCTGTGTGTATCCAAGTGGTACAGTTTATACACATGACCTCCGGTGTGCAAACGCACAGTTTTAGCACCACCAAAGCAAATCAGTTCTGGCAGAGGTTAACTAAATGAGAGAAAGTTGCAAATTATACACCGTAAGAGCTAATTTTCGAAGTGACTGATGTCTATTAATAATGAAAGGAGGTTGTTGCCAAATTTTTTCTCAAATTTCTTCCATTTTTTGGTAGAGTTTCTATTTCTTCTGGACTCTTTCCTTTGGAATTGTTTACCTTCTCCAGCATTTTAGAGACCCCCAAAGATGCACATACAGGCCACTTTGTCTACGTTGTGTCCCTTGTGGTTACAGGGACATGACCCTGCTCCCAAGAGGAGTTGGGTGGGTCACAGATATGCAGCAACACCAGTGCAACAGTTGCCCTAATTCTTCCAATCGCTCTGACTCAGAAAGGCGGCTTCAGAGCATCTGCCCAGAACGGTTTCTCAATGATGTGGAACACACGTGTGTGAAAGAAGAGAAATGAGAGTCGCTCCACAGGATGAGTGAAAGTTTTGTGAGTGACAGGTTTCGTTTATGACACTTTCGTGTCACTGTGGAGGGAGCTTCTTATCACGTAAAGCTATGTGTAAGCTTGCAAATAAAGATTTTAACTACCAAATTTTAACGGGCTATAGGTTATCGAGAGGTGGATTCCCTGGCCTTGTTGCTGTGATTTCTAGGTCATGGACTGTTGACAGGATTGCTTCGCTGTGACCCTACAACTCACATATTAAGTCACAAATGATATAAGTGATCTCGCCCTCCTCCCTGGTGGGCGTGAGTCACAAAATTGCCTGTAATGAGGACCCACGGTCTGTCCTGCCTTCAGCAGAGAGGGATCCTGGGGAGGACTTTGGAGAGTTTTCAGGCAGAGTTTCTCCTGTGAGCACTGGTGGAGAAGTTACCTGCCCTGCCTTGACTTTAGACAAAGGTTAAATACAATTTGTTACTTGAAGAACTTTATTCTCCCAAACAACAAATGAAAGCTTACAAACCAGTGAGTCTCCGGAGCACAAACCCGAAGTTTATCACCCGGGGAGGTGGTTCCTGGAGACACAAGTGACTGACTCTCCTTTAGCTGCAGATTCCTTCAACACCCTAAATGCTACCTGCCCTAGAGTCTTTGGGAAATCATTAGATTGCACCTTGAATGTGTTCCCTTTTCTGCCAAACTTTAGTTGGGGGAGGGATAATAGTTTGGGGGGAAAAAGGGTCACAATTTCAGTTGCCTATTAGGCTTTGGCAGTGTGGTTTAAAGTTCAGCACACTTTTAAAAAATGCAAGCAAAAAAACTCCAATCTCTGCCCCACCGCCAACCTCCCCCTCCTCCCCGAGAAGGGACTGCTTCACATAATGAGCTGGGGTCTGCCTATGTGATAGCAGTCGCCTGCTAATAGTTGTGTTTAAAATTCCTGTTTCTTATCTTATTTACTGACTGATGGGAACGTGACTTCGCAGACCTTCCTCCCTGACCATCCCTCCGAGTGAATCATTTGACACAGGGAGCATTAGACAACACGTTTGTTTCCTTGTTAAATCCCGTTTGGCCACATAATCGCGCCGGATGCGCACCCCCCCCACCCCCACCCCGGGTTGTGTCTGCATTGTGTCTTATCGGAACCACCTGAAGAGCCCGGCCACACAGGGTGGCCTTCCTTAATTTAAAATCCACAGAGGAAAAAAAAAATTTTTTTTGTCAACAAACTCCAGCAGACGACAAAAGGCCTGCATGTGGCTTTATTTTTCTACTACTTTTCTTCTTAAATCAGGCTCCCTGGTTTTAACAAAATAAATAAACAAATAAACAAGTCTCGGGGGTTACTCTCAAAGAGATCACATTTTTAAAAAATCAAATGGTTTCCTACCGCTAGTCTGTTTTGCAGTATTTTTTTTTTTCTTGTTTTTCTTTTTCTGCTCCTTTTTTTTTCCCCCTGTAGATTTTGAAAAGAAATAAGCGGCTGTAGGCATCGCCTGTGGCTCTCTGGTCTCGCTCCTTGGGTGGTCTGAGCCGACTTTATGATTTATTCAGCTAATGGGAAGGGAGCATGACCCCCAGTGGCCACAGAAAGAGAGCTGCATGTGGGTTTAATGCTTTCACCACAAAAATGTCTGCTATGACTAAGCTCTGTGGCTGAAGTCACTGTCTGAATGGTGCTAAAAAGGAACTTAGGCATTAAGTGTGCACTATTTACTATAGATCGGCTCTTGGGATTAGGCCAAGGGGTTCGTACTCAGTTTCAAAGAATAGCATGGAAGCTGCTAGGAAAATTAGAGCCGTGCAATTTATTTTTACCAGTCTCCCTGGTGAGTTGCCGGTGAAGGATTTACCTCATATGCTTTTTCTCTCCCCTCTGGTACTAAAGAGTCATTTAAAACGTGCCAGTTTGTGCATTTTATAGAGTTTTATTGTGGAGGTATCCCTGGTTTTTCTTTCTTTCTTTCTTTCTTTCTTTCTTTCTTTCTTTTTTTTGCTTGTTTATCATAGCTGGGAATCACTATGTTATTGTTCTTTAATGTTAATTTGAGACTATAAAAGAATGCCTAATGTTGAAAAAGAGGACAAGCAGGAGAGAGGGAAGGAGGGAGAGAGAGAGAGAGAGAGAGACCTGAGAGAGTGAAGTTCCCTTGCTGAGCGCTGCCCTGCTAGAGAGGCCTCTTTGATCCAGTGAGGGTCCCCCTCCCCGACGGGCAGCATTATTGGTGCAGAGGAATGAACACGTTTTGCTTCATGTTGATTTCTTTGACCGCGAGGAGAGCGGATGCATGGAGCGGGGAAGGGGTGACAGAGAGACCTGTTTGTAATTTTGACTAAGATGGATGATGTTTACAGTCAGCCTACTACCTGCTGTCGTGATTGCCTCGCATTTGCTTCTGCTGGGCTCCCAAATGTGCGAAATTGAGAAGCGAATCCCTCTGAAGTCTGTAACTCAGGTTCCTGGGTCCTAAATGCAGCGAGCCCTTTCAGAATGTTTCTCGATGGTATTTTGTACTTCGAGGTCCACAAGGACAGTTCAGGCCAGTCCACGTCACTGGCTTTCATACATAACGTGTACCAAAGTCCCACATTACTGAACTGCTTGTGATTGCAGCTTAAACCAATTGAAAGTTACTAGACTTAGCTCTGTGCCAGGCGGAGTCCATTACTAAGGCGAGTGTGCACCTCTTCCCCCACCCTCCCACCCTCACCCCTACCCCCACCTCCAAATGTGCCAAGGGACTCCATTTTCAGTTTCTGTTCCAAATTTTTCCTAGTAAAAGCATTTTACTTGTATCCCTGCAAATCAATGCCATTTCAAGTAATAAGGGTTAGTGACTGAGATTTCAGGACAGAGCTCAGTTTCCCATTAAGCCTTAGTCTTAGTGTTACTATATGTTCCATGGGCCTTTGTGATTCAAAACATGTCACTCAGCAAGACAGGGCTTCATTGTCCCCATCCATGAAATGGAAAGAGTAATCGAGGGCTGCATCAGACCAACTGTTGGGCCCCTAGAGATGAACAAATTTACTATAAGAGAGTACTTGACCTTTCATTTTCCCAGGGCTGAGCGGATAGGAAGGGTCCAGAAAACCACTTTGCTATGTTACTCTGTTCCCCCTGCAGGTGGATTAAAAAATAAGAAAATCACAGTTTTTCCCATCTTTCCACTTTGTCTTGATGCCTATCTCCTTTTCTGCACTTCACTAATCCAAAGGCACAGAACTTCCTCCCCCTAAATGGTGAGATGGTAACAATATGACACCTGCTGAGAATAAATAAATAACCTCATTTAAAAACTAAATAAAAGCCAAATGCAGTGTGATACCCCAGGTTAGACCCTAGAACAGAAAGGGGTAAGTGGAAAAACTGGTTAAATCTAAATACAGTCTGTCATATGGTCAACAGTATTGTACCAAGGTTAACCTTTTAGTTTGGATAAGTCCCATGGTTATGTGTGATACTCATATTAAGGGAAGCTGGGGGTAGGCTTACAGGGATTCTCTGTACCATCTCTGCGTCTCTTTAGTGAGTCTAATATTATCTCAAAATGAAAAGTACAGAAAAACAGAACAACGGTTTTTGTCCAAGGACTGATTTGTTTTAGGCCCTGGTTGATAACCTCCGTCTCTTCTCGGCAGCCATCCGCTTCCCACAGCCCAGTCCATTTTCTATAGCTGGATAGAAAGTTCATTTGCATAACACCCGGAGTTTAAGGGCCTGCTAATGCATCCCAACATTTAACGTCTTATTATTCTCGTGGAACTGTCACTAACTGCCTGTACCATGTGCGATGCTGTCCTAAGCAAGTTGGACTCATTCTACGTCGTCTGAGGACACTGCACCATAGGAGAGAAGAAACCAGGTTGTAGAAAAATGCAGCAGAATAAAAATGGCGATGCTATCAAGTGTATTAAATGCAATGCTGTTTTTGCAATACACAGTGCAGTTAGTTGTACTGCATTCATCGACAAGCTCGGATGAGGCCATTTGCCAGATGTCCTACCTCCAGTACTGAGCATGACACAAGGCGTATGAGTGCTCGGTGGATATTTTCAGAACGAAGGAAGCTCAGCACACACTTCACATTTCACATGAGCAAGAGTCACAGCCATAACAGAAGGGACAGACTATAACCGAGGTTCTGTTAACACTCAGTATTGTATTGTTTGTCTTTCCATTTGTCCTTCCAGCCTGGATCAAAAAGGCAGGACGAATAACGACGGAGGGGAAGATACCACCTGAAATATAACTGCCGCTCAGGCCTTTTAAAAGCAAAAGGTTGTTTTTGGCATTGCACATTCACCCTTGGGTAGAGTGCTAGGGTGAGAGAGAGAAATGTGAGAAGAAGAATTGCAAGGGAAGGGGGATAATGAGGACCAAAGGAATCTTTTCCTATGGTGTGGGTTTCCCACCCTAATTGGTCACCACCCCAAACCACCAGAGTGAGGCATGCTGGGCAGATGGTTCCGCAGCAGTGCTGTGCCTGTCTACATCTGTGAGTTTCTGGCACACAGGTGTTTCAGCTTTATTCAGCCAGGAAGCAGCTTTTCCCCCTTCTTTTTCAGGGGAGGGAGTTTTGGGGAGGTGGGAACACCCACGATTGTTTCTCAGAATAAGAAGGAGGCAGGGGTTGGGGGAGGGTGTACAGCCCACCCACCGCTTATAGATTCAGTTGCTTTCCTGCGGGTCAGCCTTATTCTGCAAGGTGTAAATCAGAGGGCAGATGCATGATCTGGGAAGTTTTCCAGATGCACGTTGCACAAAGGCCCATGTGTTCTCATTGTGCGGAAATCACATGCCATCAGAGCAGGTCTGGGACACCAGACCTGTGTTGGGACATGTCATCCTGTCTGCACGTCTTCCACTTAGTAGAGAATGATGTTGCAGACACAGTGTAAGAGCTCGGAAGCCAAAGGAATGGACAGTTAAGAAAAGCCGCCTTGTCCCCTGGAGAAGGCTGCAGCCGGGCCCGATGGGCTGCTCCACAAAGCCCAGTGCCAGACGGTGCCTGCCAGATGTGCCTGGGAGGGGCGGGCCCGCCGGAGTCCAGCGGAAGCGGCTCCAAACAGGCCAAGCCAGCACCGGGAGCCTCTGGAGTCCTGCTCCTGCACCATGAGCAGGCAGCAGCACCAGACTGACAGAAAATGTTCAGTTCTTGCTCCTTCTATCTGTAATTGGCCCTGACTCTGTAGGGCCTAAGCGGTTAAGCTGCTTGTGCATATTATATTTTTATTCCCTCTCCGGTTTTTGAAGTGATTTTTCCAGGCAGAATCTAACTGAGAGTAAATTGTTTTCTTGAAAGTAAATCATATGCTAGGAGGTTACATTAGCTTCCAGATCATTTGGGTGACATTTGGTTATTTCCTGCCCCAGTCTGGAATTAATATTGCATCCAGAAACCTCTTAAGGGAGGGCTTATTCATGGGGAACATACATTTCCAGTTGTGTTAACTCCTCTCTTTTGAATCCTTTCATTTTTTTTTTTTTACAGGATTCTTTCCCTCCTTTTGTTTGAGTGACAACTATGTATTGTCACCGTTTCTTCTCGCCTTCGTCAGACTTTAGGTGATCTGACTCTATTTTCCCTCAGCAAGTGCTCTTGCAGTGCTGTTTAAAACTTCTTTCTCTTACTTTTATCGTCACCACGTGGGGGTAAACATCTTTCAGTGACCGCTGGGAAGGGGAAAACTTAGATTTCTGCTCAGTTGTCATAATTATTCTTAGGCTAGTATCATGGTATAACTACCTCTTCCTTTAAGAACATAGCTCTTTTCTTTTGTGCTCCCCTTTACTTAATGATTCCATTTCTCTGGCATTTGTAACAAGCCACCTCAATTTCTTTTAGGAAGTTGTTAGCGTGTAAAATACAATTAATTAGTGAAATGGGGAATGGAGAGTAAAGACTAACAGGGCAGGAAATAGGTGAGGGATTCTAGAGGATATTGCCCTCAGCCCCAAAGGCTCCAGAAATAACCAATAATAGGATTGTGAATTATGGAAATTCCATGCACAGGAATCCATTTGAGGTCATAATTCAACTGGAAATTATCATGGTGTTTCTGGCTTATTTTCTGACCCTATTTGCAATCCTGTTTTCTAGTCTCCCTCAAAACCACCAAATAAATTCCAGACATATAACTCTATTAAGAAAAATAAATTTCTTATCCACCTGTTAATAGTACTCAAATGCTCGGGAGGTTGAGACCTGAACACGCTTTACCCTACCCTGCTTTTTAAGCCCAGCAGTAAAGGGTAGACAGGTAGTATATTGCAGTGGAACCACTTTTTTTGTACTTTAAGAAATTTTAACACAATAACTTTAATTTTCTTCTCTACTTTTCTGCAAAGGAAAAACTTTTTTCTTTTTTAAAAATTTTTTTTTAACGCTTATGTATTTTTGAGACAGAGAGAGACAGAGCATGAACGGGGGAGGGTCAGAGAGAAGGAGACACAGAATCTGAAACAGGCTCCAGGCTCTGAGCTGTCAGCACAGAGCCCGATGCGGGGCTCGAACTCACGGACCGCGAGATCATGACCTGAGCCAAAGTCAGTCGCTTAACCAACTGAGCCACCCAGGCGCCCTGGAAAAACTTTTTTCTAAGCAAAATGAACTGTGCTCCCTGCCACCAATATTAGAAACCTGCTTTAAAGTTACAGCATTAATGATGGTGTTTTCATCCTTACCAAAGTCCAAGATAAGATGATACGATACATAGTTTATTCAAAGCCCCAGTCCAAATGGAAGGTGTTAACAACTGAGCAAATGTGTAGAGGCCAAAGAGAAAATAGATTTTAGATGAGATGATCTTCATGATAGTCAAAAACCCAATTAGAAATTATGAGGTACATTTTAAAAGTCACTTTTAAATATTTGTAATGTATAGATAAGTCCAGTCCATTATAGTCTACAACTCAGCAAGGGGATAAATATACTTTTTGCATTCACTTAATAGACATTAATGTTCTTTGGGTTTACAGTATACAGAGTACTTTTTCATGTATTATTGTTTTCAGGCTCAGCTGTGTACTTATCACCACCTGTAACATCAGTTCCAACGTGAAAGGGGATGAGTTGCACAGTCAGGAAATTTGTGAACGTAACTTTGCAATATCAACGATTTGAGGATGATTCACAAGACTCATGACACATGGTAATCTCCATTTTGCTGATGGGGAATTTAGACAGGCTCTAGAGTTAGAGCTGCAGTCAAGTCTTTGCTCTGTTACCAGTGATGAGTGACCCTGAACTAGTGACTTGAAACTTTCTAACCCTCATCTGTAAATTGGAATAATAATAACACCTACCTTATGAGGTTATCAGGAGGATTGAATTTCATGAAATGCAAGACAAAATGCTTAGTGCAGTGCTTGGTGTTTGTTGAGCAGTCAAAAAATAAGGAAGTGGAGAGCTTAGCATGGATTGCAACAACCATGAGGCCGTGGCACCTGTGAGTTTGTGATACTTGTATCACGGATCGTGTCAGTTCACGTAACACAAATAGAGCTTTATACTTGTATTGTTTTCGACTCCTCATGTAGATTAACTTTCATCATTTAGTAAGGGCCTAATGTTTAATGAGAAGATGGCCCGAGAGAGAAAAGCAAGAGCTCGTACTGTAGATGGATGTCAAGAGAACACAGAGACACATGAGGAAGTAGTGGTTCTCCGCCAGCAAATGGAAGTGTAAAACCAATCATGGCAGAATGTCAATTCACTTGTGAATTGGAGCCATGATCAAATGCACTCACCTTATGCGCCATTTTAGAATAAAAAAGCAATTTGTTAAATTATTTCAGTCACTGTCCCAACCAAGACAAAAGCTGCAGGGGGGAGATAAAACCTCAGGGTCAATGAAAAAGGGAATTAATCTGTGGTATGAGGCTCAGCACAAAAAAACATGGAACTTTCGCCAAGCGATACAACTTGGGAGAATGCATGAAGTCTTTGCAATGTCGTAAATGTATAAATTAGGCAAGTTTGACCCCCTTCATTATATATACCATTAAAATCATCAGATACAGAGTTATGCCTGTATCTGTTATAATTTCAAGCAATTGTACGGGCAGCTGTTTACACATTGCTGAGTATCACAGAATGAAGAAATTGATAAAGAGTAAGTCCAACTTCTAAGAGGGTAAATATTCAACAGCACAGCTTTTACTTTGCAACATAGCCTGCCACTACTCTTTATGTGTACTTCTAGTAACACCTCATGTCCCCTACCCAACCCAGTCCTAGGGACACGAAGATAGAGACTAGTGATGAAAGATGCCACAGAAGAAGCAATACGAGCAACAAAAGGAACAGCTGGAATCACAGAATGATGGGGCTGGAAGGAACCTGAGAATTTACCAGTCTGACCTCCTGGTTTTGCACATCAGAAGATTTTGGCCCTGAGAGGCACAGTGACTCTTCAGAATAAAAGTGAGTATAACACCTGATATTAGAACTCAGTGTTCTTGGTTCCATTATTCCAATCTACCTCTTTGCTTCAGCTTAGTACCCACCTGGCCCCAGTCCACCCACATGGACCTGTCGCCCATCTCTTACTGTGTGTGACCTGCTTGTATTTTTCCATTTCACGGCTGGAAGACATGACTGAAAAAGGCAAGTGAGAGATCAGACAATTTTGTTAACCTCACACGTGGATCAGATTAGTGAGTGTGTGACCAACTTGGATGCTTTCTTATTATTAGTTTATTTAGGAAAATACGTTTGTTTTGGTATGGGTTTGTTCTGGCCTGGGTAGTTTTTATTTATATATTAGAATTCAGTACCATTTTGTATGTGTTGAAGTAATCAGAATATCAATTGAAATGTGAGCATTAATTTAGAATATAGTGACTGGTGACAGAAAATTGAGGGCAGTAAAATTATACACACAATTGTTCTCAACTGAAGAATGTATTAGCATTTTTGCATAGCTTTTTTGTTTGTTTCAAATTTTTGTTTAAATTCTAGTTAGTTAACATATAGAGTAATATTAGTTTTAGGAGTAGAATTTAGCAATTCATCGCTTACATATGACACCCAGTGCTCATCACTAGTGCCCTGCTTAATGTCCACCACTCACCACCCCCTTCCCTCCATCAGCCCTCCATTCGTTCTCTATAGTTAAGAGTCTCTTATGGTTTGCTTCCCCTTCCCCTATGTTCATCTGTTTTGTTTCTTAAAGCATTCATTCTCGCATAGCTTTTGCTTTGTCCCTGCTATTATGTGAAGTCCCAGTTTTTCAGCAATCCTTAGTCCTAAGTTGCTAAAATAGTATGCAAACTTCTGAAATACTTCCATGAGTTATTGTGAGTCGCGTTGATATGGAGTGATTTACAGTTATGTCTTCATTTGTTGCCTTATAAGCTTTCTGGCTGATACTGTCATCAGCCATGGCTGGAAGGTTTATTTGTTTGGACTCCTCCTCTCTCCATTAGCCAATATTTGTCGCCGTGACATGTGACAGGTTTCTCTCAGACCTGATGTTCAGACTTTTGTTTCTCTCCACTCTGTCTTTTCTTTGCTATCTTAAGCCATCCCAAGAGAATTTTTCTAGTCATGGATGAAGATTTCATTCTTTCAGAGATGAGTTGCTATTTTGATTTTCAAATCTATCAGTGTGCTGTAGGAGTCCCTCAGAAAAAATGTTGAGCTTCTCAGATTTTTTTTTTCAAGAAATATTTCCTTCTTTACTAGTCTGAATCAGTACTTGGGAGATTGAGGAGCCTGTTATTACTAGTAACATGAGTGCGGATGTATTGAGTACCTACTGTGTGCTAGCCACTCTGCTAAACACTCTAATCCTTACAACAACCTAAGAGAGAGATGCTATGTTAGTCTTTTTCTGGATGAAAACCATGTAGGTTTCAACAAGTCCCTTTGCCCAGGGTCCTTCAACTTCAGGAAGTAGTAGAGAAGCACCCGAAACCCAGTCTATCTGACTCTACTGTTAGTGTTCTGAGCCACCATAATATATGCGTCCCCACCGGCTTGCCTTCTCTCTTTTGGGGGTTTCACACTTGACTTATGACATGAGTGGTTTCTTTAAGGGAAAGTGTCATTGAGGACAGTTGTGTTCTACAGGAGCGTATCTTTTAAAACGATACATTAGGAATCTGGAAAATTTTTTAAATGCTACATTTAAAGTACATATGACTAATTCAGTACATATTTTAATTATATATATATATATATATATATATATATATATATATGCAGTTCATTGTTCTTTGGTAAAATTTATAGGCACTTCCTGTGTTATATCACTTCATCCTCACGTAACTACCCATTGCAAGCTCAGTTTTGAACAAAAGGTGTCTTTTACAGCAAATGACTCCGCGTAATGAGTCCCAACAATTGTCTTACCTTTTGATTACATCTATTCTTAAGAACCCCTCCTAACTGAAGATTTCTATTCTACTGAATTTTAGTTGTTCGGTGACAATGCATTAATTTCATATGTTTAAGGAGCTGGACAACTGTGAGTCAGAATCAACGCTTTGCATGATTAAGAGCTACCGGGTATAGGTACAGGCTTTGTACCTAGAGACCTACGTAAGGCATGGAACAGCCATTTCAATCTAGTGACTGACGCCAACAGAACTCAACTTTTTCCCCCTGAGTCTATATGGAATGGAAGGTCTTTCTGGAGGACAGTCTGCCCAACTGCCTTCCTTTCCTGCAGCGCACACCCAGTGAGGGCTAAGGCCGTTTCAAGATTGGCTGTGAGTGGTAAACTAAGAAGTTAAATAACTCATTCAATTGACACAAAATTACAAAACTTAAGTGGGCCTTTTAAGCTAGGAATTAGCTTGGTGCTAACACAGTGATAGGAGCTGTGGGGCTGCGCTCTGTGTGGATGGAAAACCAGCATTAAATCACCACCTTTGTGACTCTTTGTAACCCAGAACTCAGAGGATCTCGGACCAGAACTTTCCTTTTTTCCTTGACGTGGTTCCTTTTATGAAAAGCACGGAGAAAGGGCTGGGCAATGTGCCTGAATACATTATTTTACCACTACTTAGTTCCTACTTACTTCTTTCACTAAAAACAAGGACACTTTTTTTTTTTTTTTTTAACTAGGACCAAAGCCCTCCCTTCTCTTCCTCGTGATGGGGCAATAAACACGTAGAGATGAACCTTATGAAAGCGAGCACAAGAAGAGATGGGGGCTGGAGATGGATGTTTCTCCTAAGAGTCCGTAGAAAGCTGTTCCTTATAAATAGAGCCATTGCTGTTATGAAGTACAAAACCACATTGTTCCTTTCTTTAGTTCTGAATGGAGTTGGTTAAGCTTTCAGCGTAAGTGTGAAAAAGGCAAGAGAAAGAAGAACATAACCTTGTTCAGCGACTCTAAATAAAAGAGATTGAGGAGGACAGTGGCACCAGTTATAAAATGTTTAGAATTCATTAATGAGAGTATGTGGTTTTAATTAATTTCTGAACTATAATCTAAAAGGAAGTTCACCAAAGGAATAATATTACAGCGAATTGAATGTGCCACCTCTCAGCATCAAGGAAAATCACAGCAACATCATCACCTCCTTTCAATGCCCAGAAAAAAAGTATTCAAAGTATCAGCATTCATCAGTCATTTCTAACAATGTAATTTCTCTACTGCCTTCAGTGTCTGTCCTGAAAGATGGAAACAGAAGGCCAGGACCCCAATTATCAAATCTTTGAGCTATTACCTATCTGTATGTTGAATTTCTTAATGATTTATGCATGAAGATAGTCCAGGCAAAAGCACACTTCATTACTGGTGTTCATTCATTCATCCATTCATTCAGTATTAGTAAGGATGCCAGATGCATTATCTCCTAGTATGACATTCTGGGAAAAACTACGTTGGGGCTCCTTGATCCTTTAGCACAAATTCTAAGTTGGGAAAAGCTCAAGCAACTTGCTTACAATTCTTTTCCATTTGGAACTCTCCTCTAGCCCCTACTTGACATTCGGAAGGGCAGCTCACATGCAGAAGTCACCTTTAGGCTCTCGTTTGCCACACTAGTTTCACATTTGGGATAGGCAGAAAACAGAAAAAGTAGCCAAAATCAGATGATAGATGAGAATCTGGTTACCATTTTAATTTTAAGTGTGTAATCTCTTTTCTCTTCTCACTCAAAACTTCACCCATTACTACACTGGCCCATTGGAGTCTCTAAAGACTCCAGTGGGGTGACCCAAGGTGGGGTGTAGAGAGTGGTGTTTGATTTAAAGTAATCTGGGCGTGCCTGGGTGGCTCAGTCGGTTAAGCCTCTGGGTGGCTCAGTCGGTTAAGCCTCTGACCTCAGCTCAGGTCATGATCTTGCGGTTCATGGGTTTGAGCCCCATGTTGGGCTCTATGCTGACAGCTCAGAGCCTGGAGCCTGCTTCAGATTCTGTGTCTTCTTCTCTTTCTGCCCCTCCCCTGCTCATGCTCTGTCTCTCTCTCTCAAAAATAAATAAGCATTAACATTTTTTTCAAAAAATGATAATTTAGAGTAATCTGTCCCCGAAATTCATTTTTATAGGATTTATGGGTAATTGACATTCTTATAGTACAATAACCTGGATAAATAGTTTCTTAACTAAACATCGGTTTAATGAAATGTTAATGTTAGAAAAAGGATTTTTATATTCTACTTTGCTCATTAAATTTCAAAATTTAGCATATCTTAAATGTTCCTGATCCTAGGTATACTGAAAGTTGATATTCTACAGTCTAAGTATATGAACTTAAGCCTATTAAATTTATAAAGAAACCAATAATGAGACTTCCCAGAAACAAGGATGATATCTGTTTTTTTAACATGTTTATTTATTTGAGAGGGAGAGAGTGTGTCTGAGCATGTCAGTAGGGGAGGGGCAGAGAGAGAGAGAGTGAGAGAGAGAATCCCAATCCATAGCATGGAACCTGACTCGGGCTTCAATCCCCCTAACCTGGAGATCATAACCTGAGCCAAAACTCAAGAGTCAGATGCTTAACTAACTAAGCCATCCAGGTACCCGAAGGATGATACCTGTTTTTAATATAAAATTACATATGTGAATGGGAAAATTGGTTGGTAGTGGTGGATGGGAAAGGATCATTAAATTTGGCATTTGGTAGTTTAAATTGTTTAGATGCTACTAGCTGCATTTTAAAAAAACTGAGGGATGCCTGGATGGTTCAGTCAGTTAAGTGACCGACTCTTGATTTTGGCTCAGGTCATGATTTGATGGTCATGAGATCAAGCCCTACGTTGGGCTCCATGCCAACAGTGTGGAGCATGCTGAAGATTCTGTCTCTCTCTTTCTCTCTCCTTCTGCCCTTCTCCCCCACTTGTGGTCTTTCTCTCATTCTAAGTAAATAAATAAAATAAAATGAAATAAATAACAAAATAAAATAAATCTGATAAACAGTTATTGTGACTCCAGGGAAATTTACACTTCCTCATTTGCAAAAGGGAGATAAGAGTCATGTTTACCTCAGGAGTTGTAAGGATTAAATGAAATACTACTATTCCTACTCCTAATCCTACTCCTTCTGCTTCTAGTAGTATTACTAATGCATCACCACAGTGTCTAATATGTAGTAGTTGCTGAATTAATGGTAGCCACTGTTACTGTTGTTATTATTACTGTTATTTAATCTCTGCTTTACAGAGATTAGAACTTCATTACAACTAAGCCTTATCTTTACAAAGGGTAAAGATTTTCTGGTAAAATTAGGAAGGAAATGAAGACAGAATCTGAAGTGGGGAAATAACCACACTAAATGTGCTGATAGAGTTTGGTGACCCAGATTAGGGAAACTGAGTAAGTATATCCACGATCAGCTAAAAAATCCATCAGACATTCCCTGTGGGCCAGCACAGAGGCATCAGAGCTCCACATTAGCCCAGTGCCAGGGCAGTTCACTGGAATTGAAGTTAAATGGGTCCAGTGGGAATCAAACAGTTTGACTTTACTTTTTAGGGAGCCAGAGCACTAGAGGGTGAAAGCCAAGCCCGAGCCAGGGAATGGAAATAGAGTTTATTTCCATGTTTTAAGTTGCATCAGTGAAAAATGATCACCTTATTAACCATGTCCAGGGAAGGAAGTGGCTATCTCCAAGAAAGAGAGGGAGCAAGGGAAGGGGATCCTTACTGTTCTCAGAACGTGCCTAGCACATTAGATATGCAAATAATATTTGTTGATTGAATGACCAACTGATTGATTGACTGAATGAATGAATGAACAAATTGCCATCAACTCAAGAGCATGGTTTTTAGAGATTATCTCACCCTCCCTTTTGCTTCATGTGCAGACAACAAAGATTTCCCAAGACAAAGAGCAATAAAGAATCTCAGGCATTATGCTGCATCATTCATTCATTCATTCATTCATTCATTTGAGGGCTTTTGTTGAGCCTTACGTATAGTAGCTGTTAAAAAGGACACAAAGCACAAAAGGGGGGCACCTGGGTGGCTCAGTAGGTTAAGCCTCCAACTCTTGTTCTCAGTTCAGGTCTTGATCTCAGGATAGTGAGTTCAAGCCCTGCATTGAGCTCTGCACTGAGTATGAAGCCTAATTAAAAAGACCAAAAAAAAAAAAAAAAAAAAAAAGGACCCAGAGAAAATTCTTCAGACTACAAGCTGTGGAAGTGTAGGATGGTGTTTTATGAGATATCCATACAGAACAGTTAAGGAACTAGCAAAACAATATAATATATATTCAGGGATTCAGAGGAATGGAAAATACACATGAGCCAGAATAACTGTAGAGGTTTGTCTTTCATTTTTTGTTTTTGCTGGGCTTTGAAGAATAGGTGGGGTTTGGATGGATAGAGAGGAGTAGAAAACCATTGCTGCTGAGGGAGGTCATGCATTGTATGGGTATGTTTATGCGTGGAGGGCGCATGCATAGTTTATTTCTGAAACAGGAGATGGGAGGTGCTGGAGGCTCACATTAGTAATTAATGGCAGCTATTAATTGGGTAAGGTAGGATATGATAGATGATAGAGATTGCTAGTTGAGGAAATTATTAGCAAGTCTACTTGCTCTTCTGGGTGTGAAAAGAATATTAAAGATTTTTGGAAACCAAAAAAAATGACATGATGATTACCCCACTGTTTAAGGAAAATCAAAACTACAGATAAGAGACCACTGACGCAGTGGGGTACAGGTAGATGTAGGGCTTCTCCTGGTGCTTTGGCTATAGGAAGAAAGGAAAGAGTCAAACAGATGAAAAAACCAGTCACGGTTTTGAACCACCTAAGATACTGGGAAAGTATGATAGCTTCGATGAAAACATGGTAAAGCATAAAGTTTAAGAGGATGTGGTAGCAGAGAAAATGGTCAGGTAGGTGTGACTATTTAGAATTCAAATTCAAAATAGATCTTATAAAAAGAAGCAGAGGTTCTTTTTAAATTTTGTGCCAGAGGGGCGCCTGGGTGGCTCAGTCGGTTAAACGTTGACTTCGGCTCAGGTCATGATCTCACAGTTCTTGAGCTCGAGCCCCACATCAGGCTCTGTGCTGACAAGTGAGAGCCTGGATCCTGCTTCGGATTCTGTGTCTCCCTCTCTCTCTGCCCCTCCGCCACTCACGCTCTCTTTTCCGTCTCTCAAAAATAAATAAATGACAAAAAAAATAAAAAATAAAAAAATTTTGTGCCAGAGACATTAAAATGTCTGGAGAAAAAAAAAAAAAGACTAACTTTCGAACTGGGAGATAGATAAATCTGCCACCATGTGTGGCACTGAGCAAGTCACTTCATTTCTTGTGACCTGGGTTTCCTGGTACATCAAATGTGGGAATTGGACACGTTACCCCTGGGTCTCCTCCAGTTCTGACATTCTATGACTCCATGAAATAGGCCTGGCACCTGTTTTCAATTTAAGCTCCAACATGAGTTTCCTTATTCTTTAAACCTGCCTTTCTAGTAAGCTGCCACATTTATTACCAGGCTTGTAGTCATTTCCTTTTATTCTAAAAAGAATATATATTCACTTTTTCAGCTCTAGCTTTTCTGTATTATAACCTCATAGTGTTGAAACCATTTTGTGAGAACAGCTGCGAAAGTCATCTTTCCGTTTTAGACATGGTCATGGTGGTGAAGCTACACTGGTCAGGCTACCTTTGGAACGCTAATCCCGAGACGGTGGTTTTCCTAGTTTGATGAGAATTCAAAGTGATGTTTTATACCATTGGAAGCTGTTTTCACTTATCTGGAGCAGGCAGGAATGCCTGTGACAGCCTCTTATCCTGGACTTCATTATTTCTGCCTTGGGCTTCCTAACCAACTCCTACCATTCCAGCAGAGGCCTCTTTGCCGGACTCAAACGATCTGTTTGTCATTACTCACTCATTTCTTTTTCACTTCTTCTCTCTCTATTCCATTAGTACAGCATTCACTGTCATCATTATCAGTCATCCAGATTAGTCCATGCTTTCAGCCAGGCACATAAAAAAAAAAAAAAATTGAGGCTAGGCATAGAGGAAAATTAACATCCAGCTTGAAGACATTCTGTATCATTTGGGGGTGGGGGGATGGGGCTCTGACCCTCTCTTTATGTGGCAAAGAGATGCTTCTTGGTGGGTTGGACAAAAGCACAAAATAGCCCCGTGAGACCCCTACAAGTCGTTACTGACCTGTCGTGGATGGGGTCTGCAGCACGATAGTCACTAGGGAAGTTTTCCCTTTGTAGATTCTGGATGTTTTGACTCTGGTGGATTGAAATATCAAAAAGACCTCACGATAGGCAGCCCTGTCTATAAGATATCTTATTCACTTACCCTTTCCCAGATCCCTAAAACCACCTGATCTAACAACACACGATGCTGTGGAAATACGCGAAAGCATCCAAAGAGAACAATTCTCATCTTAGGTGTTTACCCAGACCACCCACCCACTCACCCTCTCAGCCCATTACTCTCTCTTCTTTGATGCCCCTTATTGCATTCCAGATCCCTGTGTCTGCTCCAAGGCTTTCTCATTACATTGGCAGCCCCTCGAAATTCCAACTCTGGTTTAATGAGTAAGCCCCTCCGAAGGGTTAATATTAAAAATATCGAACAGCACGTACAGCAGGGACACTGAAAAATCAGGGTGCTGACTGCAAACAGCCAGAACACCAACTCACAGTGTGCCCAGTAAATATCACTCCTTCTGTTCTACTGGACTCTGACTCAGCCTTCTCTTTCAGTTCCTGCAAAGAAAGTCCTTCTCTGTTTGAGCCCCACAGGACAGCCACCAGGTGCCCTTATCTATCACGCTCCCTCCCCTCAGGAGACAGATAAGAAGGGCCATGTAGCATAAATTGAAGACTGTGTTATCGTCAGATCATCAAGTTGCCTTATTTGTGGCTTTACCCATTTGGCAGGTAGAGGTTCATCTTCTCATTCCTGGTGGAGAAGCACTGCAGATGTCATTGAAGCCCCATTCTTGTGCCTAAGTCCTTACTATTTCCATGCAAATAAGCCTGACTTCTGCCACTGACAATAATCTCTTTGACTGCAGACCCTGGAGGATAGAGTCGGCTCTGCCCTGTGTGACAGAGGGGAAGTGCCAGACAATCAATGTCCCTCCCGGAGCTTAATGGATAAAGACCCCAGGTTCCTGCCTTCTGTGTGGAATAACTCTGAGGTGAACATGCCACCCCCAAACGTGCCACGGTGACGTTTCATTTTGAGCTGAAGGCAATTGAGAAGGAGCAGATGCAGGGAGTGCTCTCTGACTTCCTCTTTCCATAAATGCGCTGTGAGGAAGGTGCCCTCTTGTACCAGGAAGAGAGAACATTCTTACCACTGGAGATGGGAAGTTGATGCCAAGATGAATCTGTACAAACAAACTTATGAAAATGACCTTTATCTTTCATTCGTTTCCCCTTGTATTTCCCAGTCACTTTCCCACAGTTTACTTACCCTAGTGGCCCAAACCTCTTTGTCCTTTGTCTTGTCACATGTCTGCAAGTTATCAGTCTTTGTTAAACTGGTACATAAGCTCTCAGGGCCATCTTCTTCTGTGAGTCTCCATTTCTTTTCTACGAAGGGTCTCACGCCAGGTAAAGATATTAACCTCAAGTAAAATTTGTGTGCTTTTCTCCTGTTAATCTGTTTTTTGTCAGTTTAAATCTCAGGCCCAGCCACAGAATATGAGAGTGTAGAGGAAAAGTCTTCTCCTCTTCAGAAGTGTATGTTCTTCATTGGTTTCCAGGGTGCCCCCCCGCCTTCAATATGGGCTTTAGTTCCAGTTGCTCGCAGTTTAACTGGAGGGTTTGAAAACATTACCCTTCATCGCTGCCTTTCCTTCCCTGTCTTATTTGCCCATACCCCTAGCAGCGTTTACTGGGATCACCTTCCAAATAAGGTGATTGTACCTTGTACCTGGATTGCTGCCTTAGAATCTGCTTCTCAAAGAACCCAAACTGGATCAGAGAGGACTATCTATTTATTCATTTAAGTATTTTTGTGCATCCACTAGATACAAGGTATTATTTGGGGATACAGGAATGAACAAATTAGACAGAAATCCCTACACTCAGAGCTTATCATAAATACAATAATTAAGTAATTATACATAGAATGTTAGAAGGTAATAAGTGCTATAGAGAAAAATAAACCAGGATAAAAGGGTTAGGGAGTATAGGGATAGAAGTGTGGGTTACAAATTTTAATAGGACAGTCAAGGTAGGTGTCACTAAGAAAGGAACATTTGCCCAAATATTTGAAGGAGGTGAGAAAGCCAGTCATTTCTATATTGCAGACAAATCTTTGCAGTCTAAAGGAACAGCAAGAGTGAAGGAGCAAATGTGTCTCGGGCATTTGAGGAAGAGCAAGAAGGCTGGTTTTGCCTAAACAGTGAGTGAGAGGGAGAATAGCAGGAGACAGAACCTGAGAGGTAACCGGCCAGATGATGTGGAAGGTTGGCAGTCCTCTTGTAAGAACTGAGTGAAATGTAGAGACTTGTGAGAGTCTGAACAGAACAGTGACATGGTCTGACTTGCCTGTTAACAGGGCTACTCAGCCTGCGGTTGGAGAGGACTGTAGGAGGGCTGCTGTGTACAGTTGCAAAGGTTGTATTCTGTATGAGGATATGTAGTCGCCACTCTGCTCGCCACACTATCTACCCTGTCATGGGGTTGTTTCTGCCTGAAGGAAGGACACTTTTTTTTCTATTTCTCATGAAGCTGCCATATCAGCTAGTAAGTGGCTGACTAGGGGGGTAGGGACAGGAGAACAGAGAACAGTGGATGAGAATAATAACACACGACTGAAATCTTCTAGAGCAGAGATGGTGCTCTTCTAGAGCAGCAAGGTGGTAGCAAGGGAGGTGGTGAGAAGTGCCTCCATTCTGGGCATATTGAAGATAAAGTCAACAAGATGTCACCAGAGATTAGAAATGGATTCATTAGTTCTCTATCATTGCTGTAACAAAGCACCACAAACTTAGTGGCTTCAAACAACATAAACTTACTATTTTACAATTCTGGAGGTCAGAAGTCTAAAATCAGTTTCAGTGAGCTGAAGTCAATGTGTTGGCAAGACTGTGTCAGTCTGGAGGCTGAGGGGAAAATCCTTTCCTTGCCTTTTTCAGCTTCTAAAATCTGCCTATGTTCCTTGGCTTGTGGCCCCTTTCTCCATCTTCAAAGTGCACCACACTAAACTCTACTTCTATTATTGGATCTCCTCTCCTGCCTCTGCCTCTGCCTGTGTCCCTCTTGTAAGGACCATTGTGATTATACTGGGTACCTAGGTAACCCAAGATAATCTTTCCGTTTCAAAATCTAATTTAGATACATCTGTAAAGTCTCTTTTGCTATAAAATGTTCTGGAGTTTAGGGCATGGAGCTAGTTAGGGTCCCCATATTTAACCTACCACTTGGAGCGTGAGAAGAAAGCTCAAGTTTATGTTTTTGTCTTGAACATCTGGAAGGATGCAGTTGCCATTGCAAGTAGACCGGTTTGCTGAGAGTGCTGAGGGGAGAGAAGAGCAGGTTTTCAGCATGAATATGTTAATTTTGAGATGCATCCATTAGATTCCATGGTGGTCTTTTGATGTATCAACTTGGCTAAGCTATAGCTACCAGTTGTTCATTCAAACATTAATCTGAGTGTTGCTCTGAGGGTTTTGTAGATGTGAGTAAAGTCCATAACTGAGTGACTTCAAGAGGGAGATTATCCTGGATCTTCTGGATGGGCCTGACTCAGTCAGTTGAAAGGCCTCAAGAGCAGAGTTGAGACCTCCCTCAGGAAGAAATTTCTCCTGTGTCCTGCAGCTTCAGTGTGGGCAGGAGAGTTCCAGCCTGCCCTTCCTGGAAGCCTGCCTTGTGGTTTTAAGACTTCTCTAGCCAGACCCCACAGTCGTACTTAAGCCAATTCTTTGCAATGTATCTCTTAATGTGTGTCTCCTACTGGTTCTTTTCTCCAGGTGAACTCTGACTGATATATGTGAGGAGGAAATAGGATAGATGAGTGTGAAGTTCAAAAGGCAGAATAATAACGAATAACAAAGTTATGCAATCAGTGGAGAAGTGTATGCAGAAGCTTCATTCAGAAAGGGGTAAGAATCCAGGGCATAAAGTTTTGTTTGCTTTGGCTTAAATGCCTGTCTGGCCTCTGGCTTTTTTAGGCAAAGTAAGACATGAGATAAAGGTGGGAGTCTGGAGTAACAAGGTGGGAAAGGAAGGAGGGAAAGTGATTAAGGGGGTGGGATGGGATTCTAGTTGTCCATATGAGGAAGACTCCATAATAGACCAAAAAGAGTTTCAGTGGGAAGGCTAAGGAAATGTTTTCAATTTTCTCTAAATACAATGAGTATGTGCATAATTAGTTATAAGAAAGATTAGATTAGGGGCACCTGGGTGGCTCAGTCGGTTAAGTGCCCATCTCTTGATTTCTGCTCAGGTCATGATCTCATGGTTTGTGAGTTTGAGCCCCAAATCTGGTTCTGCACTGACAGCATGAAGCCTGCATGGCTTTCTCACTCTCTCCCCCCACCACCCCACACTCATGCACTTGCCCTCTCTCTCAAAACAAATAAATCTATATTTTTAAAAAAGAAAGATTAGATTATTTCTGGTAATCACAGAAACCCTGCATTCATTTCCATATCATGAAGTGAAATGGCAGGTTGTACTTAAATATGTTCCTTAGGGGTAGAGTCTGGGCAAAGGAAAATGGAGGTTTGAACTTGGAGTGATGAGAAAGAATGATTGCAGTAGGAGGAGTTAGAAATGGCCAAGTGAGACAACTACTAATTGAACGTGGATAGTGAGCAGGGAGAACAACTCTTGTTCTCTCCAGCCCTCAGGAGCTAACCAAAGAAGTATGGAGCCATGTAACATTCTGGATCCAGGTATCTGGACCATCCAAAGGGAGAGATCTGGGATCCAGGCTACAGGAGAGTTTGTTGCTGAGGAGTAAACAGTCCTTTGATACCAGGAAGAGTTGGGCCAGGAAGGACATTGTAGCAGGAACTTAGATGGGAAAAAGAAAGCATCTAAGGGCTGAGATTTAAGGTCGACTGAGTGGGACACCACGTGGGTAAGGCCGAGCAGATGGGAACACTGGGAGCGTGATGGTGGCAGAAGAGGAGGTGAGGAGAGCTCCACAGGCTGGGGCAGTACCTCCTCCCTTCATGCAGCTCTTCCACTGTGTGTTCCATTGTGCCCTCCACCTGGGGATCTCTGCAGGGTAAGGGCAAACTTGATATGTCAGGGCCCCAGGGCTAAAGCTAGGCAACAGGTTGCCAGGAGGGAGACAATGGGTTTAGTTTTCCATGCTTTCAGTCTGAGGACACCCATGGTATCTGGCGGGGAGACAGAAATCTGGGGGATATGAGATCAAGTTTTGAGGTCTTAGCAGCACCCCAATTTCCACAGGTCAGTTGATAAACTTTTCATGATAATTTTATTTCATGCATACAGTTTCGCTGCAGCAAGGACATACAAACATTATGTACCTAGTGTCATCTCACTGAAAAAGCAGGAACCAGAGAGTCAGAAAACCTAGCTCATCACCCACACTGTGTCAGGAGTAAGCTGTGTGAACTTGAACATTCTAGCCAATGAATGGTCTAGCCATTCATACCTGGAGCCGAAGTTCCCTCATGCACCCCCTCTTCCACAGAAGGTTGCAGTTAGGATCAAATAAAAAAGATGTGAATGTTAGAAAATAGAGTGCTAAAGGAAAGGATGATTATTGATGCCATTTCTCTATCTAGTTCACTCCATTATGTCAGGGGGAAAACACATGTTAGAAACAAGACAAAACAAAACCCAAGGACATTTATGTTGGGTTGAATGCTCAGATTAGGTACCTAACTGCAAAAAGGTATTGAATAATTGCTCTAAGACCCCACTCGGTGAGTACCGTTTAGGAAAGAAAATCCCAGGTTTGATGCAGTGGTAACAACTCCATGGATTAGATGCCCCTTTTTCTTTTCAGCTCTCCTTCCAGTTGGTGGGTGGGCTAAGTACACAGAGGCCTTTTACATGGTACTTTGCTATCTTCTAAACAGAACTGCTATGCATGCTTTCTGGTTTATACACAATGTATTTGTTGTTTTTTTTTTAAGCAAAGCACCCTTCTATTACCCTATTTTGAAAGATGAAGCATTGCAGGAAATAATTATATAAATTATCTTACATTTGCATTAAATTGTCTATTTCTCATTTGTGTTTCCATATGTTTTTAAAATAACTATGCTCGGGCCCTAAAATTGTAATAATATTCTTAACAGGTTTATTTTTTTCTGTCTCTTAAAGATGAGGTAAATCTGCTTTGTAGCCATATATGTTTTAAGATCTTACTGTTCAAGAAAGTTTCAGTTAATATGGAGAGCAGAAAAACCAAACTCCATTATTAATCTGGAGTAAAAAAGACAACTCTCCTATGTAGAAAATAGAACAGTGAAGATTCATGTGCTGCCTGTGCCCTGCAGTTCTTAAGATGAGAATGTTATTACTTGTTTATTGTCATTATGGACCACAAATAGAGAAAGAATGCATTGATAGCACTTAGAGATTATAATCCCTCTTAAAATTCTGTATTAAGTGACCAAACAAACTGGGACAATTAAGTGTCATACAAAAACAAATGTATGCTTTAAAAGGCCATTAAACCTTGCTCATATACAGTAAGACAGTTTTAGAATTATTTTCCCTAAAAATTCTGGTAGGTTTCAGTTTTTGCCAAGACATGAAGTGTCTCACAGGACAGATTAAAATGCTGGGGTCCTAAAGCTGGAAAAAATGGGGTTCAGAATGCATCTCTACCTGAAAAGTTCTACTTAAAATGGAAAACCTTTGGAAAGGCTTTCAATTCTGTGAGAAAAATGTTCTTAATAGGCAGTTATGGTTTAGATTATACACTAATTGGAAAGGGCTTCATTTTTACAGTATAAATCATTTTCCTTTTCCTTAGCAACATAAATTATTAAATCAACTTTATTCTTTTTTAATTTTTATCCTTTTATTAAGTTTATTTATTTTGAGAGAGAGAGAGAGAAAGAGAAATGGGGGCAGGCAGAGAGATAGAGAGGGAGAGAGAGAATCCCAAGCAGGCTCTCCACTGTCAGTGGAGACCCAGTGCGGGCCTCAAACCCACGAACTGAGAGATCATGACCTGAGCTGAAGTGAAGTAGGACGCTTAACCGACTGAGCCACTCAGGTGTCCCATAAAGCAACATTATTCTATGACACTCTGACACCTGAACTTTGAATGCAATTTCGCAAATTAAGCACATGACACAGAAAGAGGAGAACTGGCTTGACAGCATAGCCAGCAGGTGCTTATGACAAACCACCACTGAGATGAGACATCATCAAAACTCAAAAGGAGAGCGTCTTAGCTGGCACTTAGAGAAGTGTAGCATCCAGAAGTCAGCAGGCTGTCCGAATTCTACCCCATTTCTGAACACACTTGAAGTGACATGTCTAATTTTTGATGCCACTTTTTTAAAGAAATTCAGAAAACCATATATATATATATATATATATATATATATATATATAAATAGTGTATATCAGTGAAAGGAATTCCTGTACTTGGTGGAGGTAAAGTTCATTGTAGCCCTACTTCTGTGGTTCAAAATCTGTGCAGCCTTAAAAGAAAATCATTTAATCTCTCTGGGTCTCACTTTACACAGGACATCTATAAAACAAAAGGGTGGGCTTGATGAATAATTCATAAGGATTTTGTTCAGTCTTAAAATTCCAACATTTTTGGCAGGACATTGTGAGGTAATAACTAAGGCTTGTCCTTCCAGCATTCCTGTCTTGTCTTCCCCTGTGGAGCCGCTAGCTAGCTTTCATTATTTAGAACAAGGGTAAATACAGTATACAAAAAAGTCATTTGAATTTTTATTGTTGTTTTTCAACTCATTTTAGCCACAATCATCTTCAAACCCAAGGCAATTGATTGCAAGTGTGAAGCTATTTGATAGAGGGTTCCAAAAATATGACAGCCAAATTTTAAACTATGTCTATGTAAATACTGTGGAATGATTTAAGAGCTCGTTTTTCCCCAAAAAGAGATAAAGTCAACTTTCTGGGAAGGAGAAATAAGAGGGGATGTGACCAGACTTTAGATAGTGATGAATCCCTGAACCTGGTGACATCCCCTCAGGCAAGTGCCAGGAGTAGGGAGGAACAATAAAAACCTCAAATTATTTTGAGGGTATCCCAGACCACAGAGAACCATTGGCTAACTTCCCAAGGAGGTTGCAAGCCTCCTAGAGAAACCCAACATTCATCATGGCAACTGAGCAGTAAGGTAGCAATGGTAGAATGAACTGCCTAAATGCCCGAGGACAGCCTCACAGAATTCCGTACTTCCTAAAAGATGGAAAGGAGGCCCTGTATCCCCAAGAGGAACATAGGCTGGGCTGAGAGGCCCAGAAGAGTAGAAATCTTTCACAGACAGGGAGAAGAGGATTAAAAATGAGCTGTTCTTGGAAAACAGATTAAAGGCAAATATGTCAATTTGGATTTGGATGCTCTGGAACTAGATGTTGACAACCAAAGACAAGCCAGGACTGTGCATCTGGACTCTGATGCCAAGGGACCACTCCTTACTCTATGATAGTAAGATTCTTAAGTATGGGGCCCCAAAATTTATTGTTCAAGAGATATGGACTAAATTGTGTGTCCCCAAAAATTCATATTTTGAAAACCTAACCCACAATGGGGTGGTATTTGAAGGTGGGGTCTTTGAAAGATAATTACATTTAGATGAGATCATGGGGCCCTCATGATGGAATTAGTGGTCTGGTAAGAAGAGACACCACAAAGCTTGGTCTGTCTCTCCCCACCATGTGAGGTATGAGGACACAGACAGAAGGCAGCCATCTGCAAGCTAAGAGAAGCTTCACCAGAATCCAGAACCCAAACATACTGGTACCCTGATCTCAGACTTGTAGCTTCCAGAACTGTGAAAAAATAAATATCTGTTGGTAAGCCATCCAGTCTATAATATTCTGTGATGGTAACCTGAGCAGAATAAGACAGCAAGTCAAGACACTTTTGAGAATGAAAGGATACATTAAAATTGATTATAATTTTATATTTGAAATATTTATTCATTGAACAGTTAATTCACCATATTATTTATATTGGCTGATGTATAAAATAGTTTTCATAAAAATTATTTTCAAAGATAATTTTTTTCTAAAAAGTAGTATGACATATTTTCTTGTAGAGAAAAGCAAAATATAAAAATTATATTGATTGTCTAAACAAAAAATTAGCACAAACCATATATCTCTCTAATATTAATTCACTAATATTTTTCTGCAGGATGTATTATTATTTTAATATGGTTTTAAATTTTTAATTTTTCAAAAATTGCCTAAAATATTCAGTTAATATTATATTAATACACTTGAAAACGACATGTATTTACTTTTTTTTTGTAGACTATATGGGATTTTTTTGGTCATATAATATTTTAATTGAGGAAATATTTAGAGGTTCTGAATTACCTAGTAAGTTCAGAGACAAATTCCAAGTGGAAGATAGTCTCAATTCTACTTTTAATGAAATATGTAAATGTATCAGTTCAAACATTTTTATAGGCACTGTCTTTTGTCTCAGTTTAGAGTTTTTCTTTTCTACAAATATACCCTATAAAGCTTTACCCTCTAAAAATCTACCTTATAAAGTTCATGAAATAAATTCTCCATTTATAATATTTTTAGTGTTTTGCAAAACAGATGCTGCAAAATCATAGGTCTTTTCAATTTCGTTGCATTTCAGTACATCATATAATCCAATTACAAAAAAAGGAACTGGATCAAAAGATTTTTTTTCTGCAAGTCATTTCAAAGCCTTTTACAGAATTTTAAAATTAAATCTTGCACACTGTTTGAGGCCTCATCATTTAATTTGTTCATGTCCCCGTTTTTGTAGGGATAAATTTGCCTTTGTTTGCAGCTATTGCAAAAACTAGTTTTTGGCTTCAATTCACTGGACATTTTGATAATAGATTTCCAAACATTTTTCTTAAATGCAGAGTTCTTTCAGAGAATATTCAATGCCATTCTTTCCCATCTTGCAAGATGCTGGGTGAAAAAGCTGAGAAGCCGGATACTAGGGAGAAGAAACCTGAAGCCAAGAAGGCTGATGCTGGTGGCAACGTTAAGAAGGGCAACCTCAAGGCTAAACCGTCAAAGAAGGGGAAGCCCCACTGCAGCCAAGACCCTGTCCTGGTCAGAGGAAGTGGTAGATACTCCCAATCGGCTATGTATTCGAGACAGGCTGTGTACAAGAGGAAGTATTCAGCAGCTAAATCCAGGCTTGAAAAGAAAAAGAAGTTCTGCTACTGTCACAAAACCAGTTGGTGGTGGCAAGAATGGTGGTGTCTGAGTGGTTAAACTTCGCAAAATGCCTGGGCATCATCCTACAGGAGGTGTGCTCAGAAGCTGCTGAGCCATGGCAAAACACCTTTCAGTCAGCAGGTGAGGAAACTGCGAGGGACCACTTTAATCGTCCTCACTGGGCACCACAGAGGCAACAGGGTGGTTTTCCTGAAGCAACTGAGCGTGGCTTGTTAACTTGCGGCCGGACCTCTGTCCCTCAATCGAGTTCCTCTTCGTAGAACATACCAGAAATTAGTCATTGCCACCTCCACCAAAATTGATACCAGCAGTGCGAAAATCCCCAAACATCTCACCGATGCTTACCTTAAGAAGAGGAAGCCGTGTAAACCCAGACACCTGCAATGTGACATCTTCGACACAGAGAAAGAGAAATATGAGATTACAGAGCAGCGCAAGGTTGATGAGAAAGCTGTGGACTTGCAAATTCTGCCAGAAATCAAAGCTGTTCCTCAGCTTCAGGGTTACCTCTGCTTTGTGTATTCTCTCCAGAATGGAGTTTACCCTCACAGATTGGTGTTCTAAATTTCTTAACAAAGAACCTAATTAAATAACTGATCCGTTAAAAATAAGAAGAAAATATTCAATGCCATTACAGGACTTGTAGGTTGATTTACAAAATAGTTCTCTTAAAGGCTGAAACATTTCTAAAATCTGTGGATGAACAGCAAAGAGAGAATGCACTTATGACCTTGCAAAAATACATTTCGGTACTTAACATAAGCTTCATCATGAAATTTTTATAGTACTTTAATGTTTATAAATTTTGACATCTGTAGTTTCTATTTCAATGTTTACTTGTTTTCTGTGACAGAGACAGAGCGTGAACAGAGGAGGGGCAGAGAGAGAGGGAGACACAGAATCTGAAACAGGCTCCAGGCTCTGAGCTGTCAGCGCAGAGCCTGACGCAGGCTCAAACCCACAAAGGGTAAGATCATGGCCTGAGCCGAAGTCGGAGGCTCAACCGTCTGAGCCACCCAGGCGCCCCTGTAGTTTCTATTTCAAATGGTAGACTATTGACAGTTTGTTGGAGGAAATTATAACGTATTTGTGTGCCAGAGCCAACTCCAAGAGTATTTTTCTCTGTAAGTTTCTTAATTTAATAAGACCACTACTTTACCCGTGATGTACAGGGCTCTGCTAAATTTGTATCCACATTAATATTGCAAAAACAAATAATTGTATATTTAGTGTTGAACTTTTAACTGAACATACAGTAGACTTATCTTCAACAGACTGACCTTCCAAAGCTTTACTTTGTTATGTGAATTTAATGAAAGAAACCCAACCATAATAGAAATAACTGACTGCATGAAGCATGTGATTAAACTTTTACAAAATGGCAGCCTTTAACTGTTTACAGACATTTTCCTTTGCCAATGAAACCAACATATTACAGCTATCACTTCCCTTTCCATGGGGATACAAGGAACACTCGGATTCCAAAAAATGAATGAAATCAATTTAGAAGGAAAGTAATTTGATCTCAATGAAAATGCATGCTTCAGAGTGATAAATAAACACATTTTCTGCAGATGCACCTGTGAAATTGAGATATTTGGGTACGGTTTTCTAAAAAAAATCATTATCTTTTGAATTAGATGCTTCTACCTTCAGCATATGTATTTCTTCCAGCTTTTATGTGATTAGTTTTATCTCTACATACAGCCTGCACAAATATTTTGTGCAATTCACATGTTTATCAACTCTCTTGAGAAATGGGAACTTAGTATTTAATTATTCATTAAGCATGTATTAACATATTGGTGCTAAAAGGGGTTATTGCAAAAAAATTTAATCATTTATCAACTGTGTCAGTTTTCACATAATTTTACTTTTAACTTCAAACTCAGCCTCCTGGACTCTGCTGTGTGATACTGGACTGGATTTTGGAAATGCAAATTTTGAGAGTTGTCTTCTTATTTGGCTCTGATAACAGGGGAGTGAGAAAAGAACCATGAAGTTGTTGGATGAAGAAGGAACTGCCGTGTTGTGCTCATTTCCTGTGGGGGTCCTTGCATGCCTTTAAAAAAAAAGTTTATTTATTTATTTTGAGAGAGAGACAGAGAGCATGTGAGCAGTACAGGGACAAAGAGAGAGGAAGAGAGGGAATCCCAAGTAGGCTCCTTACTGTCTGCACGGAGCTTGATTCAGGGCTCGAACCCATGAACTGTGAGATCATTACCTGAGCCGAAATCAAGACTCGGTCGGATGCTTAACTCATTGAGCCACCCAGGAGCCCTGCCTTTTTCTATTTTAAAATTTCAGCTCTATTGAGCTTTATATAAGTGGCGTATAAAATAGTAAGATATTTAAAGTGCATGTCATATATGTATACAATGTAAAAGGATCCCCCCCTATTGAGTACATTTACACATCCATCACCTCACATATTTTCCCTTCCCTCCCCCCTTTTTGGTGAGAATATTTAAATTCTCCTGTCTTAGCAAATTCCAATTATATAATAACACCGATAGTCACCATGTTCCACATGAGATCCTCAGATCTTCTCATAGCTGAAGGTTTGCTTCTTTTAGCGTATTCCTCTTAGAGCTGAAGGTTTGCAACTGTAGGCTGTTGATTTCTGTGTGCATCCCACTAGCAGTGCCTCTTCAACCCATCTAGAGCATGGCCATCCTGCAGCTGCAGGTCAACTGGTTTTTCAAACATTTTCAGAACCAGATTCATCTGTCAGCCCTAAGGGTAGCACCTGCTTCCTTCAGTTGCTATTTCCTTGATACTTCAGGGTTCCTTTTGCCTATCAAGTTACCTTAGGGTTTTCTTGTTATCTGTTCAATGACCCACTCAACGACATCCTTATACTTAGTTACAAATTCTTTATGTTAAATTCTTTCTGTTCAAATGAGTGGTATGGTTATCTCATGACTAGACCCTGACTGGCACAATAATTGTTCTAAGAAATAGATTCTTTTTTATTATTATTATTAACTTCTTTTATTTTTTATTTTCTTAAATTTACATCCAAATTAGTTAGCATATAGTGCAAAAATTATTTCAGAGGTAGATTCTTTAGTGCCCCTTACCCATTTGGCCCATCCCCCCTCCCACAACCCCTCCAGGAACCCTCAGTTTGTTCCCCATATTTATGAGTCTCTTCTGTTTTGTCCCCTCCCTGTTTTTATATTATTTTTGTTTCCCTTCCCTTATGTTTATCTGTTATGTCTCTTAAAGTCCTCATATGAGTGAAGTCATATGATTTTTGTCTTTCTCTGACTGACTAATTTCACTTAGCATAATACCCTCCAGTTCTATTCACATAGTTGCAAATGGCAAGATTTCATTCGTTTTGATTGCTGAGTGATACCCCATTGTGTATATATATATATACCATGTCTTCTTCATCCATTCATCCATCAATGGACATTTGGGCTCTTTCCATACTTTGGCTATTGTTGATAGTGCTGCTATAAACATGGGGGTGCATGTGTCCCTTCAAAACAGCACACCTGTATCCCGTGGATAAATGCCTAGTAGTGCAATTGCTGGGTTGTAGGGTAGTTCTATTTTTAGTTTTTTGAGGAACCTCCATACTGTTTTCCAGAGTGGCTGCACCAGCTTGCCTTCCCAACAACAAAGCAAGAGAGATCCTGTTTCTCCGCATCCTCGCCAACATCTGTTGCTTGCCTGAGTTGTTAATGTTAGCCATTCTGACAGGTGTAAGGTGGTATCTCATTGTGGTTTTGATTTGTATTTCCCTGATGATGAGTGATGTTGAGCATTTTTTCATGTGTCTGGATGTCTTCTTTGGAGAAGTGTCTATTCATGTCTTTTGTCCATTTCTTCACTGGATTATTTGTTTTTTGGGGGTTGAGTTTGAGAAGTTCTTTATAGATTTTGGATACTAACCCTTTATCTGATATGTCATTTGCAAATATCTTCTCCCATTCCATCAGTTGCCTTTTAGTTTTGCTGATTGTTTCCTTCATTGTGCAGAAGCTTTTTATTTTGATGAGGTCCCAGTAGTTCATTTTTTATTTTGTTTCCCTTGTGTCCAGAGACGTGTTGAGTTAAGAAGTTGCTGTGGCCAAGATCAAAGAGGTTTTTGCCTGCTTTCTCCTTGAGGATTTTGATGGCTTCCTTTCTTACATGGAGGTCTTTCATCCATTTTGAGTTTATTTTTGTGTATGGTGTAAGAAAGTGGTCCAGGCTCATTCTTCTGCATGTTGCTGTACAGTGTTCCCAGCACCACTTGCTGAAGAGACTGTCTTTATTCCCTGAATATTCTTTCCTGCTTTGTCAAAGATTAGTTAGCCATATGTTTGTGGGTCCATTTCTGGGTTCTCTATTCTGTTCCATTGATCTGAGTGTCTGTTCTTGTGCCAGTACCATACTGTCTTGATGATTACAGCTTTGTAGTACAGCTTGAAGTCTGGGATTGTGATGCCTCCTGCTTTGGTTTTCTTTTTCAAGATTGGTTTGGCTATTCGGGGTCTTTTCTGGTTCCATACAAATTTTAGGATTATTTGTTCTAGCTCTGTGAAGAATGCTGGTGTTATTTTGATAGGGATTGCATTGAATATGTAGATTGCTTTGGGTAGTATTGACATTTTAACAATATTTGTTCTTCCTATCCAGGAACATGGAATCTTTTTCCTTTTTTTGTGTGTGTCTTCTTCAATTTCTGTCATAAGCTTTCTGTAGTTTCAGTGTATAGATTTTTCACCTCTTTGGTTAGATTTATTCCTAGGTATTTTATGGTTTTTGGTGCAACTGTAAATGGGATCAATTCCTTGATTTCTCTTTCTGTCACTTCATTGTTGGTGTATAGGAATGCAATCAATTTCTGTGCATTGATTTTATATCCTGAAACTTTGCTGAATTCATGAATCAATTCTAGCGGTTTTTTGGTGGAATCTTTTGGGTTTTCCATATTAAGTATCATGTCATCTGCGAAGAGTGAAAGTTTGACCTCCTCCTGGCCGATTTGGATGCCTTTTATTTCTTTGTGTTGTCTGATTGCAGAGGCTAAGACGTCCAATTCTATGTGGAATAACAGTGGTGAGAGTGGACATGCCTGTCTTGTTCCTGACCTTAGGGGGAAAGCTCTCAGTTTTTCCCCATTGAGGATGATATTAGCGTTGGGTTGTTCATATATGGCTTTTATGATCTGAAGCTATGATCCTTCTATCCCTACTTTCTTGAGGGTGTTTATCAAGAAAGGATGCTGTATTTTGTCAAAAGCTTTCTCTGTACATATTGAGAGGATCATATGGTCCTTGTCCTTTCTTTTATTGATGTGATGAATCCCGTTAATTGTTTTGTGGATATTGAACCAGCCCTGCATCCCAGGTATAAATCCCACTTGGTCGTGGTGAATAATTTTTTTAATGTATTGTTGGATCCGGTTGGCTAATATCTTGTTGAGGAATTTTACATCCATGTTCATCAGGGAAATTGGTTTATAGTTCTCCTTTTTAGTGGGGTCTCTGTCTGGTTTAAAATTTCTTGCAGGGCTGGTTTAGTGGTCACAAATCCTTTAATTTTTGTTTGTGTGGGAAACCTTTTTCTCTCCTTCTATTTTGAATGACAGCCTTGCTGGATAAAGAATTCTTGGCTGCATATTTTTCTGATTCAGCACATTGACTATATCCTGCCACTCCTTTCTGGCCTGCCAAGTTTCTGTGGATAGGTCTGCTGCCAACCTGATCCGTCTTCCCTTATAGGTTAGGGACTTTTTTTCCCTTGCTGCTTTTCATGATGGTCTCCTTGATTGAGTATTTTGTGAATTTGACTATGATATGGCTTGTTGATGATCATTTTTTGTTGAATCTAATGAGGTCCTCTGTGCTTCCTGGATTTTGATGTCTGTGTCTGTCCCCAGGTTAGGCAAGTTTTCCACTATGATTTTCTCACATAACCCTTCTACCCCTATTTCTCTTCCTCTTCTGGGACTCCTATGATTCTGATGTTGTTCCTTTTTAATGAGTTACTGATTTATCTAAATCTTAAATCATTCTCTTTTGTCTTAATCTCTCTCTTTTTTTCTGCTTCATTATTCTCTATAAGTTTTTCCTCTATATCACTGATTCTCTGTTCTGCCTCATCCATCCTTGCCACTGCTGCATCCATCCATGATTGCAGCTCAGTTATAGCATTTTTAATTTAATTCTGACTATTTTTTACTTATTTTATCTCTGCGGAAAAGGATTTTAATCTATTTTCCACTCCAGCTAGTATTCTTATTATCATGATTCTAAATTCTGGTTCAGACATCTTGCTTGTATCTGTGTTGGTTAAATCCCTGGCTGTCGTTTCTTCATGCTCTTTCCTTTGGGGTGAATTCCTTTGTTTTGTCATTTTGAAGGGAGAAAAGGAATTAATGAGGTAGAAAGATTAAAATGAAAAAATTAAAATTAAAAAATATTAAAATTAAAAAAGTAAACACACACACACACACACACACACACACACACACACACAAATCAAATGAATGATGCTAGATCCTAGGTGTGTTTTGGTCTGGGTATTGAAAGTGGTTTGACAGATTAGAGCAAAAAAAGGTGGGGGGGGGAGGAAATCGTTTGAGAATTTGAAAAAAATCAATACACTGAAGTAGACTAAAATGAGATGATGGGAGTAAAATAGAATTTGAAAACCTTTACACAAAAGTAAAGAATATAGTAGGGAAAAAAATTAAAGAAAAATATTTTAATAAAAATTAAAAATAAAAAAGGATTTTTTTCTCTTTCTGTAGTCAAGAAAAAGAAAAGAAATGAAGAAGAGAAAAAGAGAAAAGAAAAGAAATCATTTGAAAATTTGAAAAAGTGAATACATTGTAGTAGACTAAAATAAAATGATGGAAGTAAAATAGAATTTGAAAAAATTTACATAAAAGCAAAAAATATAGTAAAAAAATTAAAGAAAAATATTTTTAATAAAAACTTAAAATAAAAATGAATTTTTTTCCTTCTGTATTCAAGAAAAAATATAGTATAAAAGAGAAAAGAAAGAAAGAAAATTGAGTAGATGGACCTGCTAACAGATTGAAATAGGACTGAAATTACTTTGTTTTCTCCTAGAAGTCAGACTATGTAGCACTTTATAGTCCATAATCTAAGTAGGCAGTGAGACTTGTGTTCTTAAAGAATGAGGTTGGCCCATTCAGGCGGGGCTCAGTGTAACAGCTCCATTCTCCACTATATGGCGCTGCTAGCCTACTGGGGTGGATTGTTACAGTGCTTGTAGGTGTGTATGCACATGCGCGGGAGTGGTGAAAATGGCGTCACCCAGCTATCCAGTCTCTAGTATGGGAACTCTGTTCTCTCCGATCAGCAATCGCACACCTGTCCTCTGTCTTCAGCTTTCATCCACTCCCCACTTCTTCACTGTCCGTGACCAAGCCCCAGGCATTACCTGTCTCCTGAGTTTTGTCTCAGATGCGGCTGTTTTCCCTGGCCCCTTACTTCTGAAGGACTGTGGCTTTGGCCCGTTCCGCCCCTCTGTGGGAGGGTCTCACTGAGCAATGGCCGAATGCCAGCTGCACCCAGGAATGCCTGCTGGACCCTGCTGCTGCCGGTGCCCCAAGACTGCGGCCAGGTGCCAGCCCGCCCCAGAAAAAGTTTGCGAGATAGTGTAGCAGTAGCATTTCAGGGATTATGGAAAATCACAACACACATCTGGCACCAGGCTTCACCCTTAACAGCCTTATTCCAGCACCAGTGAATGTGGCCGTTTTCTGCAGTGTGCTGGGACCAGGTAGCTTCAACAGTCTCTACCAAATGTCCTTCCAGCAGTGGAACTGCTTTTCCCCGTGTGGCCTGAGGACTTCCCGGACCCCACTCTGTTCCTGAGGATTCACCCTTCCCACCAGAGCACCGCCAGGTATTGAGTTGTGGAGTTGCAGACTTTGCCCTCCCCTTGTTTACAGTCTTAATGGGATTTAAACCCTCTCCTTTCTCCTTTCTCCCTTTTTAGTTTAGTCCCTGCGGTTGTTTCCAATTTTCCACTTTCTCTCCAGCTGCTTTTGGGGAGGGGTGCTTTTCCCGTATTCTCCCTGCCCCCAGTCTCCGTGCTCTCTGCACCTGCAAAGGTGGCTCCCTACCCGCCACCGGCTTCTCTCTCCCCAAGTTCATGTCTCCACGCCATGTACCTGCTGAATTCTGTGGTTCAGGCTGTGCAGATTGTTGTGTTAATCCTCCAATCAGTTTACTAGGTGTGTAGTTGACTAGGTGTGTACTAGGTGTGGTTTAGTGTTGATCTGGCTGTATTTTATGGATGCAAGACACACAAAAAACTTCAATGCTCTTCTGCCATCTTGGCTCCTCCTCCCTGTAAGAAGTAGATTCTAAAAGCAGTCCCTTGATGATGGGATGTGGTAAATGGTTTAGCTGCGTTTTTGCACTTGAATGAATGTTGAGCTCCTTGCCAGCACAAAATGGATGCTGTTAATTCATTGCATGTACTGCATCACAATCAAACAAATCCACCTGTGCTTAGTTGTAATATTATTCCTACTGAATAAATTATTTAGGGGGAGGAATGACTGCTTTACTTGACCAGGATGGATTCCTCTGAGTGAAGAGGAGCATTTATAAAAAGCAAACAACAAGTTCAGCCTTTAAGCTCAAATTTAACAAAACCAAACAAACAAAATAGAATTTCTCTGACAGCCCTATTTTTAATAGCAAATATTTCTTATTTTTAATATTACGTGGCCAATATTGGTGGAAAATTAAATCTCCAATTTAATTGTGTGGTTGCAGAATTACAATGTCAATTGAATTCACAGTTTTTCCAAATTTGTCATGTGAACATGAAGGCATTGATTGGGCAGGAGTAGAGCCCTGAGCCTGGGAATAAGGACATCTGGTTGGGCTCAGATGAAGCTGAGGCTCTGGGACCCTGAGTCATACTGAGGTGTTTTGGTCTGTGGAAATAGCTTGTCTTCCATGTCTGAGAATAACACCCTTCCCTGTGTTTGAAAAGCTTCTAATGACTTCACCTAGGGTATTTGTCACACAAGGGGATGCCCCATCTCCTTAAGACACCTCCAGATGCCCTTGTTGCCTACACTCCCATTTAAAGTCAGATTTCACTGTGCCCCAGGGAAGATATCACAAATTTTGAAGTAGGGGGAAATAACATATATCAAGAAAATTGGCAGATTTATATTGAAAGAAATGTGGCAAATATTTTTGGGAATAAATCCTCAAGCTTTTAGACCAACCAGGATAGAGTATAACACCAAACTGGGCCAACTTTATTTATGTGGTTTACTTACCAATGATTCCCAACTGAATGTGTTAACTCTTTCTGGCAGATTGATGCCATATTGACTTAGCTAAAGTGGACTACAGTTATCAGAATTCCTTTCCATGAATAGATGAGTGTGGGCCATATGACATGTGTTACCTGAGATTTGTAAAATGGATGTGGACTAGTAGCCATATTTTAATGCTAGGGAGCTTGGTGCAGATATCTGGGTAGCACTGAAACTCGCTCACATTGGCATGGATCTGCTGGGTCACCTTGTGGCATGGGGCAGCAGCCTGGCTACAGCTTCTCTAATTTCACTTTCTCCTTCAGTTTTTCTGAATTCTGGACCAAGTGCCATAACAATGAGTGCCAGCTTTTTCTGCAGGCCACAGGAGCAATGTTGGAAACTTGGATGTGGTGACGGATTGTATTATTTTTGTATTGCTATTGTAACAAATTGCCACGAACTTAGTGGCTTAAAACAATACAAATTTGTTACCTTTTTTTTCTTTTTTAGTAAGTGTTTTTATTTTTGAGAGAGAGCACACAAGCAGGGGAGGGACAGGGTGGGGGGACAGAGGATCTGAAGCAGGCTCAACACTAACAGAAGTGACCCCCATGCAGGGTTCAAACAAACTGGGAGAACATGAGCTGAGCCAAAGTTGGAAGCTGAACCCTGAGCCACCCAGGCGCCCCCAAATTTGTTATCTTAATAATAAGCTCTGTAGATTGGAATCTGGCCTAGTATTGGCTGGACTGCATTCTTTCCTAAGGACTCCAGAGAGAATCTATTTCCTTGCCCTGAAAGGTTATTGGCTTAGTTCATTTCCTATCTGTCATAGCACTGAAGCCCTCACTTTTTTGTAGCTTCCTGCTGAGAGCCATTCCTAGATTGTAAAGTCTGCTCCCATTTCTTGGTTCTGGGGCTACCTCCTCCATGTCCAAAGCTACACACAGTGGGTCAATTTGCTCTTGTGCCTCACCCCTCCTGCCTTTCTTCCATTACATCTCCTTATATATTTTTTTTTATGTCTATTTACTTTTGAGAGAGAGAGAGAGAGAGTGAGTGAGGGACAGAGAGAAAGGGAGACACAGAATCAGAAGCAGGCTCCAGGCTCTGAGCTGTCAGCACAGAGTCTGACACGGGGCTTGAACTCATGAACTGTGGGATCATGAACTGAGCTAAAGTCAGATGCTAAACCCACTGAGACACTCAGGCACCCTACATCTCCCTATCTTAATATCAGAAGATTAACATCATTGATTCTATCTACAAACCTAATTCTCTTTTGCTGTGTAATGTAACATAGTCACAGGTTCTGGGTGTTAGCGTGCAGACATCTTTGGGGGTGTAATTTTTATGTCTCCTACATAAACCATCATGGGTTCCAGATCATTCTCATGGATTCCAATTTTTCTTCTGCTCTCCCTTACGTCAATGTTCACCTTTCATTTCCAACATTCTGCCCTATTGACCTCAGGCCCAGCACCAGTTTCAGAGAAGTAACCATCACATACAAACTGTTTAATTAGCTCCTACAATTGCACAAGGCCAAGGTTCTATAATAAATCTCATATTTCATATCACTTGTACTGGCTCTGTTTCTCTTATTGAAGTCTAAGTGATACATTCATGTATGTGGAAATGACTGTAGCCATTTATTTGGCTGGTTGACTAACTTGAGACTCAACATTGGCCTACGCCAAATTGCATGTAGACAAAGAAATTCAAAGGTTTAGGAGATGAGAATTTTGGAGTAGGTTCATTAACTGCAATCTGTACTTCCACTCCTCAATTCCATTTTATGAAAAGGTCCATAGGATGACCCTTTCTCTAAGACTTTGAGATGAGGGGACATTTGCACCCTTGAAAAGGTTTCTGGTGATTGTTGGCTAGATATAGTGGGGGTGCTGCCATCGAGATGGGTGGCTTGATTTTAATCTTATGGTAGCAGAGGTGAAAAGCTCTTAAAAGCTTGGGGTCTTGGGTGGCTCAGTTGCTTAAGTGTCCAACTTTGGCTCAGCTCATGATCTCATGGTTCGTGAGTTCAAGTCCCATGTCGGGCTCTGTGCTAACAGCTCAGAGCCTGGAGCCTGCTTCGGATTCTGTGTCTCCCTCTCTCTCTGTCCCTCCCTGCTCATGTTCTGTCTGTCTCTCTCTCCCTAAATAAATAAATAAATAAATAAATAAACATTAAAAATTTTTTTTTAAGAAAGAAAACTTTTAAAAGCCAAAGATGAGGTGGATGTATTCAAAATAAAGGGTAGCAGGGCTATTGGGTAATCAAAAAATTTAGACCTATAGGAACTAATTTGTCATAGTTTCCCTAGGAATGATATAAATGGATAGCTTCCTAAATATTTCTTCATATGTATAACAGAGAAGACTCCAGATCCAGTGACCAAAATCTGACTTAATTCACTATAATGGTGAACTGTGATCTCTCACCCAGTTTTTAGACCTGAGTCAGTTTACAGACAGAGCTAAAGCTTTCTATTTGATGGGAAAGCTCCTCACTTGTGAGGAAGGACCTACAACAGTGCTACAAATATGCTATAAATCATCTTCCAAAGAACCTGTAGCTATTTTCTATAATGACTGTAAAAGAAAAAAAATATATATATGACCATTATTTCAGGGTTGGTATATAGATATAGATACAGATATGTAGACTTTATTAGGTAGTAAGCTGAGTTGCAGTTATGCTCCAAGTCTAATACATATTTATATATACATATATATATATATTCTCCAAATATATATACACATACATATGTGTATATATATATATATATATATATATATATATATAGTTTTAAGAAATTACCATTTATTTCAGGTTTGGTATATATATACCATACCAGAATCTAAGAGCCCTGAAATAATGGTAATTTCTTAAAACTCCGAATTCCACCCTGGTCCATTAGGCACAATGAGGATTTATGGTGGTCAAGTAACTAAATTAAGGTCTTAGCCCAAGTGTGAACCACACTAGGCCCGTAGGTCCACAAAATCACTTTGTGGCTATTTCCCTAGTTTTTGGATCTATAGTTGGAAAAGATATACTTGACAACTGGCAGAATTCTCACGTTAGCTCTATGACCTACAAAGTGTCAAATGGAACCTTGAACTTCCCCTCCATAACAAGATAGTAAATCAAAAACAATATCACAACCCTGGGGACAATGTAAAGATTAGTGCTACAACCTAAGACTCGAAAGATACAGTGTAGTGGTATCCATCATAACCTCATTTGCTTATTTGATTTAGGAAGAATGAAGATAAATCTTAGATAATGTCTGTGGATTACTGTAGACATTATTAGGTAGTAAGCTGAGTTGCAGTTATGCTCCAAGTCTAATGACTTGACTGGAGCAATCCGTACAGTTTCTGGCAGCTGATATGAAGCTACTGCTTAGGAAATGCACTTGCCTCCATACTGATGTGCAAGAACCTCAAGAGGCAGGTTTTGTTTTTATTTCTGTTTTTACTTGACATGTCCAACAGTATACCGTAACAGTCTTGTCTCAGGGTTTTTTCAAGTGTGCTACCCTTTACCGTAAGGTAGTCTACAAGCATTTTGATCACCTTTCTCTTCCACGGAGTATCCCCCTGGCCCAAGATAGTGTTAAGGAGGAAGTAAAAAGTGCTTTAGATGCCTCAGTAAGACATATGCAACACAGATGACGAGAGAACAAGTAAGAAAATTAAGTAGCTCTCAACTTCAGTGAAGTTTGTGGGAGTCTAGGAGCCTGAAAGCCTGTTGAGATATCCTCTTCAATATGAAAAATAATTTGCTGTACCTAGTACACCTTCCACTAAAAATGAGGCACAGTATTTGGTTGGAGATATATTTTTTTGAAATTTCGAGTATGGGGATGCCTGGGTGGCTCAATCAGTTAAGTATCCGACATTGACTCAGGTCATGATCTCATGGTTTGTGGGTTCGAGCCCTGCGTCAGGCTCTGTGCTGACAGCTCAGAGTCTGGAGCCTGCTTCAGATTCTGTGTCTCCCCCTCTCTCTCTGCCCTTCCCATGCTCATGGTCTATCTCTCTCTGTCTCTCAATAATACATAAACATTAAGAAAAAAATAAAAAATAAATAAATAAAATAAAATTTTGAGTATATATGCACATAAACATATACTGTATTTAAGTGCTATTTTTACTAATCTACTAGGTAATTCATAATATTGACAGTTTTGAGTAGTGCAAGAGAAGCTGCTACATTAAGTTCAGACGAAAATGTAAGCTGTTGTTCGACTTGGACCTTATATTTCAACATTTCTAAAATCTGGAGTGTCTGAACAATGTCTGAGGAGTGTCTGAGGCAAATAAGGAGGCTGTATGGAACCTCTGGCAAGCACTGAAGGAGAATCACATTACAAACCTTTGGGTTTGGGGGCAAATCCAGGCTATCTTCTACAGGTAACTCCTTTTGAGAAAACGTATCTCCTGGCTTGTAAGGAGGACCTGTGAGTCTGTGCACACAGAGGACATTAGTGACCCTGTGGCCTGAGCTTCTCATTATAAACTGGGTGTTTTTTTGGCCAGTATTAGCTGAGAAAAGCTTCTCCCTCAGAGATATGAGTTTCAGCTCTATGGGGACCCCTCCTCTAGCACTTGTAAGTTTTAACAGTTCCAACCTCTTCTCTGTGTTCCTTCAGCCTTAGAAAAGGCAACTATTTTCTGAAGTTATTATCTCAGGATCCTCTTACAGTGTTTTTGTTTGTTTGATCCTTTTGGTAACATAATTAACAATTTTTATCTAGTTAAAAATTATTTATATTAAGTACCTCTTTAATGTTATATCTGTCTCTTGATTGACATATCAACAAATAATTTGAAAAACTTGATTTAGAGTTACAACATGAAATAAATAGTAAAACCACAGTAAGCAATGCTATGTGTTCCATAGCAAAAACACTCAATCTCTACTTTCTATACATTTTTCATGATACCTAATGTATTTTTTACAGTTTCATTCTGCTCCCAACGTCCTTGAGCTAGGTCATTTTGTAGATGTCACAAGCAGTGGCTAGTGCCCAACTGGCTGTTATACAATGTGACCAGCAGGGGCAGCAGTGCCCCACACTTTCTCCACTACCATTGAGCTATAAACCAGTTCATCTTCCCAAGTTGCTCATGATCCAGTGCATTTCATTTTATTGTTAAGTACCTCCCATGCTGATCTTGAGAAAAAAATATTAGTTTCCTGGGTCTGGGAAAGGTTAAAAAAATAGGAGCAGATTATCACTGGGCATCTTCAGATTTACCACATGTAAAGTGGGAACTGTGATCACCATGTACATGTATTGCACACAACTACAGGAGGCCAAAATGGAGGTCACAGGTAC
This sequence comes from Prionailurus viverrinus, assembly GCF_022837055.1. NCBI lineage: Eukaryota > Metazoa > Chordata > Mammalia > Carnivora > Felidae > Prionailurus > Prionailurus viverrinus. The sequence goes on from NC_062564.1 coordinate 82,870,212, forward strand.
AAAGGGCAGGTCTACCAAGCCATTTCCAGATTAATTTAATAAAATTATCATTAACAATACTTCATTAAAATTTTAAATGTTAGAATAGTTGCTAAACCAGATTAAACTCCAAGATAAAGAAATGAGCCAAGACCGTAGCAGATGAATTAGGGGGTACAATTAATACATATATATACACACACACTCACACACACACACACACACACACACACATTCTCTCATTCTCATCTCTACCGATTCAATAATCTAGATAATTAGCAGAGATAAAAGAATGAAAATGGCAAAGGGATAACCTTAAAGTGACTCACTTTTACCCAAAAGAAACTAAGAAAAATCCAAATTGGCAAAGTTTGGCCTGAATTATCAAGGTTAAATTTCGTACCATAAGTGGAAATGGACTCTTGAGCATGACTATAAATCAGGAATAGAGAAAATAAGGAAGTTTCAAGTTTGGATACTTTATTTTTATGACTGTAAAATTTATTCCTAATACAAATTCTACAATGATTATGAGGCATCTGTAAATCTTTTCATATATGATCTTTTTTGTACTTATTTCTCTATCATTGTCTTAAGCTTGTATTTTCCAGGCTGACTTAAGTTCTGATATTTTCTAAGCCACATTGATATTTTTCCTTCCCCAAAGTATTTGTTTTTGCTATTCCCTCTACCTGGAATTCCTGGCATTTTGCACAGCCTTTTCTCATTTCTCAGGTATAATTTTTAACATAACTTCCAGAGATAAGTTTTTATAATTATCTAAATTAGCCCATAGGCCATTTTTCTTTATAAATAATTCCCTGTTACTTACTCTATGTTCTTCATCTTAATCTGTAATTAGTGTGTTTATCCAGTTGTTCACTGCTTTATTGTCTTTCTACCATTTGAATGTAATATCTGTGGAGGGGAGGAAGGTTGCAGGAATCATGGTGTTTTTTTGTTTTTTGTTTTGTTTTTGTTTTTGTTTTTTGAATTGCTAGATCTTTTGTGCAGACTAAAAGCTCAGCACAGAGCAAGTTCTAAATAAATATTAATTTCTTGCATAAGTGAAAGAATAAATGCACTCTAAGAAATCATTAAAAGAGCCAATTTCTTCTTTTTTTCTTCTTCTTCAGCAAAAACTATAAGAGAAATTTCAGCCCAATAAAGAAAGAACTTTCTGATCCTATCAAAATGTATATATCTAAACCAGATAAATTTCCTAGTAGCTCCAATTGCGTATCTCCCATAGGGGCCTCAAAATCAATAATGTACTCATTATCATGTCTTCAAACCTGTTTCTCTATTTCAAGTCATGCTGGAAAACATTCAAACATGGTTAAGTCTGACGAATTCTTCCTTATTAATCTGTTGTATTTGTCTATTTCCTCTTCATCCTTATTATTCCTTATTTATTTCAGTTTCTCCTATTCTGCAGTGAATTCTTAATTAGTTTTTTGCTTCCAGCTTTATTCCTTTTCTGATTACTACCCACAATAGCCTTTAAGACAAATCTTTCTAAAGCACAATGCTGATGAACTTAAAACTCTGTTCATTATTTCCTAGAAGAACACAGTTCAAATTCCTTAGCCTGGTATAAAGAACCACCACAATTTGATCTTTGCTCACCTCTCTGGCTTCAATTCTCAATGCTTCCATCTCTCTCTATCCTTAAGCTTATGTTTTTGTCTACAGAACTACTTGTAGTTCTCTGATCTTGCTGTGCTCTTTCATGTTCGTATCTTTACTTGTCCTCCTCCCTGTGCCAAAAATACTTCTTCTCTGCCTGGTGAGAACATCCATTTGTCTTTCAAGATTTGACTCAAACAGTAAGACTTTACAAAGCTTTGACCTTGCATGAAGAAATTGGCTACAGTTAAATATGGAATGTGCTGTTTTCTGAGACATTATGTTATTGGTGTTGTTAAAAATTAATGTTTAAAGAACTAAAGAGATAATTGAGTGAATTGGTAATTTAAGTCCATTAATGTCCTTAGATTCTGGGAAACTGGACATCAGCAAATAATCTCAGAATCACAATTAAAATAAAATAAGAAAATGTATGGGTTGGACCTGCAGAAAATCTCTTTTAAATGCTTTAGTATGTTTGACAACACTAATATATAATATATGTATGACCACCTTATTGCTCAATTCTGTAAAAAATTAAAGCAAAATAAACTTTAATAAAACATAGAAGTAATATAAACTTGAAATAAAAGAAAATCTCCACGTTCCAGAAAAAACAACGAAGGTATCTTTATAAATACATCATGATATAATAATGAAGGGTATCAGCCACAGATATGAGCCCCTTGGGGATTGGTTACTGGGGATGTTACTAACTTTTGGGGAATAACAGATGGAGTCTTGAATCCAAGAAACGTAGAGAGCTGGAGTTAAGCCTCCTGCACAAAACCAAAAACTGTCAGACCATGAAAAGGGAACTAGAAAAGTTTTTCCACTTCCTAGGAATTCAACAATAAAAGTACCCATCTGAGACTGAGGGTAAGAAAAAAATGGTACCTATGAGAAACCAAAAGGAAGCACTCTGAAAAGCTTAGGAATTTGGGATGACATTACCTTAATTGTGTGGAGTCCCCCCAAAAGAAATTAATGCAGGTATATTTTAAAATAAATTAAATAATACAATATATAAGAAATTATTGTAAAATATGAAACCACCAGGACCCAGGTAAAAGAAAATTTGAAACCAATTTCTAGAGGTATTTACAGGGTGTGAGACTCCCACATATTTCTGAGAAAGAGGAGAGAGAGTGTGTGCAAGAAAGTGCTCACAATAAAAACATATAAACTGCAAGAAGACATTAAATACTGAGGAATAATTAATATTTAATAAACAATAAATATAGTTCCCCAAGAACTAGAGCTAATAGAATAATCTGAAAAAGATTATAAAATAAATATGTCTTAATGATGATCAAGGTAAAAAAGAAATAGAACACATGATAAAATAGGTCTGCATTAAAAATGAACAGACAGGGGACACCTTGGCAGCTCAGTCAGTTGAACATCAAACTCTTGATTTTCAGCTCCAGTCAGGATTCCAGGGTTGTGGGATCAAGCCCAACATCAAGCTCCATGCTGCGCATGGAACCTGCTTGGGATTCTCTCTCTCTCTCTCTCTCTCTCTCTCTCTCTCTCTCTCATCTCTATCCATCTCTATCTCTATCTCTATCTCTCCCTCCCTCTCTCCCTGCCTGTCCCCCCCCCACACACACACATTCTCTCTCTCTTTCTCTTTCTCTCTCCCTCTAAAATAAATTAAGAAAAAGAAGAACAGGCAGATTTGAGTAGATTCAAATTTAACATTAAGAAAAAATTTTAGGATGGGGTGCCTGAGTGGCTCGGTTGGTTTTGTCTGACTCTTGATTTCAGCTTAGGTCAGGATCTCATGGTTCATGTGTTCAGGCCCCACTTCAGGCTCTTTGCTGTCAGCATAGAGCCCACTTTAGATCCTTTGTTCCCCTCTCTCTCTGCCCCTCTCCCACGGGTTCTCTCTTTCTCTCTGTCTCTCCACCTCTCTCAAAAATAAAATAAATAAACTGTAGAAAAAAAGAAAAATTTTAAGTTACATAGTCATTAAAATTAAAAATTTACCTGCGTCGGGCTCTGGGCTGATGGCTCAGAGCCTGGAGCCTGTTTCCGATTCTGTGTCTCCCTCTCTCTCTGCCCCTCCCCCGTTCATGCTCTGTCTCTCTCTGTCCCAAAAATAAATAAACGTTGAAAAAAAAAATTTAAAAGGGGCACCTGGGTGGCGCAGTCGGTTAAGCGTCCGACTTCAGCCAGGTCACGATCTCGCGGTTCGTGAGTTCGAGCCCCGCGTCGGGCTCTGGGCTGATGGCTCAGAGCCTGGAGCCTGTTTCCGATTCTGTGTCTCCCTCTCTGTCTGCCCCTCCCCCGTTCCTAATCTGTCTCTCTCTGTCCCAAAAATAAATAAACGTTGAAAAAAAAATTAAAAATTTATCAGATGAGTAATGAAGTAAATCAGACATAGTCAAAGAGAGAATCAGTGAACTAGCAGATAGGTCTTAGGATATTACACCGAATAAACAGTGCATAGAAACAAAAGATGTATTTATTTATGCTCGAGAAGAACTCGATAAGGGTCAATAATATAGGGGAAAGCAGTATTCAAAGAGATAATGGATAAACATTATCCAGAGCTGGAAAAAGAAATCAAAGAGAATAGGTAAATTACCTATAAAAGACATGTCATTTTGACTGGTAACAGACTTTACATCAAAGAAGATCATGTAATCATATCTTTCAGTTCAGAGGGACAGTAATTTTCAATTAGGGATTTAAGCCCAGAGAAATTATCACTCAATAATGAAGGTAAAATAAAGACATTTTTAGATAAGCATGAAGAATATGTATCACTCATAGACAGACCTCACTAAAACAACAATGAAACAAACACTAAGAAATATATTTCACAACAAGAAAGATCTCAGGAAAAAGAGTAGAATGCAGATGCAATAAGCATAAGTCAAATATGCATGCTAAAGATGTAATGTAACCATTTAAAAATAGACCTCAAATGTTTTAATTTCTCTAATGCTTCCTAGACATTTCTACAGGCAGGATGGAATGCGTGAAACAGCAGAAATATATCTGGGCTGAATTACTAGCCTCGGGACTATACATATGCTATTATTTTTTCTGCAAAATGAGAAAATCATGCTAGATTTTGAATTAGTTGTCATAAGGTCTTTGTTTGCAGTGATTTTATTGTCTATGATAACTGAAATTATTAAACAAGAGCTTATACTTGGGGAAAAAAGAATACTTTAAAATCATAGAAACTAGGAATTGTAAAGGATCCTAAAGGTTATCTAGTTCAAACTATAGTTGAGTTTTTAATTTCTTCAGTAGTGGAACATGCATAGTAACCTTGAATTACTTTACTTGCCACAGCCCATACTTTAATTCTATTCTTAACATACTACTAATTTTTAGTTCTTAGAGAAATGTTGGGGAGGAGGGGAATCACTGTGAGGCCTTTATTTAAGTAAAAGAAATAGATTTCCTTCTGAAAGTTAAATGAGGAAATCTTCTGCAAGTGGGTCAGGGTATAGGTTGGGAAAGTCACTTTAGGAATACAATAAATAGCTATAAATAGATCTCACATCTATGAGACTTTATTATAACCAAATTGAATCTATTAATATTGTTAAAAGTATTTTTAAAATTGTTAAAAAAATTTTTTAAAGGTATTTGTGATGGAAGAGAACTTTCTACACTCAAAGACCATCTACCCTAGAGAAAGGAAAATCCCTCAAACACACACTATTTCTAAGCTCCAGTGCCTTCTGACAAAATCTACAGACTTCCAGAAGGTAATAGTGCTGCAGTATGAGAGGTAAAACCTTAATTCTCTGATTCCAAGAGAAGAAGATTGAGGACATTGGAGGTTTTTTTTTTAATTTCAAGTTTTTATTTAAATTCTAATTAGTTAACATATAGGGTAAAATTGGTTTCAGGTGTAGAATTTAGTAATTCATCATTTACATATAACACCCAGTGCTCATCCCAACAGGTGTCCTCCTTAATACCCATCACCCATTTAGCCCATCCCCCATTCATCTCCCTCCATCAACCCTCAGTTTGTTCTCTATAATTAAGAGTCTCCTGTGGTTTTCTTCCCTCTCTTTCTCTCTTTTTTCCCTTTCCCTATGTTCATCTTTTTTGTTTGTTAAATTCCACATATGAGTGAAATCATATGGTATTTGTCTTTCTCTGACTGACTTATTTCATGTAGCATAATACACTCTAGCTCCATCCATGTCATTGCAAATGATCAAGACTTCATTCTTTTAGATGGTTGAGAAATATTCCACTCTTTCTCTCTCTCTGTCTATACACACACACACACACAAACACACAGTAGAATATTACTTTATCTGTATCCATTCATCAGGGCAGGTGAGTTTTAACAGTGACAAGGGATTTAGAAAAGCTTAGGCATATGGGAAGCTATAAAAGTCAGTTGGGAGCCATGGTAGGGAAATAGCATATATTTTGTGCAAAGACTTGGTTCAAAAGATGGGCTGTCTTACGTGTGGAAGGAGAGACCCAATGCCTCTATGTAAGCTTCACTTATCCGAACATTTTCAAACATTAATCATACTCTGAGACAATTGCTTCTTATCTTCATTTAACAAATTTGGATCTTTTCTGATTCTTCTCACAAGCTATAATAAGAATGAATCATTTTATTTTTTATTTTTTATTTTTTTCAATATATGAAATTTATTGTCAAATTGGTTTCCATACAACACCTAGTGCTCATTCCAAAAGGTGCCCTCCTCTATACCCATCACCCACCCTCCCCTCCCTCCCACCCCCCATCAACCCTCAGTTTGTTCTCCGTTTTTAACAGTCTTTTATGCTTTGGCTCTCTCCCACTCTAACCTCTTTTTTTTTTCCTTCCCCTCCCCCATGGGTTTCTGTTAAGTTTCTCAGGATCCACCTAAGAGTGAAAACATATGGTATCTGTCTTTCTTTGTATGGCTTATTTCACTTAGCATAACACTCTCCAGTTCCATCCATGTTGCTGCAAAGGGCCATATTGCATTCTTTCTCATTGCCACATAGTACTCCATTGTGTATATAAACCACAATTTCTTTATCCATTCATCAGTTGATGGACATTTAGGCTCTTTCCATAATTTGGCTATTGTTGAGAGTGCTGCTATAAACATTGGGGTACAAGTGCCCCTATGCATCAGTACTCCTGTATCCCTTGGGTCAATTCCTAGCAGTGCTATTGCTGGGTCATAGGGTAGGTCTATTTTTAATTTTCTGAGGAATCTCCACAGTGTTTTCCAGAGCGGCTGCACCAGTTTGCATTCCCACCAACAGTGCAAGAGGGTTCCCGTTTCTCCACATCCTCTCCAGCATCTATAGTCTCCTGATTTGTTCATTTTGGCCACTCTGACTGGCGTGAGGTGATACCTGAGTGTGGTTTTGATTTGTATTTCCCTGATGAGGAGCGACGTTGAGCATCTTTCATGTGCCTGCTGGCCATCCGGATGTCTTCTTTAGAGAAGTGTCTATTCATGTTTTCTGCCCATTTCTTCATTGGGTTTGTTTTTCGGGTGTGGAGTTTATAGATTTTGGATACCAGCCCTTTGTCTGATATGTCATTTGCAAATATCTTTTCCCATTCCGTTGGTTGCCTTTTAGTTTTGTTGGTTGTTTCCTTTGCTGTGCAGAAGCTTTTTATCTTCATAAGGTCCCAGTAGTTCATTTTTGCTTTTAATTCCCTTGCCTTTGGGGATGTGTCAAGTAAGAGATTGCTACGGCTGAGGTCAGAGAGGTCTTTTCCTGCTTTCTCGTCTACGGTTTTGATGGTTTCCTGTCTCACATTCAGGTCCTTTATCCATTTTGAGTTTATTTTTGTGAATGGTGTGAGAAAGTGGTCTAGTTTCAACCTTCTGCATGTTGCTGTCCAGTTCTCCCAGCACCATTTGTTAAAGAGACTGTGTTTTTTCCATTGGATGTTCTTTCCTGCTTTGTCAAAGATTAGTTGGCCATACGTTTGTGGGTCTAGTTCTGGAGTTTCTATTCTATTCCATTGGTCTATGTGTCTGTTTTTGTGCCAATACCATGCTGTCTTTATGATGACAGCTTTGTGGTAGAGGCTAAAGTCTGGGATTGTGATGCATCCTGCTTTGGTCTTCTTCAAAATTATTTTGGTTATTCGGGGCCTTTTGTGGTTCCATATGAATTTTAGGATTGCTTGTTATAGTTTCAAGAAGAATGCTGGTGCAATTTTGATTGGGATTGCATTGGATGTGTAGATAGCTTTGGGTAGTATTGACATTTTAACAATATTTATTCTTCCAATCCATGAGCATGGAATATTTTTCCATTTCTTTATATCTTCTTCAATTTCCTTCATAAGCTTTCGATAGTTTTCAGCATACAGATATTTTACATCTTTGGTTAGATTTATCCCTAGGTATTTTGTGCTTCTTGGTGCAATTGTGAATGGGATCAGTTTCTCTATTTGTCTTTCTGTTGCTTCATTATTAGTGTATAAGAATGCAACTGATTTTTGTACATTGATTTTGTATCCTGCAACTTTGCTGAATTCATGTATCAGTTCTAGCAGACTTTTGGTAGAGTCTATCGGATTTTCCATGTATACTATCATGTCATCTGCAAAAAGTGAAAGCTTGACTTCATCTTTGCCAATTTTGATGCCTTTGATTTCCTTTTGTTGTCTGCTGATGCTAGAACTTCCAACACTATGTTAAACAACAGTGGTGAGAGTGGACATCCCTGTCGTGTTCCTGATCTCAGGGAAAAAGATCTCAGTTTTTCCCCATTGAGGATGATGTTAGCTGTGGGCTTTTCATAAATGGCTTTTAAGATGTTTAAGTATGTTCCTTCTATCCTGACTTTCTGAAGGGCTTTTATTAAGAAAGTGTGCTGAATTTTGTCAAATGCCTTTTCTGCATCGATTGACAGGATCATATGGTTCTTATCTTTTCTTTTATTAATGTGATGTATCACATTGATTGATTTGCAAATGTTGAACCAGCCCTGCATCCCAGGAATGAATCCCACTTGATTGTGGTGAATAATTCTTTTTATATGCTGTTGAATTCGATTTGCTAGTATCTTATTGAGAATTTTTGCATCCATATTCATCAGGGATATTGGCCTGTAGTTCTCTTTTTTTACTGAGTCTCTGTCTGGTTTAGGAATCAAAGTAATGCTGGCTTCATAGAATGAGTCTGGAAGTTTTCCTTCCCTTTCTATTTCTTGGAATAGCTTGAGAAGGATAGGTATTATCTCTGCTTTAAACGTCTGGTAGAACTCCCCTGGGAAGCCATCTGGTCCTGGACTCTTATTTGTTGGGAGATTTTTGATAACCGATTCAATTTCTTCGCTGGTTATGGTCTGTTCAAGCTTTCTATTTCCTCCTGATTGAGTTTTGGAAGTGTGTGGGTGTTTAGGAATTTGTCCATTTCTTCCAGGTTGTCCAGTTTGTTGGCATATAAGTTTTCATAGTATTCCCTGATAATTGCTTGTATCTCTGAGGGATTGATTGTAATAATTCCATTTTCATTCATGATTTTATCTATTTGGGTCATCTCCCTTTTCTTTTTGAGAAGCCTGGCTAGAGGTTTGTCAATTTTGTTTATTTTTTCAAAAAAACAACTCTTGGTTTCATTGATCTGCTCTACAGTTTTTTTAGATTCCATATTGTTTATTTCTGCTCTGATCTTTATTATTTCTCTTCTTCTGCTGGGTTTAGGCTGTCTTTGCTATTCTGCTTCTATTTCCTTTAGGTGTGCTGCTAGATTTTGTATTTAGGATTTTTCTTGTTTCTTGAGATAGACCTGGATTGCAATGTATTTTCCTCTCAGGACTGCCTTTGCTGCATTCCAAAGCGTTTGGATTGTTGTATTTTCATTTTCGTTTGTTTCCATATATTTTTTAATTTCTTCTCTAATTGCCTGGTTGACCCACTCATTCTTTAGTAGGGTATTCTTTAACCTCCATGCTTTTGGAGGTTTTCCAGACTTTTTCCTGTGGTTGATTTCAAGCTTCATAGCATTGTGGTCTGAAAGTATGCATGGTATGATTTCAATTCTTGTATACTTATGAAGGGCTGTTTTGTGACCCAGTATGTGATCTATCTTGGAGAATGTTCCATGTGCACTCAAGAAGAAAGTATATTCTGTTGCTTTGGGATGCAGAGTTCTAAATATATCTGTCAAGTCCATCTGATCCAATGTATCATTCAGGGCCCTTGTTTCTTTATTGATCATGTGTCTAGATGATCTATCCATTTCTGTAAGTGGAGTGTTAATGTCCCCTGCAATTACCACATTCTTATCAATAATGTTGCTTATGTTTATGAGTAATTGTTTTATATATTTGGGGGCTCCCGTATTTGGCGCATAGACATTTATAACTGTTAGCTCTTCCTGATGGATAGACTCTGTAATTATTATATAATACCCTTCTTCATCTCTTGTTACAGCCTTTAATTTAAAGTCTAGTTTGTCTGATATAAGTATGGCTACTCCAGCTTTCTTTTGACTTCCAGTAGCATGATAAATAGTTCTCCATCCCCTCACTCTCAATCTAAAGGTGTCCTCAGGTCTAAAATGAGTCTCTTGTAGACAGCAAATGTATGGGTCTTGTTTTTTTAATCCATTCTGATACCCTATGTCTTTTGGTTGGTGCATTTAGTCCATTTACATTCAGTGTTATTATAGAAAGATATGGGTTTAGCGTCATTGTGATGTCTGTATGTTTCATGCTTGTAGCGATGTCTCTGGTACTTTGTCTCACAGGATCCCCCTTAGGGGATCTCTTGTAGGGCTGGTTTAGTGGTGACGAATTCCTTCAGTTTTTGTTTGTTTGGGAAGACCTTTATCTCTCCTTCTATTCTAAATGACAGACTTGCTGGATAAAGGATTCTCGGCTGCATATTTTTTTCTGTTCATCACATTGAAGGTCTCCTGCCATTCCTTTCTGGCCTGCCAAGTTTCAGTAGAGAGATCAGTCACGAGTCTTATAGGTCTCCCTTTATATGTTAGGGCACGTTTATCCCTCGCAGCTTTCAGTATTTTCTCTTTATCCTTGTATTTTGCCAGTTTCACTATATGTCGTGCAGAAGTTCGATTCAAGTTACGTCTGAAGGGAGTTCTCTGTGCCTCTTGGATTTCAATGCTTTTTCCTTCCCCAGATCAGAGACGTTCTCAGCTATTATTTCTTCAAGTACCCTTTCAGCACCTTTCCCTCTCTCTTCCTCCTTTGGAATACCAATTATGCGTAGATTATTTCTCTTTAGTGCATCACTTAGTTCTCTAATTTTCCCCTCATACTCCTGGATTTTTTTAATCTCTCTTTTTCTCAGCTTCCTCTTTTTCCATAATTTTATCTTCTAGTTCACCTATTCTCTCCTCTGCCTCTTCAATCTGAGCCGTAGTCATTTCCATTTTATTTGGAGCTCATTTATAGCATTTTTTAGCTCCTCCTGACTATTCTTTAGTCCCTTGATCTGTAGCAATAGATTCTCTGCTGTCCTCTATACTGTTTTCAAGCCCAGCAATTAATTTTATGACTATTGTTCTAAATTCACTTTCTGTTATATTGTTTAAATCCTTTTTGATCAGTTCGTTAGCTGTTGTTATTTCCTGGAGATTCTTTTGAGGGGAATTCTTCCGTTTGGTCATTTTGGATAGTCCCTGGAGTGGTGCGGACCTGCAGGGCACTTCCCCTGTGCTGTGGTGTATAATTGGAGTTGGTGGGTGGGGCCGCAGTCAGACCTTATGTCTGCCCCCAGCCCACCGCTGGGGCCACAGTCAGACTGGTGTGTACCTTCTCTTCCCCTCCCCTAGGGGCGGGATTCACTGTGGGGTGGCGTGGCCCATCTGGGCTACTTGCACACTGCCAGGCTTGTGGTGCTGGGGATCTGGCGTATTAGCTGGGTTGGATAGGCAAGGTGCACGGGGGCAGGAGGGGTAGGCTTAGCTCGCTTCTCCTTCCATGATCTGCTTTCGGAGGGGCCCTGCAGCACCGGGAGGTTGTCAGCCCCGCTGGAGGGATGGATCCGCAGAAGCACAGCATTGGGTGTTTGCACGGTGCAGGCAAGTTCCCTGGCAGGAACTGGTTCCCTTTGGGATTTTGGCTGGGGATGGGCGAGGGAGATGGCGCTGGCGAGTGCCTTTGTTTCCTCCAAACTGAGCTCTGTCGTCTGGGGCTCAGCAACTCTCCCTCCCATTGTCCTCCAGCCTTCCCGCTTTCCTCCAGCTTTCCCACTCTCTGAGCAGAGCTGTTAACTTATGACCTTCCAGATGTTACCTCCGGCTTGCTGTCAGAACACACTCCATCCGGCCCCTCTGCTTTTGCCAGCCAGACTCAGGGGCTCTGCTTGGCCAGAGGGCCGCCCCTCTGCCCCTGCTCCCTCCCGCCAGTCCGTGGAGCACGCACCGCCTCTCCGCCCTTCCTACCCTCTTCCGTGGGTCTCTCGTCTGTGCTTGGCTCCAGAGACTCCGTTCTGCTAGTATTCTGGCGGTTTTCTGGGTTATTTAGGCAGGTGTAGGTGGAATCTAAGTGACCAGCAGGGTGCTGTGAGCCCAGCGTCCTCCTACCCTGCCATCTTCCAAGAATCAGAATGAATCATTTTAATAGAACTGTTGTTTGTCCCATGGTTTCACATAGACATTTGATCAGATTTGTGTTAGCATTGCCCCCAAATACAAAACCAATTGGCTGTGTTTGAGATCATAATTTTTTTCATCTGTTATTTTCCTTTGGCAATGGAAATTTTTTTCTAATTTCTCATGTATTTTGAATTGAATTGATTCTCACTCACAGCTAAAGTTGTAAAAGGAAATTAAGGATCTTCTAAGATCTTTTCCCAGCCAGAAGGATGGTGGCTTGTACACTATGAAAGGAATTTATTTAAGGACATATAGAGTCATTTAGGAGCAAACTCAAGTAAAGAAATAAACAATCAACATACAGAAAAACACAAAGAAACAGTGATTTATTTTCCCCCAAATTATTCCACGTAAAGGTCTATACACTGGTTTGAATCTGGATTTGGCTTGTCATAGGATGACAAATTTTAACTTGCTATTGATTGAATCAGTGATCTAAAATACCTAAGTAAAAGACTTTTGTGTATTTGCGAAAGAAATAAACCTTGAAAGTTTGTTGTGAACTTGGTAAAATCCTGGTAGTTTGGTTGTGAGCATTTAACCAGAGTGATCACAGGCTGCCTAAAATATGTGTAGCCTCTTCCGTCTAATCTGGTTTTCATACTTGAGAATACTGGTGGTTTGGAATTTCAAAGTTCTTTTACCCACCCTTTTCTGCATATGAACAATGAAAAGTGTCTATTTATCAGTACTTTGGATTCCGTTCCACTATTTTTCTTAAGTTTGCCAAAATTAAGTTTTCCACATCCAGCCAATTTTCCAGAGCGAGATCGTCAACCTGCATCTAATTATGATATTAGTCGGCCTCTGATGCAGCCTCTCCTGCTTAACTTACAGCTCTAGAAGAATGTAGAGCTAAGGAAAGGCTGTTAGTCCCCTTCTCCTCTACTGTATTATAACAAATGGAACTCAACTTCAGAGAGTCAAGAGAACTTTAGTTACACTTATTGTAACCACTAGGAACATTTAACATCAGCAAAATAAAATGCAGTTTTGTTGTCAATACTATTAAAATGATTATAGGGGCGCCTGGGTGGCGCAGTCGGTTGAGCGTCCGACGTCAGCCAGGTCACGATCTCACAGTCCGTGAGTTCGAGCCCCGCGTCAGGCTCTGGGCTGATGGCTCGGAGCCTGGAGCCTGTTTCCGATTCTGTGTCTCCCTCTCTCTCTGCCCCTCCCCCGCTCATGCTCTGTCTCTCTCTGTCCCAAAAATAAATAAAAACGTTGAAAAAAAAAATTTAAAAAATAAAATGATTATCAGTTTCTAGCAGACAAAATAGGCAGCAATATAAAATAAGGAAAATATGTCATTCCTGTCCTCATGTACTTACATAATATGGAAAAGATTGGTAGCAAACATTTTGGAGATTATTTTATATTTGGGTGAATTCTTTTTGGAAACTTTGGAAACTGTGACCAATATTGAAAAGAATTTTAAATGTCATTATTTGCAGAACTTCACATAAAAGTGTCATTGCTCTTTGGAAAAGGTACATGAGAAGTGCATTTCTTTGATGTTTTCCCCCCGATCTTCTTTCTTCTTAAATCTTAGGCCTTTATGGGAGCCCTTTAGTCATAGCATCGTTTTTCAACCACTGGATAAAGTGATATCCAGTCAAGAGTTTGGGTGGTGGATTCTTTTTCCTAAGACATGATATAAAAATGTATGGAGAATGATATCGATTTTATTTTTGCAGGTGAAGGGAGTTTTTTCGCCAGTTGAAAAATGATGCCATGACTAATATGACTTCATTTGGTCCCCCACAAAGTTGGCTCTTCTACAAACTTAGGAAGAGACAGCTGTGAGAGAAGAAAAATCTTTCCAACCATTAATATTAAGCCTATTTTTGCCTGTGAAAAGTATCCACAATTAAAAGGGTTGGGAGAGAGTATGGAGGACTGGTAATGTCTGAGCGCCTCACACTGCGGTAAGAGCTGAGGACTCTATAAATTGAACATGAATGCAAAGGATTCATTGATTTGTTTTTAAGCATTTTTGTGTACTGATGCCAACAGCTGACAGGGGACTCTAGAGGCATCTGCTTCAGCAAACCAGTCTCAGCAAACAGAAAAGTCAATGATATATCATAAGATGCTCCATGGGTCTCTACTCAAGCAGCATTTATTAGGCTCAGCTTTTTGTCCTGACTCTTTAATTTATATAAATGAATACTTTTAAGTTTCTTCTACCATCAATGCTAGTTATATCTAAATAAGGAATTTAACTGTGATGTAGTGGTAGGGACAGGGAACTTCTGCCCATAAGCTAATCATTGGGGCTTCTCAGGATGCATAAAACCTAGGCTAGGACATGTACTTAAACCCTGACATTAGATGATACCCTTCTGGCAGGCACAGCTCCCCCTAATTTCAGTTATTGTAGTTTTTCTCAAGATGCTGGTAATTTCTTTATTTTGAAGAGTCTTTCAGTGTGTCTTTTATTAATTTACTGTGGTCCTTGGACTTGAGCTGAGACCTCTATCCCAGTTGAGCTAGCACCTCAAAAGAGGGTGGGCTGGGGATTGAGACTCCAACCTGGCCACTTAGCAGCTCTGGTAAAAGGTTTGATGAGGAAGAAGGATGTAATTAATGACCAAAACAAGGCTTGGGAATCTACAAAGGACCTCCATTAGTCATGCCCCCCTACCCCAATCACCATGGATGAGCGACAGTTGGCTGGAGTCACATCACTTCCTGGGGTCTGAGTGGAACAGAGCGTCAGGGGTCAGAGGGGCCATGGAAGTGCTTTCTCATGCCTATCAAATTTCTTTAATGATCTAGGTCCACCCCCTAGCTATTTCAGAACAGGAATGTCATCCTATGCATATTTTCTACAAGAGGTATGAGTGCTAAAATTTCACTTTTTCCTTCATAGTAAAGTTCGCCTAGTCTCAGGACAGGTCTGGTCTTGCTGTTCCTTCCTGATCAGCAGGCAGATTGTGTTTCCCACCTAATTTAAAGCATTTTTGTCACTGTATTTTGCCCTGGGAGGAGAGTCGGTCTGACAGGAGAATAGATGCGTCGGAGCGGAGAATGCCATGGAGGCAAGCTCTGCCCGGGGTGGGGGGTCAGGAGTGTGTGTTCTGAAGGACAACATGTACAGAATGCAAGGAGACAAGAGAGAATGAGGGGTCCTGGGAGTGAAAGCAGTGGTGAGGATGACTTAAGGCAGGCTTATTCTGAAAGTTGCAACATCATTCTCTCTGAATGGCTCCAGCATGGTACAATAGTCCCCCCTTATCTGCGGTTTTGCTTTTTGTGTGTTCAGTTAGCCGTGGTCAACTGTAGTCCAAAAGCAGATGATTCTCCTCTGACATAAGGTCAGAAGGTCGATAGTGGCCTAACATGATATCACAGTGCCTACATCATTCACCTCACTGCACTTCATTTGTAGGCATTTTATCATCTCATATTATCACAAGAAGAAGGGTAAGTACAGTACAATAAGATGATTTGAGAGACCACATTCACATAACTTTTTAAATAGAATATCATTATAATTGTTCTATTTTTTATTAGTTACTGTTGTTAATCTCTTATTGTGCCTATTTTATAAAATAAATGTTGCCATAAGTATATATGCATAGGAAAAAGTATAGTAGACATAGATACTATCCATGGTTTCAAGCATCCATTGGGGGTCTTGGAACATATCCCTGCAGATAAGGGGGGACAACTTTAATTGCAAACGAATACTAAAAACTCCAAACTACAGCTAATTTGTCTGTACTGGCAATATTGAATCCAATGTGGGCCTGTCCTGGAAAGTCGGCTAAGCAGATCATGTCAATTCTCTTTCCAGAGAACCACCACACCCGCTTGGATTTCCAAAGGCCACAGAAAGATCTTGATGCTCAGATGCCCCATGGATTGACTGACCTCTGGGACCTCAGGAAGAAGTGGGATATCATCTAGTAGTGAGTAGCAAACTTGGTGCTTGAGTGTGGCATTCAAAACAACTGGGGGGTGGGAAGGTAGCAATGGCTAGAAGTCAATGAGGTAGAAAGGAAGTCCTAGGGGAGTTCATACTCATTAAAGCTCTCATCTTGTTCCTTCATGGCTTGCATAGCTACTTGAGAAACTTTCCTAAAGACCAGATGAAACTTACTGTCATAGTCAACCACCTCTTATTGTGAATGAGGTATAGCTAGTTGATCCAGATGCTATTAGGTCAAAGATATTCATGGCCCTCAAGAAAGTCACAATCAAGTACAGGAAAAGACATATTCATATATGAGAGACACAGATGTACATATATATGTACCTGGAAGCTGGAAATTATATATATATATATATATATATATATATATGTGTGTGTGTGTGTGTGTATATATATATATATATATATACACACATGTGTATATATATATATACACACACACATATATGTGTATTTATGTGTATTCATACACACACACACACACACACACACACTGCCACTATGTCAGTTTTGTATAAACTGGTATGTAGTTTCTAGTAGCTTCTTCCCTAAGGTCTAATTTTCTAATTATTTTTAAAAGGTTTTTAGTGCTCTTGGATACCATGGCCACAGTAGATATTTCCTGCTTCAACTCCTAAAACTAGTCACTCAAATGTGATTACTTCCTGTGGTTAACCCTTTATTTGGTGACTGATTGTTGGTCTTGGCCTATTTCCTTGGAATTGAAACTTTTGGTCTTCCTGAGCTTTCCTTCATCCAGGACTCAGACTCCAGGACTCCTTCATCCAGGACTCAGACTCAGGATCCTCTTTCTTTGTATTTGAAGCTGCAGCCAATGCTTTATACTCTTCAATGTCAAGACCCCAACCATGAAAAACCAGAGGCTCAGATCCCCTTGGGAACAGAGGAAGAGAGGCTGGGCCCTAGCAAATGTCTCTATGATTCTTTGGGTCTCAGTTAATCACTTGTATAAAAGAGCAAACCTCAATTATTATCTAAGGTCGCTTCCATCTCTAAAATATTGGGATTCTGTAGAAAAAAATGTGATAATGGTCAAATCAATAGTAGAAAAAGCACTAAAGGAAATTGATAAGGGGCTAATCTCACAGGGTGGGTCAGTTGGGGACAGGGCCCACCAAAGGTGGTGGGACTTGGGCTTGAATTTGAAGGATGATTAGACTGAGGCAGTGAGGAGGAATTGAGGGACAGGATGCTACACAGATGAACGATTGTGAGCAAAAGTAGATGGGAGGCAAAGTGCATAGGAGGAATTAATATACCAATACATCAATTTGCTTAGGGCCAGCATTAATAACAATAGAGCTTGAGGTGGGCACTTCACATCAAACAAGAGTTTTGAGATACATTCCTTTGGGCCTGGCAATGGAGAGCTGTTAGACAGACAGCTGTGAACTGCTAGGCAAGGGTGACCCCAGGATTGCCTGGGGTAAAGTGTTTCCTTATTGGTGGTGCATAGTTTCTCTAGATGATAGTATTTCTGCAAACAGTGACCACAACTCCTCAGGGGTAATTACTCTGCCCACCAAGCGACCCAGCTGGTGGGATTAACATCTCAGAACAATTATATTAACCTATAAGAAGCATGGGATTTGAGAGAGGGTGTAATAATTGCGGTAGACAATGGACATGGTACAAGCTAAGTACGGCGCAACAGCTGTTGCCTATCGGCAGCAGGTCAGGAAGAAAGACAGATGTCTCAGGGTGACCTTCTTGAATGAATGTGTTTGGGAACTTAGGATTCCCTTGGGGGTTAATGACATGCCATTGCTTGGCAACCATAATGAACAGTGTAGCATTACATACCATAGGTGCAAACAAACCATAAAACTCTGACAGGATGGCTGGAGGAACTCTGGCAGCCAGGTTGAGGAGAGTGGTAAATAGAAATTGACTTGATGGCAAAAATAGGGGGATGGTGAAGAATGAAGAAGGAAATCAGGGAAGCTAAAATTACCTTAGGAAGCATTTTAAACACAAGATTCTGCACATGTCGATAGGACAAGAAATAAGAGACAAAAGTGGAATGGAAAAGAAGAGGAGTAAGTTACATGTTAAAGTTAAGACTGAGACAGAGCTGTGAGGGTGCCGGCTGCAGTTCCAGCATGCACTTGAACAAGATGGGATGGTCTTGTGAGGGATCCACTGGTGGCCAGTCTCCATCCTACATAAAAGAGGGTACGATTTCTCTAGTCCCAAACTCCATTGGCCACGTGAAGTAGTTCCGTTCCATGCCTTGACTTCAATGTTGGCAGAACCTGGGAGGGCATCTATTTCTCATGTGGCGCGTGCAAAGTCTTCAGTGACCACAGAGAAAAGGGCCATTGATTCTCCTAATCACCTAGAGATGATGCCAAGGCATCTAGATACCACACATTCACCTCCATTTATACAAATGTCCTTTGATTTTACTTTAAATTCTAAACATTTGTCTATATGTGCAAATTAAGTTAGCTAGGGTTTTCACATAACAGAAAGGGTCTGTCACTTCACAAAAAAGACCATTAGTACTCCATTAAATGTTCAGATATCCTGCTTATATCTAACTTTTCTGTACCACATCTACTGTGAGAATAGTGTAAACTTGACTTTCCCTCTTCCATTTTTCTGAGTAAAAACTATTTTATAAAAATAGTCATCTATATGTAAAAGTTTCAAAAGTAATATATATTTATCACCTCTATAATTAAAGATTTATTTTTCAGCTTGATAGGATTTTATCTACTTTTCACTCTTCAGAGTGCTGATTTCACTATAAATCAAGAATACTGTGTAATTAGCACTTTTAATACTCCATTAAACATCAAATTAGGGGCGCCTGGGTGGCTCAGTCGGTTAAGCATCCGACTTCAGCTCAGGTCACGATCTTGCGGTCCGTGAGTTCGAGCCCCGCGTCAGGCTCTGGGCTGATGGCTCAGAGCCTGGAGCCTGCTTCCGATTCTGTGTCTCCCTCTCTCTCTGCCCCTCCCCCGTTCATGCTTTGTCTCTCTCTGTCTCAAAAATAAATAAACGTTAAAAAAAATTTAAAAAAAAAAACCAAAAAATAAAAAAACAAAAAAAATCAAATTAGATTTCTTATTTGCTATCATAGAATAATATTGATACTACTTTGTCACTAACCTTACTACAAAAATGGGATGAACTGATATCTTTAAGCTTTAGCTGGAATTGAAAAGCATGTATAATGAAAGAAAATGAGGTATTGTAATACCAAGCAACCACACAGCACTTAATAAATTTCAAATATTCATAAGCACTTTTCACTTAGTGACCTATATTTGATCTTTATTGCAAGTCTGTGAGGTAGTTACAATGTTCACCCCTTTTACAGAAGAGGCCACAGAGGCTGGGAGAGGTTACATTCCTTGCCTAAATTGACAGAGCTAATAGTAACTGGCAGATCTAGAAATCACACTCAGGGACTCTTGCCCAGGCGTCCATTCTCTTTAGCACTCCACTCTTTTGCCTCTATTTGTTTAGTGCTTTTTGGTTGCTGTTTTGAAAAAAATTTTTTAAGTAGCTAGGTAAAGTTTATTAAATAGTCACATGACTCTTGAATCCTCTTCCACTCTTTCTATATGGGAGTAAGTGCCATTCTCTTGTCCTTTAGGGTACCCAATGAATCTCTTGTTTTTTGTTACTGAACTAACATATCTCCAGTTTCAACTCTATAACATTTTCTAGTGTGTTTACCTCTGTTTGCATCATACTATTAAATAAAAATGACTAGAAATTTAGGCCAAACCAGAACCGATCTGCTGGAGAAAAAGAGTATATGAGCATTGCTCTTACTGCATTTCTTTTTGTCTGATTTTTTTTTAAGTCTCCCACATTCCATAGGCAGAATTCCTTAAGGCTGACCACAAGTACAGCTAAAATGCCTAAGGCAGGTATAGGAACTTCTACTGTCTATCAACTAAGCCAGCATATGCAAATCCTATTTTGACTGTCAAGAGTTTTCTCTACATTCCTTCCTGAGTACAACATGTGCGTTGCATCAAGAATGGTAATGTTCCGTGAGTCCTCCTTCCCGGGACACTGGCTACCATTGACTGCATGTAGAATTCCGCCAACAATTCTTTCCTTTTCCCTGCTCTTTAATTTAGCTCACTGCCAAAGGAATACTAAAGATGCATTTTGTGGCAGGAAAATGAATTTCAGGGATGTAGCCTGTGATATAATCTATCAGTACTGGTACAGTCCCCACCCAAACCCCTACCCTTGAACCTTTTATTTTTTTCCATGTTTCTTATTGATCTTCTTCCTTCACTTAGTGAAAATGGGAAGCTATCAACTGGGAATTCCCATTATCTTATACTCTTGGTTAAAGTTCACACTTAGTTCTTCTGGTTTCCATGGCTCTTCTTCTAATAGTCTATCACTTTACTTAAACTGTGTCTTCCTTTGTATTTTTTTGAGTTTTGAGTTCTGCCTTTTTTTACTTTATTTTTTTTAGAAGAAAACGTGACATGGAGTTACCTAAGTGAGCAGAACATGGTCCCTCACTGTGCATGCCTACTGACAAGATTTTTAAATAACCAAATCCTAAAGATAGACACCACTGGAACAGAATGGAGAGTCCAGAAATAAACCTTTATATTTATGATCAACAGATTTTTGACAAAGATACCAAAACAATTTCACTAGGGAAGGAATAGTCCTCTTTTCAACAATTTTGGCACTAGGACATTTGGCTAGACATATTCAGAGAGATGAACTTAGCCTCTTATCCCACAGCATACACAGAAATTAACTCAAAATGGATTATATTTATAAATAAAGCCTATACATTTACAGTCAATTAATTTTAGACAGGGCAAGATAATCCAATGGGTAAAGAATAGTATTTTTAATAAAAGGTGAGAAGACAACTGAATATCTACATGCAAAAAAGTGAAGTTGGACCCTTGCCTCACATAATGTAAAAATTAAATCAAAATGGATCAAATACCTGCATGTAACAGTTAAGCCCATAAAACATCTGGAAAAACAGTATGTGTACATCTTTGTGACCTTGGATTAGGCACTGGTTGCTTAAATATGACATCTAAAAAATAGAGTTTTTTGAAATTAAAAAAAATGTTTATGCCTCAAAGGACACTACCAAGAAAATTAAAAGACAATCCACAGGATGGGAGGGAATGTTTCCAAATAACATGTCTGATAAGGATCTAGTATATAGAATATATAAAGAATCCTTACAACTCAAGAATAAAAAGACAAAAAAATCCCAATCTTTTTTAATGGACAAAGGATTTGAATAGATACTTCCCCAAAGAAGATACACAAATGACTGACAAGCACATGACAAGATGCTCAACATCATTAGACATTAAGGAATGCAAATCAAAACCACAGTAAAATACTGCTTCACACTCACTAAGGTAGTTATACTTTTTAAAAAAGAACAATAACAAGTGTTGGTGAGGATGTAGAGAAATTAGAGCACGTACACTGCTGGTAGGAATGTAAATTGGCACAACCACCTTGGAAAATAGCTTGGCATTTCCTAAAAAGTTAAAAAAAACAAAGTTATCCTCTACCTTGGTAATTTGATGCATAGGTATATACACAGGAGAATTGAAAAAATACATATTTTACACAAAAACTTGTACATAAATACTTGTAGCTGCATTATTCATAATAGCCAAAATGTGGAAACATCCAAAATTCCATCAATGATTAATCACATTGTGGTATATCCATACAACAGAATATTATTCAGCCATAAAAAGGAATGAACTACTGATATATGCTGCAACATGTATGATCTTGAAAACATTATTCAAAGTGAAAGAAGCCAGACAAAAAAGGCCCCATATTGTATTATTACATTTCCATGAAATTTCCAGAAAAGCCAAATCACTTATAGAGACATGAAGTAAAGTGGTGTTTGTCTGGGGCTTGTGTGAAGACAATTATTAGGATATGGTTAAGTTCTGTCATGTAGAAAATTTTGCTTGGGTCTTCAAAAAGCCTCCCAAATGAGAGCTCAAATTATAATGCCCTCATTAAATGTTTTACATGGATTATTTTATTTAATCTTCACAAAAATACTATGCAGTAGGCATTCTTTTTATGATTCTCATTTTTCAAAAGTGGGATATAAAGAAAAGGAGGTTGGATAATTTCCCAAAAACCAGTAAATTAGCAAGCAGCATGTCTGAGATACAAGTGTAAGGTGATTTGATTCCAGTACCACCCCGTTAATCTTTCTGAGATGAGACTGTTTCATGGTTATTCAGCAAACCTTACTTTGAATTTATCAGGCAAAATATATTCTGTAGCTTAATTATAAGATGATGGACTCATCAAGCATTTCCTTAGGATGATTTCATTTCAGGGGAATTGCATAGTTCTCTAAATCATTAAAAGACAATCAAAAATTATTTTGAAAAAATTAAATATTATGTCCTACTGAATTATCAGCTTAGCAGAAAGCAGGTTAGGACCAACTCCCCTGGCCTCATGGTGTCTATATTTCTCTGGCTAGGTTCTAAGCAGCACATCCCAGTCTAAGCTCAGACTTCTTCCACAGTCCTTACTCTACTCTATGATGAACTTGGTGACAGAGACTGCATACTAATGCAGGCCAGGTGACAAAACCGTAACTCAGAGTGACCCTTCAAATGACAAACATGGGTCAGAGGCCTGACCTGGTGGCTCAGAGTATCTGTGCCTCCTGAACATGCTCCAAACACTCAACCACAGGCCTTCGGACTCAAAGAAGAGATCTGTGAGAATGGAGGAAGGCTACTTAGACTCTCTCAACTTGATAATTCATTTGTAAAGTAGAAATGATAATCATCTTCCCTACACAACAGAATTTTTTTGAGCATTAAAGAAGATAACCAATGTGCCAACCTTGAACATTATAAAGCACTAAAACAACCAAGTCATGCTTACTAATGTGTAGTGCACTTTGTGAATCTAATCTGATTTTGTTCCGGACTTCTACTACACACAGATTTCCCTTTTAAGCTAAGCTTAAATCCTGCCATCATCGTTACTGAACATGAATTTTACAAAATCAGACCCGGCCAAAAATGTTGCCATCGTAATTCAAAACTTTGGAAAATGGAATGATTTATGGCATTGGAAAAGTAAACATTAGATCTTCCACTGAAGTTTTATTATTCACCTAGCAACATGACAAAATTGCCTACAGATGACTTAAGCAGGCATTAGTTTTTCTTTAAAATAATTTAATTAATATTTCAATATCAAAAGGAAAAGTGAATATCGCTTAAATCTTAACGTCTCAAGTAAGCTTTTTGTGGGTTTTCTTTATCATTCTGGGATATACCTCTGTTTTTAGTGGTTGTGTTTTCCAAAGCTTTTATTAGTGAGACAAAGATGACTTTATTTGGCTTTTGTTCCCGGGGGGGGGGGGGGGATGGAGTTCATGTGCTAGTATCTGGAGAATTTCAAAACTTATTCTTGTATAATTTTTTTCGTTTTCCCAAAAGATCTATCTATCCCCGTGTGCCTTCTTAACCCCCTTTCCGTGGAATCCCTATGTGAGCACACAAGTGTTAGAACTTGTGTGGCTGTTCCTGCTTCAGATTATTTAGTGCGTATTGCAGAACCAATGTGTGTATTTTTCTTGTCCATGGATCATTTCATTGCCACATACCTAAACAGCTGGAAAGAACTGACACTCAGTATTGGTAATTCACTCTATGTGATGTTTGCATTTGTGTCTTTCTGGTAATTCAAGGGCTAGCTTGGAGGTGAATGTCAATTTTATAAACTTCTCTTCAGCCAAATTTAACTTGATTTCTCTGCTGCTTAGTATGCTTAGCTTATCTCTACTTTTTCATCAGTCCTTACAAAGAGATATTCTTATTAAAATAAATGTATATTATTATGCATTTTTTAGCTGAGACATTCTTTTTTTTTTTTTAATTTTTTTCAACGTTTATTTTTTTGGGGGGGACAGAGAGAGACAGAGCATGAATGGGGGAGGGGCAGAGAGAGAGGGAGACACAGAATCGGAAACAGGCTCCAGGCTCTGAGCCATCAGCCCAGAGCCTGATGCGGGGCTCGAACTCACGGACCGCGAGATCGTGACCTGGCTGAAGTCGGACGCTTAACCGACTGCACCACCCAGGCGCCCCTAGCTGAGACATTCTAAGAAACTTGTAGTATAGTGATAGATCAGAGAACAAAATATAAGGGGAAAAAAGTCCATCTCCATTAGATAAATCATTTTTTTTTTTGATACTGCATATTGACCTCTATCAACAGTTCTGGGTAGAGCAGTTTACCTCTTACCATGTTTAGGAACAAAGAAGAAAACTGAATTAAATTTGGGGCCAGTTTTAAGAGCAAAGTTATTTATGAAAAACAAAATAAAGCAGGAAAAAACAGTTTTTAAAGCTTTCCACTGAATGAGTACTTTCTTAACATATAGTCACCAGCAATGTTTTATTTTCTGCCTTTATTAATGTATCATGTTTTAGCTTGACTCCTGTCAAAATTACACTAGCCAATGTTCATAACGTTTAGCTATGAGCACCAAGAAAGTTGTGGGGGATTGCCTCACACTCTAGGTCTATATCCCCAGCCAACAACTGGGTTCCTCAGTGACTGAGTGCAAGTCAATTCAATCAAATCATTTGACTTATTTGTCACTAAATTCGTGAGCTTATGTTTCCTTTTTTGTTTCTTGAAAAACAGAGACCTGGTTCAAATAAATTAACCAAATGGATCACACAGCCTAGAGTGCAGTCACAGCATTTAAATATTTTTGGAGGGAGCTACTTCTAAGGGTTAGGTATGAGTGAGTTCCTCAGAGAAGGGCCCCGAGTTAGTTTTGGTGTCTTCTCTCTGTTCTTGTTCCTGTTCCAGTTTCTGGGAGGCCGGGATTCTGGAGGACGTCAAGTGGCTACTATAACCCTATTATTAGTTGAGGCAAGCATGACTTCCCTTGTACACATATCTAGTTCTCCAACGTTACTCTCAATTATAGTATCTCCTGTTTAAAGTTTCAAGCCAACCTATAAAGTCTTGTGAATTATTTACCAGCCCCACATAAATATTCTTCAGCAAGCTGTCTTTGAATCTTTGGCTTGCAACATTATTGTGTACCGAATCTGAAATGCATTCTTTGAAGTTTATGCACAGGCCAAGCAATCAAAGCTGTGCCTTTTTAGTTTTGAGAGGTTGTGTTGTTGTTGTTGTTGTTGTTGTTGTTGTTGTTGTTGTTGTTTTTTAAACTGCCACAATTTCTTCATAAAAACAAATTCAAACAGAGCAGTCTTCTGTAGTAAAATTGCCTGTTTGCCCACATACATGTACAGGTAATTACCGGGGTTAACCGGTAATGTTATTTAAGTAATCGTTTTTATATTGTAATTGTGTAATTATGTAATTGTGATTATATTTGGCATATTAGTATAGAAGTTTCCAAAATCACATGGCTTTTTAGTATGGATAGATAAATTCAAGCATGGCAAAGTAATTGGAATCATCCGAGTTCATGTGAACTAGACTCTTGGAGAACTTCTGTTCTTTCTCTTTTCTTTCATTTATTTTTTTAATGTTTCCATGGCCCAGAATGCAAATATCTGGAAAATTTACCCTTAATTCAAAAAGAGAAAGAAGATTCTGGATCTTTGTGTGTTTCTATTGACACAAACATGCAAATTTGCAGAAATATATAGGATTTGAAAAATGCTTCTAGACCCTTACAAGTTTTTCTTTTTCTTTTTTTCCCCCATGCTCTAAACTAAACCAAAACCTTAGACAACATCAATGAGGTCAAAATAGACTAACGAAGGTAGAAGTGAGAAATAATCATAGATGCTTAGGCTAAAAAGCTCCTCTCCTGTTTTTGTCCTCACATGCCTTTACCCAGGAAGGTGACTGTCACCCCCATCCTTAAAGAATTTCTACCTGAACAATACCTCCTGTCATCATGGGTATTTCCCCATTAAATCTATGTTTCCTTGGCTGTAAGATCCAGCAAGTAAAATTTCTTCTAAGTCCTTTAGGGAAATGGAAGATTTTACTAAGCACGTAAGTTCCCTTGAGACATGTATGTAAAGCATTTGAAAAGGATGGATTGATTTGAAAAACGGTTGGCATGTATTCATTAGTCATTTTTTTACTATACAATATATTTAGTATATATTTTCATAGAAAACATGATCTTAAAAGTTTTTAAGGAATGCGCTTAAAACAGCTTACTTCGTGGCAGTGTTTTAGCTAATTTATCAATTTAAAGGATTAACTTTTAAGTAAACAATAAACATTTCCAATTTTAATACGTGTTTTATAAAACACACATTTCTAATCATTGCAACACCTCAGATTCTCTAAATTCCTATAGTGTAGGTTTCATAACCTTCAGGCTCTTTTCCAAATTTCTGTTCTAGCATATTTTTATTGTATCAACTTTAATGAGAGAAAAATAAGCCTTGCAAAATAGAAATTTCAGGATCCAGGAAGTGGGTTAATGAGGCCACTTGATTTCTCTTTTCCACTAAAGCTGGTTCACATGTATTTTGGCTACTGAAAATATTTATAACACTCACAGTATAACGTAGGGAGTAAGGCCTGTGTTTAAATCCTAGCCATAACACCAAACTTAGGCAAAATACTCGACATCTGTAGGCTTCTATTTCTTCCCTGGTATCTTGGGAAACATGTTGATCCTTACTTTGTGGATGAACTGGAAGGAGTAAATGAGTCAAAGGGTAGAAAGTACTCAGTACTGTGCCTTAAACATAGTTGGTTTTTAATACATGTTAGCTTTAAAATAATAACATTTAAAACTGCTAATATGTTTCCTACATCACTCTTGAACCATATTTAAATTCTGGGTCATAGATTTTATGGCAGGGCATAAACCAATGAATGCTTCCTTATTTGGCTCTTTTCTGTTTTCCTCCAATCAAACAAAGCATCTCCTCATTTGCTCACTCATTTATCCCCCAAGTCCACGCCCCTCCCTGAAGTCCTGTCCTGTCTTTCACCAAAACTGTTTTGTTCTTTTTGCAAATACTAATTATTTTTCACCTGCTTCATGAAGTCTTCCCCATAGGTAAGATGCTAGTTCTCACCTATTTACTGTCCTACTCAATTGGACTGCTGCAGTTTGGTTATACTTACACTTGTTTTACTCTGTGTGGGTGTGCACATATGATATGTACTTGTACAGAATTTTTTTGTCTAGCTTCTCTTTTAATCTAGGAGAGCAAAGTTTCCAATGTGGACCATGGGCAGAAGTGCCATTCTGGGGGCACCTGGGTGGCTCAGTCGGTTAAGCATCCGACTTTGGCTCAGGTCACGATCTCACGGTTTGTGGGTTCCAGCCCTGCATTGGGCTCTGTGCTGACAGCTCAGAGCCTGGAACCTGCTTCGGATTCTGTGTCTCCCTCTATTTCTCCCTCACTCACACATTCTCTCTCTCTCTCTCTCTCTCTCTCTCTCAAAAACAAATAAACATTTAAAAAAAAAAGTGCCATTCTGGAGGTTAAGCAAGACCTAGTATAGTCAGCTGATTGCCAGAGTGGCCTTGGATAGCATAAGAACATCCAGAGACTCTTTTTAAACTTTAAAAATACACATTTGCATATGATTTCATGCTTAAATATTATAACTATATATGTATATACATACATATATATATCTACATATATATGTAGATATATATGTATACACACACACACACACACACACACATATATGTATATGAGAGAAAATGAAAGAGAATAATGAGAGAAAAATAAGTCTTGCAAAATAGAAATTTCAGGATCCAGGAAGTGGGTTAATGAGGCCACTTGATTTCTCTTTTCCACTAAAGCTGGTTCACATGTATTTTGGCTACTGAAAATATTTATAACACTCACAGTACAATGTAGGGAGTAAGGCCTGTGTTTAAATCCTAGCCATAACACCAAACTTGGGGAAAATACTTGACATCTATAGGCTTCTATTTCTTCCCTCGTATCTTATATATATATATATATATATATACACACACACACACACACATATATATAGTTATATATGCATATATATACCACCTCTTCTTTATCCATTCATCAGCCATTGCACATTTGGTCTCTCTCCATAGTTTGACTATTGTTGATAATGCTTCTATAAAAATTGCAGGGCATGTACCCTTTTGAATCCGTATTTTTGTATCCCTTGGGTAAATACCGAGTAGTGCAATTTCTGGGTCATAGGGTAGTTCTATTTTTAACTTTTTGAGGAACCTGCATACTGATTTCCAGAGTGGCTTCACCAGCTTGCATTCCTACCAACAGTGTAAGAGGGTTCCCCTTTCTTTGCATCCTTGCTAACACCTGTTGTTTCTTGTGTTGTTAATTTTAGCCGTCCAACAGGTGTGAGGTGGTATCTCTTCATGGTTTTGATCTGTATTTCCCTGATGATGAGTGATGTTGAGCATCTTTTCATGTGTCTGTTAACCATCTGGATGTCTTCTTAGGAAAAGTGTTTACTCATGTCTTCTGCCCATATCTTAACTGGATTATTTGTGCTTTTTGGGGTGTTGAGTTTGATAAGTTCTTTATAAATCTTGGATACTCTTTATCAGATATGTCATTTCCAAATATTATCTCCCATTCCATAGGCTGCCTTTTAGTTTTGTTGGTTGTTTCCTTCCTGTGCAGAAGCTTTTTATCTTGATGAGGTCCCAATAGTCCATTTTTGCTTTTGTTTCCCTTGCCTCTAGTGATGTGTCTAATAAGAAGCTGCTACGTCTGAGATCAAGAGGTTGCTGCCTGAGTTCGCTAGGATTGTTATGGTTACTTGTCTCACGTTTAGGTCTTTCATCCATTTTGAATTTATTTTTGTGTATGTTGTAAGAAAGTGGTCCAGCTTCATTCTTCTGCATGTCACTGTCTGGTTTTCCTAGCACCATTTGTTGAAGAGACTGTCTTTTTTCCACTGGATATTCTTTCCTGCTTTGTCAAAGATCATTTGACCCTACTAGTTGGGGCACTGGGTGGCTAAGTCAGTTGAGCATCTGACCTCGGCTCAGGTCATGATCTCACAGTTCATGAGTTTGAGCCCCGCGTCGGGCTCTGTGCTGACAGCTCAGAGCCTGGAGCCTGCTTTGGATTCTGTGTCTCCCTCTCTCTCTTCTTCTCCCCCATTCACACTCTGTCTCTCTCTCAAAAAGAAATAAACATGAAAAAAATAAAAAGACATACTTTCTTTTTGACCCTATAGTTGTGGGTCCATTTCTGGGTTTTCTATTCTATTCCATTGATCTATGCATCTGTTTTTGTGCCAGTACCGGACTGTCTTGATGACTATAGCTTTGTAATATAGCTTGAATCCATAATCATGATGCCTTCAGCTTTGCTTTTCTTTTTCGGAATTGCTTTGGCTATTTAAGGTCTTTTGTAGTTCCATACAAATTTTAAAATTGTTTGGGGCGCCTGGGTGGCTCAGTCGGTTAAGCGTCCGACTCAAGCTCAGGTCACGATCTCACAGTCTGTGAGTTCGAGCCCCGTGTCCGGCTCTGGGCTGATGGCTCAGAGCCTGGAGCCTGCTTCCGGTTCTGTGTCTCCCTCTCTCTCTGCCCCTCCCCCGTTCATGCTCTGTCTCTCTCTGTCTCAAAAATAAATAAATGTTAAAAAAGATTAAAAAAAACAAATTTTAAAATTGTTTGTTCTACCTCGGTGAAAAATGCTGGTGGTATTTTGATAGAGATGGCATTAAATGCGTGGATTGCTTTGGGTAGTATTGACATTTTAACAATGTTTGTTTTTCCGATCCATGAGCATAGGATTCTTTTCCATCATTTTGTGTCCTCTTCAATTTCTTTCAGTGTCCTATAGTTTTCAGAGTACAGATCTTTTACCTCTTTGGTTAGGTTTATTCCTAGATATCCTATTGTTTGGGTGTCATTGTAACTGACATTGATTCCATTGATTTCTTTTTATTCTGCTTCATTATTGGTGTATAGAAATGCAACAGATTTCTGTATGTTGATTTTATATCCTGCAATTTTGCAATTCATGTATTAGTTCTAGGAATTTTTTGGTGAAGTCTTTCAAGTTCTCTATGTAGAGTGTCATGGCATCTGTAAATAACGAAAGCTTGACTTCTTTCTTGCTGAATTGGATGCCTTTTTAAGATTCTTGTTGTCTGTTGAGGCTAAGACTTCCAGATCAATTTTAAATAGTAATGGTGAGAGTGAACATCTCTGTATTGTTTCTACCATAGAGGAAAAGCTCTTATTTTTTCCCCATTGAAGATGATATTAGCTGTGGTTCTTTTGTATATGGACTTTATGATATTGAGGTATGTTCCATCTATCCCTACTTTTTGAGAGTTTTTATCAAGAATGGATGCTGTATTTTGTCAAATGCTTTTTTTGCATCTCTTGAGAGGATCATATGGTTCTTATCCTTTCTTTTATTAACATGGTGTATCAATTAATTGATTTGTGGATATTGAACCAGTCCTACAGCCCAGGAATAAGTCCCACTTGATCATAGTGAATAATTCTTTTAATATACTATTACATTTGATCTTGTTGAGTATTCTGTAGTGTCTTGCAGTAGTATCTTGTTGAGAATTTTTGCATCCATGCCCATCAGAGATATTGGCCTGTAATTCCCTTCAGTGGGATTTTGTCTGGTTTTGGAATCAAGGTAATGCTGGCCTTGTAGAAGGAGTTTGGAAGTTTTCCTCCTATTTCTATTTTTTGGAACAGTTTGAAAAGAATAGGTATTAACTCTTCTTTATTTTTTTTAATTTTTAAATGTTTATTTATTTTTGAGAGAGAGAGAAAGAGAGAAATAGAGAGAGAGAGTGCGTACAGTGGAAAGGCAGAGAAAGGGGGAGACACAGAATCTGAAGCAGGCTCCAGACTCCGAGCTGACAGCACAGAGCCTGACACAGGGCTCAAACTCATGGACCTCGAGATCATGACCTGAGCTGAAGTCAGATGCTTAACCAACTGACCCACCCAGGCGCACCTAACTCTTCTTTAGATGTCTGGTAGTATTCCTCCGAAAATCTATTTGGTCCTGGACTCCTGTTTCTTGGGAGATTTTTTATTGTTGATTCAATTTTTTTGCTGGTTATGGGTATGTTCAAGGTTTCTATTTTTTCCTGTGTCAGTTTTGGTCGTTTGTATGTTTCTAGGAATTTGTCCATTTCTTCCAGATTGCTCAGTTTGTTGGCATATAATTATTCATAATATTCTCTTATAATTGTGTTTCTGTGGTGTTGGTTGTGATCTCTCCTCTTTCATTCATGATT
Source organism: Prionailurus viverrinus (assembly GCF_022837055.1). Taxonomy (NCBI): domain Eukaryota; kingdom Metazoa; phylum Chordata; class Mammalia; order Carnivora; family Felidae; genus Prionailurus; species Prionailurus viverrinus. The sequence goes on from NC_062564.1 coordinate 82,901,619, forward strand.
TTATTTATTTGGGTACTTTCTTTTTTCTTTTTGGTAAGTCTGGCTAGGAGTTTATTAATTTTATCAATTTTTACAGAGAAACAGCTCTTTGTTTCATTGATCCATTCTACTGTTTTGTTTATTTGTTCCCAGATTATTTATTTCTACTCTACTCTTTATTATTTCCCTTCTTCTGCTGGCTTTAGACTTTATTTGTTGTTTCTTTTCTAGCTCCTTTAGGTGTAAGGTTGGGTTTTGTATTTGAGGCTTTTCTTACTTCTTGAGGTAGACCTTAATTGCATTATACTTCCCTTTTTGCCACATCTCATTGTCTTTGCCATATCTCAAAAGTTTTGTACTGTCGTGTTTTCATTTTCATTTGCTTCCATGCACTTTTAAATTTCTTCTTTAATTTCCTTATTAACCCATTTATTCTTTAGTAGGATGCTCTTTAACCTCCATGTATTTGTGGTCTTTCCAAATTTTGTCTTGTGGCTGACTTCAAGTTTCATAGCATTGTGGTCTGAAATATGCATGGTATGATCACAATCTTTTTGTACTTATTGAGAGCTGATTTGTGACCTAGTATGTGATCTATTCTGAACGAAGTTCCATGTGCACTTGAAAAGAATGTGTATTCTCCTGCTTTAGGAAAACATGTTCTGGATATATCTGTTAAGTCCATCTGGTCTAGTGTGTCATTCAAAACCATTATTTCCTTATTGATTTTCTGCTTAAATGATCTGTCCATTGCTCTATTATCAATAAGTTTCTTTATGTTTGTTATTAATTGATTCATATATTTGGGTGTTTTCAAATTGGGAGAATAAATATTTATAATTATTAGATCTTCTTGTTAAATAGACCTCTTAATTATGATATAATGCCCTTCTTTGTCTCTTGTTAGTCTTCAGTTTAAAATCTACTTTGTCTGATCAAAGTATGGCTACCCCAGCTTCCTTCTGACATGCATTGGCATAATATATGTTTCTTCATCATGTCACTTTCAATCTGTAGATGTCTTTAGGTCTAAAATGAGTCTCTTGTAGGCAGCATATAGAAGGACCTGTTTTTATTATTATTATTATTATTATTTTAATTGAATCTACTGTGCTATGTCTTTTTGTTGGAGCATTTAGTCCACTTACATTCAGAGTGATTATTGATAGATATGAATTTAGTGCCATTGTGTTACTTGTAAAGTTGGTGTTTCTGGTGATGTTCTCTGTTCCTTTCTAGTCTTTGTTGCTTTTTGCCTTTTTCTCCCCCCGCCAAAGAGTCTCCTTTAATATTTCTTTCAGGGATGGTTTAGTGGTTACAAACTCCTTTAGTTTTTGCTTGTCTGAGAAACTCTTCATCTCTCCTTCTAGCCTAATGATAGCTTTGCTGGATAAAGTATTCTTGGCTGCATATTTTTCCCATTCAGCACATTGAATATATCATGTTACTCCTTCCTGGCCTGCCATGTTTCTGTGGATAGATCTTCTGCTAAGCTTATCTGTCTTCCATTGTAGGTTAAGGACTATTTTTATCCTTGCTGCTTTCAGGATTCTTTCCTTGTCTGTGCATTTTGTAAATTTACTCTGACATGTCTTGGTGATGGCTGGGTTTTGTTGAATGTAATGAGAGTTCTCTATGCTTCTTGGATTTTCATGTCAGTTTCCATCCCCAAATTAGGGAAGTTTTCTGCTATAATTTGCTCAAATAAATTTTCTACCCCTTTTTCTCTTTTTTCATCTTCTGGAATCCCTATGATATGAATGTTATTATATTTTAAGGACTCGCTGAATTCCCTAAATCTATATTTCATGAATTTTTCCTGTACATCTTCAACACCAGTTCCCTTAACCCAGTGACCCCATCACCTCTGTATTTTCTAGTACAAAATGCTGAGAGAGAGTTGACTGGTGTAGCTCATCTTTGTAGTCTGCATCACTGATGATGTTACTATTGCTAGCCCATAGGGCCAATGTATTCTCTGACACACTGGGGAGAGGCCAGGGAAACAGTCATCTGCTATCAAACAGCAGTGCCTCAGCAATGGGGCTTAGAGATTCTTTGAAAGGATATCTCCCTCACTTGAGTATTAATTGGTTTTGTCGGGAGAGTGTTTCCCTCACATGGCTCAGCATTAGAATCAACTCAGGAGCTTGAGAGTTCTGGTTCTATCTACGCACATTCTAAGTCAGTAAGTTGGGGGGAAGCCAGACTTTGAGAATTTATGTTTTTAATGGCTGCCAAGGAAAATTTAATAGTATTTTGGTTTGGGAACCCTGAGTTAGTTGATCTCTGATGTTCTTTACTTTAAAAACCGTATGCTTCTGTAATAAACTCTATAAGAGAAATATTAACCTCCCCTTCTGAAAGCAAAGATCACAGCTTCTATTGAGATTCACAGAAAAGTATTTCCAGGAAACATTAATTTGTGCTTGGATAACAAAGGATAGTACAGAGAAATGTTGAATACCAAATCCTCTTCTTAGATATTAACAACATTTGATGCTGAGAAGGCCTGTGGTAAAGGTTTGATGCTGAGAAGGCCTGTGGTAAAAAGAAACCCACTTCATAACCATTGAACTAACTTGTTAGCAAAAGTGACAACTTTATCTCAAGAAGCCTATTAGTTCTCCTTCAAGGCGGTTTCCCTTAGCAGGGTTAGGAGGCTCCAAGTCTGCAAAATATTCTGCATATAGTGAATTCTCAATAAATGCTACTGATTGACAAATGACCAGTAGAAGAAAGGCAGAAGCTGAAACTTAGATTCATCAATTTTGTTAATTGTTAGCAGCCTGAGTAAAAGTTTTGATAAAGAGGTCAGAACTAATGGTTCCAATGAGGCTTTGGTATTAACTAAGGTCTCATTCATCTCAGCTGCCAGCACATTTGATTAATGTACACTAGGACCTCCTCCCAACCAAAGAGAATTATAATTTTGTTTCTATACCATATGGTGGTGGAACACGAACAAGGCTTAAAAATGTGGAGTATAAGCTATTCATCATCATCTTAAACCTCATTTACATTTCAGAGTTTCAATTACAGTTAAATTTATATCTATTAATTAAATATACTGCCTACCCAGTGCCTAAACATAAATGTTATCCAATATGTGTTTATAAATGAATCAGATAATTTTTGCATTTTTGCTCCCTGGATTTTCTTTTTCAGCCACACCTAGAGCAGATACTGCAAACGACTAGGTAAGTTTGCATTATTGATGTAAGGGAGAGGGAACCAATGTTTGCCAGAAGTTGATCTTTGTCTCGGGTGGATTAATCACAGCTGAGGTCAAGATGAATAAATCTATGTTCCAGAATGTCCCGGTTACAGTTCAAGACTAAAAGAAAACAAAGGAAGTTAGGGGCTAGAAAGAGGAAGGAAGTGAAAGACTCTCCAAAAGAAAATACAGATGTTCTAAGAGGCTCATTATTGTTATAATTTGACTTTGTAAAAAGTCCAACTGGACTTAGTGATATTTAGTCTTAATCAACAACATGCTCTACTGTGTCAATTCCATCACAGGACAAGGAAAAAGAAATATTTTGGGACCAATCTTATTAAAATTTTATTTGAATACAAAAGAGGAATCTGTACTTTTAATTCTTTTTAACTAAAGGCAATATGTGTGTGTGTGTGTGTGTCTGTGTCTGTGTGTTGTGTGTATATATACACACAACACACAGACACACACACACAGAATCACTGCAACACTTGCTTTCTCTTACAAGAAAAATAGCTAAATATTTTGCTTTGAAATTTCCATGCTATTACTCTTCAAAATAAACTAGGACTGTGAATAGCCATATTTTTACAAAAGTCACTGATTTAGATAAAAGCAGTTTAAATAGCTAGATGCCTGCAAATGCACTCAGAATATGTTTATAATATAGAAGATTCATTTCCAGTGGTATTTCACTGAAGCAGTTGCTTACATTATTGGAAATGGGGAAATTGTTGCCACTTGGGTCAGTCCATTTTCATCTCTGACTACCCAGAAGCATGTGTGCATATTAACCCTTCGAAAGCCTGCCCAGACTCCCTGTCCATTAATTTCAATTGAATGGAGGTGGAAAATGTTCTTGTTGTAAAGCTGCTAGTCTGGGTGTCTAGATAGCATGGTGATAAGCATCATATAAACACTGAAAGGGATGGAATTCAGGTTACCTTTATCTATGCCTCCTTTCATATACAGTATGTGTCATAGACAGACACCAGTGTCTCATTACATGACCACCCACAGAACATTACCAAATGTGACATTCTTCAGGGGAAATTAACATAACTGTTTTACCACATCAGTCTCTTCCAAGAACACTGATTCAATAATAGTACTTAAAAAGTGACCAGATGCCCATGGAAGCTTCCTTCTACTGTTTTGGGTGGGCGGCATAATAAATACCTCAAATTCTAAAACTATTCAAGGCAGAATGATACAGAAGGAAACACATTTACACACATATATATGGATTCCAACTTGTCATCTAGTTGGTATTTCTACTTCTCAGTATTTTATCACTACAGGCATGTAGCCATCCTTGCTATTAGTCTCCAAATTTTCCTACTAGTTGTACAAAATCATAGTAAACATATAGAGAACAGTTATCTTTTCCTTTAAAGTCATTTTTAAAAAGTCAAAAGGTTTACTGGACTTCAAGGAATAAATGATAATTACAAATGAAGTCCCATCATAGCAATATTCGAGGATATATTCAGTATTAGAAATCTTAGAAACCTAAATATTTATTAACTAATAGTTCTATAAGAGTCATATATGAAAAATATTTTATGTTTACTTCATAATCGTTTTTTGAAATGAAGAGAACCTGACATAGATTTTTATGCATATTGCTTTTCCAGGTAAGCAGAACTTGATTTGAGGGTTGACATAATAATTGGAATGTCCATGGCAGAAGTGAAAGACCACCATCAACCACATTTTGTTTTTATATAGATAGTATCTTTTTTTATATGTGAGCTGAGAAGAAAACTATATGACTTTTTTTTTTAATATCAGACATAGAATTTGGTCATTAGGGTGGATTAAAGAAGAATAAAGGATAGGTAATGACAAAGTCCTGTTAGGGCCCTGGTGTAAAGGAGGAATTTAGAGGAAGAAGATATACAGAACCATCACTATTGAACATGGACATGAATTAGGTAGAGACTAGGAGTAGTGTGTGTGTGTGACTGTGATGGATGGTAAAAATTACAACACTTCATGTTTTCCAGTTTCATGAAATATTCAGCTATTGCAATTTGTAAGACTTGATAAAGTAAGCAAAACTATTTAATACCATACTGAATTGAATTAAGAACTTCAAAAGCCCTGTTGGATAAAGAGTTAAAGGGCAATCTCTTCTCCAAATAAACCTATAATTATAGTTTCAACTTTGGGGCTATCACTTGTGTGCTGTCCATTAGTTTTTCACTTAAAATGAAATGGAAGAGAAAATAGGAACTATAAAGGCAATTTTTATTTTCTTTCTAGCTTGGTGTTATCAGTTGGCCTAAAAATAATCCATAATCCCAAGGAATCTAGTATGTAATTATTTCTAATTCTTCAAAATTTAAAATTCCTCAAGGTTTTTTATTTCGGGAGGTTTTGAGGGAGCTTAAAACTAACCACTTTGGGGGTAAGAGTATGCTATAAAGAAACTATTTTGGCTGTTTGTTCAGAGGAGTTTTCTACATGTAAGTTAAGTAATCTTTAGAAGAACAGGAGGTGCTGATAGAATAATTGTGTTTACTCTTCCCACTTCATGATTTGTCTCTTATAAACATTGTTTTGCATTATTGGGCTTCACGTTCCTTTTTCTCATCTGTTGTTTTACAAATATTTTTCTAATTGCCTGAGACAGTGTGGTCCAATAAAGTTAAATTGACTTTGGGTTGAACTTGTTTGTCTGATCCCTTGCCAGAGGTTATAGTCACACACTTGAACTGATTTTCACTCTGTTTCTTGGTATCTCTCTCTCTCTTTCTCTCTCTCTCCCTCTCTCATTTTTTTTTCTGTCTCACTTTTATGTCCTTTTGTACTCATTATCCACAACCTCCCTTCCCCTTCCTAATGTACAACTGCAGAATTACTTCTTAAGACTTCTGTAGACCAATTATTTAAAAAATGAGTTCATCCATATCTATCTTCTATCATCTGTCCTGTCTGTCCATCTATCCACCCATCTCCATCTATCTATGTTAGCCACCTAAATCAACAGGTAAGAGTTTCAATCCAAGTCACTGCATGAGGTGCACTAAATGCTTAGAAAACAAGAGTGCTTGGAATAACCCATTCTTTTGACGTCTGGAAACACTTTACAAACAAGCTCCAGGAAAATAACAAAGCAAATAGTGCTGGTCTACCGCAATGGAACTGATATGGTGTGTGATCAGTTAGCTGCAACCCACAAATAAACACAGGCAATACAGCAAGCAAAAACAGAAACCACATTATTGTCCATCACAGACTGAAGAGTTTAGAATAAACTTAAAGCCTCATATGTGTGACTTCTAGACTCTGAAAAGAAGGTTAAAAGCTTCAAGGACTCTCCCTGGTTTTGTATAGTAAGCTCCCGAGTTTCTCTTTAACACCAAAGATCAACATTTATTTTAACTTCTACCCACTTTGACCAAAGCCTAAGTCTTGGGAGTCCTCATTCCTGTTGCTCTGATTGCTTTAAGAGAATAGAACCACGTGGCATTGCAGACCTTGACCCCCCATGACACAGTGATAGTTCCCTTGTCATGGATCAAGCTAAACACAGGACTGACTGGTCCACCAAAATGACACCATGAGAGGTGAGCCTTTTCCATGCATTTGGGCTACAGTTCTACATTTGCCAAAATTAATAGGCATTCTTTGCTTGTTTGGAAATCTCAAATATTTTCTTTCTTTAAGTTAGGCTTATTAGATCTGTCTTAACTTTCTTTCACTTAGTCTTCAAGGACAGATGACCATCTTCATCTCCAGATTATATTCCAAGTATAAAGGGGAATTGTTCACTTTTTTGCTATCCTTAATTATAGACTTTCATCTGAACTTATTTGCAAAGTGGAATTGATCATAATTTAGGAACAAAGATGAAATTATCTTGTTTCTTCTGAGTCTAAGGCAATAATATGCTTGCTCTTCCAATGTTTCATTTTCCCTGTTTGAAACTTCAGTCTTTTTGATTTTTCCTCAACAGTCTACTTGGTTACTATTCTTCTGTTCCCTTTTTTAAGACCTAGGTTAGTACCACCTTATAGATCAGATTTACAGAAATTAAATTAAGAGGCTAGATCTTCATTATTCAAACCACTACAAAGAAATGATAATTCTGTGACATGATAGACGTGCTATTATTGCGACCATGGCAATTATAATATACAAATATGTCAAATCAACATACTGTATACCTTTAATTTATGCAATGTTATGTTTCAAATATATTTCAACAAAAATATTGCATTAGGCACTAAACAGTGATTCAAGGAAATGAGAAGATATTTTGTCTAATATATTGAGGTGAAATGAGGCCTGTGATTAGAGATTGGGAAGAGAAAAAATAACGAACTCATTTGTCCAATTGACAGTAGATGCAGAAATTAGGTGGGGCATGAGCTTTTACTTCTCTTAATATTTCTCTTGCAGAAAGATGCAAAATAAACAAGACTCCACAGGCTTAAAGACCAATGGGCAATGGTTGTCTGGGCAGGAAAGGCTCTAGGCAAATTACCCTCTGACCTTCTTTATTGGTGTTCTGATAAGAAAACAACAGCACCCCATTACTTCTATACCTACAAATTTACCAGAATGTATCCGAAGAATTCAGTCAGAACCATCATCATGCCCTGATAAACAAAGAAAGAAGATGTTAAAAGTCATGGTAGTTCTTGGTTAATGCCAGTGGTCTCCAGAAAGAGAAGCAAATAATCTGATATTCTTTAGTCCAATTATGAGAAATTATGAAGTCTATTGGGAAGGGCCAGAGTTCTGCAAAAATGAGGAATATTGTTTCTTCAAAATGTTTCTGGCTAAGGTGATAAATAATGCTTATATTTAAAAGATATGATTATAAATAGGCTTCAAGAAGAATCCATGACATTTTACATGGGTGGGCAGATTGAAGAAGAAATGGGAGTACTATATTTATTTTTCCTCATGAACTGGAGCCAATCTTTCTCCACCATTATTCTTCTCTCATATACAACTTTAAAGTGGAAAACAGGTCAACATTAGTCCTTATCCAGGTAAGGACTATTTGCTTGCTACTATGCTTTAAAAGGCTTTCAGCGAGGAGTGAGAGAAGCTTCTTGAAAGGGGAAGGGTTCAAGATGTTGATGCAGTTGTAAAGTAAGAGACTAGAAGGAAATGCTTGTGAGCTGGAGCTCAACCTGAGGGCAGGAAAGGAGAAGTGACATCTATAGGGACATCCTCCCTCAGAAAGTCTGTATCATAAAATGACTATTAATTTTTTTATGACATTTATTTATTTCTTTATTTTATTAATCATTTCTTCATTCTAAACACTAGAGAAATACTATGTGCCAACCACTATTCAAAGTGCTTCCAGGGGCACCAGGGTGGCTCAGTCAGTTAAGTGTCCAACTCTTGATTTTTCTCAAGTCATGATCTCACAGTTCGTGGGATCAAGCCCTGCATCAGGATCCACACTGACAGCATCAGCCTGCCTGAGACTCTTTCTCTCTCTCTCTCAATGTCCCTCCCCTACTTTCTTTCACTGTGTGTGTCTTTCTCAAAATAAATAAATAAATTTAAAATAAAACAAAAACAGAAAACCCCAAAGTGCTTCTATGAACAATGTTCCTGTACTCATCAGCAGGTTTCTGTCACAATACAGTGAAGAGAAAATGAAAAATTTACACATACACATGCATGTGTGAGTTTAAATTGTGACACATTTCATGGAGTAATTATCAGAGAGCATTAGGAGGTAGCAGGAGTGTGGTGGGGGAGAATGGAAGATTTGGTAGATTGGCTCACTTGACATCAATTCCAACCTCTTTTCAGTGTGCCTTGTAGCTGCAGGGATCAAAAATTAAAAATTTTATTTTTAGACCCCCTTAAAGTTAGAGTTTTGGATGTGATACAGTTTCTACGAATCATATGTATTTATGAAAGACTTGAACTCAGACATAAGCTAAGTCAGAGACAATGGTCATGAGGCACCTATTTTTCTAGCAAGGATCTAGCAGGTGCAGAGTGGGTCTTGAGCCAACAGTTATGCCAGGTATTTTCCTACAGGTGATGATTGCAGCCCTCATTTTCTAGTACCTAGATATTGCAGTAAGATGGTAGCATTTTGCAGCTATCAGTTATGATAGTGCTTCCTGATCTCCCAGTTCACAAAATGTGCAAAAACAATGGTTCTGTTGGTATATGTTGTGTTTATAATCAGATGGGGACGTAACATAGAACTTCTTACTCTGGCCATCCTGATAATTTAATAAGTATTAAATGGCTTTCATTCTAATACAGCAAAAGTACACTTTGATGTTCACAATTGAATGCTAACTGTGATGAGGGACCCCTTGAGCTGTGTGTCAAGGATGCTTTTTGAGGATAGTTATGGCTGAGACCTTGAGAATTAGAAAGAACCAGCCTGAGAAGAGCCAAGAGCATTCTGGGTCAGAGGGCTAATAAGTGCAAACACCCTATGGCTAAAATTGCTTGCATGTTGTATGATGGGGAACCAAAAGGAGACTTTTAGTACAAGATGAGATTAGAGAGATTGGTAGGGGCCAATTTATGACAAAGGATTTGGATACTAGAATATGTGTGACAGAAAGCCATCAGATGATGTGAAGCAGGGAAGTGCCATGATCTGATTAATGTTTTCAAAAGCTAATACTGGTTAATGTATGGAGAACAAATTGGACAGGGAGAAACAGGGACATGTTCAAAGAGGTTACTTTAGGAATTCACATAAGAGTTGATGATGTTTTAGGCTAGGATCATAGTAGTCGAAAAAAATTCATGGTGGTAAAAAGCACACATTAAAGACATATTTTGGAGGGAGAACTGATAAAAATTGCTGATGGATTGTATGGGAGTATAAAAAAAAAGGGAAGGCAATAAGGATGACACCAAGGGCTTTAGCCTGATCACCTAGGTAGCATTAAGAAGAGAATACACAATGAAGATCGGATATTAGAGTTCAATTTTGTACATGTTAAGTTTAATGTGCCTATAGACTCTGTATAAGTTATTTTTTATTGTATAAGAAGTCTCTCCAAAACATACTGGCCTAAAACAACAGCAATTTATCATTTCTCACAATTCTGAGGGCTGGCTGACTAGCTGGCTCTCTGGCTGGTCTCATTTGAGCTAACTCATGTGGTTGCACTCAGGTGGATAATTTTATGGTCTAGAGGTTTGGGGGGGTGACTAAAAATTTCATTCACATAGCTTAAAGTTGGTACTTGCTGCTGCCTGGGAAATCTGTTTTCCTCTTGGTCTCTCATCCTCCAGTAGGCTAGAGTGGCTTCCTTACATGGCAATCTCTCAGGCTAGGTGTCTAAGAAAATGAAAGTGGAGGCTAGAAGTCCTCTTGGCACTCATGCCTGGGCCTTGCACTTTTACCACATTCTGTGGGTCAAAGCAAGTCAAAGACCAGCCCAGATTCAAAAGAAGAAGAAATAGACTCCAGCTGTTGTTGAGAAGAGCACTGCAGTCACAAGGCAAAGAATCAGAGAAATTGTTGCTGCCATCTTTGAAAGCAGACTACAGCCTATTGGAGATATGCAGACAATTAGCTATGAGTCTGAAACTAAAAGGAGAGTCTCAGTTTGCCTACATGTCTTTATTACTGAGTAGTTATCCAAGAATTGAATACAAATTCAGTTCTTGATCTCTCAGACTATTTGCAGACTATTTTTTTTCTTCCAGTAACACTGCTGATTTTTCAGCATTTCATGGGAAAGTGAGATAATATCAATATTATATTAACTATTATTTTTTTACAAATTATAAATTACAACTTACAAGTTATAAGATAAACAAACATTTATTATCTCACAGTTTTAAAGAGTCAGTAATTTGTGTGGTTCCTTCTCACAGACCCTCATGAGGCTGCAGTAAAGTTGTTACCCAGGCCCTCAGTCACTTGAAGGCTTGACAGAAGCTGAAGGACACATTTTAAAATGGCTTGTTCACATCGCTGATGGTAGAAATTCTTACTTCATTTCAACATGGACCTCTCCAGAGGGCTGGTTGAATATTTTTACGTGTCAGCTACTTTCCTGGAGCAAGCGATTCAAGAGACAAGGTCAAAAGGGGGTTATAATGCTTGTTATGACCAAGTCCAAAGTAACACACTGTAACTTCCACCATATTGTTTGTTAGAAGCAATTTCCAGCACACAATGAAGGAGTCAAGAATTAAGGTTTTCCTTTTAAAGAGAAGAAACACAAAGTTTTTGGAGAAATTTCAAATCCACTGAAAGTATAGTCGAAGGTGAACAGATTTGGTTGGGAGAAAGTAAAGAAGTTTCTTTCTGATTGCTGATTTGCCAGACTTCCTGGTACAATGCAAGAGAAAATCCAAATTAGCTAGATATTTTCTCTTATATTTCAACCTCTTTCTGAGACTTTACCTGCCATCGGGTGCAAATGTTTGTGTTTGTCAGCTCAGAATGTTATGCTGGTAAAAGTAGAAGGGACTGAGAGGCAAGAGCAGTGGGTGGTATAAAAATTAGCAGGAGGTGTTTTAACCCCATCTCCTTATTATCTCCAAAAGCTCCTATAAGCCTCTCCAAATAAACACACGATAAAAATGTTGTTCCTACCCTGCAAATGTTACTTCCGGACACATTCGCTACATCCCGTCCTTGTTCCCATTCCCTTTATCAGATTTCTACTTCTAACCTCCCTCAGTACAACATTCTGGAGCTGCCTGTGGGTTAGGGGGGAAGGGGATCTGCTCCACGCTCTTCTGGGCTCCAGCAGAGAAAGGGGCTTTGGCTCCTCAAGAGGGCCTGACAAGTCACAGGCAGTGATTAGTCTCAGCCGAGACACCTTCTTGTAGACATCCAAATATAAGAGAGAGCCAATAAGACCAACTTTCTGATTGTCTTCTAAGTTATCAAAAACACCCTACATTTACATCCCAGCTTTAGGCTGGGTGCTGAAGATATAAAACTTCTGCCCTCAAAGAGCTTATAGTATAACCTGAGGAGCCAAAATACATAAACAAGTAAGTGCATGAAATGGTGTAAGCACTAACATATGGTAGATACCACTGCAGTGAAAAAAAGTAAGGTGGATGCCCAAAATATTTCTTAAAGGAGATTTATATTTGAGTTACTCTTGAACAAGAGAGAAGGGCCGTCAGGCAGAAGGAGCAGCATAATGAAACATAAAAGGAATTGACACACCTTCAAATGGTATAGTGGGCATCAGAAACCTTGGAATCAGATAGCACTGGCCTCCAAAAACTGCAGCTTTCAGGATTCAGCTGAGGGGAAGGAGGGGAAGGAGGGACACTCATTACATGGTTATTTATTTAGGGAAGGATTACTCTCACTTATTCTAATGGTTCCTTTTAAGGCAAATCCATTTAGATCAAAGGAGTACTTATCCAAGTGATTGCCTTTGAGATGAATATTCAGGACTTTTTTTTTTTAAAGAGAAGAAAGGGAATGGATAATATGTGAAACCCCTTTCTTGAACCCTTAGACACTTCTACATTTTAGGACATATGTGCCTGATTTAGGTAAACTAAATATACTCACCAAATTTCCTCTTATTACTAATAATTAGAAACAGTGACACTTAAGTAAAATGGATTTAGGAATAAATTTACTACTATTTACAACAATAATGCTATTTACTAATTACAGTAGATGTACCATGAATCAAACCTGTGAGAACATGATGCATTAAGGAAATATGGGGAGTAGAGTTTAAAGTATGTAAAGAATGTTCCCAATTTAATTTCTCTGGTTATTTTCCAAGCCATCATCATTCCCATAAAAAAAATTAAATATTGTCAGAGAACTTAAACCTTCTTAAACATTTTTTATTTTAATGAAAGAGTAGGATAGCAGATTTACTATAATATCTTTATTTAAAAAATAAAATTATGTTTAATATTGAATTAGAATACTTTATTATTATTAGAATAATTGATTTAAAATATCTTTAGGCTAGGAGTGTTTGGGTGGCTCCATTGGCTGAGAGTCTGACTTCGGCTCAGGTCATGATTTCATGGTCCATGGGTTCGAACCATGCATCGGGCTCTGTGCTGACAGCTCAGAGCCTGGAGCCTGCTTCAGATTCTGTGTCTCCCTCTCTGTCCCTCCCCTGCTTGTGCTCCATCTCTATCTCTAGAAAAAATAAATAAACATTAAAAAAGTAAAATAAAATAAAATATCTTTAAACTAAAGATGAAAAATTAAAGTAGGTTTCCTATTTTTCCTATAATCATCTTTCTTCTGCTTGGTGTTATAGTTTATGTTTTGCTTTATAAACAGGCATGTCCCTTAAATCAGGGGTGAGTAAACTGTGGCTTGTGGGCCAATTCCAACCCATTGCCTGTTTTGTGGCCCATAAACTGAGAATGGTTTTTCTATTTTTAAAATGGCTGAAGAAAGAAAAAAGAATAATATTTTATGACATATGAAAATCATATGAAATTCAAATTTTAGAGTTCACAAATCAGGCATGGGCACAGGTGCATTCATTTATTTACATGTTGTCTATGACTGTTTTCATCTACGAGAGCAGAGCTGAGCAGTTGCAAAGAGCCTGTATGGTCCACAAAGCCAGGTATTTACCATCTGGGCTTTTGCAGAAAGTTTGCTGACCTTACCTTATATAAAAGGTTGAAATGAGCATGTATAATATTATGTTGTGTAGCCCTTACACTTAGAACTTTTAGCTAATTAGGTGTTTAAAGTGTTACCCTTCTTCCTAGTTTTGGTGTAAGGAGAACTGGAAATGAGGTGTTTGGATCAAGATTTTGAATTTATGTTTTAGTATCTGATGGGACATTATCACTGGGGTTGAATCAGAAAGTTTTGATCTCAGCCTACAGAGAGAGTTTTTGATGATTTTAACAGAAGTGTTGAAAATATGTGCCTACATAGAATGCCATGAGGCTGCTCCTAAGACCACTTGAAATATAAATATAGAGGGTTACAGTGTTTTGCACACTTTTGTTGTCTGAAATCCTATAGGGCAGTAGATGAAGTATAATATGAATTGTTTTGGCATCACCGGCTTCCTTGAAAGCCTCCATGCGTTTACACATCTGTGCCTGCAACATGAAGGGATAATTGTTCTGCTCTGCTATTGCTGTTTATGACTCAGAAGAACAAAAAGGCAACAGGATAAACAAAATGTCATGTTCATACAAATCTTGATTAGGGTAAAATCATCTGGCTGGCATTACTTGTGTACAACATCGCCAACAGGACTGCCAGCTAGTGAGAAGAGCCTCACAGTTCCCCGGTCTTGGGTCTTCAAAACTTGGAACAGCTTGTTTGAGGGCTTCACAAAAGCTAGATCTACCCAAAATAGTCAAGATCCAGTCTCTGAGTCTTTACTGTAATTAATCAATTTGTCTTTAAGAATTCCTGAAGTCCTAGGATATTTCAGAATAATTGGGTGCTTGCAAAATTATGCTCAGTTAATATCTTAGAGCATTTCTCAACCTTAGCACTACTGCCATTAGGGGCTAGATAATTTCTCTGTGATTCCTGTGCACTGTAAGATGTTTAGCAGCATCCCTGACCTCTTCCCACTAGATGCCAATAGCACTCTCCCAGTTGAGACAACATAAAATGTCTCCAGACATCTGCCAAAGATACCTGGGGTGGGGGTGGGGAAATTATCTCAGATTAAGAACCACTGTTTCAGAAGATGATTCCACAATGTAGTCCAAGGAGCTCTGAGGAGCATTAGACCCTTAGAACAGAATTACAGGCACACCTCAGAACACTGTAGGTTTGGTTCCAGGCCACCAAAATAAAGTGAATATTGCAATAAAGTGAGTCAAATGATTTTTTTTTGTTTCCCAGTGCATGTAAGAGTTAAGTTTACAGTATACTGTAGTCTATTAAGGGTGCAATAGCATTACTTCTAAAAAAAAAAAAAGAAGGAGGTACATACCTTAATTTTAAAATATTACTAAAAACTGCTAACCATTATCTGAGCTTTCAATGAGTCATAATATTTTGGCTGGTGGAGAGTCTTGCCTCGATGCTTATGGCTGCTGACTGATCAGGGTAGCAGTTGCTGAAGGTCAGGGTGGCTGTGGCAATTTTTTAAAAGAGGACAACAATGAAGTGTGCTGCATTGATTGACTCTTCCTTCCATGAATGATCCCACTGTAGTACATGATGCTGTTGGGTAGCATTTTACTCACAGTCGAAGTTCTCTCAATCCTCTCAAATTTTGCTGTTGCTATATCAGCTATGTTTATGTAATATTCTCAATCTTTTGTCATGATTTCAACAATATTCACAGCATTTTCACCAAGAGTAGATTCCATCTCAAGAAACCATTTTCTTTGTTCATCCACCAGAAGCAACTCCTCATCCATTCAAGTTTTGTCATGAGATTGTAGCATTCAGTCCCACCTTCAGGTTCCATCTCTAATTCTACTTCTCTTGGTATTTCTGCCACATCTGCAGTTACTTCCTCCTCTGAAGTCTGGAGCTCCCAAAGTCATGCATGAGGTTGGAATCATTTTCTTCTAAACTCCTGTTAAAGTTGATATTTTGATCTCTTCCCATGAATCACAAATGTTCTTAATGGTATCTAGAATGGTGATTCCTTTTTAGAAGGTTACAATTTACTTGGCCCAGATCCAGAGAAATAACTATGTATTGTAGGTATAGCCTTATGAAATGTATTTCTTAAATAATAAGACTTGAAAGTCAAAATGACTCCTTGATCCATGGTTGCAGAATGGATGCTGTGTTAGCAGGCATGAAAATAACATTCATCTTGCTGTCCATCTCCATCAGGGCTCTTGAGTGACTAGGTACATTGTCCAGGAGCCATCATATTTTGAAAGGACTCTTTTTTTCAGAGCAGTAAGTCTCAACAGTGGGCTTAAAATATTCAGTGAACCATGTTATAAATAGATGGGATGTCATCTAGGCTTTGTTGTTCCATTGATAGAGCACATGCAGCATTGAGTTAGCATAATTTTTAAGGGTCCTAGGGTTTTCAGAATGGTAAGTGAACATTGGCTTCACTTGAAAGTCACCAGCTAGTTAGCCCCTAACAAGAGAGTCAGCCTGTCTTTGAAGCTCTGAAGCCAGGCACTGACTTCTCCTCTCTAGCTATGGAAGTCCTAGATGGCATCTTCTTCCTGTACAAGGCTGCTTCATTTACGATGAAAATCTGTTGGCTTGTGTAGCCACCTTCATGAATGGTCTCAGCTGGACCTTCTGGAGAACTTGCTGCAGCTTCTCCATCAGCACTTGCTGCCTCACCTTGCCCTTTGATGTCACTGAGATGGCTTCTTTCCTCAAACCTCACGAACCAACCTCTGCTAGCTTCACACTTTTCTTCTGCAGCTTCCCCACCTCTCTCAGCCCTCACAGAATTGAGAAGAGTTAGGGCCTTGCTCTGGATTAGGCTTTGCTTAAGAGAATGTTTGTGGCCAACTTGATCTTCTATCCAGACCACTCAGACTTTCTCCATATCAGCAATGAGGCTGTTTCATTTTCTCATCATTCACGTAGTCACTGAAGTAGCACTTTTTATTTCTTTCAAGAATGTTTCCTTTGCACTCAAAACTTGGCTGTTTGGCACAAGAGGCCTAACTTCGGCCTATCTTGACTTTTGACATGCCTTTGTCACTACGCTTAATCGTTTCTAGGTTTGATTTGAAGTGAGGAATGTGCAACTAGTCTTCTCACTTGAACACTTAGAGGCCATCGTAACATTATTAATTGGCTTAACTTCAACATTCTTGTGTCTCAGAAAATAGGAAGGCCTGAGGAGAGGGAGAGGTATGGGGACAATGGCTGGTCACTGGAGCAGTCAGAACACACACATTTATTAAGTTCACTGTCTCATATGAGCATGAGTCATGGCACCCCAAAACAATGACAATAGCAACATCAAAGATCACTGATTGCTGATCACCCTAACAAATATAATAATAATGAAAAGGTTTACAATATTTTGAGAATTACTGAAATGTGACAGAAAGACATGAGTAAGCAAATGCCATTGGAAAAAAGGCGCTGATAAGGTCCTCAACATAGGATTGCCACAAACCTTTAATTTGTAAAATATGCAATATACACAAAGCACAATAAAATAACATAAGCCTGTAGATCAAAAAGACTCAGAATCTGCATTTAAGGACCTAAAACAATTATCTAAAAAGTGAAATATCTATTTATGTATCAGATTTCCAAAGTAGTCATAGGTTTGTTTATAATGAACATAAAAACAGAATACTTGGTGGTTCTTCCACCTGTTCTGCTTCATGTGCTTTGTGGATGCAAGGGCTGCATCTTCAAACCAGTGTCCTGGTCTCCACCATCCTCCATCCATTCATCCATCCAACAGATGACTGAAGACCTCCTGAGGGCTTGAACCGACGCTCTGCTAGGCAGTGAGGCCAGAGCTCACAGAGTTACCTTTTGGTTACACAGCCCCAGTCTCTGGCCAGAAACCTCTCATGGCTTCCCTCAGCCTAGGAAATAAGGTGAAAATTAAAACTAAAATGAGGCATTTATAGCGTTCTTTGTCATTTACTTCTCAATATCTATTCCATCTCTATCCATCTGAGTTAGCATTTCTCAATTCTGGCTGTGCATTAGAATATTTTAGGGAGATTTTGAAAAATACCAAGGCCAAAGCCAGACCAATTAATTGTTTCTCTGTTGTTGAGCATCAGCTTTTTACAAAAACTTTCTGGGAGGGCCCCACATGGAAACAGGATTGAGACCTTGTTATCTAAGGTGCATACAATGACCTCATTTCTTTTTGCCAATGATTGTTTAGAAATGGGTGCATGGGAAAGAATCCTGATGGCATATGAGAAGTCTATACATGTGAGAATAGGATTCTAAAAAAAATTTCCTCACTTTGAAATACTGGTCATGGAGGAAATGACCTTATTTTCCCGCTAGATGCTATTAGATCTGGATTTTACCTGGCACTGCTAGAGCCTTCTTGTTTCAAGCCTGAGGGTGAGCAAAGGGACAAGAGACTTCATTACACAAAGACTTATTAAGCCTGATTCTTCAGAGTTCCTTGATTTTTTACATGAACTGCCTTTTTAAAAAAATTCAATTTCAGTCCTCTGTCACTTGCAACCAAAGCATCCTAATTTATAAAGCATTTCAGGATCTGCTCAATCCTCCCTGACCCATCCTCTAAAACCAGTCATTTTGTCCACTCAGGCCCACACTGATGATATAGCTGCTCCTACTGGCCGCCCCTGGTTATATCTCCATAATTTTACTAATATTTTCTTTCTCAGTGAAATAGCACATTTTTTTTTTACTCTGGTATGGTAGTATAATCCTACCTATTAGTTAGGGTAGACTAAGCTTCTGTATTACATAGACTCAAAATATATAGTTTCTTAAACTTCTTGGAGGTTTACTTTTTATGCACTTAATGGTCCAAATATGTAATAAATCAAGAAACCAGACTTCTTCCATGGTAAGAATCCACCATTCCTAAAGTCTTGGCATTTCCACTTGTTGCAGCCTACAGAAAGATAAAGAGGGAGCTCATAGACAGAAAACACCCACTTCTGAAAAGTTGTGGATCAGAAATAGCACATATAACTTTGCTCATATTACACTGAGAAAAAAATGGTCTTTTGGTCACATACAACAGTAAAGGAAACTGGGAATGTGGCCCTCTTATGTGCAAAGGAAGAAGGGAAACAGGATTTTGTGAATAGCTAGGTATCTCAGCCACAAAAAGCCCATGTCAAAACTCACCTTTCCAAACACCCAGACAGACAGGATCTCTCTATCTATGGTTCTGTGCAGACTGGTAGTTAGCATTTAGCTGTGCTGGAATTATGAATGACCTTTCCACCCAGCTGGCATTTTTCTCCAACCAGATTGTAAGTTCTTTGAGAACAGCAGTTATTTTTAATGCTCTTGCCTGTCTATAACACCTAGTTTGGAAGCTTTACTCTGGAACGACAGTCCTCAAACTTTAGGTGCATCAGAATCACCTGGGGTGTTTGTTGCAACAAGGTTTCCTAAGCCGTACTTGCTAGAGTTTCTGTTTCAATTCATCTAGGATGAGGGCTACAAATCTATGTTTCTAACAAGTTCCTGGGTGATTCTGGCCATGTTGGAAAACTGTTGACCTAGACTATACTGATTATTAATTGTTTTACAGTTAACAAACAGTAAGGGGCATACTTCTGAATTTGTAGTAGTAGGAAGGAGGCCCAGAATTTAGACTTAACGCCACCTTTTTAATCTGTACCAACTCCTCTCTCTCCTTCATGTCTTCTCTTTTTGCATTTGTCTCTGAACCATCTTACTGGAGCAGGGAAACTTGAGTAGAATAACACTTTGCCTTGTTTCTTTTTTAAAAAGCATAGATGGATTTTAAAAAACAGAAGAAAATTTAAAATCCATCTTGAAGAAGTGACTTCAGTTAAAAAGCATTAATTTAATTTTAAAAATCCTCAAATTTGTCTCAGGGAAAGGAAGAGAAAAATACTAGCAAATTTATGATAAAAAGAATTCTTTGGATCATTGTTATTTGTGATGATAACTGTAAGACTTCCAATAAGGAAAACAATATGTCCTTTGAAGTGACAGAGAAGTTTGGTTATATTTTAAAAATTAATGTTTTTAAGTATAAATGCATTACAGTTTTATTCCATACAACAATAAATTCCCTTTTGAAAACTAATTGTATCACTGGATGCATAATTTTCTCTTAAAAATAATAAAGACATTTTTATTTTGATGAGACTTTTCTGAAATTCTAACCAATTAACTGCCTTACTTAGATTTTCTGGAAGACACTGAGTAAAATAATAAAAGCAACTCATATGAGTTGCTATGTCACAAGACATTGTGATAGAAACTTGTTCATTTGAGTCACTTAAAATTGAACCAAACTCTGGCAGAAAGGAGTATAATAAACATCAATGGGAAGGAGGCACAAACACAAATGAGACATGCTGATCTGATTTGTCTTTCTAGAAATGGGGTAACACTTCATTCTAAGCTGAATTTACCAGGACTCAACCTAATATTTGTTAAGGGTATTTATAAGATAATGGAAAGCCTAAAACAAAAGGAGCTCCAAGGAAGGGACGATATTGGAAGAGAGAAAAAGTAGCTGTCTTCCCTAAAAGTGAACAACGGTTCATGAAGCTTTAGTAATAGGTGCAGAAAACCCAGAATTGCTGAAAATTGGAGACAAGTTCAAAGCGGCTTTCATGTTAAAGCAGATTAAGGCAGCCACTAAAACCTAGTGTAAATAGAAGGGCCAACTTACTTGGGTTTTTTTAAAAATTCTGTGTATATAAGAAGTTCCATTTAAAGTTATACCTGTGTTCCCTGTGAGGGGTGAAATTTTAAGTCAAGCAGAGCATGGAATAGAAGTGCTGGCAGCAGAGAGTAAAGCCTGAAGTTCTGATAAAGAGTGTGAGGTAGGCCAACGTTCCTCGCAAGTGAAACCATAGTTTAGGCCCCAAACAACATAACCACAATGGATCCTAAGAAGGTAGAGGCCAAGAGACCCTTGAAAGGTAGGATGGTGAGATGTGCCATTTAACAAGCAACACTTTCGAGACTGAAAGAGGGTGCTATTTCAATCTCACCAGGAAAATAGACACACACTGGGAATATCTCTGCAAAATGCAGGGTTATGTTTCCTTGACTGACAGGTAAAGGAGGATGTTGGGTGTAGCGTGAGAGATTAGGATAGTTGAAAGAAAATTAGGCAAACCATAGTTCACCAGGTGGGTCAGAAGTCCGGTGATCATACCTCCTGAATTCTCTGGACTAGTTTTGACTCTTGATGTTTTAGATTTTAAATCAACATTAGTATTTCTCCCATCTTGTTAAAACCCTCAGAAACCTCTTG
Source organism: Prionailurus viverrinus (assembly GCF_022837055.1). NCBI lineage: Eukaryota > Metazoa > Chordata > Mammalia > Carnivora > Felidae > Prionailurus > Prionailurus viverrinus. The sequence continues at coordinate 82,922,646 of NC_062564.1, forward strand.
ATCAAACATGCGGGAGACCATACCGCGTGAGGGTCAGCATGGTCTCAGTACTCAGACAGACCTCAGTAAGAAGAATGGATCTAGTCTTTTTCTAGCTTTGTGATCTATCACAACCTTTTTCCCTGTCTGTAAAACAGAGACAAGAATAAGTACTTTTTCAGCTGTTGTAACGATTGAATTAGATGATGTATGCAAGTGGGTGGCATGGTGCTTGACATGCACTCAATAACTCTTCCTAATAGCTCCCATGCTGCAGAATCTTTTTTTTTTTTATTGGAGTATGGTTGACACATAACGTTACATTAGTTTCAGGTGTACAACATAGTGACTCAATGGCTGTAGAGTATACCTTATGCTGTTATGCTATGCTTACCACAAGGGTAGCGACCATCTGCCATCACAGAACACTGTTACGATACCTTTGGCCACATTCTCCACGCTGCATCTTTTATTCCTGTGTGGAATCTTTTAAACTAAGACAGGACAAAAAATATTTTATCAGTTCCTTTGTCTTAATGTATTCATTGATTCAACAGATATTTATTAAGCTTCTGGTACATGATAGATACTCTGCCAGGCACCAACCTTAAAAAAAACCCAAAAACCATCTTGGCCTCAAGCTCACAGAGATTCCACAGTAGTAATAAGAAAAGAACAGGGAGGAAACAGAATATCAAAGAAGGAAACAATCGTATGTAAAATTTCGACTGGGATTTCCATTACCTGTCCTGTACCTGTAAGTATAGGAGGGTCTTAGAGAATGGCACAGATTTCCCAGTTCCTGAGAAAATTTCTGTGTTGAAAAGACATTATGATTGAAGTCTCAGTGCAGAATGTGAGGGTATTGTCAGCGTGGCTATGAGTCTTCCATTTAACAGCGTGTCACATTTGCTTAGCAAAGAGATGATTCTGTTTTTTCCTCCAGAAAATAAGGTGATCACACCACCAAATGTATAGCCTGCTCATGAGATAGCAACATGTGTGACGTTCATTGGATTAAAGAAGCAAATTTATGTCTTCCATATTTACTTGTTAGCTGCTCAAATAGATCTTACCATGTACATTCACATTTTAAGCAAATTTTATACTTAGAATAGTATTACTTCACAATCGTGTGCTATTTGTTCAAAGGTAAAGATTGTAACAGCAGAGGAAAAAAATTAGGCATAGGAGTTTCAAAACAATATTTTAGTCAATAAATATATTGCCTTGCTGTACGCAGAGTATATGTACATTACATAGGTTAGGTTTTCAGAGAATCTTCATGTCTCAGATTGGTCTTTAGAACAAGTTATCATGAAATCGTCTTGAACGTAGGTTCTCCTTAGCAGCTCTCTTTCGTAAACTCTCAGTGATTTTATAACTTTGACAATGGTTTAATCTACCTCCATATTCAGAAATGGGGGGCAAGGGATTGTTTTCTTCAACCTCATTTACACTTAACCTCCTAACCTTTTTGAAATTTTTTTAAAGTTCGTTTATTTTGAGAGAGAGAGTGCAAGTGGGAGAGGGGCAGAGAGGGAGAGAGAGAGAATCCCAAGCAGGCTCCATGCTATCAGTGCAGAGCCCAACTTAGGGCTCAATCTGACAAACTGTGGGATCATGACCTGAGCCAAAATTCAGAGTCAGATGCTTACCCAACTGAGCCGCCCAGGTGCCCCTCTTCATATTTAAACACATGGGGGTGACTGGGTGGCTCAGTTGGTTAAGTGTCCAACTTTGGCTCACGTCACGATCTCACGGTCCATGGAGCTGTGTCAGGCTCTATGCTGACAGCTTGGAGCCTGGAGCCTATTTCAGATTCTGTGTCTCCTTCTCTCTCTGCCCCTTCTCTGGGCTCTCTCTCTCTCCCTCTCTCTGAAAAATAAATAAGTATTTTAAAAAATTAAAATAAACATTTAAACACATGAATGAAGACACTTTGCAGGCCGTGTTGAGACTTTGTGCAGTGTGGAGATCTGAGGCAGACCCAGCAGCTAGGGAAGAGGAAAGGACAGAGCCCATGACAGTGACTAACAGGAACACCCGTGAGAGTGTGGCATCCATTACATGTGTTCTGCTAAACATCTTTTTTATACACCGCCCATCAGCAAAATATTCAAAACAGAAATGGACCCAAAGCAGTCAAAGTTTTATCAGATACTTCAGAAAGGAAAATGTGTGCCATGGTGCTACGTATCTCTTTCCAGTCTGCCTACTGTTGGATCCTGATAGTCAGGATGAAATTCTGAAAATGATAGAAAATGAAATCCTGTGAAACTTTTTTTTTCCCTTGCACATCTTAGTCATGCTCAGTTGTAATAAGATGCTGGATACCATGTGACTTGAAAGTCTTGCAAATTATGCTCCTTATTTTAAAGACCATTATAGTCTATAGTTTTTATCTTATTTTGTTAAATGTTTATTTATTTATTTAGAGAGAAAGAGAGCGAGCAGGCACGTGAGCAGAGGAGGGGCAGAGAGAGAAGGAGAGAATCCCAAGCAGGCTCCATGTTCAGCGCACCTGGGGATCGATCTCATAACAGTGATATGACCTGAACTGAAATCAGGAGTCAGTTGCCTAACCAACTGAGCCACTGAGGTGCTCCTATAGCCTATGGTTTTTAAACATCAGAGTGAAGCTGACCTGGGTTTGAACTCTTCACTCACTAACTGACCCTGGGCAAAATACGTAACCCTTTAACCTTCCATCTGTCTCTCAAGCAGCTAAAAGTGAAGAAAGACACCTATCTCATAAGGTTGTTGGAAGAATTAAATGAGGTAATATAAGGAAGATTCTTTCCAATAAGGTGCGGTATAAATTAATAATAACAGAAATAATAAATTGGACCTTAATAATTCAAGTGTTAGATAACAGTATTTATCACTAAAAATTGCCACAGTGTAACTTCTGATCCAGAAAATAGCCACTAATTGACTTCATTTGAGGAGCTAGACTACAAGCTCCATTTCTACATTGTTCACCATTGAATCCCAAGTGACTAATACAATGTTCAGAACATATTACACACTTAATAAATTTTTGTGGAAGAATTAACAAATGAATTGCCCAAGCTGAAAGAAACCTTCTTGTTTTATAACTAAGCAGCATCAGTCCATGTAACAAACTACTGATCGACAATCAGAGCAAGAGAATTAGAAAGCTATTCTAGCAGTCAAAGGCTATAACATTTCCTGAAAGGACATGTCATAATATTTAGTTTAGTAGCTATTTAGTTTAGACATGGATAGATAGGATGATCAATAATTTATAGCTGTAAGCCAGTTTTCTAATATGTATCATTTATTTAGTAGCTTAAATAGGAATACAATTCCTCTGATTTCTTTCTATATCCAGGTCAAATATTTAGTGATATTATACTCTTAAGAGAAACAAAAAAGTCTATTTCTCATATTTTGATCATTGTACTGTCCTACAGCAGCTGGTTGTGTTTGTAGTATATTGCCCTTCAAGCTCTGCCTACAGTGTGCAGAGCTCTCTGTAGGGTGATTAGAATGTGTCTGGTCCTACAATGGAAGGTATCCCAAGTTCTGTGGTGAGCTCCACTTTGTTCTTTGTACCTTGTTCCCACATCAACGTGGAAGGCAATGAACTTCAAACACCATTCTATGTGTAGAAAAACTCTGATGAAGTGAAACAAAATCTTAGTCTACACTTGAAGTTTGTAGGAATTATTAATGAGAAGAGATCATGATTATTATTATGTTTAAAAGGCTGGGGGAGAAAGTTGGTACCTCGCTCTAGTCATACACATATTTGTTTATTATTGGTCACAGACAAATTCACCCAAGATATTCGAGGACAAATAAACACAACTCAGTAAGGTATCTTTTAGATTTATGTATGATGAAAAACACCACATGTTTGATAACCATTCTTTAATTAGGGCAATAGTTTGTAATTTTCCCTTTGTTTCACATTTAAAACACATTTGTTTTCCATTATGAAATAGTTTGTAAAAAGCACTGAACCAGAAATTTAACTATAAACAAAATATACTTTCACCTTAGTCCAGCACTGTTTGATAAAGCATGTTTCACGGGCAATTGTACCTGTTATTTCCAGGGAGATGGAGAAGTGTCATCTCCCCTCTAATTTCGCCTCAGCAATGCCTGCCTTCTGTGGAGGAATTATAGAGTGTAACAGAAGACCTGCAAGAACCTGTGATAAACGGAGAATGTTGATATCACCAAACAGATCTGTGGAATAGAAAATAATGGTAAGGAAAACATACATATTGGACACACTTGTTGGCCCCATAATTATGTATATGTGGTTTATCATTTTATGATCGATACTATAAAAGAAAGAACCAAACAGGAGAATTTATACCTCAGTTAACAGAGAATCCAGAATTGGACTTTAAATAAATATAATTAATATTTTTCAAGAGGAAAGAGAAGATATTACTTTGACCTAAGAAGAAAGAATTAACAATTTAAAAAAATGAAAATAAAATTGTTAAATTTGTAGTTTAAAAACATGATAGATCAGATGAATAGCATCATGGACGTAACTGAATAACAAATTGCCAACTAGAATATCAAGTGGAGGAAGAAAAATCAAGAGGCAATGATAATCAAATAAATTATTTAAACTAAGTGTTGTCTAAATAAAAATTGATAGCATAAAAAGGGAAAATGAATGGGGTTTGAAGAAGGGAGTAGAAAATAAAGGAGAAGATAAACATTCTAAGAATATTTAAACAGAAATTTATTGTCTCACAGTTCTGGAGGCCAGAAGTCTATAATCAAAGTGCTTGCATGCTTCCCTTGAAATCTGCAGGAGAGAATCTTTTCTTGCCTCTTCCTAACTTATGGTAGTTTGCCAACAATCGTTGGCATTCTTTGACTTGCAAATGTAGCACTTTAATTTTTGCCTGTCATCACACAGAGCCTCATGTATCTGTTTCCCCTTTCTTACAAGGACACCAGTTATATCTTGGATTAAAGTTTTTCTCCACTCCAATGTGATCTCATCTTAAGTGATAACACCTGCAATGACCCTATTTCCGAACAAGGTTATATATATTCTAAGGTACTGGAGTTAGAACTCCAACATATCTTACTGGGGACACAGTTGACTCCATAGCATACACTCTGTTCATGGAATGGAAGAGTCAATATTGTTAAGATCAATTCTCCCCAAATTGATCTATAGATCTAATGCAATCCCAATCAAAATCTAAGTAGCTTTTTTTAAAGAAAGTGACAACTCGAATCTAATTATAGAAATGTAAAGGAATTAGAATTTACAAACAAAACTGAAAAAGAACAGTCAGAAGACCTATACTGCATGGTTTCTAGACCTAGGATAAAGCTGCAGTAATCAAGACAGTGTGGTATTGAAAGGACAGATAAGTAGACCAATAGAACAGAATAAAGAAGACAGAAGAGTATCCAATACATATTGGGTGAAATTATTTTTGACAAAGTTACCAAAGCAATTCAAAGAAAAAAGGTTAATTTTCAACAAATGGTACAGGAACACCGGAATATTTACATGGAAAAGTAACTTTATCCTTTCCTCACACCATACACAAAATTAATCAAAAAATGGATCATAAACTTACATGAAAGAGCTAGGATTATAATGGAAATTATATTCATGGCCTTAGGAATCAGTGAAAATTTCTTAAAAAGAATACAGAAAGCACTAAATATACAAGATAAGATTGCTAAATTTGAGTTTATCAAAATTTAAAACTTTTGCTTATTAAAAGAAACCACAAAACCACTGAGTTGGAGAAAATTTTGTAGCACATATCTGACAGAAGAGTTGTATCCAGAATACATAAAGAACTAAACTCAACAATTAAAAAAAAGAATTTAAAAAAAAATAGGAAAAAAAAGCCTATTTTATTTATTTGTTTTTTAAATTTATTTTTATTTGAGTATATTTGATACACAATGTATATTAATTTCAAGTATACAACATAGTGGTTCTATAAGTTTACACATTATTCTGTGCTCACCACAATGTAGCTGCCATCTGTCATCATACACTACTACAATATCATTGACCTTATTCCTTATGCTGTGCCTTTTTTTCCCATGACTTAATCATTCCATAACTAGAAGTCTATATCTGCCATTCCCTTCACCCATAATAAAGTCTTGTTTAAAAAGAAAAAAAGGATAAAAGGAAAGACTCTAACAAAAAAGATACACATATATCTAGTAAGTATGTGAAAATGGGATCAACATCATTACTTGTCAGAAAACCATAAATTCAAATGACAAGATAGCATTTTGCATCAAGTAATAGCAGCTTGAAAAAGACTGACAATACTAAATTTTAGTGAATATGCAGACCATCTGGAACTCTTCTATATTGCTAGTTTGGGGGTAAAATGTTAAAACTGCTTTGCAAAACTGTTTGCCAGTTTCTTGAGCAGTGAAATATACATCTATCTTATGACCCAGCATTCTACTCCTAGTTGTTTATCAAGAAAAATGAAAACATATGTCCATAGAGAGCCTTCTAAATAAATTCTCATACCAGCTTTGAATAACTGTGAAAAACTGTATGCCCAGGTGTCTATCAACAGGAGAATTAATAAACTGTGGAATGTTCGTATTATGGAGTATTCCTTAGCAACAAAAGGAATGGACTACTGAGTATTCCATAAATATTAAATCTCAAACACGAATACTGAGTAAAAGAAGCCAGGCACAAAAAAAATATATGTGGTATATGATTCTGTTTATATCAAGTTCTAAAACAGGTAATAAAGACCAATCAATGATGATAAAGAACAGAACCGTGGTTACTTCTGCAAGGGAGATTGACTGAGAGGGGCACAATGGAACTTTCTGAAATGATAACCATTCTATATCTTGATAGGATGTAAGTTACCCTTGTATGTGTCAAATTTGATCCAACCATTTGCTTAAGTTCTGCAGATTTCACCGTAGGTAAATTATACCTTAGTTTAAAAAATCATAAAGTAGGGCTGGAAAAAATAACAGAAAGCGATTCTGATATTATGAAAGATCATTGGTGACCTTAGGCAGAATAGTTTCTGGAACACATTAACAAAGCATTCTTTACTAGACTGTGGCTTTAGTGAAAGCTGAGAATACAAAGAACTTTGAGATAACAGGATGGATATTGTTAAAATGCTGATATGCAGAAGAGAAGATACGGAGATTCTTTGGCATGAGATCTTGCCAAATTTGTCAAACAGCAGCATGGAATAGAAATGGAAGAGAGTGAAGTCCCTCCCCAGTTAACCGCCTGATGAACAGTTTTGGTCTGGAGGAGAATTTATCAGCAGGAGAAGTTTCCTGACAGACACCAACACCAGTATAGCAGTTCTTATAATCTTGGGGTCAGAAACATTGATCTTACATGTGTTGAGTAAGTCTGGGTTTTTCAAAGCCTAGCTTCCAAGAACAACAGGATTTCTCTGGACTATTGGGATCATAACTTCAACTGAGGATTTCAGGGACAACTCACCCTGACAGCAGTCCCACAGCATGGTCTGGCACTCTTGGTAAGCAGGTAAGTTAAGAATTTAGGTACTTCAAGTCTCGGGTCATTCATTTGTTTGTTCTCTTACTCAACAAACATTCATGTGCCAGGAACTCTGTTTGGTGTTCAGGATATAGCAAGAAATGACTACCTAGGACATGTCATTTAGAACGAGGACAAGGTAGCTGGTTTACACACCGTGAGCATAGGACTGGTCATCTCTGTAGGCCTACAGAAGAATAGAGGTTGGGTCTGAAGGGAATGAGAGAAAATACATACATTGAAAGGAAGTCCAGGAGATTATGAAAAAACATAGCTTTTCTTTCTATTTGATTTCCTTTCTGGCCCCATTGATTCCCAAGTCCTATCACCACTCCAAGTCAGCATTATCCACCACTGCCCATTCCCCTAACAACTAATGTTAGTTACATTGTGGGAAGACTCAGGCTTGGAGCTCTGACGGAAGCAGTAGGGTGAAGATGCAGGTTAGCTATTCTTACGAGGACCAGGGCTGATAAGGGGCAGGAGCCACACATTGGGAAAGGGGGTAAGGAGAAGAAATTATGATAACAACAGATAGTAGCTTGACATTTTTCCTTTCCTCCATTCTTTTTTTCTACTGTTATTTCCCATACAATTCCAAGCTCTCTGGGGTAAGGCATAGAGGGAGCAGGAACTGGACAAAAAGGAGCATGGGTATGAGTCCAGGACAGAAACCTGAGAGCAGTATTAGTGGGGCCAACCTTGGACGTGTGCTTATTTGAGGGGCAGAGCTGGTAATGAACCACAGGGTTGGTAATGGGATTGATTGGCCAAGAGAAAGGCACAAGGTGAAGGAGTGGCAGAAAGAAAGGAGGTGTCACGAAAGCCACCACTAGGATAGTATCAGAAAAGTGAGCCCTTAGCTGGGGTGTGTACATGACGGTACGTATATGTGCATGCAACGTATGTACATGGTGATTCTAACATAGCGTTCATTAGGTGGGGTATTCTTGTACAGGCAGGCAGCAATAAACATTCTGATTATTTTCATTTTTCTCTTTTTACATATAAAAGAAGAACTCTCAGAGACTGATTGGCATTAGGTCACACAGCTTGGACATGGCTTGACATCTTTTAAAATAAGTCTATTTCCTTTGGGCTTAAGACTAACCCAATTTTAATGGTTGAGGTTTCCTATTCAACAGAGTTTTACCTAAAATTATTTGCAAATAATTTTTTAATGTAATGAAAATATACTTTCCACGTGCTTTTTAATTTAGGCAAGGTCTCTCTCTCCCTCTTTTTTCTTCCTCTCTCTCTTTCCCTTTCTATCTCACCTTCCTCTCATAACACTTTCTTTCATTATCATCTATAAATAACAAAAAATACACATATGTGTAATGGACAGCAGAAAGAAGGGTCATTGTTTTTTAACCCTATGGGAAAAATCTTACAATTATTTAGTCATCTTTTCAGAATTTTGGTCTTCATTTACATTGATTACATGTACATATCTGTGTGCTATCATGATCAGCATTTAGACCTACCACCATGTTGTGAGTTTCCTGAGGGTAGGAACTCTGCCTACATCCCTTAATTCATCCCTCCACGTCCAACACCTCACTCACTCTTGAGTGGTGTTCTTGAAACAGAAAAGGCAAGATTTGCAATGAAAGATATATTCAAAAGGAGGAAAGAATGATACCTTCAGGCACTAGGGAAATTAAAATGACAGTGAGATACTACTAATATACCCCTAGCTACAGAGATTAGATCACTAGATAGGTTAGATACTTCTAATATACCTATTAGAGGTGGTAATGTGACGAATTCTGCTGGTATCTAGAGCTGACGAGGCAAGTATGGGACTCTCAGAGATGCTGCTGGGAACACATAATGTAGAGCTATCTGGGAAACCACTGGCAGTTTCTTATAAATTTAAACATATACCCTATCACCCAGCAATCCTACACCTACATATTTACTTAAAAGAAATGAAAATTTGTGTTCAAACAAAAACCTGTATATGAATGTTTATGGCAGCTCTATTCATAATAGTTAAAATGTAGAAATGACTCAAACATCCTTCATAAGTGGTACGTCCATACAATGGAGTACGATTCAGCAGTAAAAAAGCAAATCACTGAGACTTGCAGAAAGTCGGATCAATCTCCAAGCATGTTGTTAGTGAAAGAGCCAATCTCAAAAGAGCACACACTACATCTTCCATTTGTGTGACATTCTCAAAAAGACAAAATTATATGACAGAGAACGGATCAGTGACGGCCAGGGGTTAGGTGAGGAGGAGGATGTGATTACAAAAGGGCAGCGTGAGGTGACTTGGGGGGTAATGGAACTGCTCTGAATCCTGTTGTGTTGACAGTTACACAAATATATACGTGTGTTAAAATTCATAGGACTTTAAACAAAAACTAAAGGTCAATTTTACTGTATGTTAATGTAAAAATAATATTAGAGTAAAAATTATAAAATCTAAAACACTAAAGAAATGTAAAGAATTTGTAACTAGAACTGGAAATATTAACTAAACACCTCCAACAAAAATTCAGCCCCCAAGGGGACTGCTCTCCACAGGAAGATCACAAATTGCATCTCTTTTGCTCATGGCAAACCGAGAAATGTGCCCTGATGTAAGTTTCCATTGTATCTGTATATTAGTCTCTCTGAGTAGATGGCTCAGTAATGAGTGCCAAGTCTTACATACTTCTTTTTTTTAATGTTTTATTTTATTTTATTTTTTAGAGAGAGACAAAACATGAGCAGGGGAGGGGCAGAGAGAGGGGGAGACACAGAATCTGAAGCAGGCTCCAGGCTCTGAGCTGTCAGCACATAGCCTGATGCAGGGCTCAAACTCAGGAACCGTGAGATCATAACCTGAGCCGAAGTCAGACGCTTAACTGACTGAGCCAACCAGGTGTCCCTCTTACACACTTCTAATGCCCCTGATCAAATCATATCAAAGACAGGACTGGCATTACCTGACTGGCAATACCCATATTTTATTTTCACTGTGGATGGCCATCTTATGCAGGTCATGTGGGTTACAGGGATTGTTTTTTCTTTCTTCCGATGGTTCTAGAGTCTAGATTGCAATGTCTATATGAATTAATGTGCTTATCTTTGTGAACTGTGTGTACATGAGCCTGTGTGGTGTCTGTGGTGTGTATGCATGTTCAAAATAACTAGACAAATCCATCATTCTGCACCTATCACTGCTTTGGGACATTTTTAAGGAACCAAGACCCGAAGTGTCAAGGCTGACACTGCACTATCCTGCTGTAGGAAGCCACTATTCTTACTCATTCACCCCTTGCCAATGAGGCTAAACTGCTGTACTCCAATTTCAGAAACTAAGAATGTTCTTCTGGGGACACTGTGTCTTTGAGAGTGCTAGATAAAGGGAGAGAAATGAGTCAACAGACAACAATATCTTTGTGGGAGAGGTGTGGATATTCCCTTAAGAAGCGTCCAGGGACATTTGGAGGGAAGTCTGAAGAAGGACTGGCACTAGGGACCAGGGTCTGTCTACAAGGGAACACTTGAGAGAGGGTTAATTTTGATGGGTGTTCTCTCCTCTTGGAAAAGAGCTATTGGGCATCTTACAAACCATATAACTTTGTGTTTATACCCCGTGTATTTGTTTCTCTTAGTGGACCCCAGCCCTTCACTGAAGTCTTAGACGCCCTCCTACATTAGCATTGAGTGGCAAGGAAAAACAGACATAAGAGTGGGCAGTGAAAGAATGCGTGTGCAGCTCCACACGCCCCCTTGCACCTATGTCACGAAGAGAAGGGATGCAGGAAGGCAGGGGGCCCATGGTCATCAAGTAAGTGGTGGCCTTCAGCAGAGCCAGAAGTGTGGTCAGCTGTCAGTGGCTACATCCAGGAGTAGACTTGAGACATAACCCTTTCATTGTTCAAAACTGCAGAACATCGGGGCGCCTGGGTGGCACAGTCGGTTAAGCGTCCGACTTCAGCCAGGTCACGATCTCGCGGTCCGTGAGTTCGAGCCCCGCGTCAGGCTCTGGGCTGATGGCTCAGAGCCTGGAGCCTGTTTCCGATTCTGTGTCTCCCTCTCTCTCTGTCCCTCCCCCGTTCATGCTCTGTCTCTCTCTGTCCCAAAAATAAATAAACGTTCAAAAAAAGAAAATTAAAAAAAAAACAACTGCAGAGCAGCCTTTCTCAAGGGACATCTCCAGACCTGGGGACTTATATTGTAAGATAAGTGCAGATTCCTAAGCCTTACTTCAGACATGCTGTAGCAGAATATCTGCAGGTGCAACGGAGAACTCTGCATTTTAAAATGTAGTTCCCAGGCAATTTTCATGCAGCATATATTCTGAGATTTTTTGTCCGCAGGGTGAAAGTAAGGGCCATCTTTTTCCCCTTCTCTTCTTCCTTAATTTTTCTCCTCTTCCTTTTCCTCCTTCTCTTCCCCTCCTTCTTTTTTCTCCTCCACCTCATTTTTATTAAATTATTATTCCTATCGTTATCTTTACCAGAGCAACGAGACGGTAGGGATTTTTCTACAACAGACTAATTTACTTATGAGCCAAAGATTTAAAAAGAACTATGAAAAGTGGCATTGCCTAGACCCTCCCATTACACTAATTAGGGATGAAAAGTTGCTGTATTGCATGTTCCCAGAAGAGAATACCATTTCTATAATTAGGGATGCTGCCTCCAGTGACCAGCCATGGTGGAAGAATCATTTTATACGAAGTCTTATAGAAAATTTCTCCCTTGACGAAGAAGGTCCACATTAGTTATGTGAACCCAATAAATGTATCTGTCAGCAAAAAGAGCAGTCATAATTCTGTTTACATGTGTTTTTATGTGCAGTCATTTTCGAAAATTAAGTTTCATGCCCTAAGTAGATTGTTGTAATACATGAATATTTCATAATCTGGAACATTTCCCAAATATTTTGGATTGGTAACACCACTTTTTTTTTTAAACATTGTAAAACCCATTTTCGCTCTTCTCTGAGTGACTCAGGTTATAAATTTCAAAAATATTTAAGGTAGTTGTACTATATCTTTAAATTTAATGTTTTATACTTTTTAATGGTTAAAATGTACCCTTGGTCTTGACAGGGAAAAAGTAATAAAAAATGAAACAGTTGAACTCAGAGGGAAGAAAAGTGTATCTCTTCTGAATGTGCAGGAGTTTTCTAAGTCCAGTTCGAAATTGCCCTTTGTTATATGCTCCATCCACAAGAATGTGATTCATCCATTGTGCTCAGTTCTCTTAGAAACCAAGTGTATTAGAGAAAAGTTTACAAAATCACTTTGGGAGAAATTCCTTTTGATTTACACTAATAGCTAGGTTTAAAACCTATCGGATTAGAGAATATTAGTTTAGAGACATTTGTTTTATTTTAAAATTATACCCTGACATCTTATAACTTTGACATTTTTATTGACTATCTCCATGTGTTCCACACAAAGAATTTCAGTGAGTGGATGATATTTTTTAGATAATTAAAAACACCTGCATATACTGAGTGCCAGGCACTTGAAATAAAACAACTCTTTATCAGTACATCCTAACATTCCATTTATTCCCATTTTACAGACAGAAATACTGATAGTCAAAGAAGTTACAACCTGCCCAAGATCCCATAACCACAGAGTAAAGCAGCTGGATGTCAGGCTCAGGTCTGCAGACCCCAACGTCTTTGTTTTTCCCAATGTGCCAGTGACTTCTCAGCTGCAGGTAAAACAATGCTGAAGTCCAGGCACCTGGGTGTTTAGCTGGTTGAGTATTGGACTCTTGATTTCGGTTCAGGTTATGTCTCATGGTTCGTGAGATTGATCCCCGCATCAGGCCTCGTGCTGAGCGTAGAACCTGCTGGGGATTCTCTTTCTCTCTCTCTCTGTCTCTGCCCCTCCTCCACTCACACTTGTTCTCTCAAAATAAATGAGTAAACATTAAAAAACATAATGCTAAAACCAGTAGGCCTGCTCCATTTCAAATTTGTTTAAATGCATCCTTACGAAACAGATTTCAAAAGTTTTAAGATAAATAAACATTATTTATCACTATAAATGAATAAATGATGAAAATATCATTTACTGTATCTTATGAATATCACTCTGAAGAAAAAGCAAAGAATACAAATGGATGAGTGGTCTCTTCCTTAGGCTCCCATAAGGCCCTTTTAAGAAATAGCCTCCAACTGCAATACTATTTTATATTTTCTGAACTCTAAGAATATAATTTAAGGCACACCTGGGTGGCTCAGTCAGTTGAGCATTTGACTCTTGATTTTGTCTCAGGTCATGATCCCAGGGTCGTGGGATTGAACTTCTCATTAGGCTCCATGCTGAGCATGGAGTCTGCTTAAGACTCTCTCTCTCTCCCTCTGCCCTTCTCCCCTATTTGCATTCTGTTTCTCTAAAATAAAAGAGTCAATAAAAAGGAATATAATTTAATAATGTTTTTTTAATTTAAGAATTTCACCATTAAAATCATAACTCAGAGGAGAACTGATTTGTAAGAGTATGACCAGTCTGACAGGTTGTTGACATTCACCCTAACTCTGCATTTTTGACCTTTTGAAATGGGTTTATTAGTAAGTATTGCAGTCTTATTTCTACTAACAAAAAATGAAGAATCCGGGAACAATTTTGTTTTAACATGTTTTTATCACAATTTTTATTATATGTTTTTAACACTATTTTCAGGTGATAAAGCATATACAATGTAGCTTTCACAGTGGATCCTCTCTTCTGTAAGGGACTCTGGTGATTAACTTCCGGGAAGGAGGAACCCACATGGCTATAACTCTTGGGTCTCAGCCTTGGAGACTATGGGGTTCTATCTTTACTTAATTGCTTACCTCCTCAGACCCCTACTCTGTGAGGATAAGGCATCACAGTGATGAATATATAACTTGAGGCTTAAGGGGGCACCTGGGTGGCTCGGTCAGTTAAGCATCCAACTTAGCTCAGCTCATGATTTCAGTTTGTGGGTTCAAGTCAGGCCTCTGTGCTGACATCTCAGAGCCTGAAGCCTGCTTCTGATTCTGTGTCTCCGTCACTTTCTGCCCCTCCCCGACTTGTGTTCTGTCTCTCTGCCTCTCAAAAGTGGATAACTGTTAACATTTTTTTTAAAAGAGTACCTATCCACTGCCCAAAGTCTTTTCTATTTTTAAAAAGATCCTTAATGTTTTAATTTTATTTATGAATTTTAATCATGTTTATATTTCTTTTTCACTACAAACTAGTAAGGTTAAATAATTAGACTATGGCCACAAACAAGCTAGTGGTAAAGTTGGGATTTTAACCTGAGTTCATCCAACTGCAAAGCCTGTGCATTTTAGGGTTTGTCCACTTTTGTGATTACTCCCAGCTCTTGTATGCTATGATTTTACTAAGCCCAGGGCATATTTTGAATTTGTGTCTTTCTTTCTAAGAAATTCCTGACATCAGTTTGTTGTTTTTGACTTGCCTCTTTCTCTGAAATACCAAGTAATGAAAAATAATCAGTTAATTAATGGTTCTAGACTCAATCAACTTTTTAAGCATACTAAATAATAAAATAATTCACACGGGTTGGGGGTACAAGTAGAGAAGAGCAGAAACAACTAAAATTTGTTTAAAGCACCAATAGCTTTTTTTTCAACCCAGTAATGTTGGATTTTAAACCACAGTGTAGTTGTTTTGTCCATTTAGGCTTTTGTTGTTGTTGTTTTCTCCAAAACTTTTATTCTGTTGGGTTTTGTTTGTTTGTTTGTTTGTTTTACAAAAAAATAAGATTGATTAGTTCTTCTAGAGATAGGCTTTTGCCATAGGACTCTCTGAACATAATTTACTTTTTGTTATTTTTTATTGGTTTTATGTCTGTTCAGTCCTTTAAATTGTAAGATTTAGGAGATCGAAAAAAAATTTTATTTTTGTATGAAGGATGAATTCTTGCAATAGGAAAAAGACTGTATCCCATTGAGATATGGGATATAGGGAAGGTAGAAGTTATGGGGAAAACTTAGACTAAGTCAGTACACTACTCCAAGGTGGTAAACAACTGCAAAATGGTGTCAGTAAACCAGGTTGACCCCGGCTGAGGCTGTTTAAATTTTTTTTTTAACTATAAAAGTCTACTAATCCCAAACAATATGTCTCAATAGATCTATGAATGTCACCAGTTTCATAACTGAAAAAAAAACAAAAAACAAAAAAACAACAATGTGTTCTGGGGCTCATTTCTTTTTTACTATCTGTGTTTATGTCTCATTAGGCCATACAGGAAATCTGCTACTTGTTTATATTGCTGTGCCTTGGGAAAAGACAAAGAGACAACATTTTTTCTAAAGCTATTTCACATTTTTCCGCCTCTTATTATAACTCCCCCAAAATTATCTTTGCAAAGATTTTTCAAAAGTTCTGTCACTTCAAAAGAGTAGTTTGAATCTCTTGTTAAAAATTGAATTGAAGGAACCAGAGCCATATTGGAGAGTTTCATTTAATTTTGTAATAATTTTGGAAAACATTTTCCCTCTACACTTTATTCAGGAGAAAACTGCAGCTGGATTTCAGCAGAAATAAAGGAAAAGCAAGAACAAATAACTTTTGTGATTAATTAGATGCTTATTAAGCATCTTTCATCTAAGACATTGCCCTACTCTTTCTGTAGTGCAGACTTCATTTTTTTTTCTTGCTCCTTGAAAACTATCACTTCCTGTCACCTCCCTAGTTTGCCTCTCCTTGGCTGTAGTCATTTAACCTTTCACCAAACTTCATAAACAGCCATATTCAGCACATGTATTCATGTATTCATGTTTTTATGTGCTTATGCATCTGCACCTTCAATTTTTCTTTATTTACTTTTGCATATGACCCCCTTTTTAATGTTTATTTATTTATTTTGAGAGAGACAGAGAAAGTACAAATGGGAGAGGGGCAAAGAGAGAAAGAGAGAGAGAATCTGAAGCAGACTCTGTACTGTCAATGTGGAGCCTGATGTGGGCTCAATCCCATGAACCTTGAGATCATCACCTGAGCCTATATCAAGAGTTGGACACTTAACCAACTGAGCCATCCAGGTGCTCCTGCATATGACCCCTTTTAATGTATTTTAAACTCTGTGAAGAGAGAAATTTTGTCTTTCCTTGACCTTAAAAACTTATCTATATATGGTATTCTCTTCATCCATTACTGATTGATTAAAAAAGAAAAAAAATACTCTATATTCCTCAGTCAACAGAAGTCAAGCAAGGAAAAGAATACCCACCTTATCACAAAATACTTTTTTGTCACCTTTAATCACTTGATCAAGTCCTTATTTTTATCATGTTAGGTAAATGTTAGAGTAGTCTTCCAAGCGATAAGTTATATTAACTATTACAGGCCCATGTCATTTAAAGCAAATATAAAATTAAAATACAGAATTACATTAGAAATCCATAAGAATTCTAATTTCACACACACAACACACACACACACACACACACACACACACACACAATGTGTAGTCAGTCATGGGAGCTTATGTAATATAAATCCTGCTAAAACTTAGCTAGTTTGTTCACTTAAAGATGGATAATGTGTTAGCAATATAATAGAGGGATTTTGTGCCACGTAAACCAAGAATTCAGAATGCAAACCATTGCACCCACAAGATAGGTTTGTTTTATCTGAGCTTGGAAGAAAAGGACCTATGAAAACAAACCAATTTGCTTCCAATCCAAATTATCAACTGGAGATATTCTTCAACAAATACCAGAAACAGATGTGAATGCCTTTTCTCCATGACTGCAAGCCAGTAAATGATTTCTTGCCATTTTATCCCTTTATGATAAAACCTCAAGCTCCCATCCACACCAGGAGAGAGGAAAACCCCAGAAGAAATATAATACTATTTGGCTCAAAATTTTTTTTCATCTTCCCTGTAGATACTGGATGCGTTACCAGGTCTCTCAACTGTGGATTTTATACTGACAATGTTTTTAGGATATTGCCTCATTAGAACATATTTTCCCCAGTCTGCAAAAGCATCTTGCTTCCCAAGTTTTGGAGAGTTGACACATTAAGCATCTTTCCACTTTTAAAAGGGAGCGGGCTCATGTAGGAATTATTTGATGTTTCAAAATGACTGAATTTTGTTTTGAGAATGATTTATTATTCTGGAGCTGGTATTTTCCAAAAGAAGCTAGTGTGCTAGCTTTTGAACCTTTGGAACCATGAGTTCAAATTTGGCCCACAGTAAGCTACAGGCAACAACGTTTGGCCTGGTCTCAAACTATTCTCCGGGTTTCTACATCATCATACCCCACGCACAACTCAACACCATTAACACAACTGAAAACATCTGTAGGACAAAGATCCCAGATTTGGGAAGAAAGGATAGCCAAATACTCTCAATACCTCACTATTAGAAAACCAAAACTTACCACTGATGTTTAAAAGCAAAGTCAGGAAACTATTTGAGATTCACATCGATTATAGGACCCTGGCCAAGGGGCTCTAGAATTCTTTTTACAAATCTGGATTTATTTTTTTTTTTACGGTACCATTCACCTATGCTTACAACTATTTGCCGACTTGGGTGGGCCCTCTCTAAAGCTAAATTCGTGAAGCCGTATCTCCTCAAAAAGCACATAGGTTGTAGGTTTCAAATTGGTGCAAAATGCCTTTGGTCCTTATGAATGTGAACACAACCACAGATGTTCTGAAATGTGGAAAAGGGTTGTATTTGAAAACACCAGAGAATAGGATGATTATAGTTTAAAACTACATGAAATCATTTTCAACAAATTGCTTGTCTTGATTTTAGAACCCATTTTCCCCCATATTCCCCATCCTTTAAAAAAATAGAGAAAAAAATAAAATTTGGGGGTAACAGATGGAGGGCATTTAAATTAAATATTAAACTTAAAATCATTTCCTGAGAGAGTATATGTTTGAAGTTTGACATTTCCCTTAAGTATGCAGTCCATTATCTTACGGCAGCCTATGAAGGCACCTCAACTCCCAGCTAAGCTGCTCATAATTATACACATTTTATATAATTAAATTGATTAAAAAAGAAAAAAATACTCCATATCCCTCAGTTAACACAAGTCAAGCAAGGAAAAGAATACCCATCTTATCACAAAAGACTTTATTGTCACCTTTAGTCACTTGATCAAATCTTTATTTTTATCATGTTAGGTAGATGTTAGAGTAGTCTTCCAAGCGATAAGTGATATTAACTATTACAGGCCCATGTCATTTAAAGCAAATATAAAATTAAAATATAGAATTACATTAGAAATCCATAAGAATTCTAATTTCACACCCATACAAATTCACTTTATATTGTCTTAAAATCCTATAACAGATATATATTCTAGCTTATGAGATTAAAAACATTCAAAAGAAAAAAATGGTCATATTTCTGAAGAAAATGTTCTTACATGAATGCATAAGAACAAGTATACATGCATGTGTGTTTAGGACCATGGGTAAAGTAGAAAAGAAGAGAGTTCAAATTTGTCAAAAAGTTTCACCCAAAGGAATATACCAAAAATCCATCTTTATTAGGACGTCAAAGTGATGGGCTGTTGTGTTTGAGGGACAAGGTCTGAGCAGAGGTGCAGAGGTCATAGTGGGAAATGGTAGAAAGATGCCCTCATACCACACCTGTGTTCCAAGTTCCTCCTGATTAGGTTAACTGCAGAGTCTGACAGCCACACCTTCTTTTTTAGACACAGTTCAGTTTAGAATCTGATTGGGAGACAGAGCAAAAGTCATGCTGTATCAACATCTGTCCATTGGTGGAAACAAAGTGGGGAAAACAGAGATACAGAGTAACTGCAGCAATTTAGTCCATCAAAGGGCCTCCCAACAAATTCCCACAGCTCCCCAGCAACCCCATGGATGACACTGAGCCAGGCCCAAAATTGTTGCTGAGGCCTGGGATACAAAAGGAAGGGCAAAACAGGCTGGTGATTAGAGCCTAAAATTAAATAGTGGGCCATCCTAGCATCCTGGCATCTTGGCAAAACTCTAATCATAAAATCCAAGGAATTTTAGAACCAAGGGAATAGAAATTACCTACTCTTATCTTCTAACTTTTTTAACTTGAAGATACACAGTAGAGAAGGGCAGAGCCAGTTGCAGAATCTGGTCCTTAACTCCCAGTTCAGTGTTATTTCCCCTGTCTTGTGCTTCGTGATTTAGCGGATACTGAATGAGTCAAGCCAATGGCAGGCCTGGCAAAGCCAATAACAGTACTGATGAAGCCAATGGTGGGACTAGAGAAACCTCTGGCTAGTAGAGTGTTGGCTAGCACGTGGCTCTGTGCCTTGAGGTTTCAAGTAAATGAAGGACCCATGGCCCTACATGTCTCATCTGATTACTTAGGTTTCCTTTGTGTGGTATTGGAATGTGCCTGATTTCCATAGCTTCAGGAAGCTGAAAAAAAAAACTGTCGTTTTAAAAGAAAAATGTATTGTGAATGCTGGGTAAAGGAAAAGCCATTTTACAAAAAATGGTTCCTCAGAAATTAATTTGCTGATAATGAGTTTTCTAAATAATCTTTAAATACTTTATATTAGGTCTGAGTCAGCCTCAGACATTTTTCAGCTCTTTGTTTTCAACATTTCTCTGAGTACTCTATAATAATTCCTATTTATTCCACATGGATGGTCAGGGCAACAACCAGTAGATGTGTACCCCCAAAACGTAAGGGGGAAAAAAAGAGGCTTACATTTTCTATTTCCTTGATGAGATAAATCACAGAATGGTAACTGTGGAAGAATTTTAAACTTTTTACTAATCTATAATGACCTTTTCACTAGAATGACGCAAAGTAACAAGTGCAGTGAGTTTTTGCAAAAAGCGAATTTTCCCTGATTTCAAGCATCTTATTCCCAGACAGAAAAATGTCACTTAATCTAAAAAATATAGAAAATAGGAGACAATAGGCTTGTTTTTAATGTTATACTTGGCAAAATTAAATACTAACATTTCCGTTTATTAGAAATTTCACTTACCTGATCTTCCATTTCCTTGTTAATAAGTGAAATAATAATAATTTCCCTATCCATCTCATAGAGGTATTGTGAAGATCAATTAAAATAATAAATATAAGAATAATGTAAATGGGGTGCCTGGCTGACTCAGTTGGTTAAGCGTCTGACTCTTGATTTCGGCTCAGGTCATGATCTCACGGCTCACAGGTTGGAGCCCCAGGTGGGGCTCTGTGCTGACAGCGTGAAGCCTGCTTGGGATTCTCTTTCTCCCTCTCTCTCTCTCTACCCCTCCCCGACTTGTGCATGTGCATTCTCTCTCTCTCTCTGACATAAATAAACATTAAAAAAAAATAATGTAAATGAATTTAAGTTTTTATTTTTTTTTTATTTTTTTTAAGTTTTTTTTTTCAACGTTTATTTATTTTTTGGGGGACAGAGAGAGACAGAGCATGAACGGGCGAGGGGCAGAGAGAGAGGGAGACACAGAATCCGAAACAGGCTCCAGGCTCCAAGCCATCAGCCCAGAGCCCGACGCGGGGCTCGAACTCACAGACCGCGAGATCGTGACCTGGCTGAAGTCCGACGCTTAACCGACTGCGCCACCCAGGCGCCCCTGAATTTAAGTTTTTAATATATAGTTGTCAATTATCATTATGGCAACCAATTAACTGTGTGTTGTTAGGGGATGGAGGAACAATGGACACCTTCTATAGGTGTACTATAGGTGTACTATAGAAGTACTGCATACTTCTATGCAGTAGAGTAAATTTAACTCTATTGGTAAGATAAATGCAGTTGGAATTTTTAAGGGGGGTGGTGCATTTTAGTTAAAGTTCATTTGGGAAAGCTTCATGGAAGCCATGCAATCTGGGAATGTTTTGGCTTTGTCCATAGAGGTAGGAGGGGGTGTGCTTCTCCACTGAGCAGAAACTCAAGTGTAACAACAAAGAGATAGAAATAAGTTCACTTACTACCAAGGATGTTGAAGGACTGCCCAGCTGAAGGATGAAATTCAATATTGGGAGAAGTGGGAGGTAAACTTCAATACATTAGGTGAAACCAACTGATGACGGTCAATGAAAGCCAAACTCCGGCATTGTCACTTGCCCTGAAAAACATTAGAGTCATCAACAATTCCTCTCTCGGATGGGAAGGAGTGGCAGGGGGAAGTGATGCTTATGGACATAATTATCACATAGGATATAGGGTCTCCTACAATATGAGTGTAAATGAAGAAACCATGGAGGTCTCATGGGATCTCACCTTTAGGAAATTGGATGAAAAACGTATAGACCAGAAGTATGAGAGGGCAGATCTAAGAATTAACAACCTTGGGAACAGAAAGGGAGGAGAGAATTTCAGAAAGAGCTTAGATCATTGTATGAAGACTTTTTAAAAGGTCACTAGAAAGTCCACAGCTTTTTCAAGATATGAATTCTATGCCCAGTCCTCAGACACAAGCCAAATTAACGAACTCTTGATATTCCACGTCTTCTGTGTAGTTTTGCAATAAACATATTCTCCAAAATACCTTATATTTACTCAAGTGGACAAATATACAAACATCACTAGTATCTTTCTCACCAGAAGAGTATTTAGAAAACATGTATAAACTAAAGACTAAATTATAATTATCCTGAATCTTTTCATCTCATTTAATCCTTTTTCTTTCAAGTAATAAGAAATAGCAGGTACATCCGCAAAAGCATGAAGTTGGAAAGCAGAATACTTGAGTTTCTGCCCTAGTTCTGCCACTAATTAGCTAAGAGGGAAAATCATTTAGTCTTTCCATGTTAGTTTCCTCCTTTTTAAAATTAGGAGGTTAAAATATGTTAATCTCTAAGGTTTATTTTTAAATTATGGGGTTAAACAAGTTAACCTCCAAGATTTTTTCTCAGCCTTAACATTTCCCAACTGTAATTTCTTAGTCCTGTGACACTGTAGTGAGTTTTTGACTACCTGGTCTAGCTAGTCATAGATAAAAGTGTTTGGGAAAGAAGGAAATGAAGCTGTGTATAAAACTTTGTAAAACAGGGTCTGGTTTTTTTTTTTTTAGTTTTGCATAAAGCTATTTTTACAGATCAGTTTCAACATTATTGAGGAGATGAAACCCATGGAATTCACTATTCTAAATAAAATAAATTACTAAATCTCATTTGAATCTATGGAGACATATGATAAAGGAAAAGAAGACTATTCAAAATAAAACAAAGAGAAATCTGTAAAACCTACCTGTGTGAAAGCCATAGCATTCTTGTTTCCACAAATTCTGTTTACAGAATATTTTTCCATTAAGGATATATGCATATAAGCATGTTTGTACACATATATAGACACACAGATGTGCAGAAACTGAACACAAAGTCAAAATGTGTGTTTGTGTGTGTGTCAGAGAGTGTGATATGCATGTATTATGGAAAACAAAGTTAGGCAGAGTACCCTCCATCTATGGAGATGTGGAGCCTATCAGACTACTGGAAAGAGAATTATGTTCACTACTCAGAAAAACAGTCAATTGTTTGTATATTGAAAGTATTAGAGTTTTGGGGTTAAATAGCAGACAGATGGTTTACCTTGTTTTTAAACAGAACCTAATATATTTCCCAAATTTAGACTCTTAAGAATATATCTTATTAGCCCTTGGGAAATTGTTCTAGGAGTATGGCCTAATCAAAAGATAGGAGATCATAGTTGATAACAAACAGAATTAGAACATGTTTTTCTGTTGTGATTTGGTTAATTGTTGTGGTTTGCTGTTTAAAGAAAGGCAAATGACATTAAAATGCTTAACCTGGAGCCATAGTTTGTAGGTGCTAAAAGCCAAAGATCTGAATAAATTTATTACATTTCTTTCATGCCATTGGATGTAGTTCCGGGCTGTGCAATTTAAACCGATATAGGTGACTTAGATTGGATTAGGAAATAGCTGCAAGCATCTGTGAGAAATCTAGAAAACAGATTCGTTAGTCAGAGCCTCTCACTCTTCAGGTATGGTGAACTCAGTGTCACAGGTTATAGATTTTCCAGGGCATTGATGACCCCAGTGTTCCCGGCTGTGGATCCTTCAGTAGGTTGGACCCAGCCTCAGACAAACGTATCCACCTATCCCAATGTGCTGTACAAATCGTATCATTTTCTAAGTGTTCTATCTGCAGGGGATTGGGAAGTACTGGTTTAGTCTCTACTTGAGAAATACACAAGACAGCCTACAAGCCCATATTCAGAAGATAAGCAAAAAAGTTAGTCAAATAAACATTTGTCTACCTTTTTCCTAACACCTGAACGTCTCAAACATCTATTGACATGAGGCAAATGTACATTTGGATTAGCTCCAAGGCACCCACAGACACTAAGCATCACATAGTAAAGAGTGGGACCAGCTGCTTTCATCATTTCACAGTACAGAAACAATAAACCCATCTCCCAAATGGTTTTTTACAAATCTACACAAAGCCATCAAATTAAGCAAGATCTTGTAGAATCTACCATAAAGTATCCTATGAAATAGATGTTGCTGATATGTGCATGGAATCTTGCCTTGTGTTCCACACTTGCTCCAGGAAGGCTTTGACTCAGAATCCATCCACAACTGCTTGCTCTTTGGGAGGGCTGCATGCCTCATCAGCTTATACCTGGAACTCTGATAGGAACCTGTTGGAGTGGCAGTTACAAGGGTGAAGATCTGAGTTGTTTTCTAGTTACAAACTAGTATCCTGAGAATGCAGAACACTTATTAATAATGATTACATTACAAGAGCACATTTTCCATTTCTAAATCAGAAAGATTTATGAAGCTGTGTGGTCATGCCTTGTAGCTGATGTTTCCAATACAGAATAATCTAATTTCCTAGTGCAAATCACACTGATGTGACCTAGAGACATTTCTGTTGTGTCACAACAGCATTTAATTTGAACTGAAATTAGCCAGAATTACACCATGTTCCTGGCAAACAGTATGATCCAAAAATATCACCATAGTAACATGTGTATTCTATCAACAAGTCCCCTTCCATAATTTTTAAGGTCTCATTGTATCAATAATTCTGAAATGCATGAAAAAAACATCCTTTTGGAACACCAACCTGTTGCTCTAAGGTATTTGTAACTCAATTTAAATGACATATAGGGTTCTTTAAAAATATATTTCCCTTTACTTAAAGAAACATTTATGTGCTCATTAGGCCAGATCAACTTTGCAGATGTAGTGAGAGCTTCCAGAGATGTTTTATATGACCAAGTGCTGAAATTCATTTTCTTTTTACTGTTTCTTTCATCACCTTCTAAGAAATTATATGTTCATTCCAAGGAGTTAGGTCTCAACTGACCATGGAAAGGTAATTTTTAAAAGTGTGCTTCTTTAAGCTAGGAGAAATCATAGAGGAAAGACTGAAAGTTCATATTCTCAAAGAGACTTCAGTTCTCACTTCAGCAATTGAAAGAGTAATCCCTTTTGATTATATATCTATGAAACTGTTAGAATTGGCCCTTCATAGGTTTAAAGCAGTTCATTTCCGCCCTTCATCAGCTAGGTTTGTTAAATGTTTATAGAAGTAACAATTTGTACAGGGACAAATTTGGAAAATGGTAATTAAATTTATTACAGTGTCCCTGGTTGGTGTATGGGTGGCTAGAAAGGGAAAGAAGAAAAGTGAAGAGAAGAGGGAGAGGGAGAAGATAGAAAAAGAGAGAAAGGACAACATTTCAATGCCATTGATTGTTACCAATGGGTGTTGCATAATGACAACTGAATTTTAAAGAAAAGAAATACTGATTTTCCTGAAATAGGAGTAAGATTTCTATAATGCTGAACACAAGTGTTTGCATGTGAGAGACAAATGATGATGGAGGATGGGAAAGAATTAAAAAAAAATTTTTTTTTCAAGAAGCTAGGAAAGGAAGGGTTTCAAAAACCTTGGTAATGATGTGAAAAGCTCTCATCTGCAGTAGTGGACTATCATGTGTAGATCATGTGTGAACACTGCAGTTTTTCTGTGTATAATAAGCTTCAGCTTGATACCATTAAGAATGAAAAAAGGATTGTTTTGTATAAAAAGATTGCATTTGATTAATCATGCTCAGGGTGCAGCATAGGAACAGTGAACTTTTCAAAGATGTTAGCTTTATCTTTATGTTTTGTCACTGTTGGGAGATTAATGATCTAGAAAGCAAAGTATTACATGTAAAGTCATTTATTTTTCAGTTTGACTCAAACCCCTTGACTGTATTGCAACTCTCTGTTGGCATTTTTCACTTATAACAACATACTTTGTGAGCTCAATGGCCTCATTTGAAATAACTTTTTGTTTGTTTCTCTCTGTGTTTGTTATCTTTCTGGTTGCTTGTATCTCATTCCATTAAGTTTATAGCAATGAGGACAGTGACCCATATTTTATTTCCTTTAGTAGAATTCTTCTTTATTCTTTGATAAACAGTTGTTCATAACTTGTGGGAAATTTTGACATAGAGATACAGGATGGGTTTTTGTTTAAACTATGACAACAGGAAGACTTTCTTGGGTATGGTATTTAATTAATAGCTATATTCTGCTGAGTACTGTGCACGTCAGTGGATAGACATGTGTGAGCAAAATAGACATGGTCCCTGCCCGTCGAGACAGATACCAAACAAATGCACAGCAACATTCCTAACGATAAATATCAGCAAGTGTCATAAACAGGGAGTGGGGCTCAAGAATAAAAGGATGGTACATAAACGGGGAGCTGGGAAAGGTTCCCCTAAAGCTTAATCTGATAATTGAAGATTAGTCAAAGGTATCAAGGAAAGAAAGTGGGTGCAACGGTAACTGGTGAAGAGAGTGTGTGGGGAGAGGGAGATAGGAATTTGTACTGTGAAGAATTAGGGGAGAGCAGTGACAGATGAAGTCAAAGAGATGGGCAGGAGTCAGAACCAGAAGGGCCCTGTAGGCATTGATAAGAAGTTTGAATTATATTCTAAGAGGGCCATGGCATTATGGGAGAATAGCAAGAATGACATAATGTGATGTTACTGTGGCTACTTCGAAAGACAGATTAGAAAGAAGCATAAGTAAAGGTAAGAAAACCCAGCTAGAAGACTTCAGTCCAAGCAAGATATTATGGTGGACTCGATTGGAGACAAGGAGGTGATGATAAAGTGAAGTACACAGATTTGAAATATATTTTGGGGTAAATCAACAGTACTTGGTGAGACAATGAATCTTGGAAGGAAAAAGTTCAAAGATTACTCTCAGGGGTGCCTGGGCCGCTCAGCTGTTTGAGGGTCGACTCTTGATTTCAGCTCAGTCATGATCCCAGGGTCGTGAGATCAAGCCCTGCATCAGTCTCCACACTGAGCAGAGAGCCTGCTTGGGGTTCTTTCTCTTCCTCCCTCTGCTTCTCTCCCCCACTCACACACTCTCTCTTAAAAAAAAAAATTACTCCCAGATTTCTTGCACTGGTAGATGGCCTCCATGATGATGGCCCACAATTTTCCCTACCTCCTGGTATTCGCACTCTTGTGTGATTCTCTCCTACACTATAAGTGTTGGACTGTGTGCTGAATAGAAGAAGGCAGAAGTGATGGCATGTGACTTCTAAGGCAAGGTCATAAAAGACATCGTAGCTCCTGCTTTCTCTTGGACCACTTGATCTGGTGGAAGCAACCCCGTGAAGGAAATGTGGCAGGAAACTGAGGCTCCCTTCCAATAGCCATCAAGGAATTAAGGCTTCTTGCTAAAATCCACATGACGGGAACAGCTCAGAAGTGAGTCTTCCAGGTCTAGTAGAATCTTCAAATGACTAGAGCCCCAGCCAACATCTTGACTGTAATTTCATGACAGATCCAAAGCCAGATCCACCCAGCTGAGCTGCTTCTGCACTCCTTACCCACAGAAACTATGAGATAACAAATTGTTTTTCTAAACCACTAAATTTTGTGATAATTTGTTACACAGTAAAAGATAAATAGTGCATTTGCTTAAACGATGTGTTCTACTATTTACTGAGCTGCTAAAGACTAGGGAAGGAATAGATTTGTAGGGAAAGATTAACAGTTAGTTTTACACATGTAGAACTGGGTATGCCTTGAAATATTCTAGAATTTATGCTATGTAGAGAACAGAATAAATGAATATGGAATTCAGAAATATGATCTGAGCTAATATAAATTTGAGAATAATAAGATTATTGATGATCATTTCAATTGTAAGAATAAATGTGATCACCTAGGCAGAGTAAGAGTGATTAACAGAAAAAAGAATCCAGGAACCCCCAATATTTATATGTCTGTATCTGTGCCTCTTTTGTGCCACTTTAGTCCCTTTGGCCTCCCTCTTGTACTGGCTACTGTCATGGTGGCTTTTTGCATTCTTCTACAATCCTTTCATGGGTGCAAACTGTCAAGGCTTCTTACCAATCCACACTGAAACTTCTCTGCTGTGCTGCCTGGGACATTCTCAGGAACCATTCAGTACTCATGCAAGTGTGCTCTGGAAGTCAACAGCAGTTTATCTCCCATGAAATCATCAATGGGAGATCAAGAGGTAATAAACGAATGCTTCTCCTTTTCATCCCCAGGTAGACAGTTCTGAGATACATTTCATAAGATTCTCAAAAGTTCCTGTAGGATTTCAGACTAATTTTGCCAAAGTGGTAACCAACTCTTATTTGCATTGGTTTTCCTTCCCTTTTCTATTACACAATCCTGTCTCTCAAACTTGCTTCCTGGGATTGCTGCCCAAATAAACGATCTCCCTGCAAGATTTTATCTCCTTTCTGGGAAACCCAGTCTGGTCTGGTAGAAAAGGACCAACTGAGCCAATTCAGTATATGTTATAGAAGAAACCCAAATGGTAAAGAAAAACCAGAATATGAGTGCCACAAATGCCAAGAGAAAGGGAGGGGTCAGCTATATTGAATGGTACTTAAAGGACTAGTCAAAGGAAGCAAGTTGGACAACACTTTACTTTTCATCAAATTTTCACATCATCTGACCTTTGAGGCAGTCTCATGAGGTAGGTAAGATACATGTTACTTTTCTCAAGGTCCAAGTAAAATGAACACATACAGAAGAGTTAAGTGATATATCCAAGCTCCTAAGTTAAGGGTCCACATGCTCTGACTCTACTTTATTTACTTCACAAACCATTGCTTATACCATGGTTGCTGGAAACCAACTTCACTGAGTATTGAGTAAACTCCATCATTTATAAGAATTTAATTGCAGACACATGTTGGCAATCTATAAATAGTTTAAATTCTAGAAGTTCTTTGAGAAATTTTATATTGTAGAAAGTTGGATTTTTTTAGGAACTTAATTCTGACAAAATAATCATGAGGTGTATAAACTGCAACTATTTTACAGCTACTAAAAAGTCACCTATAAAAATTGTAGGAAAGCAAAAGGAAACACTTTCAGATTCTTACTGAAGACTGACACCACGTCAACCTGAGATTTATTTGAACACTCCATTATTTGATAAAATCGTTAGGCTAAGTAAATCAGTGGGATAATTTGAAAATTTGGATTATAGTTGTTCACATAATTGTTGGGATTTAAGGATGCACAGTAAATGATACCCTCTTTCCCTTCCTGAGTTCAGAACAATTTCCTGAATTCTGAATATTTGAATGAGGAATCAGTCAGTTGGAGATGAAAACACCAACTTTACGCAATAGCTAGATTAGAGGACATGGCTTAGATATGCAACCCTGGTTTTTTTGCCATTCAAAATTCCTACCACCCAGAATATAAGTCTTGTGAAAATAGTGAAATTATGTATCCACAATATCTAGTATTGCTGCATTGGACTGGTTAGGTAAGGAAAGAAAAGAGAGGAAATCCACTGTATGTACAGGCTTTTAATAGATCTGCCTTCCCGATGAATAAATGTTGGCTAAAATAGGACGTACACCAATCAGAAAGAGGAATGGCCAAGAAGCGTATAAGAGGTGAGTCTAGGAACCAGGCATGCTACTCTGTTGAATAGCATTCCTTTCCATACTAACCTAATGAAATCTAAGTATCCCAGGCTAGTCCTGGTCACCAGGAACTCCATCCTGCAGTGAGAGGATTGGTTTAGAAGGGAACATGTAGCAGCACAGAGATAAGGTGGCGTATAAAATACTATCTAGCCGCTAAAGGAAGTACAGTTTGGATGTACACAATTGCAGACACAAAAACACATCCAAGATGATCTGGGAGCCTCCCGGGGAGTACATATTTCATCTCCTACCAGCTGCCTAACCAGCAAGCCGAGTGTCCCAAGCTTTGCTTCCTTCATGTTAATAAATATTGCCTGAATGTGCTTACATCCTATGCTTTTCAATACCACAAAACACATCAGCTTTAAAAAACTTTGTTTGTAAAACTCTTTTTGCAGGTAATCATTTTTGATATTCCGAAACAGACATTGATTTAATCTGTGCTTAAGCTTTGATTTTCAGAATGAGAGTGTTTTTGTTTGTTTTTGAAAAGAAGTTGTTTACCTGATTCTAGAAACTACACATTTTTACTTGCAACAAATGCAATGTAAAATTACCATAAAAAGGGGCTGGGGAGAGATACAAATATCTGGGAAATATTAGGACAAATAATTGAAATAAAGAAAATCATGAGAAAAAATCCACTCCATCACTTTTTATAATAACAGTAAAGCCTATGATGATTGAAGACAGTGTTACTTTATCCATGCAATGAAACACAAGCCAGGCAAAATATTTTTCCGATGTAATTTACGGGGTTGTTCCTTAAATATCACAAGCAAAATTTCAACGTAATGGTGACTGTCATCCTTGAGGCTAACAATATATTCAAGCTCCCCAAATTACTAGTAACAACATTTAGTATATGCATAATAGTTTTACCTTTTCTTTGTCTGGCTACATTCCAAGGCAATCTATGTAGACTGTGAGGATGATTTTAGTTAAAAGACTAGAAGAAATACACACTTGGATGCCTAAAGATGAAGAAAAATCTCCGAACAGTAAAAATTGTGATTATTGTTGAGAATCTGTTCCTGGGATTTTTCCTGCCTTCTGAACTTCGATACTCAAAAATATGATCCATGCATCCCAAGTCTGCCATCGCCCATTGATGAAAGAAAAAGATTTCGTAAATCTGTGCTTATTAACTACATTGTATTTAAACAAAAAAACTTTCCATACACATAAACACCCAAAGAATTGTTTTTAGACTAGTGGTGGTTGATGTGTGCTTCTCTCACTGTCCCTTTTTATTCCTTTTTACCACCGCCCCACACTTTTTGTTTATCAGGGGTACACCCTGATAGTTGTTTTCTAGTAAGTATCTGACAGAGAAAAGCTATGCCTGTTGGGGTCTTACAGCTGCTAGATAGTCTAATTAATAATTAGAAGTCAATGATGATGAGCAAGAATGTTTTACTTAAACCAGTTTGAAGAATACTTTGTGTATAAATTAAGCAATTCTTTCTGAATGCTTTATCTCACAGCTTGCATGCAATTTCAGTGCAGGGTCCTGCAGAGTGTTTAGTGATTGAGGACTAGCTGAAGATTTATCTCTGTCCTTTGTGGTTGGCATGCCCTGAGATCATGACATGATGTAGGTAACAGTGCCCTGCATTGTGTGGGCTCACAATTCCTGCCTTCCAAAAACTGACTTATTCTTTATTTTCTCTGCATGCATGTACAGGATTTCAATTTCAGCCCTAGTAATAGGATATTACTGTCTACCTTGCTCTGGTTTCAAGTCAATCAAGAATTATATTAATTCTCATTAGTACCCTACCTCTGGCTTAGTTCTGAAGGAGATTGGAAAACCCTTTCAAACAAAGCCCCTGACTTTAAAAAAAATCTGCAATCCAGTTTTGGGGAAAAGACTCTTATATGTAAATAGAGTCATTATACTTTTGTATATATTTTTTGATATTAATATTAATTGCTTAAAGTTATTAACAGGTTTTATGGACTCTGTGCTAATTGCTTTACATACTGTGCCTTATTTAATCTTCATACCAACCTCTGAGATAGGTTTTATTATTATCCCCATTTTACAGGTGAGCAACAGAGACATGTAGGAACAATTCTTCTTGAAACTATTCTGCTAATAAACACAAAGCAACACAAAGCCAACTCCTCTGCCCATACCCTCAGCTACTGGGGGGATGGAGACCACCAGGAGCAAGGCAGAAGGTGCTAAAAGAAAAAAGAGATTTCAAGTCCAATACTCAAGGTCAAAACCCATCATTTGGCTAGAAGTGGCAAAGTCAGGGCTAGGCCAATCTGAAGTGAGGCACAGTTATGAGCCATTTGGTTTAAAAAGACTTAACTCCCAAGGAGACAATACTGAGCCGGTCAGAGGGATCAGTTGGCCCTTGAATGTGTGGCAGTAGGGAGAGAGAAGCCAGGAGCAGGCAGGGTCTGACACACCAGGCCTATCTTCTCAGGATCCCTGGGGTGTGGAAATCACAGGCCAGTATCCTGCTATCCTGGTTTAGTATCTCATGAGAACCTAGTAGACTGAGTGGTCACTCAAAGACTGAAATAGAGGGTTGTCATAATCCTAGATGATGACCATTTAAGATCATGGCTACATCTCTCTCAACTTTGCAGATTTTTCAGGACAGAAGATAGGCTTTTGCAGTCCCCGGTAAAGTGGACCAATTTCATAAACTGTTCTGGAAGAAACTGCAATAGAGAATCATAGAGTTGTGAGCCAGTTTCTTCTTTCTTTATCATCATTGACTTGAATGCATCAAATGCTTGCTTACTCTTTCTTACGCTGCATTAGAGGCATTCCAATAGGTTTAAATGCCTTTTATGTTGCCGTCTCCTCTCTTATCTCTAAACTTTCCTTTAGAAAGCCATAGCTGGCTTTGCAAAGGAACATTCCCATCACTCTGAGGTTTTCACTTATTATATAATGCAAAATTAGTGAGATCACTTAGACTAATGCGTTTAATCCACTAATCCAAGTGATGTTCCTCTGAGCATGTTCAGAGTTTGAAAAGATATTTGTTCATTGCAAGGGATTATTCCTTATGTCCTGTGCTTGTTTGTAGACTGTGCTTCAGAGATGCCAAGGCAGGTGGGGTTCATAGGGTAAGCCTGCCTGAATGCTAAAGATACTTGGTGGGAACTCCAAAGTCAAAGGTGCTCATAGTGTGGGTGGCACTAACGGTGGGAGCCCTTTCATTAGATACAACCAGATTTACCGCCAAATTCTGGAAAGCACTAGAGGAGAGAGTCCCAGCTAAGGAGTCATGGGGCACACAGGCCATTCCTAGCCTACTGACTCAGTATTTGGGGACAAGTGGCTTAACTGTACTCAGACTCCTCAACCTTAAAGTCAGATGAAAATAGCAATTAACATGTTTTAGTGCCTTAGGCATCCCATCTAATATGCTAGTCTCTTTCTGACCTAGAAAAGTGAAGTGACTTGTCCAAGGTCAAGAGTTCCTTAATGCCCAGTCATGGAGGGGTTCGTGGGATTCATGTCTTGCATGTCAGTTCCCTGTTTGCTGTACTCTCACTGTGGCACCACTGCCAGCCCTGGTTGGGGAAGAAGTTTTAATTCTCAGTTTAAATTTGATTTTGCTGAGTGTTCAATTCACCATTTTACAGAGTTATAGACCAATGTTTCTTTTTAAGACAAATGTTAAAAATACATAAATAAGCTTGCAAGTAAGTTTGTAAACTTGAATTTCATTCTTTAGAAGTTTATTCAGGCTGGATGTTATGCAAACTCCTGTTCTAGCTCAGAAGAAAAATGGCTTCCAAATATTCGCCTCCTGACACTTGTGCTTCACAATGGCCAGAAGGTCCTGGGACTTCAAAAATCCATTTAGCTCTGAAGTAGAGAGCAGTGCCCTACATATAAGAAGCTCACATTAAGTTCTGAAAAACCATTTGTCCATTTGTCTATAAATCTCTTTGTAAGTCAAGGTTATCTCGATAGGTTTTAGCATCTATCAGTATATTTCCACCAAATATGACTATGAATATATCTTTTGTATCTTTTTAATTTGCTTTTATTTTTGACACACAGAGCAGGAGAGAAGGGCAGAGGAAGAGAGAGAAAGAACCCTAAGCAGGCTCAGCCCAACACGGGGGGCTCATCCCATGACGCTAGGATCATGACCTGAGCAGAAATCAAGAGTCAGATGCTCAACTGACTGAGCCACTCAGGCGCCCCTATCTTTCATATTTTTAAATCAAGTACTCTTTTCTCTTCTTTGCTGATATAGAATCTAGCAGATCATTTTCCAAGACTCTGGTATTGTCTACACTAACGTTCGATAGAAGTTCTCTCTTCCTCTTGGTAATCTCCACAAGCTGGTGGGCAACTTCTTGGCCACTTTGCTGTCCACACTGGCTGCCTTTCCTCTGACCTGATACAGAATCCAATCAGCAGCACTCTCAACACTCTCAATCTTTCAGTTCTTGAAACAATGCCTGGCCACTTCTTGAATTAATATTCAGCTCACAGGTGCTTGCCATTGATACCAATGCTTTGGCTACAGGCTTCAAATGTTCTTTTTTTCCCCTCTCTCTGTAGTGAGTATGATCAGTTGCATCTACTTCTTGCTTCTTCCTTCATAAAGAATCCTAATTATCCCCTAGCATTCACCCCTACATCTTCCAGGAAGCTGATACCTTGCCTCACCCCTCTGACACTCCATTTGCAACAATGGGACTGAATAATATACTCAAACTCTCCAATTGATGTGACTAATTCAGAAATGGGCATAGACATAAAGCACAGAAGAAGTATGAACCAAAATAACTACATTATATAGGTCAATGGGTAGCTCAAAACATCTGCATGAACTACTGGCAACAACTGATCAATATTAACATCATCTTTCTCTGAGGAGGCTTTTGTTCCTGACTTGAAAGGTCCTAAGAAGAGACTACTACGTACAGTTTTTAGCCTGTCAGTGAGCCTTCCTGGTAAATTCAAAGGATCTTTGCCCTAGGATAACTCACTTTACTCAAGTCAATTTATATCTCTTATCTGTGTAGTAAAGAATATGAAAAGCTAAACTTTTTTATTGTATATGATTGTATATGGTCTGAAATTAGGAGAAGGGATTGTACTATAGATTCTGATCTACCTTATGGGGTAGGGGTTTTAATTTTACAATACAGGTATCTTACAATATTTGGACTACTCCCAGATATTGTGTCCGTTAAATCAAAAATATGTAAAAAAATTAACTGTAGCAAATTAAATAATAAATAAGGAGAGAAAAAGAGAAAAAACTATATACATACAGCAAAATTATTAGTAGTAAAATTATCAGAGAAGAGCAATAATATTTTTGTTTATTTGTTTTTGCTTTGTGGCGTGTTTGGTGGAATAGCATTTAAATGTTAAATATATGGAATAAAAAATAAATACATAGAATAAAATTTAATAATATTAATTGGTTCACACCCTTCCCCTTGAGCCCCCAACACACACAGTATTTCCCTCATCCCTTTGGTCCTTCACCCCTTCAGGTAGTTAGGTTTATCTATAGATCTTTTTACCTCAGGGAAGACATGTGACAACAAAAGTCTGTGTTCTTTCTGCCTCTTTCTGGCTTTTGAGTTTCAAAATTCTCAGGATCTCAGTGACTGGAAAGGCCTCACACTGTGAATAAAATATTTCAGACAAGACATCATGAGTCAGAGCAAATATTCCTGATACCTTATTTCCCACCCCACCCTGGGTCTCAGACTAATGACAAACAAAATCCTCAGGTTGAAAGGGGAAATGAACATCAGAGATAAGCTCTGAGAAAAGTTGGGTAGTTTTAAAACACGGCGCCAAAATTCTTTGACACTTCTCCCATTGAGAAGTCTGAGTGCCCTTGTCTTGAATCTCCATGGGCTTTTGATTTCTACAACCAATAGAATATGGCAGAAGTAACTTGTATGACTTCTAAGGCTGGGCCATAAAAGGTAATGTAGTTTCTACCTTATCTTCTAGAAGATGGGTTCTTGGTACTAGAAACTGTCATGTAAGAATCCTGGCTACCCTGAGGCCACCATGCTCTGAGGAAGCCGAGCCACAGTGAGAGTTCCAGTCAGCAGTCCTAGTTTTCAAACTGTCCCACCAAGGCTCCAGATAAGTGAGCGAATGCATTTTCAGGTGATTCCAACCCATGGCCATCAAGTCTCCCCAGCTGAAGACCAGACATCACAGAGCAGAACCAGCATACCTGTTGTGCCCTGTGTAAGTTCTCAACCTACCAAATTCCATGAGACAATAAAAAGTTATTTAAGCTGCTAAATTTTAAGCTGATTTATTACAAAGCAATAGGAACTGGAGCAGAGGAAATTGTTTCCCTGTCTCTGAGCAATTCCAGATGAAAGATAAAGCTCTCAGATGCATCTGTAGAATCTGGGAGCAAGAGAGACTTGTGTTCATCTCTACAGTACAGCTCCAGGAAGACAAAAGTCTCCAGTGAAGAAACAATAAGGTATGTCCTGGCACAAAGGGTCAGAGATAGGCTCACGGAGTTGCCCTATTCTCTGTATCACAGGTTCCCTAGAGTGACCTCCGTATACTTCCAAATAACATGGAGGTAAGAGAGAGAACTTCCAGAACTTTCAGAGCCTGTGGATATGCCCCAGAGGGGCCTGGGTACTTTTGTACAAGGTCAGCCCTGCAAAGCCCACACAAAATTCTGAAGTAAAGAGGTATCCCTAAAGTTACTGACCAATTTTTTGTTACCCTATAGCATGGAGTTATAAGACAAAAATCATGTTGAATTATAGTAAAATTATCTTTCTTGTACACTCAAGTGTGTGTACTGAGATACATTCTCTCTCCTTGTGCTTACCCATTATTACCTTATTGTTCTACCAAAAGTCTTCAGGTCCATCTTCCAATGTTACCAATTATTTGACCACCAATATCATGAGTGCCCTGATAAAGTATATTCAATGATCTAATATTGTCAATTTATTCCTAATTCCTTGGCGTAAACTTTTATCATCACCTGACTCTACTTATATGTACATCCCATCTCATAATACTCTCTACTAAAACCCTAGTACCATTAAACCCTTCTGAACTCCCACACAGGCCATCATCTTTCTGACTTCCATGCTTTTTCCTATAGTATTTCCTATAGTATTTCCTATACTATTACTTTCCCTTTCTAGACTGTCCTCCTCCTTTTCCAGAACCAAATCATGTACTCCTGGTACTCTTAACAAAATCTTCTCATCTATCAAGACCCAGCACCAAAATTGCCTGATTTGTGTAAGTTTTGCCATTATGCCCAGGCCAAGTAGAGTTAGCCATTCTCTTTTTAGTGCCCCCATAGCATTATTTTCATGTTTCAGTTCTCACACTTCTCATCAGAGTATTATAATTATTTACATGCCTATTTCTTCGAATTCTGAGCTCCCTAAGAGCAATGTATTCATCAGGTATGGTGCAGTGATTGTTAAGCAACTAGCTGCCAGGGAATCACACCTCTCTGCATCCGTCATCTCACACAGTTCTCCTACATTGACTCTAAGCTTGGCTATATGATTTGTTTGGGGCAATAAACACTGACAAACGGGATGCATGCAAAAGCTTTAAAGCTGCTTAGAAAGTGGAGCTTGCCTTTCCTCTCAAAGAAGTCCAGGTTAGGATGTTGGAAACATGGCTCAGGAAACAGCCCAATTTTTCTTCCTCAGCAAACAGCCCAGGAAGATGCGCCATCCTGGCCGACCTTGTTCAAACTGCCAACACACAGAATGCTTTTGTCCTAAGCCACTAAATTTGGAGGGTGTTTGTTGTGTATCTAAACTGATGGTTGACTAACTGCTCTAACAAGGAGTTAGAGCATCTTAGTGGCTGAATGCAATGAAATGTATTTCTTGTTTAACACAGTCCAGTGTAGACTGATGGGAATGGGAACAATCTATGTACTGTACAACCATACAGGAATCCAGGCTCCCATCTTTTTGTGATTCCTCTCTCTCTCCATTCTAGGACCTTTGAGTATTCTTCATTCATGTGACAGACAGAAAAAGAGAGAGGTAAGAATCTTACATGGGGTATATTTACGGGGAAGGTCTAAAAGAGGCACACAACACTTACATTTGCATTCTATTGGCCAGAACATGGTAAAGGAGACCAGAAAATGTCTAGCTGTGTGCCCCCTCAAAAGAAGAGAACACAAATACTGGCAAGGATTAATGGTTACTGCTATAAGCAGAAATATTTTATTCTATTTTGTGCATTCCTCAGTGTCTAGCACATTACCTGGCAGGTAATGAATACTTCATAAATATTTATGGAATGAATGAATGAAATATTCAGTGATGAGGTAGTGCCTTGTTTAGGATAAGATCTGGAAATTATGCATGAAGGAACATCTATCTCATCTAGGCTCATCTCCTAAATCTTTAAAGTACTGGGGCACCTGAGTGGCTCAGTAAGTTAAGCAACCAACTCTTGGTTTCCACCCAGGTCACTATCTCATGGTTCATGAGTTGGAGCCCTGCATCAGGCGCTGTGCTGGCAGCATGGAGCCTGCTTGGGATTCTCTCTCTCCCTCTCTCTCTCTCTCTTTCTCTCTGCACCTCCCCCACTAATGCTGTTTCTGTCTCTCTCAAAATAAGTAAATTATATATATACATATATATATATATATATATATATATATATATATATACATATGGCACTAATTTTATGTTTGAGCACTCACCAATTTAAAAACCAAGCCAAGAAATCAAGAAATAGATGCTTTACTATGGCTGGGTGCCTAATGCTGAGATGACTACATAATAGTTTTTTCTTGTCCTGGGGTTTACAAGAATATCAAATCTAAAAGAACACATTGAAAGTATGTTTAAAGTTGTCTCTAATTCCCCAAATCTTTGTGTGTATGTGTGTATATAACATTAGTATACTATTTTACCAAGCTACCATTAACTTAAGCACTTGTGCATGAACTATATTATAAGTAATGTAGTTAGAAAATTTATACAATATATTTTTCACTGCAACATATACCATATAAGTCCAAGGAACTGCAAACCCAAAAAGACTTGAGTTCTAGCCCTCATTCTGTTATTATGTCTAAATTTCCTATAGTTTCCCCCAAGTTACAAAATCTTAGAACTCTTTAATTTATCTTTCATTTTTCTCTACCCACGAGTGAAATCAAATATAGACTAAGCTCCTTCATTCAAACTTTAAGGAGTAATCTCTTTATTGTTTTATTTTATGTGATAAATGAGAATATGAGTAAATAAACTGTAAAGGGTAATCTCTGAACCCCAAGCATTCAGGTAAAGAAGATTAAATGGGCTTCAGGCAGCTTTTAATGGATAGTCAGGGCAGCTACTCAGCCATGGGATAAGACATGAGGGGTAACTGGTAGCCTTCCTTTACTTCCTAACATCATCTTCAATGTTTGCCAATTATGATTCATTAATGCATTTTAAGGCATGATATTTCCAAGCATTCTGTTCTGAAATACACAAAAGATGGTTTGAGTTCATTATTATCACCTTGGCCTGATAGAGAATTTGTAAATTATCAAGTGCACTAGTAAGAGCTTTAGAGAAAAGGATAGCAGATAGGAAAGTTTTAGTGAGAAAGAGTGGTGGGGGTCTGCCTGGCAAGTGTGGGCCCTGAAGGGCCACCAGAGAGCAGAAGGAAGATGCTGGACACTAGACAAAGTTGCCAGAACCCCCATGTTCCTGGCTATGCCATCCTCCAGAGGAAATTAACAATAAAGACCAGTTTGGCAAGTAGAAAGACCACACAGATCACAGGCAAGCTAATTGGGCAAGTGGAAGGCAGAATAGGGAGACAATGCCCTTGGTTGGGAATAAAGCATTATGGAATAGAGACCAGAAAAGAAACAGAGTGGACTAAGGATGAGTGGGATTGGTTAAATTTATTCATTGATTCACTTGTTCATTAGTGCATATTCCAAACTTTTTCTTCAACATTGACCTTCAACTGTTGAAAGTTATATTCTCTCAGCTTAATTTCAGCTGAGGGAAAGTAACTTGTCAATTCAGTGGAGGGAAAGTAACCCAAGTAATTCAAAGAAAGGAAAAATGTACGGCATGGATGTATAGTTTGAATAAAGTGTGTACCTTTGGCTACTTTGATGCTGTTAGGGACAGTGATAATCGACTCCTAGAAACATTTGATATTAGGAACTGTTTCAATAATTCTGGTGTCACTCTGAAATTAGAGTCCATCCCTCATTTCCTCACTACTCAATTCCCTTTCAAAAAAATGCTACAGAACGGATTAACGGTACATTGTTCTTCTATAATTCTCTGGTTACTCTCACAGAGTCAGGGTAAATTGGAAGAGAAGAAATGCAAACCAGCTTGAGGCAGCACTGCCCAATTTGATCAAAATGAAATGCAACCATCGTGGGTTCGAGTTTGGTGGTCCAAAACATTGGAATGTTTCAAAGACATCTAAAATGCAATGCCAGTGTTGTTTTATTTGGTTTGGGGTTTGCTATCCCTTTATGTTAAACAGGAGTTTGGAAAAATCACACAAAAGACTCACTGTCTATTTTCACAGATGCCTACATACTAAGTAACCAGTGTTACTGATAAAGGAAAACATCAAATATACATAGACAAAGTCTCCACTCACCTACCCCATGAACTCAGAGGAGGCTGAGGATGAATCACATGTGATCTTTATTTAGCATGCCACCTCCCAGTAGCAATTCTCTCTGAGGAACTAGATTCCGACTCTTTGAACTGCACGTAAAACAGATATTCACCTGGATCCTCCTGTAGTGACCCATGTAACACCTGTGTTGTGTCTTTTGTACATCAAGATGGCTGTCTTTGAGACTGGACCAAGGCTTGAATTTAACACCATCCAAATCTTCTTAAGAAAGTTACAGGTACTATATGCTGTCTTTGAACCCTGGAAAAACAGTATACTATAAACCAGGTTTGGAGGAGGGGGAGTTAAGTTCAGAATCCAGAACAGCAAATTATACCTTTGTGATTCACCGAAACATATTCTTCCAATATACTAGTTTAAAGTGTTTTATTTTGTTTGTTTAGCCCAGATAGCAAAATACAGTCTTGTCAGTCAAGACAGACTTCAAACTGCCTGTGCCCGTTAGAAACGTTTCATTAATAACATGTGTTTACCATTGAGAGAAGTAGACTTCGTGTGCTAAGATTTTGTTTGTCAGTCATTCATTGGAACCCCACTGTTAATAGCATACAATGGTTTGTGGTTAT
The DNA here is from genome assembly GCF_022837055.1 of Prionailurus viverrinus. NCBI lineage: Eukaryota > Metazoa > Chordata > Mammalia > Carnivora > Felidae > Prionailurus > Prionailurus viverrinus. The sequence goes on from NC_062564.1 coordinate 82,963,269, forward strand.
GCCACAATCTAACCCAGGTTTAAAAATACAAACTAGAGCCCTGGTGGTCTAGAAGGAACAGGGAATGAGTGAAGGTATTGGCTCAACCTGCTTTGTGGGCTGGTGGCTTGGAATGCTTTACAAACTAATCAAATTTATTGACTATGATCCTGAGGGAAAAAAATATCACATGCTGGGGTGTGCATCATGGTTTCACTGCAGTTTGGTGAAGTTCCGAATGTCTTAAGGGGGAAACAAGGCAACTATTTGGCATTCCTTTCCCCAAAGACAAATTAGAAACAGATATCACAAAATACGGGGTTTTTTTTTTCAACAGTCTAATAAGAAAAAGAGATTTTCCTTTATAGTTTTAATTCTACTGTATGTTGAAGATAAGTAAACAGAATTAATATTACACTAGGCTGAATGGGCAGTGAAAATTCTCTTAACTCAGTAATTTGGACAGCAAGTGTTCTGAATGCAACACATGAAAAAGATTTTGCCTGTAATATCAGTTTACCTTCGTAGGACTGACTGAAGGTTAGTTGAGGTTACACACTGCTTACTATCCACAAACTTAGAGTAGGTATATAATCGGTGAGAAAAAAATTTCCATTTTGCACAGATCTGTGTGTAAAATGTTCATTTAGAATACAATAAAACATAGCTATCTACAGTCACGGATAGAAAACGTCTTCATATTTAATCAACCACCTCAGTTATGTAGAAGCGAACTGAACGATAAATAGTTCCTACATGATGTTTATGAAATCTCATAGTCCTGGAAATAACACCATGATCCTAAACATTTGTGAAATCTGATATCATATGTGCTTAAAACCAATTTTCCAGTTGCTTACAGTTTATGCTTTTAAAAATATTTGTATTTCAAAACAGGGGAGCCTGGGTGGCTCAGTCGGTTAAGCGGCCAGCTTCGGCTCAGGTCATGATCCCCCAACCTGTGGGTTCGAGCCCTGTATCAGGCCCTGTGCTGACAGCTCACAGCCTGTAACCTGCTTCGGATGCTGTGTCTCCCTCTCTCTGCCCCTCCCCTACTCCTGCCCTGTCACTCTTTCTCAAAATTAAATAAACATTTTTTTAAAAATTTAATATTTGTGTTTCAAAATAAAACAAGATCACATTTAGAGAAAATGTAACCCATAAAAAAATTATGTTAGTCTGTCCTTAACCTAGCTCTTTATACGTTCCTAGAGGAGAGATTTGGTGCTTTAAAACTTTTTAATGGTTTGGGCTTTTATTCCTTTGTTTTCACCGTTTTTTTAAGAGAACATATCTAGAGAGAAAAGTTTACTACTAAACGATCCATCTTCCAAGTTCTGAGTACTTAGAAAATGAAGACTAAGATACCGCATGTGTTAAACTCACACTTTACATTTTCAAAAGTTAATGTTGACATTCACTTAGTTCACAAGTATAAACTGTGCACATGCTCTATATGTGACAGTATGCCAGGAGCGATGAAGGACATAAAGATGAGTAAAACTGGGGGTGCCTGGGTAGCTCAGTTGGTTAACCGGCCGACTTCGGCTCAGGTCACCATCTCCTGGTTTGTGAGTTTGAGCCCTGGGTGGAGCTCTGTACTGACAGCTCAGAGCCTGGAGCCTGCTTCCAATTCTGTGTTTCTCCCTCTGCCCCTCCCCTGCTCATGCTCTGTCTCTGTCTCTCAAAAATAAATAAACGTTAAAAAAATTTTTTTAATTAAAAAAATGAGTAAAACTGGGTCTACCTCTGAGGAGCCAGTGATTTGGCAAAGTACACAAACACCCAGTGGTCCTTAAATCCTTCAGTATCTGAAAGAGTAACATTTCAATCTCATTGTTACTCATATATGATTCTTGGAGGTATTTCCTGTGACGCTTTTGTTTGTTTTTATCAGGACTTTGTGTATAACAAAATTTTCCTGTAATTGACTATGATGAAACATAAAAAGGGCACATACAGTATTTAGAATAAATGGCCCTTTGTCTAGGGAATGGGGGAGGCAGTACACATAGATGATGAACCTGAGGCTTGCTGAATAATCCTTGATATCCAGACAGAAGGAAACAACTCTAGAAACTATGTCCTCTGCTTAAACTCTGACCAGACCATAACACAATCAGCTTTAATTCTAACTTCTAGCTGGTCCACTATAAAATAGCATTTTGAGGTTATAAAACATTTAATAATATGACAAGAATTTATTTTGTCTTATGAGGAAAATAATCATTTCACCAAATCACTTTACAGCCAATATTTTTTTTAAATATGCCTTATTTACAAGATTTCACATAGTAAATTCCATTTTTCCAGGGAATATGTCCATTAATTTACGTTATTGCATAGAGAGCTATAATTTGCTTTGTTTGTTTGTTTTTTCCAACATGAATCTTATGTTGGATTTGAACCAATTCTAGACATTAAAATAATACTATAAGACTATTTCATGTACTGAATTTCCTTAACTAAAAATATCACTGGTTACAGACTCTTACAACTCAACTCCTAAGAAGAGTCTTAGAGGTAATTCTTGGACTTAAAATAGCACCTTTCACTGCCCACTTCACTGTGCTATCAAAAACTGAAATTGGTTCTCTGATTTGTTATTTTCCAAAGACTGACACTTTGCTGAAGGAGTCATGGCTAGTATCAAATTGACTGTGAAAACTATGCAATGCCCTTACTGTTCTAACCATCTTTGCTAAGATTTTCACATTGCTTAAAGCTTCAGATGGGAGTCCTTGAATAGTGGTATGGCAGTATAATTTCAAAAATCTGTCCTTTATTCTCATGACCCCTAGGAACAGCTATTGCATAAAAATTGAAAAGAGCAAGTTGCAAAAAGATGTTAAGTGACTTTCAGGAGTTTGATACACAGCCTAATAGTCCTGTGAATCCTAACCCCTATTCTATGCATGGAATCAAACCACCTTGTTTAAGGCTTAGTATATAGTACCATTCTTTCTTTATAGTTTTGTCTAATTAAAATTAAGAACTTCTGTTCATCAAAAGATAACAGTAATAGAGTTAAGAAGGCAACTCACAGAGTGGGTAAAAATATTTCCAATATACATACCACAAGGGACTATTATCTAGAGCATATGAAGGGCTCCTACAAATCAATAAGAAAAATGCAGATAATTCAATAGAGGAATGGGCTAAAAGACTTGAAGAGGTACTTCATAAAAGAGGTTATCCAGATGGCCAATAAACATGGAAATATCCTCAAGTTCATTAGTCGTCTAGGAAAAGACGATTCAACCACAATATAATGCCATTAAACACCCACAAGAATGGCTAAAACAATAAAGACAAAAAATTCCAAGTATTGGCAAAGATATGAAACAACTCAAATCTTTATCCGCTGCTGGTAGTAGTGTGAATTGGTTTAAGCACTTTGTAAAACTGTCTAGTAGTATCAGTTAATTATTCCGGGGGGGGGGGAATATATATATATATATATACACATACATACATGTGTGTATGGTAAATATATATATACACATGTATGTATATATATACACATGTATATATACATATATACATATGTGTGTATATATATGTACATATATATGTATGTGTGTGTGTGTGTGTATATATATATATATATATATATATTCATTCAACAAAAATACATACTTGGATTTACCAAACGACTCAACTGGAATGTTCATAGCAGCACTATTTGTAATAGCCTCAAACCAAACTGGATATTATCCAGATGTCTATCAGCAGTAGAGTGTATAAATAAATTGTGGCATATTTGCTCAGTGGAATTTTATACAGTAGTGAGAATGAATGGTCTGCAAGTATAGGCAACAATTGGGTAACTCTTGCAAGAAAATATTCAGCAAAAGAAGTCAGATAAAAAAGAGTACCTACTGTATGATTCCATTTGTAAAAATTACAAAAAGGTTAAAACTAGGCTGTGCTGTCAGAAGTCAGGAAAGTGATTAATCTTATGACGGGAAAGGAGCATCCGAGGGGTCCATGGTGTTGGTTCTGTCAGTTTCTTTTTGATGTGGGTTCTAATTTCGTAAGTCTTATCAGTTTGTGGAAAATCCATCAAGGATACACTTAAGATAAAGGCACATTTCAATATATGTAATTTATATCATAAGAAGTTTATTTTTAATGTTTATTTTTGAGAGAGACAGAGTGCAAGTGGGGGAAGGGCAGAGAAAGAGGGAGACACAGAATCCAAAGAAGGCTCCAGACTCTGAGCTGTCAGCACAGATCCCGATGTGGGGCTTGAACTCACAAGCTGTGAGATCATGACCTGAGCTGACATCAGATGCTTAACCGACTGAGCCACCCATGGGCCCCATATCAATAAGAAATTTTTTAAAAAGCTTTGTCTCTTCAGTTTACATTGCTTAGGAAGACAGTTGTGATATATCTTCTGTATTATCAAAGTAATAATCATGAATGATGAGCCTGATAGCTGACAAAATTAAACATAAGGACCTCCAGTTCATTTATTTCTTCTTTGCACATCTTCCTTCTCCCTCCTTCCTTCCCTTCCTCCCTTCCTCCCTTCCTTCCTTCCATTTATTTACTTCGTGGAAAAGATACATTAAACAAATTTTATCTAATTCTGAGAAGGAATATTTGTAGCAATTTACCCACCTACATTAGTGTAATAATAAGTCATTCATAGACTAACTGCTGTTTCAAAGCAGGGAGGAAGTGAAGATTAGTGCTTTTGGTGAGGAAATCAGACAAAGAAGCAGATATAATATGAATCTTCTGCCTGTCTCTACACCTTTATAGGAAGACAAGGAAAATACCCTTGTCCCATAAAGTGCCCTTAACACATTAACACAGGGAATCTACCAAATTTTCTTTCTCAATGGACCTGCTTAATCTGCACAAAATTGAGTAATAATTCATTCTACTGAAAGGAAATCCATGAATATCAAAAATTAATATACTTCTTTCCAAGGTTTATAGCAGAAGTAGCAGCAAAACAAATTATGTAGAACATCTACTACACTATCTTTATTTAACTTACAACTGGGTTCTGGGGGATATCCCAAACAGCTGAGTCCAGTGATCTCAACCACATTTCAGGGAAAGGCATTTGTACATCCTTAATCCCAGAAAGCACGAGACATAGTATCATAGAGACACGAGTCAGTTTGGCCTGATTAGAGATTTCCAACTACCTGTAAAAGTCTTTATCCACAAATTCTTCTCATGTGGGTCTTTTGCAGATAAATAGGGACCTGTTTGTACATCAAAAAAAGCAAAAGATGTGTATTGATTTCTTTTACGAGATTATACTTTTAAGAGTACTATAAAAGTAGACATTGAAAATTAGGAAAGTACAAAGTATCTCTGACATTTCCCATAGCCCAAAACATCTGCAAAACTATTTCCACCAAAATCCTCATTGTCTAAAATTTTACTGAGCTATTTATAAATACAGTTAAAAGATACTAAAGCAAACCCCAAATTTGCAGTGGCTTTATCTAATGGAAGTTTATTTGCACTTCCTTGAAATGTTGGTGGGTGATTTAGAGACGCAGACTCCTTCCATCTTTTGGGTCCCACAGCCCTAGGACCTCTATCACCATTCCTGCACTGAGGAGGGAAAAAGGAAAAAAATATAGAAGGCGTACTTGCCACTTTGAAAACCAACTCTGAAACAACTTCTTTTCATATTCTATCACCGAAAACTAATTGTGCGGCTGCCTCAAATGCAAGGAGGGGGTATAGAGAGCTGTAGCAGCCGTGGCTGAACAGGTACTTCTGAGACATATGCCTCAGGGTGGAAGGAGAAATGTGGGTTCTGCTGGCCATGCAGCCATCTGTACCACAATTGCCTTCACCTACATTAGTAGTAAATTTTACAATTAGACAAGATGATGAGTAAACTGAGGCTTGATATTTCAGTTGAACATGGAAGGGGAAGTGGATTAGGGAAGGGGAAAGGTTAGAACTAGAATTTTGAGGCTGATCATGATTTTTTTTCCCCTTCTGCTTCTGAAATATTCATAGCAACACACTTATTGATTCACTGAGTACATATAAAACATCTCTTAAATTTTAGACGTAGGCTCTATGGATACAGCACTGAATGAAACAAAGTACCTGAGTCAATGAAGCATACATACATTTTTTTAATACAATATATTGCCACATTGGCTTACATACAACACCCCGTGCTCATTCCAGTGCATGCATACGTTTTAATGTAAAAGTCAAAAACGTAAACAAATAGACAAATAGTTACATAACGTCACAGAGAGAGAAGTTCTGTGAAGAGAAGTAGGAAGGGTAAGATGCTTGCAAATAACAGAAGTCATATATTCCAGGGTGAGGTCAAGGAAGAGCTCTCTAGTTAGGTGACAGCTAAGTGAAGAACAGAATGAAGTGAAGGAGTGACTCATTAGGATACCTGGGGGGAAAGGAAGGTCCTCAGGTGAAGGCAAGGTTTACCTTTCCACAGAAAGGCAAAGCATCCTGATTCCACCTTGGCAATACTTCATGGGCCCATTCACACAACTATTGCAGGGCTTCTTAGGAAAGAAGCATTGGGGAGTGGAAAGAGAGAGGATTTTCCAGAAAACACATGGTTCAAAACTGCAGTCTGCCACTCACAGCTGGTATTAGTTTTGGCAAATCATTACCATGTTTGACCTCCGATTTTCTCATTCGCAAAATGAGGAGACCTCTCTCGTTGAATCGTTATGAGGTTTATATGAGGTAATGTGCATAAATCACTACTACTGCATCACACATTGCAAACATTCAATAAATATTAATTACTCCTTCTTTATACCTAATCTCTTTTTCCTGTTTTCCATTCCTCCTCAAATTGTGCGATTGTCATGCCTTGTCCATCTCACTACTTCTCACATCTTTTTCTCATCTCAGAACTGAACTTCCTTCACAATAATGATGAGCAGGAGGAGGAGGAGAGAGTGACCAGGCATTCTAAAAGGAGGTGGACATCGATAAAGTCACCACCCATCTGTATTCCCTTTCTTAGTAATTCATACCATGTTTATAAATTTAAGGATTTGGTTGCGAGAAGCCAGAAGTTCCTGGCTATGCGGCACAATTTGAAGGTTGAACTTCTAAGTAGGCTTCTTCCCTATGTTACTCTGTGCAATTTTTTTGTTCATTTAATTTAAGCTCTGGGGCAGCCTGTCGTCCTTTGGGAAAGTGTTGAGGAAAGATGAGATCAGTGGTTTGGTTTGGTTTTGATCTGATTTTTCTTCTCAGACTCACCTTTATGCATTCTCCACCTGCTTTGTGACTTGACCGTGGCCAAGAAATGTCTGCATTCTTTGGTATACTGATTTGGTTTGGTTTCGCACAAATGCATATTAAAAGCCCTACTGTGCTTCCATTGTAACAGGTCTCTATTAGCCCACAAACTATAGTCTGAATTACTCTGTGTGCATTGCTTTACATGTCATTTTGAGAGCATAGTCTCCATTCTTTCAGAATGCATGTATCATCACCGTGTGTACATATACTTCTGAATTTGTCTCTTTGACTTCAGTCATTTGATAGTAATATCATCAAAGCATTCCTCCCTCTCCAGTAAGTCTTCAGCTACCTGGGGAAACACTCAGTGCTTTCCATCTTCAGAGAAGCATCTAGTCACTCTCAAGAGTGCAATATGCCTCAGGTCATTAAATATTTACTTATATGCCCTTGTAGTCACCTACACCCTAGAGTCCTGGTTGTAATCCCCTTCCAGACTGGTGGTGGCTGTATCATACGAGTAGCACTTTGAGATCTGTTTACAGGGTTCTTTAAAAAAAATTTTTTTAATTTTTTATTTTAGAGAGAGAAAGTGTACACGCTAGTGGGAGAGAGGAGCAGAGGAGGAGGAGGAGGAGGAGGAGGAGGAGGAGGAGAGCGAGAATCTTAAGCAGGCTCCACACTCAGCACAGAGCCTAACACAGGGCTCGATCCCATGACCATGAGATCATGACCTGAGCCAAAGTCAAGAGTAGGATGCTCAACTGACTGAGCGACCCAAGAGTCCCTACAGAGTCCTTTTGACTAGAGTTTACAATCACTCATTTATTTTACTTTCTTGGAGTCCAATCAGGTCTTCCACTGTCCTTATACCTACCTGTCCTATCTTCAGGTCTTGTATATCTCAGACACTGAGAAATCACTTAGCGATTTCATTTTTAAAAACACACACCAATTGAAACACACCAAACTGCGATCTCAGGATCTCTGTGAGACAAACAGAATATCCAATAGTATCCAAAAAAATGGGGTTATTTGTATTTCAAAAATTTGAAAGGGTGCTGGAACATTTCTGGTCTCTGTAACAGCAAGCACTCATTCTCATAAAAAAGTAAAGCTGTTTCCTAGAGAACAGGTTATGCTCTTGTAGCCTGGAAAACCCTGCCCAGCTGCCTTCCTCTCACTCGCCCTGACAGCTCCCTTCAAGTTCTGCTGCTTCTCAGCATCTTGCTTCAAGTAAATCCTGCAAAGATGCTTTTAGGAACATCTGCACTCTCTCATGCGGGAAGACAAGCAGAGCGGATATCCTGCAGAAGGAAATACCAGTAAACATTAAAACACCAGGACAGACATTTGTTGGGGTATCCGCAGACACTTCTCAGGACGAAATTAAGTCCACAAATATGCCCCACTTCATGTAGCAAGCTACTGAAACTCTGTAAATGCTGCAGAAAACTTCTGTATTGCTTTTTATATCTCCAAATGCCACCCTCTGATGTGTTGGGGCAGGGCCTAGATTTCATGGTGTAAGTAAAAAATAAACATTTGCACCAACTTTTCTTTCCAAAAACACCTTCAAGTTCCTCAAGAATCTTGGACTGTAGTACAGTTGACCAAGAAAGCACTGTGCCTTGTACTTCCAAAGTATTTGATAAATATCTGCTAAAAATCAATGAATTTTAGAATTAGAAGTTGCCTTAGAGATCGTCTAGCCTAAACATATAGTACCTTTGATAAAGTGGGCAAACTGAAAAGCAAAAGCATCTTAACAGTCATCAACCAAGGAGCCTAGTTATTACACTGGAATTTCTGCAGAATACTTTAGCAACTATATGGAGCTATTCAAAAAGAAATCAAAAGTATAATCTCTTGATCTTCAGCTTAACTAATTGAACAAAAATTAGAATACTTCAGTATATTTTTTGGTAAATTACTTGAGTTTTACTGGAACATATTTGAGTCAATGCAAAAATAATTAATACTAAAAGCTCAGTGTATTTTCTGCATTCTTTTGGCATTTATAAAGAATATCATATGGGGCGCCTGGGTGGCTCAGTCAGTTGAGCGTCTGACTTCAGCCCAGGTCATGATCCTGCGCTTCCTTGGTTCAAGCCCTGTGTCAGCAGGCTCTGTGCTTACAGCTTGGAGCCTAGAGCCTGCTTCGGATACTGTATCTCTCTCTCTCCCTCCCCTGCTTGCACTGTCTCCCAAAAATAAATAAATATTAAACATTTTTTAAAAAGAATACAATAAATAAAATACATGCTAATTATAAAAATTCTGTGAAATATCAAAGGCTATACAAAGGAAAATAAAACAAACCATTGTAGTCCTACAGCAGAGATATACATAGTTAATATTCTGATATCATTACATTGTCTTCTTTCTCTGCATTATTGAGGTCTCGTTATAATGCTTTATTTTGCTCAGTTAATACTTTATCATCAGCATTAGCCTACTGTGTAGTCAGTCTCCAAGATGTCTCTCAATGATCTCTACCTACCAGTATTCACACTTTTGCATAGCCCCCTCTTATATTGTACTAGGATTGGTATGTGTGATCAATAGCACATATATGACAGAAGTAACATGCTGTCACTTCTGTGATTAGGTTATATATGATTTTGGCTTTCATATTGACCACGATCGCATGTTCTTCCACAACCCCCTGTCCCTGAGTCTCTGTCTCTCTGTGTGTACTTTTTTTCCCATCCACCCCCCCCCCCCCACACACACACACCCTCTAGGGGGAAGCAGTCTTATGACAGCGCCCACTCAAGCCTCCAGCCAAAAGCCAGAAAGCCTCTAATAACCATGTGCATGAGCTCGGAAATGGCTTCTCCAGCTCCAGTCAAGCCTTAAGAAGACTACAGCCCTGGCCAAGAGCCCAGCTTAAATCTTATGAGGCACCCTGAGCCAGAAGCACCAGATAAGCCATTACCAGATTCCCAGTGCTGAGAAACTGGGTGAGATAATACATGTTTGTTGTTTTAAGATAATAATGTTTTGGCGTAATTTGTCATGTAGCAAAAGAAAACTAATGCATCCACATTTTTAAAGATTATTCAAGAAAACTATTTTTAGTGGTTGCCTAAGATTCTGTCTTAAAGATTTATCATGATTTACTTTGCTACCTTATTACTGGATTTTCAGGTTGATCGTGATTTGATCGCAGTATATATCTTTTTTTTTTTTTTTGCACATTGTCTATATCTGTGGTTAGTTTCTTAGAACAGACTCTTAGAGGTAAAATTATTAAATAAAAATATTAATATTTTCAAGGCTTTTGAAATATATATATATATATATATATATATATATATAGTTCTCCAAATTTATTGTACTAGTGAATTTAAATTTTGACTCACGGATGGCAAGTCTGTGCCATGAGCAAACTGTATCTGTTACAGCACTGAATGTTCTTGATGTATACTGCTCTATATTGCATTGCCTTTTATTTTAAATGCTCTTCTAAAGAATTAGAACTTAATATCCATTTGTTTATTGGTTATATCTGGTGATTCAATTATCCATTGCAAACATATTTGCTTTCCCTCCATACTTGTTCTCTCTCTCTCTCTCTCTCTCTGTGTCTTTTTTTTTTCATCCCAGGGCCTAGCTCCAGCACTCTTGCAGTCTATCAATCCAGAAACCTGAGAGTCATCTTAAGACTTTTCCATCTCACCCCATACAAGCACTCTACCTCTTATCTTTACACTCCCCTCTCCTTTCCAGCCCCAATCCTACTGCCTTAGTGCAAATCTTGTTCAACCTCCCAGACTGTTGCCCATCTTGATTTTCAATCTTCTCTTACCCATGACTCTCTGTTGCCATAATGGATTTGTTACTCTTGGAAACACTAATGATAGTTTGATTTTATTCAGCTATAACGACTTACTTTTTCTTCTATGACTGCATTAGTGAACACTGAAATGCTAATATTTTATGGACAATGACTATAACTGTTTTCATGAGACAAACAAACACCTGGACAAATTATACCTACCCATTCTGGCAAGACATGGCTTTCAATGACCATGTCAACAAACCATCCAAGAGGATTTGGGGATTGCAGATGCAAATCTTGGCATCGTCAGGACAAAATCTGCCCTGAGGGAAAAATCATTCCTTCTTCTACCTCTCTCAAAACATTCACCTTAGTTGAGATTTTGTTTGGCCTTCCTTTAGGAAATCCCCTCACCCTTCCAGGTAGATTTCACAATAGACTTGGCACAGGCTGTGGGACTGGAAGTAAACTCAGGCAGCCCCAGAATAAAGTGTAGACAATGAGGAAAAATAACAGTGAAGATGATGCATCATTTTCCCCATATCTTTCAACAGTTACCTACTCCAGAGCATTTTGGTATTCAGAGGAAAAAAAAGATGGTAGTTGTTCCAAATGGTAAAGTTAATTTTGCTAATTATGAAGTTTTTCTTTGGAAAAAAAATGGAAGCGCTCTTAAATGTGGCTTTGGATTATCTGGTAAATTTCCCATATTAATTTTGGGCCATCAATTTTGTTGGCTGAGGTTACCAAAAACACTAAATATCAGTCAAGTATGTGTTTAAATGTACTTTATAGATATCTACAGGAATGTAGCATTTTTAGCATAGATCCTCTAGTTGATTAGTATATAATAAAATTAAAAATATATATATTTGTAAATTTAAGTCCAAGTGAGTTAACATATAGTGTAATAATGAATTCAGGAATAGAATTTAGTGATTCATCACTTACATATAACACCGTGCTCATCTTAACAAGTGTCCTCCTTAATGCCCTTCACCCATAATCAAAAATATTTTTAAATGATGCCTTATTTTAGCCAAAGTTAAAAGCAAATAGTATGTTTTCAATTCTCTGGGCACAAAGACAATTTCCACAGTTCAAGAGATGCATCTTCTAGGTTGAGGCTGTTTCTACTTAGTTTAATGTCACTATTATTTGAAGAGGCATTTAAAGAACATATTAGAATATGATTCCCATTTTGTTTGGTACTTGTTATCTAAGCAGTCATTTTTCACTCTCAGTTAAAATTAGCACAGAACATTCTTCAGGACAGCCCCTGCATTCCTAACATATTTCCACAAAAGGCCCTTGGTTGAAGACCCCTATCCTCATGATGGAGTATTTTTGTATTTTATTAATACTATTATTCATAGTAATAGCTACTTATTATTTATTGGACACGATGCTAAAAGTTTTACATACACTTTCTCATTTAATCTGCGAGCCAGTGCTGCAATGTATCATCATTATCTTCATCTTCTAGATGAAGAAATTGAACCTTGTAGTTTGAGCAAGTTGACCAAAGTCACAAAGTAAGGGGCAGGAACAGGCTAGTTTAACACCAAAGCAAGTTCTCTCAGCCTTGATGCTATTTCTTCTCTTGTGACTCATTGCCTGGTAATTCCATACCAGATTGACTTATGACCTTGATTCTTCTAAGATATCTTCTAAGACTTTGAACAAGTCACTGTACATTAGGACCTTGATTTATGAAGAAACATCCCCACAGAGAATTAACCTGGATTTAACGAATTCCAATTGCTTCCTGCTCAGAGGAGAGAAGTCTATATATAATCTGTCCTCTGGTGCTCTGGTGACTTACACACTCCACTTGTATTTTTAGTGTCCCCTCAGGGGTACACAATAACATATTTCCCAGGGCACTAAATTCTCTGGGTCTCATCCTCAAGTGGCATCAGCTTTTGCCAGGATGGACTTAACGATTTCATCTACACAATTTAAACTTTTCCTATATGCAAGTGGGAACTTCAAGAATAGCCTCCTGCTCCTTAAAAGTATAACTTCAACCTTTTTCAGACCTTTTTGGTGATATTTGTATACTTGTAGGTGTCAAAGTAGATGTTTCTTTCAAAATAAACTACATTATAAAATGGTTTTCCACTCTGGAGCACCTGGGTGGCTCAGTTGGTTGAGCGTCCAATTCTTGATTTCGGCTCAGGTCATGATCCCCTGGTTCATGGGTTCGAGCCCTGCATTGGGCTCTGTGCTGACAGCATGGAGCCTGCTTGGGATTCTCTCCCTCTCTCTCTGCCCCTCCCCTGCTCATCCACTCCCTCTCCCTCTCCCTCTCCCTCCCTCCCTCTCTCTCTCTTTCTCTTTCAAAATAAATAGATAAATGTTTAAAAAATGGTTTTCAACTCTTTAAAGTAATTAGGAGCACAGGCCACATTCAGTCATCAACAGGGTAGATTGTTCTGCTGCTCCTGTTTTCATTCTTTTTGTTCTTTCTTTTACCTTCCCCACCGCTCCCCCTATGTATTTTCTTACTTATCTTTGAAGCATTGTGAGGTTCCGAAGAAAGATGATTGTCATTCCAAATAATAAAGTTAGTCTTTATTAAATCATCATATGATTTTTACTGGGAGGAAATGTAGACTCTCTAAAATTTGGTTTTGGCTTATCTGTTAGAATTCCTATGTGAGTTCCAGGCCATATACATATTGCCTAAAGTTCTCCAAAAGAACCAAGTGCATATAAAATACAGCTTAAAAAGAACATTAATAATGACCGATATTTGATGGCATTTTGTAGTTTATAAAGCACTTTTATAAATATTAGGTTATTTAATCCTACAACAACTTTCTGTGGAAGGAAACAAACTTTTATTAAACATTTAATACAAGCTAGACATTACGTTAGTGCTTTACATTTAGATTCTCCCTGAATCATCACTACAGTCCTCCAAGGCACGTATTTTTTCCATTTTACAGATAAACTGATATTTAAAGAAGTTAAAGAACATGTCTAGTGACCCAAAGCGTTAGGATTCAAGCTGAGAGTCCTGAGACCTAAAATCCAGTGCCTGGTCCTATGCTATTTGGACAGCCTGCTAAGGTGGATCCAGCCTGCTAAAGTGGGTCCCAGACTCATCCCAAAGAACACAAAGCCATGGAAGCCTCAGCATTTACCATATGTCTCATTGGGTAGCAAAAATGAGTAGAGAGGTTTACACATTTTTATCTGCACCACAATTGTATCTGTAAATTCCCTTCTTCAAAGTTTTTTCCCTAAACTTCCTAATTATAGGCAGGTGAATAGATTCCTTTCTGGTTTTCCTCCAGCTGTTCATGGGAAGGTAAAGAGCTGCTTTAGGAATGAGACCTCTTGTCTCCAGATATATGAAGAGTTGATTTCACTCTCAAATGTTCATCAAGCCCATGGGTAATTCAATTGTGCCAAGCTCTTATGTGCATCACTGTTCAGATCACATGTCCAATAACTATATTTAGCTTGTATTTTGACAGGATCAGGCTTAGTCAAAAGAGAATTTAGCCCTTCCAGATGACCTGAATGATAACTTGCACTTTTTGCTACTTGCTGGAAAAGCACCAAAATAGTAACGTGAACTACCCCCAGGACACTGCTAATAATCTGGGATAACATAAATTTGTTGGTTTTCTTTAATAGAGGAAAGTTCCACTTTGCAGACTTAGACAAAGGAGAATGACTAGGTGAGTGAGGTATCACAGAAGAGATAAATGATACCTGGGTGGGCTGAATTTTAAAATCTCTCTAAAAGAAATGTCCTCTCTTAATACCTTCTCCGACAAATTTTGTAAACAATACATAACTGAGTCTACTTTTGTGCCCAATGATAGATTCATACACACACACATGCATGTATATATGTGTGATTTATATATGTACCTCATTATTAAATAAAATTGCCATTATCATAATAAGAAAAAATAGTCCCATAAATCTGAAACATAAGAGTAAAATAAAATGAATGAGTGTTTGAGATATGGGTCTGAATCACTTTATAAATACAAATGCAAACCTGGATGTCTAGTAGACTTTAGAATACATAGTCTGTGAAATTCCATAAAGGAGCCAGCTTTCAGATATAAGATCTGAAATATTAGAATTCCTATATAAATATTTCCTTTAAGTTAACAGCTATTTCATGGTAATGGTTTTTGAGACATCATTAACTACTCTCTATAGTTTTGCATTTAACTACATTTTCACATGAAAGCTACAACAGGTTCCCAACAACACGTTTTCTTTCCAATGTGTCTCTGAAGATACAGTGGAAAATGTGACTTTTATTTACAACTTAATAAATAATTCAGTGATGTGAAGTGTTTTAAGTACAGCGATGTGCTACTTTAAACAAAGTGGTGAAAATATATAACTGACTGTGTCTAGTTGCTTTCACTTCTTTTAAGGTTTAGAGTTCCCTTGCCTGACTGTCTGATTTAACTTAAAAGAAAAAAAAAACACTTATGGAAAGTGGGAACCTTGGATACTTCAAAGTTAACCAAGATCAAAGGCAAATGAGGTCCGCTGAATAAGGAACAAGCTCCAATGCAAAATGTATCACGTTGATATTGGCTTGAAGTCTCTTAGTTTATGGTTGTACCAAAGCCTTAACCTTGGATATGTCAGGTATCTGAGCACTGGGAGTTCTTATAGAAAAGAACAGTTTGCTTCGTTTCTCTGGGAGACTGATTCAAACAGACTCATCAACATGACCAGGTAACTAACTTAGCTGTGGGTGACAGACATTGAAAATGTGAGCCACTTCTCACCTATTGCATTTGTGTCCACTGTTTATAACTCCTGACAAATATACAGCTTCCACATGCTGCATCTTGTTTAATTGCAGAAACCTCACTGTTAAGTATGAGTTATGGGAACACGCTAACAACACTGAAATTAGCGATTGCATCTTCTGCCTCTTGCTGCACCCTTTGGTGAATGAGACAGTTTCTTTGAATGCTTGCAGGATTCCATTCTAGCTTTTAAACCTTCCTTGGTTCTCCTTAATTTTAGGGTCTGGGGATTTGGGCTTCTGTTGGATTCAAAAAATGCAGAATCATTAACATGCGAAAAGGTGGTGTGGTCTGTAATTCAAAAGGTGCGATGGGTGTTCTTGAATGTTCTGCTTCATTGAAGCCCTCGTACGCCACACATGTTACCAGTAAAGGTACGACGTTTTTTCCTTGAAATGGTCCATGCTGTTTCATTTGAAACGATGTGTGCTGCTGCTGGGTGTTCTGTGGTTCTGTCTCAACAACATTGCTCAGAACTCACATTCAGCAGGTATCAGCCAATAGGCCCTTTGGTATCAGAGGAGGAAATAAATCACATTCTACAGAAACACCCATCTGTTTTGAATAGTCCCATAGATAGATGTCTCTCTGTTTCAGGGAATATTTAATGTTAGAAAAAACTAGTCCAAACAGTTTACTCTCCTTAAGACTAAGCGGCAAGAGGTCTTCCAGTAAATGCTTCAAAAACTGCATAACAGGAGAGGCCAGAAACATCCCTCTGTGACTCAAAATCAAAACGGAAAGAAAAAAACGATTACTAATAATCTTTATGACTTTGGTGACCTCTAGTGATCAAAACAGAGAACAAACTTACCAGGTTTTTTTTTTTCTTTCCAGAAAAGAGGGATCTTCCAAAATCAGAAATCATATATTTGTTTTGTGATTTTTGTAACCACTCTTTAAAGAATTTAACTGTGCAATCTTTCTCATTAGCAAACAGCAATCTATTCTCACAGTAGAATACCTCAAAAGCACCAAGGAAGGAAAAATCTCATTATTTGAGATTATATTCTTTTCAGTCTTGTTTCTATGCATTTATATGCTAGGAACCTTAGCAATGTACACAAGTAGGTAATTTTCCACAAAGGATCACACAAGACATTTGTTTGGCAACTTATATTTTTAACAGTATATTTTGGATATCTTTCCCTGCCATTAAATACCCTCCTATGACAATTTGTTTTTACTGCCCACTTAATATTTCATAGTAATTTATTTAAACATTTCTGTACTATCAGCTGTTTAGCTGGTTTTGAATTCTTTTTCTCCTATCGTCGAAGCTAGTTCTCTGAACTCTACCAGCACTTTAGCATCAAAATAAAGTCTTAGAACTGACATTTCTGGTTCCAAAAAATGTGCAACAGGGAACGGTTTTCAATACATAGTATCAAACTGTCAGATAATTCTAAGAAAGAAACAGTCACCTACACAATTAAAGTATCATCCAAAGGAAACGTGTGGTAAATTGGAAGCTCCCTGGCAGTCTTCTTACACAGCTAACATATAAGCATGCCAGGAAAGGCCTAGGGCTGAAGAGGGAACCAAGAATAATCAAGAATGCTGCTGTGTGAACTGCATAATAGCACTTGTTCCTTAATGCAAGCTTATGCCACTTGAAAAAAGGAATATGCAGAGAGTTACCAGGTTCTGAGGAACTCTGTTTTGTAAACACATATAGACCGATGATTCCCACATCAGCAAAAACCTCTCATCTTACATAAGGTATTTATTTACTAGCTATCAACAGAAGGCTACACATGGAATGTTGATGCTAACGGCTTAATTTTTTTTAATGGTTTCTGCATTCACAGGGTAAATACACAGTTCTCCTTTTTGCCTCTTCATAAGATAAATAATGCCCAGGTAAAGTTTGCAACAGAAGCAGAAGCAGGGAGAAGAGAAATTCTGGACATCTGTTTTCACAATTATCCAGGTAAGGGTAGCACATTCTGAAATACTTTCTGAAAGTATAAATTAAATTTCCTGGCTACACTGCTTTATGAGTTTACCCTGTCAAAGAGATGTACTATGTTCAGCAACCACTCTACATATGCCCCTCCCTCCCAGGAGGATGTATTAGAATATGACAGGACTGGGTCATTTTTAAAACCCATGTTCATATACTCTTGTCTCTCAAAACCAATTACAGAAAGTAAAAATCAATAAAATCTCCTGCATTGATTAAAATGGAGGAAAGATAGAAGGGATGAGTGGCATGACCTAAAAAGATTGCGAGACACTGCTTCGGAGCAACGTACATATACTGGTTCTCCTACTGGTGGTAGGAGCATCATTTGATGGTGTTGAAGGACGTGTACTAAGGGCCAGCCAATGTGCCCTTGCTTTCAAGCCATGCTCTCCAGGCACTGCTGGCCTCCCACTAACTGCAAATAGCCATGCTGGCTTTTTCCCCCAAGATCGAATAACAAAAGCAGAAACAGGACCTCCACAGAGACTAGGGCCTCCTGGGCTGGCTTCTCAACCTTCTCTCCACACGAAGATGCAAATGCCACAAAGATGCCGATGCTTTGATTAGAAGACCCGCTGTATCTGGACACCCTGGTCCCCAGGTGTGGCACTGCTTCAGATTCTGAATTTCAGGCTACTTCTCTCTGACTGTGCCTTCTAGTGTAAATCAATGCTGGCTAGTGATGGAAGCCAAAAAAATGAAAATGAAAAAAAAAAAACTAAAAAGAGTAGCTGAGGGGGTCCAGGAAAAAAGTATTAAAGGACAGTTTCTCCTGGGCCTGGTTAGGAAGAACCAGCTCAAACAACATTCTGCGTTTGAGTCCCTCCACTCAAAAACCCTGTGAAATATACATACACATGTAGTTCCTGAACCTTGCTCACCCAAGGCAGACTATATACAGCCAAAGTAATTTTTCTTTACTGAATGGTACATAGCATCATAGTGAGACATTTATTGTGTACTTTAACGTTCTCCCCAGATAAGTAATGATGTCCATTATGTGTCTCATTGACAGTCTTGTGCCTTTTAAGTTATTTGTAGGTTCTAATTTTTTATTATCTATGGAATTTTGCAGAATCATTATAATCTACAAAATTTAAACAGATAAATCCTTAAACCACTACCGAAGCTATTGAAAGATCACATTACCACAGTCTTGTTTTCTTTCTAATGGCATAGTATTTTCTTGTATGTTCCTTTAAACTATATCTAGGAGTAGTCACAAGTTTTGTATTGAAGGCAGTGTGTTAGAAACACTACCATATGACTCGTTTATTAAATCATACCAGCTAATAGAATGTGAGTCTAGTAACATAGTAATTAACTATGTATTTGAAAATGGCTTCTCCTATCATCTCTTATTCTGACAACTTTTATCCTATAAAGATAGACATGCAAATTTTCCAGTAATTTCTTCTCTTTCCCTCCTATGTTCAGGATCTGAATAGAATGTCTGAATAAAAAGGATGCCGGCCTTCTGGACTGCCCCATTCTATGAGGGAAAAACACAGCCCTGGCTCTTTGGCTGAACCACATAAATGAGAAACAGATTTGTGCAATATGAGTTTGCTCCAAGCCACAGAAGGCCAGCACCATCCTTTGGCATATTTTTAAGGCTAAAGGGTAATTGAATCCCTTCTACACTAGACAGATAGTTAAAAAAAAAAAAACCAGCAGGGTTTGTCTGGAAGAGACAGTGCAGGCTCACATCTCACTTACGGGAGTGTCGTGACAGGACTCGGGGCATATTTGGATTGTGCTAAACGTCCCACAGGATTAGCCATGCATAAAAGGGCCCTTTAGTCATTTGAAGCCAAATGATCTGCAATGACTTCAGTCTTCACTCCTGTCGTGGAAGCTTGTGAAGCTGCCTCTTTTGGTCCCTGCCGGTTCAGCTCAGCCTCAGCTTTGCCTCATTCTGGTAATGATTCCCTAATTAGACATATGAAGGCCTGCCCTCATTAAGACTCTCTTGGTTACAAGTATCTCAAACCCACTCCAAAATAGCTTCCTAGGATGAGAGGATTTATTGCAAGGACATGGGCTACCTCACAGACTCCAGGCGTCAGAAAGGGTGGGAACCCAGGCAGTTCAATGAAGCTCAGGAAATTTTTGTTGATAATCACCTGAGAACTCCATCATTAATACAGCTTAACCTCTAACTTCCAGTCTTCTGTGCTTCTCAATAAAATATTCTCCAGACTCCAGAGGGGAATCAGATGGGCTCAAGTTGGATCAGGTGTCCATGTGTGAACTAATCAACTGTGGTCAAAATTAATGGCCACATAATAAGATATATGTCATCTGCCCACCTCTGAAGGATAGAAAGGTACCCCAAGAAAGGGGTGAATTCTGGTAAAAAAAAATGTCTATAATATCTTTAATAAGGTTTCAGCTGGACGTTACAGGAACCTGGAATCTCCTTGAAACGATATGGCTTAGTCCACCTTCATGTCTCCAGTTCCCAAGGGTAGGTTTAGAGACATTCTGTCCACTCAGTCTAAAGACAGTACAAACTTCCCCTTGTCCCCTGCCCAGCAGTGGCTCCCTTCTCTCTGTGTATAGGCTGACAATTCTGCACCTGTCTCCAGTCCAGATTCCTCTTCTGAGTGCCAGATTAAGTCATCCACTTCCTACTTGTCCTCTCCACTAGGATCTTCTAGAGAAATCTCAAATTCAACGTATCCCAAATGAAACTCATGATCTTCCTTCACAGAGCTGGTTTGCCTGCAGAATCTCCTCTCTTTAAGTGGGACCACACTTTACCCAGTCATGCAAGATGGGAAGCTTGGAAGCAACTTGTGGTCTGCCTCTCATTGTCCTTATCCAGTCAAACACAAGACCATTCAATATTAAGTTTGAAATAGTTGTTGAATCAGTTCAACTAACTCTTCAACAGTTGCCTCAAACACCTGGCTTTTCTGTACTTCAATGTCTTTTTTTCAAGTTTATTTATTGTGGGACAGAGGGGGAGAGAGAGAGAGAGCAAGGGAGGGGCAGAGAGAGAGAGAGAGAGAGAGAATCTGAATACACACTGTCAGTGCAGAGCCCAATGCAGGGCTCGATCTCATGAACCATGAGATCATGACCTGAACTGAAACAAAGAGCTGGGAGCTCAACAGACTGAGCCACCTAGGTGCCCCGGTGCTTCAATTTCTGCTAAAGCCTTTTTGATCTCCTTGTCAGCAGAGTTACCTCCCTAGCATCTGTTCCCCATCCTGGGGACAGTATGGCACCATGCTGCTGCACAGCCTGCCATGGCTTACCAATTGTCCATGGTATGAAACTCCAAATCCTGATATGGTTTATGATCTCACTGTCCACAGTCTTTAGCCATACCTCCTGCCATTCTCAGCTCTCACTCTCTATTCTCCAGCCATAAGGAGTCAGGTTCACTCCTCTGAACAGTATGTACCTGTCTCCGGGCACAGAGAAGTCTCTGTTTAAAGCTTCTTTACCTACCCCTGCATGCAAATAGAGGACAATGTCCTGATTTTAATATTTGATCTGCCCCTGTCCTTCCAGACTGTGCTAGTTGACACTTCATTACATAGTCTAGTATAAGAGAAGGAAGTATAGTTTACAGAATATAAACCTGGGTGGGCTTTGGTGACAGACTGCTTAGATTCAAATCCCGGCTCTATCACATGCTAGGGGAATGGTCGTTAATTCATAGAATCATGATGAGGATTAATATATTACCTACAACAAGTAATTAGTATAATGCCTGATCCTTGGTTAGTATTCAATAATTTGTCATTAATGTCATGGATTTGTCAAAGTCAAGAGAGTAACAGTGTAATAGGTATCCTTTGGTATTACGACTTGAAAATAAATGTATTATTTTGGGCTTGGCTTACTGTCTGGATCTATAGAAGCTCACCTATATTTATTAATACAGCAAGTCCCCCAGTTTCTCTCCTCTGACCCCCAAGAGTGCAGCCAAGAAAGACAAAAAGAGAGATATTGGGATGAATAATCCCAGAATTTTATAAAATACCACCAGGTTCTTTGGGTTCGGTTTTAAGTTTTTAAAATATTAGAAGTCTATCACTAAAAATGCTCCCGGATATTTGCTCATTGACATTTGAAACATGTGATCTGGCTACTCCTCCAAATTTGGCCTATTGGGGAAAATGATGAGAACATCATCAGGAAAATTGTTATTGGCATCATAGTCATGTGCAGATATGAGAGGTAATCAGGAGTTACATAGTCACACTGAGGGAATCTTTTCTTTCCTTGGGGGAATTTGCCTGTTTGTCGATTTCTTCCATGGGGATATTAATAGGTTGTAAGCAAGACACTATGGGGTCGGAGGGGACCTGTCAGAGCTTTTGATGGTTAATCAGGGCTGGCATAACAGATTGGCAACTAGAGGAGCCCCAACCACAAAGCCTGTTTCTCCTGCAGGAAACTTGCTGATTCTAGAATGGCATAGTAGTCTGTGAGCTAAATTGGAAAAACAGAACAAAATCCTGGCAGGGGGGAAGCCGGCAACAAACCATAATGAGTCTCTTCCTCAGAGCATCTTCACTGCAACTGTATGGATGGGAAGCTAGAAAGCTAAGGTCCATATCCTACATTAAAAATAAAATTATTGGGGCGCCTGGGTGGCTCAGTCGGTTGAGCGTCCGTCTTCAGCCAGGTCACGATCTCGCGGTCCGTGAGTTCGAGCCCCATGTCAGGCTCTGGGCTGATGGGTCAGAGCCTGGAGCCTGCTTCCGATTCTGTGTCTCCCTCTCTTTCTGCCCCTCCCCCGTTCATGCTCTGTCTCTCTCTGTCTCAAAAATAAACAAATGTTAAAAAAAAAATTAAAAAAAATAAAATTATAAGGCATGCAAAAAAAGGTAGGAAAATGTAGCAAAAATTATGATTTTTAAAATAAAAGCTGATGGTGGTACAACAATGTGAATGCACTTAAGTATGCCTTTCAAATGGCTGCTTAAAAATTGTTAAAATGGGGGGCACCTGGGTGGCTCAGTCAGTCAAGCATCCGACATTCGGCTTTGGCTCAGGTCATGGTGTCACAGTTCGTGAGTTTGAGCCCCACATCGGGCTTTGTGCTGACAGCTCAGAGCCTGGAGTCTGCTTCTGATTCTGTGTGTCTGTCTCTCTCTGCCCCTCCCCTGCTTGCACTCTGTGTGTGTGTGTGTGTGTCTCTCTCTCTCTCTCAAAAATAAATAAACATTAAAAAAATTAATGGTAAATTTTATGTTATACATATTTTGCCATAATGCAAATAAATAAATAAAATAAAAGCTGAACTACAGCTGTTCAGATTTTGGAGTCAGCAGACAAGAACATTAGAATATCTATGATTAGTTATGTTCAAGAAATCAAAGTAAAAGGTACACAGAAAAAAGAAAATAAGTAAAATTTTAACTGTGAATTGGAATGTATAAAGAGAATCAAATGTGCATTCTGAATTAAAAATGCAGTGTCACGGGCGCCTGGGTGGCGCAGTCGGTTAAGCGTCCGACTTCAGCCAGGTCACGATCTCGTGGTCCGTGAGTTCGAGCCCCGCATCGGGCTCTGGGCTGATGGCTCAGAGCCTGGAGTCTGTTTGATTCTGTGTCTCCCTCTCTCTCTCTGCCCCTCGCCCGTTCATGCTCTGTCTCTCTCTGTCTCAAAAATAAATAAACGTTAAAAAAAAATTTTTTTAAATGCAGTGTCAGAATCAAAGAACTCGTGATATAGGTTTAACAGCAGACAAGATACAGCAGATGACAGGATTATTAAAGGTCACTAAATAATATCCAAACTAAAGCACAGTAATATATATTAAAAAATATATAAGGTGAGTAATAGTTAAAAAGTTTAATGTATCCATAATTGAAATGGCAGAGAGGAAGCTGAAAGACAATATTTGAAAATATTTGAAGGGATAATGGTCAAGATTTTCCAAAACTGCTAAAAATACCAGTCCACAAACTTAAGAAGCTCAGATTCCCCTTCCCTCAATTATATGCAGACATATCATAACCAAAATCCTAAAAAATCTAAGGCAAAAGGAAAATCTTAAAAGCAGCCAGGAGACAAAAACACACATTACCCCCAATAAAGGGACAATAAGATGGAAACAGATGATCTTTTCAGTAAGGAGAGCAGAGTCAGTTGAATAGTCACAGTAATGTAAAAGAAAGATCTCCTTATCCATGAAAAAGCAACCTGAATAAGTCTTTTGGATTTTATGATAAGCAGGGAAAAATCCAGACATGAAAGAGTTCATAACAGGTGATCCAATTTATATGAAATTCAAGAAAAGACAAAACTAATCGATGGTGTTAGAAGTCAGCCGTGGTTACCTAAGTGCAGCAGGATGTCTGTTGACTGGAAGGAGTAAGATAAATCACTGGGGATGTTGGAAATGTTCTGTTTCACCACCTGAGAGGTGGTTTCACACACACACACACACACACACACACACACGTATGTATGCGTGTATATATATATATAACTGATCCATCAAATTGCACACTTAAAATGTGTATATGTTTCATCTCAATAAAAAACCAGAAATGCTATATATTTGTCCTTTATCTTGCTGATACCCTCCTTGCAGTATTTTTTTATGTAGAGAACGAGGGCCAAATTCATGCACACAAAGGTAAAGGGCAGAATGAACTGACAGCCTAGACACTGAAAAGCACAAACATGCACATTTGCATGCGTATCCTCAGAATTTCAGTTTTACAAACCACTACCATGATGTCTCTCAATTCCAGACCATCATTTATGCTGTTTTCTCTGCCTGAAATGTGCTTTCTTCTCCCTTGACCTGCGTACTCATCCTCTGTGTCTATTTGCTTGCTCTGGAAAATCTTTCCAGAACCCTATGTCTGAATTAGGAGACTCCCTTTAAAAATTTTATAATTGAAGGATAATTGACATACAGTGCTGTATTAGTTTCAGGTGTACAACATATTGATACTCAGGTGTACAACTCAGTACATTACTCAGTACTCACCATGACAAGTGTAGTCACCATGTCACCATACATTATTACCATATTGTTGACTATATTTCCTAAGCTGTACTTTTGATCTCTGTGACTTACTTACTTTATACCTGAATATTTGTACACCTTAATCCCCTTCCTTTTGAGTTCGGAGCCTCTCTCTGTGCTCCCATGGGCTCTTTTCTCACTATTATACATCCCTGGCACTCCATAGTGCAGTTCCCTTCTTGTTTGTCCCCCCAGGTGATCTGTAAGTTCCTGAAGAGGAAGCTGAGTTACTGAAGGTTGTATCTCTGATACTTGACACAGTGCCTGGTAGGTATTCACTAATCATTTGTTGAATGACTGAATGGATGCAGAACAAACTGGACCTGTTAATCATCCATGGAGAGACCATGCCTGGTACCTGATTCCAATAGGATAGCTCAATGGAATTTGAGACAACGCAGAGCACTTGTTCACGCCTACTCCTCATGTCTATGAGAGTTTCTGACTTCTTGGGTGTTACTGAGCACACCTCCAACACACAAAATATCACCTTATGGATGCAAAGAAAGGGAATGGGGACCTGGGTTACATCTCAGCTCTAAAAGGCCTTAAATAGGTATCCTAACTATCTAAATTGGATTTACAAACCCAAATGCAGAAAGGAGCTAGGCAGAGAGTAAAAAGGGATATGGCCAATTATTGTTCACAATTATTCGCTGCTCTTCCTGTGTTTTATATAACTTCACCATTGCCATATGACTTTCAGGACCTCCCTTTAGAGGAAGTATACTTCCTTGCCCCACTGAGGTCAGCTTGGCCTGTGATTTGATTTGGCCAATAAAATGTGAGTAAAAATGGCATGTACCATGTCTGAGCAGAAGCGTTAAAAGCCATTGCTCCCTTTGACCATTTTTCTTGTCCCTCTGCACCAAGAACAGCATATTCGAAGTGGGGTTGCTCCTTCAGTCTGGATCCTGGAAGCCCTAGTCCTTCCACAGACAAAATGTAACGGGAGCGGGAAATGAGCCGATGCTGCTGAAGACACTGAGGCCTTGAGGTTTTTTCAGATTATCAGGTAGTCTAAGCTGACTGCTGCAAGCATCAGGTGAAGGACTTAGCTAACTCAAGAAAGCCTATCTGTCCTAAGGGACAGCCAATCCTCCCTCGGCTCTGGTGGATCCTCACCCGGCAGGGATGCAAGCTCACTCTTGGCAAATCTTCCCAATGTTTAAGAGGGGCCAGATTTTTAATTAAATCCCTCCTAATAAATGCCTAATATGAACAATACATACCTTCTCTTCATACCAAAAGAAGAAAGAAAAAATAATAAATCCCCTCCTGATTTTAATTAAAATATAACACCTTCTAAATATTGACAACTAAATCAATATGTTTGGAAAGACACTTAGCGCCAAATCAAATTAAGGAATACATTTGCAATCTCTTCTCTACCCCTCAATTTTCTCATGTGTAGAATAAGAATAATACAGGTATCCCTCGCTTTTTGAAATTTTCTTGTGCCACTTTGCTTTCACGAAAGACCTACCTACATAAGAGCCTGTTTTCAGTAACCGAAAGAAATCCGAAGAGGATTCTCGCTTTTAGGGAAAAAGACAAAAAGTGAAAATAGCATCCAGTGTTTGTCGGACAGCTGACAGCAGTGGAGGCAGCCTGAGCAGAGAGAGCGACGAGAGCTGCCCAGCCCAGCTCCTTCCGCTGGAACTCCTCTCAGCATCTCCCACACACAGCCACCCCAGCCTTGAACTGCACCCGTGAGCACCTGTGCTTTATCTCGATTTATTTTGTGCATCCGTTAACAAGATGTGTCCTAAGGTATTAGAAAAGCCTAAGGGAGGTTTTTGGAGGGGCGCGGTTCTGGAAATGCTCAGGTATGTTTCCATGTAGATAGTAACTGCTTCTTTGCTTAATGCCATTTTAGCCTATGAAAAGTTTCATGAGAACGCTCTACTTTCCGATGGCAGGGAAAACCTGTATCTGTTCTGCCTCCCTAATTGGGTGACTTTGAACATCGGATTGGTCTAAATTTGTATTTATTTTAATTTTGCAATGGTAAGATAACAAAAGAAGGTCGAGGAAAGAAGTGAAACCACTCTGGCAAAGCAGAGTGGTTTAAGTTTCCTCAAGCCAACAGGCTCCTAAGGAGGCCCGCAGTTGAAGCCACTCTGTCTCAACTTTCCTGTCCCTCCCCTCCTCTTCGGTTCTCCATGCAGAACATAAAAAGTAGGCTTCTCCACAGGCAGATCAGACTAGCATGAAATCATTGTGAATCAGGACAGTGTGATCCTGAAATAGTTGGGACATAAGTAATTGGCAAAAAGGGATAATCCCCCATGGTGAATGAAACAAGTTCGAGCTAAGTTGATAGATCCAGATTGACTTTCCTATTTTGCCAAATTATACTTATACTTCATCCTTCGTCTGGGCCAGTGACACTCAAGAAAAAAATAGCCTAAAGACATCCAGTAGCAAGAAATTGAGATAAGGTTTCTATGTGTGATTAAATGTCTTGAAAGTATTTGTTTTTTTACTTTAGGCATAGACTCAAAATTCTCAAAAGAGATGTAAATTTGTCTGACCCTTTTGCATGATGTATCTTACAAGTAGGGTTTCATGGTGATTCTGAATATGTGTTTCAGTAAGAATGTTAAGAAGATTGTGGAAATGCGTACAAGGGAGAAGTATTAATCTGATGTATATTTTTTCCGTTGCATCTCGAGATCTCACATTTTTCCTTCCATTACATAGACATGCCACTAGAGGTCACTGTACAGTCTTCCGCGCACCCTGAGTGTAAGTAATGCTGGGTCTGACCTCCAGTTTCTACACTGAGACCCTTACAGGTTTTGCCTGTCTTTAATCAAACTAGCTAGTGTCAACATATCTGCCTGAAGGAAGCTACAAACCCATACTTGACCCAAGGTCAATTCCCACTCCCCACATTATTAAGAGCTAACTAGTCCTTCCAAGTGACGGAGAGCAAAGCACCCATTTCTTTCCTGTGGCTTCATATTCATGTAGGTGACTACCTATGTCATCTGGTGGCCAGCACTAATGGCAATTTACTGACTGCCCTTCAGCCTCTGTAGGGTATTCTGCCAGATGCTGAAGGTAGAACAAGGGAGATAAGACTTACAAATATAATGAAAAGGACCATGCAGGAAAACAAATGAACTAGCCTAAGTGCTATAGGAGTTCTGAGCGTGGTTAATGAAGTGATCTGCTAGGAAAGCAGGAGGTCACATGAAGAAAAGTGTTCTCAACGGCCAAACAGTCCAGGTGGAAGAAGGTATGAAGGCTGGATTTTAGACTGATTTTCCTTTTCTCCTTCTGCCTTAGAAAGAGACTTCCATGCTGGGGGTAGCCTGAAACTAAGATATAATTTAGGAAACAGTTGATAGACAGATAGCTAGATGGATAGATAGATAATAGATAGATGATAGATCCACCTCTGTTCCTCAAGATTGCCTGAAAGAAATTTCTTTTCTCTGCAGTGCAATATTTATTTATTGATTGATTTGACAAATCTTTATTGTCAACGGTGCCCCAAGCACTCAGTGGTAAATAAGATAGTCACAGGCAGGGCATGCACACTTAGAATTCATAGTCCAGTGAGGACACAAAGATGACTGCAGTGCAATATGTTAAGTCCTATGATAAGAGAAGAGAAGAGTGCAATAGGAGTACAGAACCGGGGCCTCTGATGCAGACAGGAAGTTAGAGAAACCTTCCTGGAGGAAGTGCTCTGAAATTGAGATCCTAAGCATAATAGAAGTAGATCATGTAAAAAGACAGTAAGTGTGTTCCAAACAGAGGTAATAAGCACAGAAGAAAAAAAAAAAAAGAATCAAACAGGATTTTATTTTTGTATATGCAGTTTTGGATCTTGCCATTTTCCGCTTACTTTTTTTATCCTGAGTCTCCATATCAACTGTTTTTGAAAATATTATTTGATTTTATTTTTTGAAAACATGATTTTAATAGCTGCATAGTAATCCATTGTGAGGATAGTGACTAATTTATTTACCCATTTTCTTTTTTTTTGTTTATTCATTTTTGAGAGATAGAGCATGAGTGTGGGACAGGCAGAGAGAGAGAGAGAGAGAGAGACAGAATCTGAAGCAGGCTCCAGGCTCTGAGCTGTCAGCACAGAGCCAGATGCAGTGCTCAAACCCATGAACTGTGATTTCATGACCTGAGCAGAAGTTGGACGCTCAACCGACTGAGCCCCTTGTTTACCTATTTTCAAAGGGCAATAGCATTTTTAAGGCTCATGATAATTGTTCTCTCCTTAAAAATATGAAATCATGTGACATAATCTTTACTGATCATAATAATATCCAAAATAAATCTCCTTTATTTGAGTATCTGTTGAAAACAATTTCTGCAACCCAATCTGATATCCAGCCATAGCAAATACTAAATTAAGCAAGTTATTCATTTACTGAATATTGGTTACATTTAATGATTTGTAAATTTTGCTGTAATTGTTTTTGCATGAATTGGCACAGGCTTCAGAGGGGCTTCAGGATTCTGGGGCTTTCACATTCTTGCGCTGTCTCTCAGAGACCCCTCTGTGTCCCTCATTCTTAGTTCCCCCTCAGGTCTGCATCTCAGTGCCTTCTTTATCCCCTCAGAACCCCTCTCTGGGATGTTAGCTAACATTTATCTCCATATTTTCCCCAGTAAATGATTATTTTTTTTGTCTGTGGCTCCATATCCTGAGGCTGCAAACCACTAGTTTCCTAAATAGTTTCTTAACCACATTTTGGGTAAAAATGTACATATAATTTATTTGACAAATTGCTGACATAGCAAATTGATTTTCTGGGTCAAACAGGAAAGATATTCACGGCTCTCACAGGAAGGAGATCACCTTCTTGAGCTGTTTCAGATTTAATTCATATGATTGTTTTTTTATGCCTCCCTTTAAAATGGATATGCCTCAGCCTTCCATAACCCACATTTTAACCTGCTTTACAACAAGATTTTGGGGTTGTCTATTTTTGGTTTTGAGCGTTTGCATTTATTGCCTTGGCATTCACTCACGCTTACTTAGTGAGGCATATTTTGGAGAGAGATGATTCACTGACCGCAGCCATGTGGGCACTAGCTGTTGAATTGAAATGCTGTTTTGAATTCAAATTTCCCTGTGTTTCATGTACTCTCATATCGCTGTGTGGCTTGTCGTGAGTTGGGGAGTTCTTTCAAACCCCAGAGCACTCAGTGGTAAGGTAACCTCTCAAATACATTTATTTCACGTGTAAGAAGTCATTGTCGTCCTGGCCCAGGAGAACACCTACATGAAAACCGAGAAGGTCTCTAGCTCCCTGATAGCTACCCCAGCCTTGCTCAGGGCCCCAGTCTCAGGCCATCAAGGTCCAATTCCTCTTCATTCAAACGGGCAGCTTCTGGAGACCACTGCCTTGCAATGCCCACTTAATTTATGCAAAGTAGACTTAACATGTAACACCCAGTTCCCTGAAGTGAAGATTTTACTTAACACTTTAATCCGTGAAGCTGCTATCCATGTATCTTTATTGACAGATGTTTCACAAATTTGCATAATTTAAAATGCCTCCCAGGCCTATCAACTGATGCCTCAGAAAGGTGTGTCGGAAAGATAACAGAGTCCCAGCTGGGGCCACAGACTGCACTCCAGTTGTCTTTGGTGGTTTTCTGGTACTGACTTTTGAGAGCCAGCTCATGATCTCAGGATGTATGAAAAAACCATAATACTAACTGTATTACTACTCTCAGGTAAGTACATTTCTTTTTGTAGCATGATGCTGTTATAGTGGATGTCAGATTATAGGTTAAAATGTAAACTACCTGATTTTAGTTCTATCTTACTTAAATGAATAAATAAATGAGTAGTATCTCAGAGCCCAGTCTGGTGGATGGATTTCTATTGGGACTCAGCTGGTAAGGTAGAGGGAATTGGGTTAAGGAGTTCTGTAATTGTGGCTGGATCACAATTTTCCAGTAGCATGCTTCAGTTCAAAGCCTCGCCACAGTGAAAAGAATTGTACCAAATATAATGAGAAATGTCTCTGTGTGAATAAATTTATTGCCTTATTTGTGCTTAATGAGGTTAACTTCTAAATTAAATGGTCATTAATGAAAGTGATGGTGGATATGTGATCCTCAGTTTTCAAAACGTTTTGTGAAAAATTATAATCTCCTTCACCCGCCAAAAAAGTACAAGCTACAAGCATGAAGTCTGCATCCGTGGGGGAGCTGTTTCCCACGCTTTGGTCTTTCACTGAGGTATGATGGAGGAAGAAGAAAAAGCAGCTTATTGGCTTAAGTGTTAGGTGGTTTGGGGAGAAATCAAAATCAATTCATTAAGATAAAGAAATAATGTGGAGTATTACTAAGTTGTATTAAATTAGCAATATTTGGGGCCTTTTTCTGAGAATGTGATGGTTAATGTCTTCTCAAATGCATTGTCTACGTGTTGGAAATACATAGATAAGGAGCAGGCAGTTACTTGAAATGTATGGAGCCCTCATACATGGCTCTAACTCAAATTGGAGCACATACTAAGGATCTACTGGACACTCTCTAGGAGATAGAGAAGGGAGCCAGAATTTTCTAAGATATATTAGCCAATAAAAAAGTGTAATGGTTAAAGCATAGGGATGAGGAAGAGACAGAACTAAGCTCAAACCTGGTTTGACATCTGAAAGGCTGGGGGACATTAAGGCAAATTATCCTCTTTTCACCTCCCTATCTTCATCTGTAAAATGCCTACAGTGTTGGTACCTGCCTCCTACTAATGAAATAGGGACTATACAAAGGAATAGCAAATTAGTAAATAATTTAGCTATGATAGTAATTACTGGCTAGGGAACAAATCTGGGTGTGTGAGGATGATTTCTGAGAAGTCAGGGAAAATGGGACAATTACAGGAAAACAGGAGACTAACAAAATTACTCTCTTTTTTTTTAAGTAGCAAAATATGAAAACATTTAGCTTGAAGAAAAGAAAACAAGCAGAAGGGATGTAGTATAATATTTAAATATATTCCAATACTTCTAGAGCTATTACACAGAAAAGAAAAGAGGTACTGTGCTGTTCAGAGGGCAAAGAAGGCCTACTCAATCGAACTAGATACATTACCCAGTTTTTTGTGGAGGGGGTGGGGGATATTTGGAAAGGTTTCCTGGAGAAGAAATAAATGTTTCATGTCTACAACTGCTCAAGTGGATAGTGTACTAAGGTCTTCAATGACAGTTCATGAGAGGTCATCAAGGCCATGCGACCCCCAAAGGCCCCCCGCGGCCCTCATTGCAAATGCTGCCATCATCTTTGCGTTTTCTGAAACCATCCAAAGACATTCTCTGGAATAATGGAATAATGGAAAGGTGTTTGAGCACCCCCTTACTCCCTAGTTTAAGTAGAGAACCTGGAAAGTGGTTTAAACATCTTTGGCTAGGGGAAAAAATAAAGAAAAGATGATATTTCTTTCCCTGGAGATCTTGAGGGTAAAGCCACTATTCCTAATTCTAAATTTATCAGATGTCATTCTCCAAATGGAGAGTAAGTTCTCTTGAAAGTATTTGATTCCCAATCTCTGAATTCATTTACTCATTTGTTCGTTCAGCGCGTGTGTGTCAGGTGCTGGACACGGAGGCCACGCCAGTAGGAGCAGTGAGCTCCTGTGGAGCACACAGTCAGGGCAGTGAGAGGGAGCACCAGCCCTAAACTGAATAAGTAAATCACTAACATAAGAACAATGGTAAAGAACACCAATAAAATTAAACCGGGAAAAGCGATAAACATAATGCAGAAGGCTGATTTACAAAAGGGTAGCAGGAAATTTTTCTTGGAGTAAGTGACATTTATGAAGAGAGGTGAATGACTGGAAGAAGCTGACCTCGCAAAAGTTGGGGGAAGGACAAAGGCAACATTTCTGACACTGGACAAGAGTGTGTTCAATGCTTTTATTTGAAAATCAGATTTGGACACGAAGAAGGAATTTGAGAATGCACTATTGTAACACTTCAACCAGGAAATTCATAA
This sequence comes from Prionailurus viverrinus, assembly GCF_022837055.1. Taxonomy (NCBI): domain Eukaryota; kingdom Metazoa; phylum Chordata; class Mammalia; order Carnivora; family Felidae; genus Prionailurus; species Prionailurus viverrinus. The sequence goes on from NC_062564.1 coordinate 82,996,022, forward strand.
ACCAGGACCCTCTAAAGTAAACCCTCAGTTTCCTGGTTTTACTTTAAAATTTGTGCAAAATTTGCATCCTAGGCCATAATTTATTGATTTAATTGGAAGATCCCAAGGAACAGGTGTTATCACAGGTTTTATTCGTTAGTGTATCTCCAGAATCTAGCACAGCTCTTGACATGTCCTAGGATATCGGGTGAATCAGCAAGGAAGCAAGTAAAGGCAGGGAGAAAAAGAGGAAGGGAGGGAGGAGAAGGAAGGAAAGAATATTTGTTTTCATTTGTTTAGGCAAAATGAGAGCTCTGTATAGGTATACCATGATAACCTGGACATCTTATTCCATATGTCAGCAGGTACATCAGTTTGAAAAGCACATGCTTAGAAGGAATAAGTAAAGAAACAGCCATCTCTGTTTTCTCAGCGATCCAAAAAGAGAGCCTTTCTGTCCATGTAGATGTTGTAGGGAAGAGTTCTGAGCTGGGTTTCAGGGACTACTTGAATTTCTTACTAGTAAAACCTGTGTCTTTATTTATGCATCCCACACATTGCTAGGCACATAGTAAGCACTCGATAAATAATAATTGCAGAAATAACAAATGACCAGAATTTTGCAGCAGACTAGTTTCACTGTGGAAAATCAATTCATCCTCATGGGCATCCGTTTCCTTGTCCCTATTGAATAAAACACAGAATAGATAGTATCTAAAATCCCTTCCATCGCTTAACTTCTATGAGTTCCCAAAGGTCAGCCTGAGATGACCTGTAGCCTTGTTCCCAAACCTATAAATCTCATAATCTTGGGGTAAAATTGGGTTTTTAGACAGAAACGGACACCTCACTATGAATGCCTGGGGAAGGATCCCTCTAAGAAGGAAAAAAAGAGATGGTACCTCAAGACTGACACCCACTAATTTTAAATTGGCAAACCAGATTTAGCATTCCTGTGATGGATTTCTTTTTACTTTGGTTTCTAGAAGATTATTGAAAACATCTATGAACCTTTTGGGGAAGCACATGTTAAGTAATTTCCTCAACTTGTCTTTATAGGCTATAGTTCCTCTCAACTAACTACTGAAAGTGTCTCAATGACTCACGAAACACCAGTAAGGGCCACGACTGTTCAATCACCACGTAAGTTACTAACAAAAGTGGTGGGTAATAGATTTCCAGCCATTATCATCATTTCTCCATATTTAATTAGGAAAAGGTAAAAAAAAAAAAACATAATTAGGAAAAGGTAAAAAAAAATGTAAAAGGTAAACTGAACAAATAATCTTTGCTTTCTTTTTTTTTTTTAATTTTTTTTTTTAACATTTATTTATTTTTGAGACAGAGAGAGACAGAGCATGAACGGGGGGAGGGCCAGAGAGAGAGGGAGACACAGAATCTGAAGCAGGCTCCAGGCTCTGAGCTGTCAGCACAGAGCCTGATGCGGGGCTCGAACTCACGGACCGTGAGATCGTGACCTGAGCGAAGTCGGACGCTCAACCGACTGAGCCACCCAGGCGCCCCTAATCTTTGCTTTCTAAGAGGCCTCTGTCATTAAGCAATGCTGACAAATATGAACAGGAAAACCAAGATACTGGCAGATGCATTTCATTGTGGTTACTCAAATAAACTTGGTTAGAATGTCTGCTGACTATTATTTCAGGAATCTGATAGAGAAAAAAAGCAAGAATTGTCGGCAAACAGAGGAGATACACCATCATTACGAATTTTCCCATTTTCAATTTTTAATAGGGCTTGTTTCTGTTATGATACACAACTTGTCCACATCTGTTACAATACACAGCTCATACATAGCTGTTATGACACACAATTCTATTGTGATACACAACCCCAAGCCGCCAACAGCCATACTCCAGCAGCTAAGAGTATCAGAAAAGTGGCAGACGCATAGAACCTTGGGACACTGTTCACTAAGAGACTTCTGTAACATCATGGGAGCCAGGCCCATGTCTGTCTCAGAAAATTAAATGACTCTAAAACCATTGTAGGCCCCAAATCATAAAATACCATACATTCTTCTCTCTGTCCCCAGGCGTCATACCAACTGCCAGAGCAAAGGTGCTGGAGGAGATTCCTGACATCATCTCAGCTAAAGCTTCATCTCCTCTGATATTTTGGAATCAGACTCAAATTTGGCAATTTGCTTTGAAGATACAAACAAAAGGCCTGGGTTTCTTTCCAAGAAACCGACATAACTGACAGAAGTGTTAAACTTAAGCAATTACCCAGTGATAGAGACAATGAACTGTCACCTTTACAAAAACCATATATAAAGAGGGAACAAGGGTCATGGCATATATTTAACTTTTCATGTGTTCATTCAAGAAAAATGAGAAAAGTATTAGTTCAAACTGAACACTTTCTGTATATCAGGCACTATGCTAAGCCCTCTACGTGGATTTTATTCTGACAATAACTCTGTGGAATAGGTATTATTCCCATCGTGCAGATGAAACAAAGAGGTTCGGAATGTTTTAAAAACTTGCCTGAGGACATACAGTCAGTGAGCAGGAAAGCTGGATACAAATCCAGGAGGTTTGACCATAGAACCCTCAGCCTTACCCAACATATTCTACTTTCTTCCTCAAGAGAGGAGAGTATCATTCCTGATCTGCTATCCAGAAATAAGCACTGTTGATATTTTGGTACAAATATTCCAGATGTTTTTTTCTAGGCATGTTTATAAATATGTACTTCAAAAATTACTGTAGGGGCTCCTGGGTGGCTCAGTTAGTTAAGCAACTGACTTCGGCTGAGGTCATGATCTCACGGTTCATGGGATCGAGCCCCGCGTCTGGCTCTTTGCTGACAGCTCAGAGCCTGGAGCCTGCTTCAGATTCTGTGTCTCCCTCTCTCTGTTCCTCCCCTGCTAGCTCTCTGTTTCTTTCTGTCTCTCAAAAATAAATAAACGTTAAAAATTTTTTTAAAAAAATTACTGTGTATAATATTCTGAAACCTGACTTTTCCTCACTTAAAAAACATCTATTCCATATTAATGAGTACACTTACAAAACATTTTAATGGCTCCACAATATTACATCTGATGCCTAACTATGGTTTGTTTAACCTATGCCGTGTTTCAAATATTTAGGTTGTTTCTACTTTACAGTCTGTTTTTGTTTGTTTGTTTCAAGTTTTTCTTTAAATTGTAATTAGTTAACATATAGGGTAATATTGGTTTCAGGAGTAGAATTTAGTGATTCATCACTTACATACAACACCCAGTGCTCATCACAAGTGCCTTCCTTAATACCTAAACAACACTACGATGGACATCCTTGTAGACTCATCTTTCTGTGAGAGAAAGATGTACTTTTTAAAGATTTTGATGAATATTGCTAAATTAAAGAGAATATGTACTTTTTAAACATTTTGATGAATATTGCTAAATTTGCTTCCCAAAAAGTTATGCCAAAGTATATACCCATCAGTAAATTTTGAAAGCATCTTGTCTCAGTACCTTCTTCCCAAATTGTGTCCCAGAAATCTGTATCTGAAATTAAGGTTAAGTGAAAAATATGGTGTATTTATGTTTTGACTTTTATTTCCTTGATTGCTAATGAAAACAAACCATTTCTGTGTGTGTGTGTGTGTGTGTGTGTGTGTGTGTGTGTGTTTAACAGCTTTACCAAGTTATAATTTGCATGCAGTGAAATTCACTAATTTCAAGTGTAGGACTCGGGGCTGAAGATTAGAATGGGACAAGTGAGGTACTCACCTCAGGACCAAATTTAAGGGGGCACCAAAACCTTAGTCATCAAGTTAAATACTTTCATAAAGTATTTTTTAAAAACTCAAAATTAATTCAAAAAATCAATGATGAATAACATGTCAGAATTTTAAACATAGCTGGGATCCATCAGAGTCAGGTCTGAGGTGAGGTGAGTGAGGTGAGGCAAACCAGTGCCAGGTCAGATCTTGGCTTCCAGTGGGTAGTTACTGAGAAGAAACATCTTAATCCACTCAGCAACTGAGCAACGGAGTTGCAGCTAGCAATCCATCTTTTTGAAAGCTCACTTTCTGTTCCCCGCCCCCCCCCCCACCACACACACACACACACACACTTCTAGGGAATAGCACTTTGGAGGCCCCAACTTAAAAATCTCATGGCGTTTATTTTAAAAAGTTTTTTTTAGAATAAGAGGTACCTGGCTGGCTCAGTTGGTAGAGCATATGGCTCTTGATCTCAGGGTCGTGAGTTTTGAGTGCCATGTTTGGTATGGAGAGCACTTGAATAAATAAACTTAAAAAAAATTTTTTTACACGTGTTGAGTTTGTCATGACTCCCACTCCTCCTCAGTGGGCTCTGAACCCCTAGTTCTGTGAGACCATTAAAATCTCTCACAAGTTTCAGGGCCTCTCAGGTCTCACTTGAAAATAGACAAATGTCTTCAGGGGAAAGCCAATGGCAAGCTCACCTCTCTGTACTTCCTCTCCACCTTCAGAGCCTACTGTCTTGGTAGGCTCTGATGCCCTCTCTAGATGTGTTAAATTTGCTCAGCTTTTCTACTTGTTGTGGACAGGAGGCTTGATCTGCAAGAAGCTAGTTTGCCTTGACTGGAAGCCAGAAGTTTTAGTTTATTCCTCCAGATGAGTTTCAGAATCATTTGGGAAAGTTATCCCTTGTGCAACATAAAAATATTCCAGGGTTATTTGGCTAGAATGGAATGAATGATAGAATGAAATGAATAAATTGGCTCAGAGCAAATAAAACATTTTGTAATAGTAAATCTTTGAATTGGGAATATATCATGTTTTTTCACTGAGCCCTATCTTATGTCCTCTGAAGAGTTTGAAAAAAATTCGGAAAAAAATTCTGAAAAAAACTTTAGATAAATTTTATGTATTTCCTTTTGAAGAGATATTTTACATGTCCTTTTATTGTTTTAATTAAAATATATTTCATTACATTTTCAAATTATCAATGGCCTAAGATGAATTTATCACTTTGTATACGTTCATTTTATAAGTGACATGGCTAACCTTATTTGGTTAAAATAGTTGACTCTTCAATTTCCAAAATTAAGAATCATATTCCTTATAAAAGTGAAATTTTGTTTCTTCTTCACTTGAAATAAATGCTCATAGCTGCTTTTCTTATGATATTGCATTTGTTAGAACTTCTAAATGTTATTTATGTTAGTTAATGCTGCAAAATGGTCGTGATAGTCATCCTTGTCTTGAAACTGTCTATAATATGAATGTCTCGCCATTAATTATGATGTCTGCGGCTTTCAGCAAATAATCCTTATGTTAAGAAATTTCTTGCTAGCATTAAACAAAGAGCTTTAATCAAGAAAAAGAAAAGATCTTAAATTCTATAAAATGCCTTTTATGCATCATTGTTGAAACTTTGAAAGTTGACTTCCATAGCTTAATGGTAAAATAATACATTTCCTGACAGTTGTCACAAGAAAGAAAGTATCTGTTATACCTAACATAACAGAAATACTTTTTAAACTTTTGTTTGGTTTTCTTTAAGAATGTCTGTTCATCTTATTAGTTTCTATTTATTTCACAGTATTTTTATTCTTCAATATGTTGAATGATGAATTATATCAATGGATATTATCATATTGCCCTATACCTCACATCCTAGTATTAATCACTTGGCTATTATAAAGTATTCTTCTAATATCATGCTGAATTTAATATTTGTCTTAGGATCATTTTACCTACATTTGTCATATATAATTTTTTTTGAAATACCTTTGTGAGTACATATGCATTTGCTATCAAAAAGTGAAAGAATTTTTGCCCATTTTATTTAAAAATAATTCATTAATCACTATGTGCAAGTTTTAAGTGAAAGATATTTTGAAGAAGAATCATCTCTTCCAATTATAGTAGAGGATTTTTTTTTAATTTGTTTTTAATCTTTATTTTTGAGAGAGAGAGAGACAGAGTATGAGCAGGGGAGGGTGCCAGAGAGAGAGAGGGAGACACAGAATCTGAAGCAGGCTCCAGGCTCTGAGCTGTCAGCACAGAGCCTGACGTGGGGATCAAAGTCACAAACTGCGAGATCATGACCTGAGCCGAAGTCAGATGCTTAACCAACTGAGCCACCCAGGTGCCTCTCTATTTGGGGATTTTTGTTAAGAGTTTCTTTGTATACAAATTATTATACGTAAGCACCAGAAAAGAAGGTGCCATCTTTATTTTTAGCGTACAAAATTCTATGTATAGCTAATCAACTTTGGTGCATCCATCTCTAGATGGGTATAGTACAGATTAGGTTCTGTATACAGTTACATTCCAAAGATTAATAGCCAGCATTCATAGAGCATTTACCTACTGCCAAGCACTACTCTAAGCCAGGTACATATATTTAATTTTTTGTGTGTGGAGACATACATGTAATAAAATTCATCATTTTAACCATTTTTAAATGTGCAACTCAGTGGTGGTATTTAATACATTCACAATGCTGTACTCCTATAGCTGTTATCTAGTTTCAGAACATTTTCATAAGCTTAAAAGGAAGTACCAAATGCATTAAACTCTTGTTCCCCACCCCCCACCCCCCACCCCCACCAGCCTTGGCAACAGCTAATTTGCTTTCTGTCTCTGTTTCCCTATTCTGAATATTTCATGTACATGTAATCGTAAATACATGGTCTTTATGTCTGGCTTCATTCACTTAGCATGTAGCAAGTGTTAGTACTTCATTCTATTTTATGAATGAATAATATTCTATTGCATGGATGTACCACATCTTATTTATTCATTCATCGGTTGATAGACTGGTCTTGTGTACATTTTTGGCTTTTGGAAATAGTGTTTTATAAAAATTCTTGTACAAGTTTTTTTTTTTAAACACCTGTTTTCAATTCTCTTTTGAGTGTATCTAGGGGTAGAAATTCTGAGTCATATGGTATGTTATGTATAACTTATTGAGAAAATGCCATACTTTTTCCACAGAAGCTTCACTATTTTACACTATTATACATCCTCCAGGAGTGTATGAGATTCCAATATCTCCACATCTTCAGCAACACTTGTTATTTTCTAGTAGGTGTGAAGTCATATTTCATTGTGATTTCCATTTCCTTTGATTTCCATTTCCTTAGTGACTAATGGTGTTGAGCATCTTTTCATGTGGTTGTTGGCCATTTGTGTATCTTCTTTGGAGAAATGTCTACTCAAGTTCTTTGCCCGTTTTTAAATTGGGTTGTTTGTGGTTTTGTTACATTATAACAGTTCTTTATATACTCTGTATACAAGACCCTTATCAGATAGATGATTTGTAAGTATTTTCTCCCATCCTGTGGATCGTGTTTTTACTCTCTTGAGAACATCCTTTGATAACACAAAAAGTTTATAATTTTGATGAAGTCCAATTTATCTATTTTTTAAAATTTTGTTGCATGTGCCTTAGGTGTCCTATATTGTAAAAGAAAACCACTGCAAATCCAAGAACATAAAGATTTACTCCCATGTTTCCTTCTAAGGGTTTTATAATTTTAACTCATATTTATGTCTTTGGTCCTTTTTTTGATCTGATATTTTTAGATGATGTGAGATAAGAATCCAACTTCATTCTTTTGCATTAGGATACTAGTTGTCTCGCACAATTTGTTGAAGAGACTGTTCTTTCACTATTTAATGGTCTTGGAACCCTTGTTGAAAATTGATTGATAAAAATGTGGGTTTATTTCTAGACTCCCAATTCTATTCCTTTGATTCTTTGAGCAGCAGCACATTGTTTTGTTTTGTTTTGTTTTGTTTTGTTTTGTTGTGGGATTTTTGTTGTTGTTGTTGTTGTTGTTTTGTTTTTTGGGTTTTTTTTTTTTTGGTCCTCAGAGTTTATTTTTTATTTTTATTTTTTTAATTTTATTTTTTATTTTTTAAAATTTACATCCAAATTAGTTAGCATACAGTGCAGCAATAATTTCAAGAGTAGATTCCTTGATGCACCTTACCCATTTAGCCCATCCCCCCTCCCACAACCCCTCCAGCAACCCTCAGTTTGTTCTCCATATTTATGAGTCTCTTCTGTTTTGTCCCCCTCCCTGTTTTTATATTATTTTTGTTTCCCTTCCCTTATGTTCATTTGTTTTGTCTCTTAAAGTCATCATATGAGTGAAGTCATATGATTTTTGTCTTTCTCTGAGTGACTAATTTCACTTAGCATAAAACTCTCCAGTTCCATCCACGTGGTTGCAAATGGCAAGATTTCATTCTTTTTGATTGCCGAGGAATACTCCATTGTATATATATACCACATCTTCTTTATCCATTCATCCATAGATGGACATTTGGGCTCTTTCCATACTTTGGCTACTGTTGATAGTGCTGCTATAAACATGGGGGTGCATGTGTCCCTTCGAAACAGCACACCTGTATCCCGTGGATAAATGCCTAGTAGTGCAATTGCTGGGTCGTAGGGTAGTTCTATTTTTAGTTTTTTGAGGAACCTCCATACTGTTTTCCAGAGTGGCTGCACCAGCTTGCATTCCCACCAACAATGCAAAAGAGATCCTCTTTCTCCTCATCCTCGTCAACATCTGTTGTTGCCTGAGTTGCTAATGTTAGCCATTCTGACAGGTGTGAGGTGGTATCTCATGGTGGTTTTGATTTGCATTTCCCTGATGATGAGTGACGTTGAGCATTTTTTCCTATGTCGGTTGGCCATCTGGATGTCTTCTTTGGAGAAGTGTCTATTCATGCTTTTGCCTATTTCTTCACTGGATTATTTGTTTTTTGGGTGTTGAGTTTGATAAGTTCTTTATAGATTTTGGATACTAACCCTTTATCTGATATGTCATTTGCAAATATCTTCTCCCATTCTGTCAGTTGCCTTTAGTTTTGCTGATTGTTTCCTTCGTTGTGCAGAAGCTTTTTATTTTGATGAGGTCCCAGTAGTTCATTTTTACTTTTGTTTCCTTTGCCTCCAGAGATGTGTTGAGTAAGAGGTTTAGCAGCACACTGTTTAGATTACTGTTGCTTTGTAATAAGTTTTGAAATTTTGAAGTGTAAGTCCTCCACCTTTGTTCTTTTTCAAGATTAATTTGGTTATTTGTGGTTCTAGAAATTCCATAGGAATTTTAAGAACAGCTTTTCTATTTGTGCAAAAATTTACACATATTTTAACTCATTTTACTAAGTCAGTAATTTATAAGGTAAGCAACAATTATTATCCCCATTTTACGAAAGATGAAACAAGGGTACCGAGAAATTAGCCAACCTGCCCAAGGCCTCAACTAGTAGGGAAATTAGTTTGAACCCACAAAGGCTGGCTCTAGAATCCAAGCACTTAATCAATACATTAAACTACCTCGTTTGTCATATGGGCTTGTTTCAGGCTTGGCTCTTCTGACTTGTAACATTGTCAGTGTTCTGCTTATGCTTTCACTAAAGTGGAGCCTATAATGAAAGCTGATGGTTTGTCTTCTGCTGCTGCACTTAATGAGCCCTAATTGGGGGACTATGATGTTAGCCTTTTGCTCCTTTTAATCTGGGCTAGGTACCTTTTAATCTTAGGATCATACCTTTGATGATTACCACTTATTTCTCAGTCATGATTGCACTTAAAAATCAAATGAAAGAAAATAATCCTAAAGTACGAAAAGTGAGTATAGTCCATCTATTGAAGCCAACTGGAAAGATGAACCATGGCAGTGAAATTGCATCTTGCTAGGAGAGACACTGCACACATATGCCTCTTGGTGTCCTCTGAGCTATTCTGTCACGTACAGATCTCAAAGCCATCTTGTCAGGCAATTCAGCAACGTCACTTCAAAATGAGTCTATAGGAATGTAGGGACACACCGTAAAGTTTATTCTCATTGATTTATTACTCCAGAAAAGTCAACATCAATCACTTGTGATTGCAAGTCAGATATTTTTCAGGTCCTGTCAGTGTTTTGTTTTGTTTTGTTTTTGCTTCATTGATCTATCACTGTTAAAATTGTTCCACAACCATTGTAATTCTGTCAATTTCTTCTTTTGCTTTATATTTCTTGTTGCTCGTTTTGGGGATATAATGGCCCATATTTACCTAAGAATCATTGTGTAATAGATCCTTTAACAGTATAAATTAATCCTCCATGTCTTTTTAAGTGTCTTTGCCTTTAATTCTACTTTGTCTAATCTTAAATTTTTGATTCCTGTTTTTATTTATTTTTATTTGTCTAACATACCTTCGCACTTTTTTTTTTTTACACATTTTGCATTCTTTAGTTTTGTTTGTGCTCCTTGTGATCTAGCATACATTTGTTGGGGCCTTTTATCCTATTTTGACTCAATCTAAAGGTCTTTGTATTTTAATATGGAAATTTAATTTATGTACATTTATGGGCTCACAAGTGACATGTAGTATCTTTTGTTGCCTTTATTCCACACTTTTCTTTTTTTAATGATTTATTTCTGATGTTTTGACATACACCCTATGGTCAGTTTGCTTTTATCCTCCTCCTGTTTTGAATGTATATAACCTATTTGTAATTATCCCAGTGGTTAACTTTATGTTCTTAAGAATTCTCTCTCAGAACTCTTAAATCATTTTAATGATGCAGTACACTTAGAAACTGTAACTGCTTTTAGGGACTCTATAAAAGCTGGATAAGATTGTTCTAGGGTGGAGCCAACTTGGCAACAGCTCATGGGTGTCTTGAATGGATTTCAGTTGTGTCATGGGATGTTGATTTCCTCAGCCCCTCCAGAGGCCAGGTATTCAGGTAGGGTACAGCAAGGTATATCAACGTTAGGACACATTCACATGTGATTAGGACATAGTGAATGTATACTGTAAGTCATTGTGCACAAATACATAAACATGTATCAAACAAAATTCCACAAAATAATAAGTATCCTTATTATGTGTGATGCAGTCTCTTCTATTTTGTACAATTTACTATTTTAATGCCAGTAATGACACACTGAATTGATTTCAAGGCCCATTAATGAAGGAATTCACTATTTTAACTACATGTTGGAATTATCTGAAGGACTGTCTCTATAAGATACTGACAACTGAGTTCCATAGCCAGAGATTCTAAATACAGTAATGCAGGAGCCAGCAAACTACAGCCTGGGAGCCAAACCCAGACCACCACTGGTCTTGGATAGCCTGCAAGTTAACAATGGCTTTTACTTTTTTAAGTGCTTTAAAAAATCAGAAGAATAATAATACTTTGAGACATGTGAATATTATGTAAAATTAAAATGTTAGTGTCTATCGGGGTGCCTAGGTGGCTCAGTCTGTTAAGCGGACGACTTCAGGTCAGGTCATGATCTCATGGTCCGTAGGTTCGAGCCCCATGTCGAGTTCTGTGCTGACAGCTCAGAGCCTGGAGCCTGCTTCGGATTCTGCATCTCCCCCTTTCTCTGCCTTTCCCCTGCTCATGCTCTGTCTCTCTCTGCCTCTCAATAATAAATGAAAGTTAATAAAAATTAATAAAATCTATAAAATCAATAAAATGTTAGTGTCTATCAATAATTATTGGAACAAAGCCACACTTATTTATTTATGCTTTGGCTTACACGTTGCCTATAGCTACTTTTGCACAGTAACGACAAAAGCTGTAACAGAGACCAACATGTGGCCCACAAAACCTCAGATATTTATTCTTTGTCCCTTTACAGAAAGTCTGCCAACTCTTGCACAAGGGATTTCATTCTGCAATTTGAAAAGTCAGTTTGAGACTGAGGATTTCCTAGCTAAGTTCTCGCAGAGCTCCTTGGAGCTGCCTCTAGCTGGCAGTGGACACAGGGTGCGAGGCTCCAGGCTTACTGCCCACCTTCCCAGTAGAGCCATTCCACCTGTCGTCTGTTTCACACACTCAGGAGCTTACCCTTGCAAACTGCATGTAGTTAAATCAACTGCAGGGGGAGAGGGGCTTTTCTAAGACAAAACCACAAGACGTACCATCATGTAATATGGAAAATTGTGAATGTTAGTATTTCTCAAGCAAATCAGGCTACTCTCCAATTGTCTTCTGAATTTGTTCAAGCTGTAGATAAGGGTGCCATAAGAACCTCAGAAAATTTAAGAGTAGCTCTCAAAGCCCTGGAAAATGAAGCTTCTACATGTGGATTTAGTCTGGAGCGATGGCTCCTGCCACTGGCAGCACACTGGAATCTCATGCCTGTGCACCACAGATGGTTCCAATATGCAGTCAGGATTGAGAATGTTGATCTAGTTTTTATTGTTGCTATTTGTCATTGTTCAACCAGTGGCAGAAAGTATCAGTGGTGTGAGAACCTTGGGATAAGATTTTCTTTTTCTTTTTTTTTCATTTTCCCAAGCAAGTGCACCACTGGGGGAGGGGCAGAAGGAAAGTGGCTCCCAAGCAGGCTCCACACCCTATGCAGGGCTTCATCTCACAATCGTTGAGATCATGACCTGAGTCAAAATCAAGAGTCGGATGCTTAACTGACTGAGCCACCCAGGCACCCCTTCACTTTTAATTAGAATTTTTCTCATCCAGCCTAACTCCTTAAGTTCAAACCTAATGTGTGCAGGAAGTTCAGTTGCCAAAATGCCAATATTTTAAATAAAGCTGGCACACCTAAAGTACGTGATCCTCTTTTGTTCTGAGGATTTGGGATAGGCATAGTAAGTGGATTGAAAGATTCTTGGCTCAAAAAAAGGGAGGTTTCAGCTAACAAATTGTTACTAACCAGAAACATCTGTCTTTCCATAACATGGCTGTGACACTGCATGTCACCCTGCCCTTCTGTGTTAGAGGTCCCACCTCAGGTTACACACAAGGTGAGTTATTATTTTTGTATCTTTTCACTTAGCCCTACTTTGCCATAAGTGAAGACTTGTTTGAGAGTAGTTACATACTTTGTTGAGAATTTAATCTCTCAAAGCAACTTACTTGGGGCTCTCGTTCTTTTTATTCTGCATAGATCATAGTAGACCTTTGCAGACAGCTCTGCAGTCAAATAGATCTGAATTTAAAACCCAGCTCTGCCATTTATCAACTGAATCTCTTAGGCAAGTTAGGCAATGTTTCTGATCTTTGTTTTTCTCCTCTACAAATAATGGTTAATATATAATAATATGCTCTCAGGTTTTGAAGGTGGCAAGAGAGGATACCCAGCATGTAATGAATACATAATGTGTTAAATATGAATATTATTATCTCAGCCATATAAATTTCCATGATTCTGGAGTAGTGACATTCTTTACAGGATATCTGTTCCATTACTCTCATATTAGAAGCAAGAAACTGAGGCTCAGATAAGTTTAGTGACTTACTCAGATCCTCAGCCAGTTAGTGGCAAAGCTTGGACTGGACTGGAACTCTGACCTCTTTTCTCACTGGGACAATGTAGATGAACATCCCTTGCTTTCTTTCTATCTGGGTTGAAGAACGTACAGTGGCCGAGATTAGAGGCTGATTTATCTCTCTAACCCCGCTGCCTCAACAATGATTTGGGACAACGAGAATGGCCAGAAACTGGGTAGTACAGAACCAGGCTATAAAGTTCAAGGTTCCTGACGGAAGCTGTTGTCATTCTAGTCCACAGCTTCAAGTCAGACTCAATGAGGAGCTATTATTCTATCAAGTTAAGGAAAGGCAGAAGTGTGACTACCTCGTTTCAAGGGAACTACCAGAGCATGTCACTCTATAAACGAACAGAAGCTGGTCATTGCGTTTGACAGCTCACCTGCTAAATGCACCAGTTAACAGGCTGTTCCCTTCCTTAAGAGCTAGGGATCAGAAAGTTCAAACAGAATATTGAGGGCTATTCAAAACACTAGGCTCAAATATTATCACAACAACCACTCTGTTCTTTAGCAAGCTCATTTTTTCTGAATTGTAACTGGCTATTTTGGCTTACTAAAACCCTTCCCAAAAAGAAAAATGAATGACAACTTGACCCAGATTGAGTTTGTCAATCCTTCAGTTCAAGAGCAAAATTGAGTATATTATTGCTTAACAGCCAAAGCCTTCTCCAAACATTTTTTTGAGGGTGGGGGTGGGGCAGGCAAGATCCCCATTTATACATTCATTCTGCATAAAATAATAGGGCCTGGCAGAAAAGACACTGGGTTGGAAGTCAGCAGATGTGAGTTTTTGTCACTGTTTTACCACAGATTAGCTATGTAAAACTTCCACAAATAAATGTATCAACCAATATTCATGGTCATCCAGTGCCAAAAAAAAAAAAAAACCTATAGCACTAAGAAAATTTAGTTTTCTGAGTTGGAAACTAAGGCATTTCATAGGCAGGATGTGTCCTTGTAAGAGTTTGCTCTCGTAAGATAAGACTTCTATCAACTGTAAGTCAGGAGGGAACCAAACCCAAACCAACAGCTGTAAGAGCTGACTTTATCACATCATGACAGGAGCTCGGCTACTGGAAGTTTTGGCATAAAGCAAAATTGTAGGCTATTTGTCCAATATTGCACTTTATTTTTATTCCTTCTAATAACATTTCATGTTAGAATGTCAACTATTTGGGAGAGCCATGTGATTTGGTGGATAGAGCACAGAGGATGGTGTTAGGAGACTGGACCTCTATTCCCCGTTGTATCCCTAAATGTGTCCTGGGCCCACAAGTTGCCCCTCCTTCTTGGTACCCTGGGAATAGTGACAGGGACCTTCTCATGTTCCCTGCCTCAATATACAGATGTCTCAGTCTGTCTTAGTGCACAACTGTGAGGGCAGAGCTGTGAGGGTAAGAAAGAAAGGAGGTGAATGTTCTGGAACAATTCAGATATTATAAGTGTGAGATGATACAGTCATGAAAATTTGGAATCTTTAATATTCTGGGTAGTATATTAATTCATTCATTACACCCTTCCAGAACCTAAAATTATGTGATTCAGTTCCAGTCTCTGTAATGTACTTTGTACAAAGTGCCATAGCAAATGCCATTTCAGTATTTGGGGACTGAAACAAAATTTTAAATGAGGAATTTGAGGCCTTGCTGAAGCTACCCTTGTGTTTTATTTTGCACTAATTTTCTACTTAAACTTTAAATTCTTGTCAATCTGAGAAGTTTGCCAGCCTTTGCCTGCCACCTGTCTCCTGGTCTCCACACAAATGCACACCGCAATGTCCTTGTCTTCACATGCTATTTCTTTACCCTCATTCCTCCTTTTCCACATTTCTACCTAAAATTCTTCCCATCCTTCCAGTTTCGACCAGCGGGTCTTTGTAAGTAAGCATGGGGTAAGGACTGCAGAGTATACTTTTTAGAGCAGCTAAGGAAATGTGTAATGTTGGGTAGCCAAATGCGGACACACCTTCCATAGTACCTCATATATATATAGTGTATATATATATACACACACTATATATATATATATATATTGAATATATATATTCTATATATATATTGAATATATATATTCAATATATATTCTATATATATATTCAATATATATATATTCTACATATATATACTATATATATATATTCTACATATATATATTCTATATATACATTCTATATATATGTTCTATATATATTCTATATATATTCAATATATATATTCTATATATATTCTATATATATATTCTATATATATTCAATATATATATTCTATATATATTCAATATATATATTCTATATATATTCAATATATATTCTATATATATATATTCAATATATATACACATATATATGGCAGTGAGATTTTTCAGGAATAGTCTGGCTGTGCTCTACCTAGGAAAAGTGAACAGATTTAAAAAATGACCC
Source organism: Prionailurus viverrinus (assembly GCF_022837055.1). NCBI lineage: Eukaryota > Metazoa > Chordata > Mammalia > Carnivora > Felidae > Prionailurus > Prionailurus viverrinus. The sequence continues at coordinate 83,011,684 of NC_062564.1, forward strand.
TCGTGTCAAAATTACTAGAACAGTAATGGTTGTAGCAAGAGGCTATAGCAAGAGGACACTGAGGGCTAAGAGATGTAATGTAATTAGTACAATAAATTGGTGTGAAAAAGTCAAAATGAATAATACATGACTATTTTAAAACTCCTTGGCCCTAGGATGCCAGAATTTAATTGTCTTTTTTTTGTGTGTGTACAATGCACCCCAATGTTCACCAGCTAATATGCTAATACATCCGAGAAATCTTACTGACAAGATTTTGACCAGTCACAGATCTGGAAATGGAAACGTTATTGGAACCAGCAGAATTAGGCCTTGGTTCTATTCCTTCCCAGCTGTGTTAAACTGAGCTTATCATTTAATTTTTATAATATCAAATTTCTTATGTGTAAAGTAAGGAAGTTGGATTAGTTGTTCCAAGAGACCTTGTAATATAAAATGTAAAAGTACCTTCTGAGTTAAAAAGGACAGTATTTAAATTGACCTTTCATTAGCGAATGATGCAATCAGATTTGTTGAAAGCCAATTTACTTACAGAAATCTGGGGGCCCAGAGCACAAGAGAAAAAGAGAGAGAGAGAGAGAGGCCTTTCTCATAAGCCCATCCCTAAGAGGTTTAGGCAAACCACATCTGTTGTTCAATGGTTGCAAATTTGCTTGGATGCTTTCTACCTAATCAATCTAACCGAAGATTCTATTGTAAAAAGCCCTGTGTATCCTCTTATTCACAGAAATTTTTCTGCTTTGCATAACTGCATGTGTCCTCAGATGTCCATTAGCTGATTAGGGCCAAGGAACGTGGGAGAGCGAGATAGACTGGAGAGCTATTGCTGCCAAATATAAACATCAAAATACTCCCAATGGTTGTTACGGGTATATATTAAGGATTTTGGTTTCCTTACCTTGAATTTTGAAAGTAGCTTAAGCACCTGGGAATGTACAAAGAGATACTTCTTTTGTTTCTCCTAGGTGACATTTTCAACCAGGGGCTAGTTTATTTAATTTGAAGTGTTTGATAAAATTATTCAATTTGTCCCATGTGAATCTATCTTAGAATAACCAGCAAGCTCTGTAAAATTTAACTAAGTACTAGAAAATATAAAAATTTATGTGAGTGAGTAGAGCTATTTTTCTTTCAAGCTGACATTTTTTTTTTGCAAACTATGTATTTTAGTAACAGATATCTGAGTCCTCTTCATACTGCTAAGCAAGCACAAGTATTAACTACTATTGAAATATTTACAAGATAATCTATTTTTCTTTCTGAAGATGGAAGGAAAACCGTGACAAAGATCATTTTATAGATCAGCTCCAGATATTTGATTATTGAGCAAAAGAAGTTTAAAAGCATTTTTTATTAAGTTGCTCTTAAGACATTTGTTTATTTATTTACTGTAAGTATTTACTTACTGTGTTGGTGACTTTAGGTGACTGTGGTAAGAAATTGCATCAAAACAACTAAATCTGGAGAATTAAAGCAGGTATTTCTAAGAACATAACTGGAAATTTTTAGCCTCAAATCAATTTGGCCACCATTCAGGTTTTGTAAGGGTGCAAGTAAAACACAACATTCACAACTGGGACTTGAATAAAGTATATGCAATTTTTGGAAATTGCCTCAAGGACTTTGTTCCTCTAAACAATGTGTTGCCTTTGATGTTAGATGTTCCTGAGCTCTGACTACAATTTGGAGCTTTGGGCTTCAGCCTCTACTTCTTCGGAACAAAATTTCCACTAAACTCTGCTTTCCTCTGAGAAATAGCTGTTGGAAAAGAAAAAAAGTCTATTTGCTAGAGAATTAAAATGGTTTTGATAAAGTTCAAGACTTATTTTGACAGGGTCTCTTTCCCTAAGCATCTTCTCATTTCAATATCAAAAATTTTTTAAAAGTTACATGTACTTTGCTTATACATTTAAAATACTTTTTTCTTCTCCTCTGACTTTGTTTAAAATTCAGAGCACTAATGTACCAGTTTTAAGAAATGTTAGATACTATTGTTGGGTCTTTGCCATATTTTTTTACAACTTGCTGTAATTTTCTCCTCCTTTAAGCCTTTAGACTACAGGCCTTCTCCACCAAAAGCAATGCAAAGTAGTGATAAGGAAGCTCTGTGAGGAGGTGTGGCTGGGTTCCCAGGGGACTGCTTATCTTGGCCACTACTGAACACAAGGTGGGATCCTCTTAAGATGAGTTCTGGGCATGCTCTTTTTTCCCACATCATCCAGCCTGCTATTGACAGTGATCTTCCCCAAATGAAAATTTGGTTCAAACCCTTTATGGTCTTTCCACTGCTTTAAGGATATAGTCCAAATTCCATACCACAGCCCACACCACATCGCACTTCACTACCTCTTCAGCTGTTTCCCTTGTTTGCTGCATTGGTGTCTTCACATCTTGTGCTGCAGTTGCATAGATACTTGCAGTTCCCTTAATAGTATCAAATTCCAACACATTGCTGACACTAACGACTCTATACCTAAATAGCCACACAGTCAAAATCCTAGAGTTCTCTCAAGAGGAGAACACCTCATGGAGGTGTTCCTTTCCACCTTCTCCTCCTTCCCAGAGAATTGACCATAGTCTCCTTTGTGCCCCCACTTCCCTGCCACCCTAAGACACCTTATTATACATGGGTTAAATCTTTGGGTTTCTTTACTAAACTGGAATTTCCTTGCTGTGAAGACCGTGAATTATTTGTTTGTTGGTTTGTTTGTTGTGTTCTTTGTAAACATGCTAAAACACTTTTGTAAATTAATGTATAAATGAATGAATACCCAAGGTTCCCTGTAACCATGATGGCCCTGGTAAGACAGATTTGGATTACAAATAGTCAATCATAAGATTTCACTGGGACTCTACCACACCATGACAAACCCTGGAGACTTGGTAGAGTTTGTGGTCTAGGTAGGGAAAATAAGAAAAGACCTCCAAAAGGAAATGGTATTAAACTGCGACCTGAAAAGCAGATAACTAGGCAAGACGAGGCTGGGAAGGGATATTTCTGGCAAAGGGAAGAGGAAGCACAAAGGTGTGGGCATCGAAAGAGTACAGGACATTTCAGGAACCAAGAGGCGTCTTAGTGTGGCTTGCACCTGAAGAGAGAAGGTTGGGGGCAAGCAATGAGGTGTGGAGAAAAGGGGGGGGTGCTGGATCACACAAGGCCTTATAGGTGTGCATAAAGAGGAGGGGGTCCGCGGCCCTTAGACTGAGCACACCTCCCTCACTGGCCCCAGACTCCTGCAGTCCCTGATGTCCTGTGGAAGACTTAGGAAGCCTGGAGGAGGGGCGTATTTGTGCTCACAGTGAAAACTCCTCACTGGCTTCAGTTAAAGTTTTTAGCATTTTAACACTTTTAACCCTTAAAAATTTGGGTGTGGTTTGTTTTCTTTCTCACTTTTAGATTTTTTTTCTTGGGCTTAAAATATGTGAATGTTATTGAAATGTTTAAAGTATTTTGTTGGTCTTCTGTGAATGCGTGTTTTTCAAATATTCTTGCACTCATTCTGTACCTGCCACTTTGAGTAGGGCTTATTTACTTCCTTGTTATGTTCATTTTAGATGCAATCTGGAAACTCACCTAGTTGTTTCTCTAGAAGAAATTGGCCAAAAAGTGTATAACTATTAGTATTTCACTGAATACCTATTATGTACAAAGCACTCTTCTAATGCTGAGGGAATTCAAAATGAGCTAGCCCTGGGAACTAGCAGCCCTGGAAACAAGTTTTACATCTCAAAAGAATCTATTTGGTATCCTAAAGCAATTATAAATTAATGCCCTACATGTAAATAATTATACTGAACTGAAGGGTATAAAGGAGATGTAACATTAACTAAGAGCTATAGATAAGTTCGTTCATTAGTTATCCTTTTTTATAATTTTTACACACTTTCATTGATCCTCAATAAAAATATTTCTTTCCATAATTTTGATCTTAATATTTGCTGGAACTTCAAATACCATCACCAGGTTATTGTTTTAAAATGTTTTTTCTTATATTATCTTTTTTTTTTAATTTTTTTTTCAACGTTTATTTATTTTTTTGGGGACAGAGAGAGACAGAGCATGAACGGGGGAGGGGCAGAGAGAGAGGGAGACACAGAATCGGAAACAGGCTCCAGGCTCCGAGCCATCAGCCCAGAGCCTGACGCGGGGCTCGAACTCACAGACCTCGAGATCGTGACCTGGCTGAAGACGGACGCTTAACCGACTGCGCCACCCAGGCGCCCCTCCTATATTATCTTTTAAATCATCACACCTGAGTGTTGAAGATTAACTTAGAGGTGTATTTCATTTATCATATGTAGTGAATCTGTACAGCAGTTTTTTTAAATACATGTGATGAATCAGGTGGTTGGACCAAGTTGAAGAACATGGTGAAAATAGGATTTATAAAAGAGGGGAAAACATTGCAGAAAACAGTTTGGGGATAATGTTTCCTGCCTGCACAATTTGGGGGTAAGGATTAGCTGGCAGCTGGTAGGAAGAGGCAGGTCTTGGTACTCTGACCTTGAGTAGACTGACCAGAAATGTCAGACATTTTCAATTCTTTGTAGATTCCCCAGGAAACCTTGAGCATTTAGCTGAAGCGCCAAAGTGACACTCTCTCTGGGGAACGTCTGGAGGCACTTTTCCACTCACTCTTCATTGTGGTTGGGCCCCATTTCTCTCACTAGAATGTTTCAAAGGTATAAGCAGAGATACATCCACAGAGTTTAGTTCACTGATATTTATCTAAGAATGATTTATAACTCTCATAAGCATAAATAACAGAAATGCTCAAAGTCAGTGATTGATGACTGAACAATGGTACATTCATACAATGGAATTCTATACAGCCATTAAAAATCTTGTCATGGAAGAATAATCTGTGGCATACGGTGCATGTCTGTGGTATAATATTTTAAACACTATGTACATATTTATACATACTTAAAACACAATGATCCCATATTTAGATGCAGTAGCTAAAAGTTCAAATGGCTATATACCAAAAATGTTTAAAGTTCCCATCCCTGGGTGGTTTGATAATGGATGATTTTTATATTGTTCTTGCTTTCCTCACATTTCCCAACTTTTCTTCATTGAACCTAGATTATTTTTGCAATAAAAAATCCTATTTAATTTATCAAACTTGATAAAACAATTCATAATTTTACATTTATAAAGTTTAAAAGTATAATTGTTTAATGTTAAAAAACAATTTATAATGCATTTCATGAGATTTTAAAAGGACATATGAGAATATATTTGCATGCTTATGTTTATTCTAAAGAATAACCATGGCCTAGAATTTATTACATCACTTGGTTATCCATGTCCTCAGCCAGTCACCTCAGACTGGAGCCAGCATTTCCTACAATTCTATTACAACTCTGAAACGCTACTTTTGAAAGAGAAAAAAGAATTGACTCACCCTCTATCAAGCAAGAAGAAAACTGAATTCGGTCATGCCTTTGTTTTAATTTTTACCAGGAAAGTAGAATTGGACCAAGGAGGTGGAGACAGGGAGGCATGAGGCAGAACTTTCGTCCTATGTAATCATCACGATTCTCCCCCTTTCAACAATTTTTCAAAGTTATGGAAAATACTGTGCAAAAACAGCTTCCAGTCTTTCCCCCCTTTATAAGAATAATAACAATAATAACCAACATGTATTTAAAGCTCATTATGTGCCAAGTACTCTGTTAATGTGTGTACACATACACACACACACACACACACACACACACTAAACTAATTTAGTCCTTATAATATTTTGAGGCAGGTTTTATCATTTCACACATGAGGAAATAAAGATACATTTTCCTCAGCTGTAAAGCCCTGATGTAGAAATTCCAGAGCTGCCACTGGGAGAGACATGGAATAAATTTTTATTTTACGATATGTTCTGGAGTCCACTCAGTCACCTTTTTTCTGATCTTTTTCTTAACTTCTGTTTTATACAGATGTGGTTACCACAGAGGCCTTACAATTCAACATTCATGGTAAGAAAATAAGACAAGAACTTTTAGTTACTATACACCAGTATCTCTCAGATGGGGAACAAAGTTTGTTCATTAATTTTTTTTTAATTCAGGTGTAATTAACATATAGTAGGATATTAGTTTCAGGTCTGAAACTAATCACAAGAAGTGATTACTGATCACAAGAAGTGTACTCTTATCCCTTCACCTATTTCACTGTTTGTGGAAATGCAAGCTGGTGTTGCCACTGTGAAAAACGGCATAGAGCTTCCTCAAAAAAATAGAAATCAAAATACCATATGATCCAGCAATTCCACTACTGAATATTTACCCAAAGAAAATCAAAACACTAATTTGAAAATATATGTGCACCCCTATGTTTATTGCAGCATTAATTACAACATCCAAGAAATGGAAGCAGCCAGTGTCCATCCATAGGTGAATGGATAAAGAAGATGTAGTATACATACACAATGAAATATTACTCAGCCATAAAAAAGAGTGAAATCTTGACATTTACAACAACATGAGTGGATTTAGAAGGTATAAGGCTAAGTGAAATAAGTCAGCCAGAGAAAAATAAGTACCATATAATTTTACTCATAGGTGGAATTTAAGAAACAAAAACAAAGAAGAGACAACGAAAAAACAGGCTTTGTTCATATATTAAAATAGTTACTTTGGAGTCATTGTTCTGACGCAACTCTATCTCATTAGACTTGTCACTGTGGCAAAACTGTGACAAACACTGAGAAACAGAAGCTAAGTAGATGCAATCCCTATTCCAGAGGAGTTCTCACTTCTGGAATATCTCCCAGAAATACTACTGTGGGATTAAAAAATTAAAACAATCTATCAGAGTGAATAAATGCTGAATGCGACCACAAAATGGTGCACACAGGTAAAAGGGATCTCACGGTGCAGTGGTGAGGATGGTCTGTGGTCAAACCAAGCAGTGTTCAGCTGTCCCAGCTGTTGACCCTGAGTGAATTTCCCTAAGGGGTTTCTGTCCCCTGAATTTTAAAATAGGCCCATAACATTCATCTTACAGTATTTCTCTAAAGATCAAATAAGAAAACATAGGCAAAATTGCTTCATCCCAAGCCTGACATAGCATAATTGCCTAGTAAATGAGAACTCTTAAGCCAGGCTGAGTGCTGAGAAAAGGGTAGTCAGGTGGCATTCACTATGTCTGGTTATTTTTCTTTTCTTTTCTTTTCTTTTCTTTTCTTTTCTTGTCTTGTCTTTTCTTGTCTTTTCTTGTCTTTTCTTGTCTTTTCTTGTCTTCTCTTGTCTTTTCTATTTTCTTTTTTCTTCCCCTTTCTTTCCTTCTCTCCTCTCCTCTCCTCTCCCCTCCCCTCCCCTTCCCTTCCCTTCCCTTCCATTCTGTTCTCTTTTTTGCAGGCTCCACTCTCAGCATGGAACCTGACCCAGGGCTCAATCTCACGATCAAGAGTTGGATGTTTAACTGACTGAGCCACCCAGACACCCCTCCGGTTATTTTTCTAGGAAAAAGAAGATGGCTTCACAAGAGCTGGCTGAATGCAGAAAGGGAAAGTGTCTTTTGCAGGTGGGATTTAGGCAAGATACTCTAGATTTTTTTTTAAGGCTCAGAAAAAACTTAAGAGTGGCTGCAGTCTCATTAGCTAATCGAAACATTGAGAAAATAACACTGAGATAAATGGAAGCAGCAGATTTTAAGAACAGAGACTAGGAGAGGAAAATTAGGCTAAGTGCTTGGAACTAATTATTAGGCTTCTGCATTCAGTGAGACAATCTAATTTTCAAAGTGACTTCAATGTGAAGCCAACATGATGGTGTCAAACCGGAAAGCATTTAAAGGTCAAATATAGACACCCAGTGCTATATGCCCTGAATCCTAAAAATAATGGCTAGCATAGTGGGGGATTGTAAGTGTTCCCATGCATTATCTAATTTTATCTTTGCAGACATCCAGAATTTTATCTTTGCAGAATCCAGAGAGACAGGTGTTATGATCTTCCTTTGCCCAAGAAACTATTAAAGCACAAAGAAATTAAGTAACTTGTCCAAGGTCACACAACTAGTAAAAGAGATTCTTATGACTGAAACCCCATTTGTTTTGCTCCAGAGCTCATACACCAACCACAACCACCAACTGTCATGAAGAAAGAGAAGACAAGCCCCAAATAACCTTTAAACATAACTTCTAAGGAATGATCAAATATCACCAAGTCCCTGAGTATGTGACACAATAAGGTATAATGTTATTTGTAACAACTAAATTCAAGAAAATTGTGAGGCTGAAGTAGTCATATGGCTTCATGATTTAAAGTGGCATTGGAGACAGCAGAGAAAGAAATGTAAGATGTGGACTCATCAGGTTAACTCTGGTGGTGCATTAAGGCAACATTACTAGAAACTTCTGCAGATAGGGAATCCGGTGCAACCATTGATAAAAGCTCAAATGAGACACAGTAAATGGATCCAGATGGTGACCGTGGTATAAATCTGGAAAACTCATAGCAACATGACCTCTCTTGGGGATGAGCTACAGTTTGTGTGGGGCAATGGCTCACTGTGTCTCCTTTTTCCTCACCATTTTTACATATTTTTGAAAATGCACTGCTTTTGATATAAGTCGATAAGTGCTTGAAAGTAGATACTGAAATTACTACTGTTAATATTGACACATTACTTCATAAATTTTACTAGCTAACTGCTTCAGATTGAATAGTAGCAGGGCCCCTGGGTGGCTCAGCCAGTTAAGCGTTGGACTTCAGCTCAGGTCACAATCTGGCAGTTCGTGAATTCAAGCCCTGGATCAGGCTCTGTGCTGACAGCTCAGAGCCTGGAGTCTGCTTCAGATTCTGTGTCTCCCTCTATCTCTGCCCCTCCTCTGCTCTCTCTCTCTCTCTCTCAAAAATAGTAAACATTAAAAACAATTTTAAAAAATTTAACAGTGGCTGCAAAGCACAGTTAATAAAAGGAAACCCACTCAACAATCTAATTCCAATATGGAATTGTAAAGACACACTCTATGTATTCTGACTTTATTTTGAAATTTTCTTTTTTTAGGAGACGGACTACTTGAACACATTTTTTCTGCGGGAGGTATGTTAACAGTTGGTGTAGAATAATAATAATTTCATCTTAAACTATTGATTTAAGATCAACTAGACACATTACTAGTTGCGATTGCCTAAGAAAATAAAAAGCATCAATTTTTTAAAATAAATGTTTATTCATTTTTGAGAAAAAGAACATGAGGAGGGGAGGGGCAGAGAGAGAGGAGGACAGAGGATCCAAAGCAGGCTCCAATTGGGCTGAAAACAGCAAGCCCAATGCAGGGCTCAAATTCATGAACCATGCGATCATGACCTAAGCTGAAGTCAGACACTCAACCAACTGAGCCACCCAGGTGCCCCCAAAAGCATCAATTTTTAAATCAGAAGAGCATATGTTGTTAACTCTCATCATACAAAACTGTAAAGGCAAACAACACATGCTCTTTTTAAAATTAAAATATGCATTTCTTATTTTCCTAAACATTTTGGAACTAGCAATACATAATCTGATATTAATTTTTCTTTTAATTTAGATATTTTAGCCTTCTAACCAACCATGGGTACTTGAGCAAAGTCTCATAAGAGCTTATAAAACAATTGAACTTCCTTGTTTCCTACTTGTAAAGCAAGCAAGGAGCTTAAAATCATCTGATTGATTGGCACCACATCAAGAATAAACATAGACCATTGATATCTCAATCCTGATTTATTTTGGGGCCTACGCTACCACTTTGGGGTTATCCTCCCAACCCTCTATGACTGGAGGACCGTCACCCCCACTTCTTAGGTGCTGCTGTGGACCTGGCTTTAGTTGATTCATGTGCTCCTTTACTATTCTGCATTTCTCAGCCTCCCTTCACACTTGGCCTGTATCCATACTTCGCACAAGAAAATGAATGGTAGAAACGAATCCCTATTCATGAATTAAAGCTAAATAGAAAGGAAGCTGGACAACACCAGGGACAGGAAAAAACACTTTTACCTTTTTTTCAATCAATAATAAGTCTTTTAAGTATAAATTAGCCAAATAGATATGCCATTTTACTTCTATGTCTTGCCTTCAGTTCTATTTACCTCATTTGAAAGCAGTACAAATATGAATGAATACGCAAGAAACTGTAACTTCAATTGTGTTTCATTCTCAACAAGTAAAAGATTTGAAAAATATTTTTAGCATATTTACAATGTCATATAGTTTGTCTATTACATTAGAAATATACTAATCAGTGTGCACATTGTATATTAGCATATAGTATAGTTTAGACATTGTTTTCTCTCATAACTTTGAAACTGTGAAAGAGTTTGCGGGTTTTTTCCATATCAAGGTAGAATGTCCACATAGCTCTTATCCATAATTATGCCTGTGAGGTCCTGTAGAACAATGGAGGTGAGTTGGAACTCTTGAGTCTTGGTTGTCATTAGATGTGTGACCTTGGACAAAGACTTTAGCACTCAAAGTTCCAGTTTCCCACATGGTTACTGTGGAAACCTAATCTTCTAAAATATAAGATATACCTAAAAGTATATTAATATATTTTCCGTAAAAACGCAAAGTGATACTACCATGATTTTACCTGTTTTATTTTTCAGTTGCTTTGTGGTAGCTTATTGCATATTTTTGCAATTTTCTGCTCTCTTTTTCTCCCATAGAGATAACAGGGATTGTGTATGCAGTAATGGCTGGTATCATCGGAACTATCCTCTCAATTGCCTTCTGTATTAAACGACTAACAAAGGTGAGATTCAGTTTTTAATTTTGCTATAAGTGCGCTTCCTCTGAGTGCAATTCAAGTCAAAGAGAAACAAAATTTCATTCCATCTTTTTCAACTGGACACTTTTTTTTTTTGCATTTGCCCTATAGAGGAAGCTGAAATATAAAACTATCCTCCATTTCCCAATGAAAAATTTTATAAAGTTTTGTCTCACTTGACTTAATATACTTTGATGCGTAGAGATGGAAGAGTCAAATTTCTAATTGTAGTATATACTTTAACTTGTGTGTGCAAAATATTAAAAATAACATGATATATTTACATATGTTTAACACTTTTGCTGGTTTTCATTGTCATATTTCTTTATACAAATTTTTCAAACTCCATCTATGTGTTTTCCAGCATGAGTGACTTTCTTTTCTTCATCACAAAAGCTAACTTTATGTCCATATGATACAGCATTCCAGAGCACATAACCTTTACTATAACTTTCTATTTAAGATGTTAAAAAATTTTTTTTAATGTTTATTTACCTTTGAGACAGAGAAAGACAGAGTGTGAGCAGGGAAGTGGTAGAGAGAGAGGGAGACACAAAATCCGAAGCAGGCTCCAGGCTCTGAGCTGTCAGCACAGAGGCCAACTCAGGGCTTGAATTCACAAGTCGTGAGATCATGACCTGAGCAGAAGTCAGCCGCCCAATGGACTGAGCCACCCAGGGGCCCCTTCTATTTAAGATGTTTAAGATACATTTGTGTGTGTCTATGATGCTATAATTAGAACTGTGATCCTAGATCATTAAAGACCTAGTCCCAAAAGAATGGTACGGTTGAGTTCTCATTCATCCTCTGCTCTTGATCTCTGTGATCTCCACACCATAACCACTATATATATTTTTTAAAAAGACTTATTTAGAAGGGTTACAACATTGCTATGACAGGGGTGTAACAAGACTGATAGTAAATTCACATTAAGTTCCTTTGCCTTTTTCTTTTTTTCTTTTTTTTCTAATGTTTATTTATTTATTTATTTTCTCTGCGAGAGTGAGAGAGCCAAAGTGTGAGCAGGAGAAGGGCAGAGAGAAGAGCAGGAGACACAGAATCTAAAGCTCCAGGCTCTGAGCTGTCAGCATAGAGCCAGACGCAGGGCTCGAACCCACAAACGGCGAGCTCATGACCTGAGCCAAGTTGGACACTTAACCGACTGGGCCACCCAGGCACCCCTGCCTTTTTCTTTTTTAACGACTTCTATTAGGTGACTTCTGTAATGATCCAAACCTATGATGGATTATAAACACTCCATGTAAATGTATCTTGTCTAAATAATACTTCTTAATAAAAGTAATTGAGAGTGCCTGTTGTAATGTGAGAAATTTTGTAAAGACTTGAATGCAAGATGACTCCTCTTGTCTGCAGGATAAATATTGGGAGAAAATCATCTCCTTGTATTTGGGCATATATGGCAAAATGAGTTGTCTTCTCTCTTGGCTGGCAATCTAAAACCTAAAAAAAAATCAATAAAATACTTAGTTGGCAGAATTCAGAGAAAATATTCTATTTGTATATAGAAAACTTGGATCATGTCCATTATGCTAAGAGACCTTACTTCTTTTTTGTTTTTAATCTGAGAAAGAGAGGATGAGAATCTCAAGCAAGCTCCACACTCTGCAGAGCCCGATGCAGGGCTGGATCCCACGACCCTGGGATCATGACCTGGGACAAAATTAAGAGTCTGACCCTCAACCAACTAAGCCACCCAGGGGCTCCCTTACCTCTTTTTTAAAAAAAATCCATTTTAGCTTTTCATTACATCATGGAAATATGAGAGTCAATGTTTGGGGTAATAATTCACCTATGGAAACATCAAATACTATTTAGAAAGACAAATACAAATTGAAATCAAAGTTTGTAGATATCTATGAAACCATAAATTCTTCCAAAAGTAACCTCTACAAAGCACATATTAATCAAAAGGAAACAAACTTCAGTCCCAAAAAATATTTTAAAAAAATTTTTTTAATGTTTATTTATTTTTGAGAGAGAAAGAGAAGCACAAGCAGGGGAGGGGCAGAGAGAGAGGGAGACAAAGAATCCGAAGCAGGCTCCAGGCTCTGAGCTGTCAGCACAGAGCCCGACGCAGAGCCCTACATGAGGCTCAAACTCATGGACGTCGAGTTCATGACCTGAGCCAAAGTCAGGAGCTTAACCGATTGAGCTACCCAGGAGCCCCACCCCCCAAAATATTTTTAACTTGAGGCATTTTCTTTATAAGGTCTTAACTTTAGAAAATTGTGGCATTAATATTTATCTGGTTTTTATTCATAGAAAACTCCATTTCCTGTGCAAACTGCACAACCAGAGGACGCAGATCCTGAAAGTTCTGTAGAAACAAGAAATCCAGGTTGGTGCTAATATTCTTAATGCCTTTTGCGTTTTGGTGAGGGAAAAAAATTAGTTACTTCTGATTTGGGAGAGGTATGCCCAAGTAAGATTCATTTGTATTCTATTTTATCGATGCTACTTCTGTAAGATTTTTTTATGTCTTCAGCATAATGAAATTATCCCTTAGGAACAAAGTATTTAAAAAAAAAAAAAAGGTAAAACAGGGGCACCTGGGTGGTTCAGTTGGCTAAGCGTCTGACTTTTGATTTCAGCTCAGGTCATAATCTCACGGTTGCTCAGGTGGAGCCCCGAGTTGGGCTCTGCACTGCCGGTGGGAAGCCTGCTTGGGATTCTCTCTCTCTCCCTCTCTCTTTGACCCTCCCCCACTTCCGCTTGTGTTCTCTCTCTCTCTCAAAATAAATAAATAACATTTTAAAAAACAATATAAAACACATACTATAACTAAAAGCAAAACTTAAGATCTTCTGTATACTTTTCATTTTCCAAACTGCAAAGTTATATCCAGGAGGCCCTATAGAGGATACAATTTAATAACCCCTGATCTGCAGCCAGACGTGGGTTTGAATCCATACTCCCAACACTTACTAGCTACGTAACCATGAAGAAGCTACTAATATGGAGATAATGGTAGTTAGTGTGGAGATAATTTAATAATGACATAATGATAATGTCGACCTCATGGAATTTTATGAGGATTAAATGAGCTATAACAAGTAAAGCATTGAGAACAGTTCTTGGCCATAGTAAGTGCTCATGCCTGTTAGCTCTAATAAGTAATGTAGGCTCCATGAGCAAATGACCTCCTCTACACAACTGGCTAGTCACGTGGCCCCCTGTTTTTCCACTTGCAGGTGCTATGTAGATACACAACATGTGGAAAACTGCAGGTCAATTTTTTTCACAAAGAACATATTTTTTTTTTAAGAGAGAGATATCACCTGAGCAGGAGAGAGGGGCAGAGGGAGAGAGAATCTTTAGCAGGTTCCATGTTCAGCACAGAGCCCCGTGCAGGGCTCGATCCCAAGACCCTGAGATCATGACCTGAGCCAAAATCAAGAGTCAAATGCTAAATTGACTGAGCCACCCAGGTACCCCTACATAGAACAGTATTAACCCACACAGTGGTTTTTTAAAACAGCATTCATTGCCAACTTTAAAAAGTGGGAGATTTGTACATTAAAAAACATCCAAATATTAATGCTCCCTTACAGAAAAAAATATAAACTGTAACAATGCTGGAGCCTCTATACCAGCATGAGAGCAATTAATTCATAAGAGCCGAGGAGTGCTTGCAGCCTGAGCTATTGGTTTAAATACCAAGCCAATTTCATTTATTTTTTTCATTATGGCCTCTTGTATAACCTCTATAATTAAGTGCATAGTTCCTATTAAATGTTGCCTGAAGCATAAACCCAAGCGATGTCTATTTTGGGAGATGTCCACCAAGAACAAATCTCTGTGAAATGGGCTTTAAGACTCAAGCAAAGAGGACCTGACTCTGCCTTCTGCAAAACTGACTGGGGTTTTTCCATAATTATAAAAAATTATGACAGAACTGAAGACCTGTAAATTTTTGGATTCTAGTTTTAACCTGGGACCAAGCACCTATCTTCAAAGGCCTTGCTAGGTTTCCTAGACTTTGGAGTGAGGAAAGGAAGTTTTAAAGATTTGCTCCAGCTACATAACCTATAAGCAGGACTTGCCTTGTCAGGTTATCTTGTGGATTGCTCTTAAAGCTTAACCATGGTTGTCACGTAATTACTTAGTCCCAGGAAGGTCATGCTATGTAGAGTAAATGGCATATACAGGAGGCACCGAGGTGGCTCAGTCGGTTAAGCATCCAACTTCAGCTCAGGTCATGATCTCACACATGGTTCATGAGTTCAAGTCCTGCATCAGGCTCTGGGCTGTCAGTTCAGAGCCTGGAGCCTGCTTCGGATTCTGTGTCTCCTTCTCTCTCTCTCTGTCCCTCCCCCGCTTGTGCTCTGTCTCTCTCTCCTTCAAAAGTAAATAAATAAGCATTTAAAAAAATTTTAAATGGCATATACACAGTTCTCAGCTAAAAGGATTAATAAAACCCAATCTGCCTATACTTAACAAAGTTTTCAGTCATGTGCCAGATTTACTTAATTTACTTAGGCTACCTTGTTATAAGACTTGCAGGTGGAACTAACATGTGTATTTTTTAATCTACATTGTGCATGGTTTCAAAAAAATGTTTCGATGCTATTTCTGAAATGGAGCAATTACTACCCAAAGCCTAATTTTGTTTGTTACTCTATTGCTATATGCTTTTAACTACTGATGTATTTTGGTGACAAATTTAGTGTTTAGCATTTCCTCTGCCATTTCTTCCTATACAATATTGAGTCTCTCTGTACAATAGTCTGCAAAAGTTTGGGACAATTTAATCCACCAAAGCACATTAAAATACCATTGTTAGTTTAAGTGCAACAAATATTTACCAAATGCTTACTGTGGGCTAGGCACCACACTTAATTAGATTTACCAGTTAATGTCTCTATCCTTTAGAAGCTGAGAATCTAATGAAAGGTGGTCATTGCAGTGAACAAATTTTAAGGTATTAGGGGCAATACCACCTAAAGAGACTGGAGCAGGTAGCAGAGGCTTCTGGAGACAGAATCACCTGGGGCCCGTCTTAAAGGAGAGATGAACATTACCCAGGGCAAGATAAGGCAGTTCCAGGCTGAAGGACAATATGACAAAAGGCATGGAAGAAGACAGAATATGCTGTACTCAAGGAATTATGTGCATTTCTATATTAGCAAGATTAATGCTTTGGTTCTCAATTCATGTCTCAAATATATGGAAAGACAGTGAAAAGAACCAGTGGCAAGTCAGATGAGCCAAATTTCAGGCTTCTTTTATTTCCCCCTATTTGTGCAAATGAGGTTATCAAATGTGTCTTAGTAAGTTAGTGAAATGGGTTATAAAATCTGATCCATCTCACAGGAAACATTGGGAAACACACACAATTATTAAAAAATGTTTTAGTCCTGTTTTCATAGAATCCTGCTACAAAGAAATGTACAAGTCAAAGGCAATAAGAGACAGTAGAGTGACAATGCCTTCTTAACAAGAACTAGAAATGTTGGAGTGTAAAGTATGAACTGCTTTACCCCCCTTGAACTTGCACATTGTTTATGCCTGGTGGGGAAGGAGAATAAGTGAGTCGGAGTTCGCTGTCCATGGTGGTGGGCGCATGTGACTCCATCAGCTCATTTCTCACGGGAAAATGTTTGGGATACACAGTTCCCATTATACCCAAATAGAAGAAAACTGTGGAAAACACTCTGTTTTAATAAGAGCAAAACTCTTCTCATCCATTTAACACACTCTCCAGCAGTAACATAAATCCAACTTTCTAGCCAAGAAAGGTGGAGGGTCAGATTTGATGAAGGAGACCAATCCAACACCCTTTTCCCATGTGGTAGTATCAGAGAGAAATTTAGCAATGAGTTGTTGTACAGACTTCTTCTTGTTTATGTCCAAAGAAAAAAGTTATTCTCAAGAGAGATTATAGACTAGGGAGGTTGCTTTAGATTCAAAGACATATATGTTAATTCAACTCACTTATCATTTGCTGCCTTCCCACTGTACTCGGCTCCTACACAAGTTCTGTGTTAGTTTCTCATCTCTGTAGAAATTAGGAGCAGAGTAATTACGTTTGTGCCTTATCTAAGGCTTTTGGAATAGATTTTCTAAAAAATTCTCTCTTTCTCTACATATTATTCTAATAGTGCTAATCTGAAAGAAAATTCCTTTCATTCCCTAATAATTATGTTCAAGAACAACTCTGTGAGAATGTAGAATTCTAAAGTATGTTTTATGTATTCATTTCCTATTGTGCTTAAATATAACTATGCCCCATACTACTGCTTTTTTTCCCTCTATAATCCTTCTACAGAACAGTAATTCATGAGAATCTGCTCATCAAGCCAGATTCTGGAAGAAGTCAAAGACACAAGACTTCAGTCAAGTGAAAAATGAATGTGTGAATTACACACTCCAATATAGCGTATACCTTCCTAAGCTGTACGTACTTCAGGATGAAAATTTCATTGTAATGAGTCCAGTGACTCAGTGATGGAAAATGTCTGTATTCATTAGGTGTCTATTTCAAAATGTAGAACAAATATTTTCTTTCATGCTTGCTTTTGTGTGTTAGCATTATTTTTATAATTAATTGATTTGGAATTCTGATCCCCAAACTTTGGTTGGCTTCATCTGCAGTTATTTACAAGTGATTTATTCTATTTTATTATACTTTAATGATCGTGCTGTCGAATGAAAGGCTTGTCACATCTAGATGAAATCTAAGTTCTCATTCCAAACTTCTGCATCTTGTCATTGTTTTACATATATTAAGGGACCTGAAATCCTAATATTTCCCTCGTTGCAAGATAGGGGACTACACTGATGATGATGATGATGATGATGATGATATTTTAGTCACATGAGTAAACCTTGTGTTTGGAGATGCCTTCCATACACACATGCATAAAATCATGAGTTATATGTAAGGTAGATATAGATGTATAAAATGACATTCACATTCCTTCTCTCATACATAAAACAACACAAAAAGTTTCTCCCATGTTAAAAGGAAGCTTCATGTGTGTAAATGACCTATTTAAAAGAGTTTGTCTGACAGTCGAGCATTAACTCTTTCAGGGCACTGACAGATGCGTTGTGTTCCACTGGAAGAGTTATTTATGTAAGAGGTCACAGTGTCCTGACAAAGAAAGGAATTAATGACTTTACCTTGCAGAGTTAATAACCCTATAAATTCAGTAAGATGTGCCAAGTTGACAAGCAGGTGAATATTTTAATAATTTGTACTGTGTTCTCAATTGAATTCTTTAATCCATCCATTCCCACATTCTCTTCTTAATAAAGCTTTGGAAATTAGCTTAAATAATCCAAAGGAAATTTCTAGACATGAGACTAAGGCTTTGTAACTACATAGCTCTCACTCATTTATAGTAAAATTTAAAAGGCAATATAAAAACAAAGAAGTGCCCTCCTGTGATATTCTATTTCCAAATTACTACAAATCCATACGGCTTTTCATTGTGATAGTTAAGTAAATAATATTATGTACACATTTGGGCTTGGCAGCTTACATTTTTTTTTAAATAAATTACGAAATCTAAATCTTAACATACACATTTTTTCTGAGAGTCTTACTTTGTTAAATTGATCATTCAGCTGAAAAGAAGAATAGGATATTGCTGTTAGTATGTATTTTTAAGGTAGTTTTAACAGTATTATTGGGTTAATTTAATCAAATGAATGACTCAAGCACCAAGGCAATTTTTTTATTCATTTTTTTGCACGAAGGCAATTTTAAATGTACTTTTTTCAATAAAAATAAAATGTTGAACCAAGAGAGAACAGACTAGGTTTGTTGCTAATGCAATTTACGAGTCAAAGACAAGAGACTAGAGTGACTGTACCATCTCAGCAAGAGCAAGAGAATTCAGAGAATAATGAAAGTATGAATTGCTTTACACTCCTGGAACTTTTCCAGTTAATTTCTCTGTACTTCGATCTGTGGACTTTTCACATTTCAATTTAATGTTTGTAGGAAGAAATTACCTTTACTCTCTTCATGTTGTTATAATTAAACCAGCCTATAGTGATAGTAAAGAAATCTTACCTTGGAAGCCAACATGAATGGTTTATATTGAATTTCTTAAAATTGAGACTAGAATCAGGGGTGGGAGTGATGCTGATTAGAAAATTCTATCCTCCAGGCCTGGGTGTTTGCCCATGTAGGTGTGAGCAGAGGGGCCATGTGAAGGGAAAAGAATGGAGAAAGGTGAGACACTTGCGAAGAACATGGGGATCCGAGGAACGCCGTGGTGTAAGGGCTATTTTAGTGATATTCATATACAGTAGTGGAGCAAGAGCCTTCTGGTTTATTCTAAGCATTTGTCTTATCAAATGTAGCACATTTCTCATAAGAAACTCCTAAGAGCCGCATGTCATCCAAGCAAAAATCAATACAAAATTCTACCCAAAATCATGCATGAACCTGTTCTTGTGTCAACAGGTATCTATCTAAGCTTATGCCCTCAGCTCTGTTCAGCTAGAATATGTGCACTGGCAACTAACTGGTAACCCACTTTCAGTCTCTAGAATGAAACATGTGGTCTGAATTCTCACAGCACCTGTGCATCTTGCGTTGCATTTACTATGATCTAAATTCTATCCCCTACTTAACTGAGATCCCTTGGGAGCAGGGACTTTAATTCATTTTTGTAACTCCTGTGAGGCCTGAAAAAATGTGCTCTTATCCCATGATGCTTTTCTTAATATTTAAAATGACATTATTCATAGCGATAGAAAGGCTTAGTCTGGCATGGTATGGAAAGAGAATCAATTTTGGATCCAGAGTTTGAACCCTTGCTTGTTTATTCACATAACTTCAGTTTCCTTACCTGTAATGGGAAGATGAGAATAACCACCTTGAAGGGCACCTGGGTGGCTCGGTCAGTTGGGCATCTGACTTTGGCTCAGGTCACAATCTCATGGTTCATGGGTTCGAGCCCCGCATTGGGCTCTGTGCTGACAGCTCAGAGCCTGGATCCTGCTTCGGATTCTGTGTCTCCCTCGCTCTCTGCCCCTCTCCTGCTCGCACTCTCTCTCAAAAATAAACATAAAAAAAAGAAAAGAATAACTACCTTGCAAAAATGCCTTGACATTTGTGTGAAATGAGGTATATAGGGTGTGCTCAGCACCAAGGAGGTGCTCAATAAAAAGGCAGCTCTGATTAACATCACTTGTGACAAAGTCTTCCTTACTTGCTACCCACAAAGCAGCATAGAGTTCTAGAGACAATCCGCTTTAAATGCCCTGTGGAAATATGTACCTTTTAAAGTCTGTTCCTATGTTTCTTTTTGCCATCTCAGTTTTTTGTTGTGAAAAACAGGAAAGGTAGTATTTCTTATCTTTTGTCACTGGAATGTTACAATATGTGTTTTCACTGATTAGATGTACAAAACGAAATCAGTTGCCTTTTACGATTTCAGTTCTCCTAAATAGCTTTGAAGTGTTACTTGGAATTAAATTGAAAAAGTAGGTTTGTTTTGAAGACAATAGAGTTAGAAAAACTGGATCTCAATGATAAAAGGAAGTAGTGATCAACTAATTTTCCTCATGTTTTAGATATCCGTCACACTCACTCACTGTAGGTTTTGTAATTGGAAAAAAACCCTTCCCCTCTCATAATTCTGACTTGCTTTCTTTCCTTTCTTAGAGAATTAGATGGAAAGCATATGGAGATTCAGAATGTTATGAAAAATATTCTTACCATTTGTTCTTAACAGCTAATAACGGAACCACCCTACAAGTTAAGTGTGGCATAACTCTTAAGTTCCAGTTACAGTGCATACAATTTACCAGGAAAAAAATTTCCTCAAAGTAAGAAGTCACTACTTTTTAGATATTAAATGACTATTAAACAGACAGAAGCATAGCCATTCTTTTCAGAATTACTCATTCTATTGACTTTTAAACCCAGAAAGTTTTGATCATTTTGACATATTCTCTTTGAAAAGAGAATTCTCTTTTCTAATTCCAGGTGCTTTCTAGATCCATAAACCTTCCTAAACTGTCTCTTCTCCTTAAATGACATGGTTGTGATTATAACAATGATTTGTTTCACTTTCCTGCCTGCATAAATGTGAACACTGGCATTATATATCTTAGACTGTAATGTCTTAGCAGAAACAAGATTGATTTTTTTTCTTTTTTCTTACCACAGCACCGTAGTATAATTATGCATTCAATAAATATTTTACCATTTGAGTTTATTTTCAGGACACCTGGGTGGCTCAGTGGGTTAAGTGTCCAACTTCAGCTCAGGTCATGATCTCATAGTTTGTGGGTTCGAGCCCCATATCAGACTCTGTGCTGACAGCTCAGAGCCTGGAGCCTGCTTCGGATTGTGTGACTCTCTCTTTCTCTGCCCCTCCCCCACTCACGTTCTGTCTTTCAAAAATTAATAAACGTTAAATTAATAAATAAATAAATAAATAAATAAAATTTATTTGAAACACAAACTTCATGGATAATGATACCTTAACATAACATTTATTGAGCATTTGCCATATGTCAAACTGCTTGAAATGCTTAATGTGATCTTCACAAAACCTTTAAGACAGGTATTAGTTTATTCTTGAAAAGGTAGATGACAGTATGTTTTCCCCTAAAAAAAAAAACAGGTACATAAACTAATAAGTTCGGAAAAAATGTTCAGCGATACTTAATAGTTTCTTTTTCCTTGTTGTTAAGCGGCACTAGTGAAACCAACATTGCAGGATCCTGCTGAATATCTCTAAGCCAGAGTTCTATTTTAAACCTGAACACCAGCGATACCTTGGTATTGCACCATGGTTCATATCTCATGAAACATATTTTTGGGTGTGCTCAAAACGTGCTGTGACTCTGCAAAACTCGTCCTTGAAACTTGAAGGATAACTGTTTCAAAGAAAGTGAAAAACAGAAAAATTCATCAATAAAATAACTTGGCCTGTACACTTTAAAAGGAACGTGATCCCATTTTTTTTAACATGCTATAGTCTTAAAAACTATTTTTTTTTCCTATTCAGACATCCGTTTGGTGCAATGTTAGGAGTACGTATGTATATGATAATTCATGAGCTCAACAAATTTTACATCATTTAAATCCTTGTTTGAAAGAATCAGGCTACTTCTCCCTCTTAGAAACCCAAGGAAGCCATAGCAGAGTATCATCCCAACAACAGAAGACAGAAAATCGTGCATCTGTTTCCCACCCCTCCCAATAAGTCTGCTAGTGAATAGTGTTTATTTCCAGATTATCTGCTAGCCACCCCATGCAGCAATGGACCAGGGACCATGGTTCCCACAGGGGCCTTATAAAGAAAACCCAAAAAGAAAGCAAAAGAAGCCATCATGTCTCTTACTGGACCGTTTGAACAAAATGCATAGGAGTTATGTTGTCCGTTTCCCCTGACATATAACAGTTCCTTTTCACTTCTAAAGCAAAACTCAACCCTCTAAGAAATGATAACCGTGTAGTATTAAAAACAATAACAACAACCTTTAATTATTTGCTTTCATCTCCTTACCTCAGGGTTATCACAAAGCTTCCAATATATGGGAGCTCCAAGTTCCCAGCTTTCTTCCCTTATTCTTATTTAATACAGCTGTATAGTATTGCCTCCAGTATCGTGTGTTTTACTTTTCTCTTACCTCCAGTGTGTACCAGCAGAGTTTCCAGGACAATACAGAGGATCTTCACGTCTAACTCCTTCACCGTGCTCAGAATAGAGCCCACCACAATGATACATTATTACATAGGCGTCTGGTAACTTCTTGAAATCAAAACTGGGACAGACCAAGAGTTCATGTATTTTTTTTTTTGTCCTCAAGTATTCTGAAGACATACTTGGAAATGAGAACAGTACTGTGTTTCCTGGTAGTTTCTTCAAGTGACTGATACTGATTTTGGATTTATAAGAAGGGCTTTTCCCACAATTCCTCCACTAATTGAAAAATGGACTTGAATCCTACCTCTTTCATCTGGCTGCTGACCAGATAGCCCTCTTCTCTGTATCCTCAGGGCCTTATGTGATGGTGATTCCAAGC
This sequence comes from Prionailurus viverrinus, assembly GCF_022837055.1. Lineage (NCBI taxonomy): Eukaryota > Metazoa > Chordata > Mammalia > Carnivora > Felidae > Prionailurus > Prionailurus viverrinus. The sequence goes on from NC_062564.1 coordinate 83,034,464, forward strand.
CTACTCAGGCTGCCATCCATTTGAGTTTGAGTATTGTCACTGTCTGAAATTACTGCTACATTATCTCACCCACCAGATTGCCTGTGGCTTTAATTAGAGCAGTTTAAGCCCCAAAATATAATGATGCTAACACATAAAAAAGTTTGTTTTTTGTTCGGGTAAAGATACAGAAATATTCCAAGTCAGTGGGGAATAGAGATTATCCTTCACATAGTTGTTCATGAATCTAAGCTGATGGCATCTTTGCCATCGTCAACACATGGTTTCCAAAGTTTCCCTGGACATCATTATTCCAGAAGAGGGAAATAGTATGTAGAAGCATATGTGGGAGGTTTCATCCGTCCTTCCCATGAATCAAGAACCAAAAGGACAGGGATGGGGAATGGCCATTTCTCAACTCACATTCCATTAACTAGTATTCAGTCACGTTGCCACACTTAACTGCAAGGGGATCTGGGAAAAGTCAAGCCCTGGGTCCAGGAATAAAGGTAGAATGGATTTTATTGGACATCTGGCTGTCCCTTCCACAACCCAGGCCTCTGGTCATGACATACTTATGTATACCCTCATTCCCGCACATGTATCACACTCTTCTCTTTTTCCCTCTGTTATTGCATGTACAGCAAAGCCCAGGATGCCTTAGGATGTACAGTCTTCTCATCAGGTTGCAATGTATTTTCTCATGGCCAGACAGTCAATAAACTAAGAAGACAAGTTTTCTGCCTACTGCTATACCTAATACACAATGGTGGAACTAAGGTATCTGCAAAAAAAAGAGATGAATTTGAAACACATTATCAGTCAGTTGTCCATAGCAATGAGAGAATCTGATGGGCAACACTGTGAAGACTCCTGCCCAGGATATGGAAAGATCCGTTATTCTCTACGGCAATGCACTTACATTTGGTTTTGTACCTGGTAAGTTCTTCCTGGTCATTAAATTCCATGGCCATATTTGAACTGAGTGTTGAACAGTGTTCCCTGTGTATAGCTTGTGAGTACACAAATTTTGTAACACGTTTTCTAATGATGCTAGGGTTGTTTGGCTAGAGAAACAAGCAAAAGCTTTTTCAAGCCAGGCTGACACTTAACTCTGGCAACACAAATTCCCTAGAAAATTAAGTGACTTCTAGTCAGTTTGCTTTCAGTCAGCTCCATTTGCCTGTAACTACACCCAAAGTTATTTCTGAGACAAAATTCTACATCTTTTCCTTTCTTTGTGGGCTGGAATTAATCCTTGCCTCTGACTTAATGACAGCTCCTTTGAGGCATCTTAAATAATGGGCTATGATAAAAAGCAATATTCTTGATGTGATCTCAGCCCTAGGGCCAGGTTCTTTTGGTTAATGAGAAGCATTGATGTCTTTTCCCTCTAAGTCTTTGACAGTCTTATCTGTCCTAGTGTTTTAAGCTCAGAAGCGTTTGCTTTTCCCAACACTCTGAGATTCTTAATTTCTTCTTGAAAATCAGGCAATTCTTTCCTAATAAACTCATTTTTTGTTATAATATTGTTAAAAGCAATAACAATTAACAAACACTAAAACTTGGGCTCTAACCACTCTTCTAAACTATAGATGCAGAAGGCACACAGTATCCCTTCCAAATTATTATAAACAATGCTTACCAGATTACTTACTTCAGCATAGCATGAATAGTCTGCTTTGGGGAAGTAATATCTAAATCTTTGTCCCCTGACACCCAAATACTAAGCCAATGACATATATTTCAGGCTTTTGCTATGGTAGAATCTCTGTTTCTGTATTAGATAGGCTAAGTGCTATAACAAGGTGAAAATTTTAGGGTTCAGCACAATTAAATTTTGTCATTTTGGTCACATAACTGTCCAGTGTGAATCTGGGAAGGGAAGGGGAGAGATTTCTGTTCCATAAAGTCATTCAGGGATCTAGGCTCATAGTTCCTCTTGGTCTGCAAAGTCATCTTTCCAATCACCTAGTGGCAGGGAAAAAGAAGGGAAGGACACTCATTTGAGGTTTTCTGGGCCAGACTGGCAAGTGGTATAAGTGGTAACCTTCACTCACATGCCATTGGCCAGACTTAGTTGCATAACCACAACCAAAGGTCATGGAAGCTAAGACTTGTTGTTTTAGCCACTATCTTCAGTAATATGTTAAACAGTAGCAGTAATAGTTGGCATCCTTCTCGCTCTTTTTCTTAAAGGGAATATGTCTGAACTGAAGTTTCTCCATGAAGAATAATATAAGTTTTTTGTCTACAACCATTATAGTTTAAGAAAGCTCCATCCTAATTGCTAGGGAATATTTTTTTCATCAGCAACAGTTATTGAATCCTATCAAATGCTTTTTTTCTTCAGCTATTGAGAATTTGTAAATTTAAATATTTCTTACTCTCGTAATTATTGCTTGAATAGAACTGCACCTGATTTCAAGCCCAGGTTTTCCCACTACAAAAGGGTTTGGCAGTCACTCCTAAGAAGCTTCTGTGCAACATGGAAATAAAATTATGCATAGGAATGATGGTAATAAAACAGAAATCATGAGGCACATCTTGCCTCCAGAGAAACACCACAAGTGTTCCAGGAATTGAGATGAGAGAGAAAGATCATGTTCAGCTGTAGGTTTCAAGAAAGACTGAAAGGGTTAGACACCAGACTCAGAAAAATATGAAGCATATATAAGAAGCATATGTAAGCCCAAAGTCAAGTTTGGGAGAGCAGGCTGGGGGTGGATCACAAGTTATACCCTATGAATGCTAATGCAAATACCACTTCCCTAGGTCATGTAAAAGCAGACTTTTCATTCAAGATGGTACAATGGACATGTGACTATTTTCTCTTTTCTAAGACGCCATCTAACAATAATAGTAAGGTATAAGAAGCAAAATGGAAAGAACAGAAGAAATAATAATAACAACAGATGAATATTTCAGTAAAGATCTGGAAAATGGAAAAGAAATTAAAGGGTTAACTGATGAATTAGAAAGGAAGAGGAAACATGATTTGTGTATTAGAATTTTCCCAAAAAACAGTAAGCTACCTGGGGAATAACAAGACCACCTGTGTGAGTGTTGGTTTCTAGGGCCTAAAATGAGCAGTGGGGAGAGGCTGGAACAAAGAATTGTTACAGAATAGCATAGTGGTTAAAAACACAGTTCTTATGGCCATGACACATGGGTTTGAATCCAAGTTCTACCAGTACTAGTTGTGAGGTCTTGAAAATGCTATTTAACCTCTCTGTGCCCCATTACTCTTATTTGCAAAATAGGGTGATAATAACAGAAGTACCTTCTCAATGGGCTGTAGTGAGGAGTGAATGAGTTTATATATATATATATATATATATATATATATATATATATAAAACATTTAGAATAGTGATCAATTAATATCAACTGTTACGATTTTTATTATAATCCCATGAAAAGACATTTGACTTTTATTTTTTTTTTTTAATTTTTTTTTCAACGTTTTTTATTTATTTTGGGGACAGAGAGAGACAGAGCATGAATGGGGGAGGGGCAGAGAGAGAGGGAGACACAGAATCGGAAACAGGCTCCAGGCTCTGAGCCATCAGCCCAGAGCCCGACGTGGGGCTCGAACTCATGGACCGCGAGATCGTGACCTGGCTGAAGTCGGACGCTTAACCGACTGCGCCACCCAGGCGCCCCGACATTTGACTTTTAAAAACGTACATGTATTACCTTGATGATTTATTATTTTCAAAATTTTAAGCCCATCCCAGGAGGATAAATACGAAGGAATGAAGGTATGAACAAAGCCAAGAGCAGAGAATGTGCAGAAGCATGAGGAAGACATCAGCCTGTATTCTCACTGTGTGGCTGTCCGGGCACAAATGAAATAACATGTAAGGGACGGGAAAGGAATGCCATAGAAAAACTGAGACTTTCAAATACCCCAGGTGCCTACTGATAAAGCTGCACTGTGATTAAAAACAAGCAGGGGTGCCTGGGTGGCTCAGTCAGTTGAGCAACTGACTTCAGTTCAGGTTATGATCTCACACTCTGTGAATTCGAGCCCTGTGTCAGGCTCTGTGCAGACAGCTCAGAGCCTGGAGCTTGCTTCAGATTCTGTGTCTCCCTCTCTCTTTCTGGCCCTCCCCCACTCATGCTCTGTCTCTCTCTCTCTCTCTCTCTCTGTCAAAAATAAACATTTAAAAAAATTTTTTTAAATAAATAAAACAAGCAAAAGGCCAAGTTTATTATTCTGTGAGCAGCTTGAGGGCAGGGAATGAGTTTCATTCAAGTCTTCGCCTCCAAGGCACAGTTTTTGTTAGGCTTCCATTGGTATGAAGTGATCTCAATTATAGTTCACCTGCCTGGAGTTTAGAGTCTTCCCTTAACAGTAAAGAGAGTGACAAGCATAGGGTAGAAACATGCAGAGGAAGGCCAGACATCCAGATGATCTCTGGAGAGTACCTGTCATCTCAAGGACAGGGCAGATCCTGGGTCAGAAATGTCTGACAGACTGCATGAGCCCCTCAGGCGTATGACATAAAGTTTAAACCAAAGGGTCTAATGTCACAACATGTAGTCCTCCCCCTCCCTATCACTCACACCAGATGCACCACGACAGCCTTGCCCTAGGAGTGAAGGTAAGGGATGTCTGAGGTTTCATGTCTCCCGTCCTAAGAGACAGGGTATGGCAGGGCCCTGGCCACACATCACATGCCTTTCCTTGATAGACTATAAGAAGACTGTGGCACATCTGTGTTGCTCAGCAGCATCGTTTGCCTAAACGCATACCATGAACTCCCAAAGTGACAATTTAGAATGTATAAGTTCTAGTGTATTTTGGAAATCTCAGAACATTACTTAACAGTCACACTATGATGGGTCTGTTAGATTTAATGACAAGGAATGTGGTTTGTTACATGTTTAAAAGATTACCAACCTGGGGGTGCCTGGGTGGCTCAGTTGGTTAAACACCTGCCCCTTGACTTTGGCTCAGGTTATGATCTCATAGTTTGTGGGTTCAAGCCCCATGTCAGGCTCTGCATTGACAGTGAGGAACCTGCTTGGGATTCTCTCTCTCTCCTCTCTCTCTCTGCCCCTCTCCTGTTTGCTCTCTTTCAAAATAAATAAACTTTAGGGGCGCCTGGGTGGCGCAGTCAGTTAAGCGTCCGACTTCAGCCAGGTCACGATCTCGCGGTCCAGGAGTTCGAGCCCCGCGTCAGGCTCTGGGCTGATGGCTCAGAGCCTGGAGCCTGTTTCCGATTCTGTGTCTCCCTCTCTCTCTGCCCCTCCCCCGTTCATGCTCTGTCTCTCTCTGTCCCAAAAATATATAAACGTTGAAAAAAAAAATTAAAAATAAATAAACAAATAAATAAATAAACTTTAAAAATGTTTAAAAATTAAAAAAAAAAAAAGATTACAAAGGGATCCAATAGTAAGAGCTCATTGTGTGTGTGTGTGTGTGTGTGTGTGTGTGTGTGTATACAGGTGCACACACGAGCACATGCATGTGTGTGGTTAGAAATGGTATTATAGCTAATTTTAGGGTGTTTTTTTTACATTTGCCTAGCTTTCAAATTTTCTATAATAAGCTGTATTACATCTTTAAAGAAAAACTGCAATAGAAACCACTAACTTTTTCGAAGTTAAAAAAAAAAAATCATGACCACACAGTTGCTAACTTACACTTCTCTAATGGATAAACTACATTAGTCTACATGGGGTTTTACTTACAAATAATAAAAACAGTCCTCTAGATCTATGAGTTCCTAGACTGTGTTGCTTGCCTGTCTAATATGTTCTAGTGACTGCTTAATTGTGGTTTACAGAGAATTGTGACTTCAGTTCAAATTAGAGACAAGAATATCAGTCCTTCAGGGGGTATTGAAAATGTTCTTCAGTATAGATGGGTTTGGGAATGGAATTTGAGATGATCAGCACGTGCTGAGTGTTTTCTATTTATTTGAGCTTGGCCTTGAACTTATATGACCCTAAGAGTCATTCCTAGATTTGATCTTATGCTCAGGCCAGTCATTTCGCAATAAAGAACATACAATTTCTCAAACCTCCCTCTTTCCAAGTTTTATGACTAGAGTTCAACCTGAGTTCACATTATCAGTTGATGAACATCACTCAGTGGAGCTTATTAACTGGGATTGTTGTCTCATTTTGGGTCTCTTCCAGATGTTTTTGCCAAATGCTATCAGTGCATCATATATTAGAACATGTTATTTCAGCCTCTACTTATGTTACTCACAGGATGTCCTTGACCCTTCTCATGGACTCTTCTCTCCTGAGGGTAGTGTTATTTGTAATGAGATGTGCTCTGAGGAAAGCTAATAAAATAATTTTTAGACCATTTATCAACTGAAGTTGAGTAATTATTTCAAATATTGCCAACCATGTGAAAATAATTTCCATTCTCCGATGAAACATAATATCTTTAAATCAAAAGCAATCCGTTTAATGTAAGTCTTACTTACCCTAAATCAATGCAATTCTTTCTAGGCCTACTAAAGCACAAAAGTGCTGAATATTGTAATTTTCTCAGATCAAAGTAACTCCATCCCTAAGTATTTTGAAATTTAGAAAAGGGAGCACTGAAAAGTGACCAACATCATTTATTCTTACTACAAAGAATAGATGAGATTGTCTGGAACACAGTGACAGCCCACATTTTATCTCCCTAACTCTATTCTTATTTCCTACAACTCCCTCTACCACAAAGCAATCAGAGTAATTTTTCTAAAACTTAAAACATAAATTAAAACATAAACTACTTCCCGGGGTACCTGGGTGGCTCAGTCGGTTGAGCGTCTGGCTTTGGCTAAGGTCATGGTCTCATGGTTCGTGAGTTCGAGCCCCGCGTCGGGCTCTGTGCTGACAGCTCAGAGCCTGGAGCCTGTTTCAGATTCTGTGTCTCCCTCTCTCTCTCTGCTCTTCCCCTCCTCATGCTCTCTCTCTCTCTCTCTCTCTCTCTCTCTCAAAAATAAATAAATAAACGTTAAAAAAAAATTTTTTTAAAAACCCATAAACTATTACCCCTATTTAAAAATCTCCATTAGGCTTCCCATTGTACCAGAGCAAAACCCTTACTCTTCAGCATGCTCTTCAAGGATCTCACCTTCAAGAATCTCACTGTCCTTAGGCCAGATCTTATCTCTCCCTCCCCTACCCCCTTCAACCCTTTCCTTATTCATAGGCCCCAGCCACTGACCTTTTCTCCTGAAACTCCAACACGCTATGCTTCTTCCTTTCTTGTTCTACCTTTTTCTCCTTTTTGTCTCATATCTTTGCTTGGTTGCCTCCTGCATATCATTCCTGTCTCACACATTCAAAGGTTATTGATGGTTTTACTTTTTGTCTGCTTTGTTTACCACCATATCCCCAGAGCTGGGAATAGTGAGTGGGCAGAAAAACAATGACATTTTGTTGAATGAAATAGGTCTCTCCTGCCTACCCAAAGTAAAGCAGCTGCCTCTCTCCTTCCTCCATTAAATTCTATCTCACTTTTTTCCTTTATTTTCTTCATAGCACTCAGTTCCTAGGACTCTTTATTTGTATAACTGGTTATTGGTAAGTCTTGATTCACCTGGCTAAAAAACATTCAATCTTTTTTTTTTTAATTTTTTAATGTTTATTTATTTTTGAGAGAGAGAGAGTGAAAGAGAGAATGGGGTAGGTGCAAAGAGAGAGAGAGACACAGAATCCGAAGCAGGCTCCAGGCTCTGAGCTGTCAGCACAGAAGCCAACATGGGGCTCAAACTCATGGACAGAGATCATGGTCTGAGCTGAAGTCAGACGCTTAACTGACTGAGCCACCCAGGTGCCCCAAAACATTCAATCTTTTATTCACTTACGCTATATGGAATATACATTTCCTATTACTTCCCGACATCTTGGAAACTTAATAAACTTTCTGGTCTCTTTTGTTATTAAAGCTATTTCAATTTCAAAATGTGAAGTACAAAATTCATTGTACTTAACTGTTCCAGGTTGTGGTTCTCTGCCTGATGGTTGTAGCTGCTAATCTGGCTTACATAAACTGGCCACCAGTGGACTCTGGGAGTCAAAGTACAAAGCTGGATCTCTCAAAGGCATGGGGGAATCTCAGAGGATTTTGACATCACATGGGGATTATACCAGCTCTACCTCTTCCATTCTGGCTCAACTGCCATCCCCAACTTCTTGTCCCAAGGATCTTACTGTTAATGTCACTTTGCTTAGGGGGCAGTCCTTTTATGCCAGATGCCAGCGACATAATTCTTTGCCAGCGACACTTTCTGCTAGATCTGCTGGATATTCTGGCATCTGTACACACCAAATGGATGGAGTTCAGCTGCTCAAGCGCTGCCCTTCTCTAAGCCCTGTTGTTCCATTCAGGTGTCTCTCCCCTACTCATATAGAAATAGGGCCATATTGGCAAAATGCTGCCCACATAGCCTTCCAACAGTAAGCAAAATGTCAGTCTCTCCTGTTTTCTTGCAGATGTCCTCAACCTTTATAAGCTTTTCTTTCAGAGTCCCTTTCCCTTCCCCACTTAGATTCTGGGAATAGAAAGCACCCTTCTTTCCTCCTCCATGTGTTCCCTACCAGATCACTGACCAGGAATCCCCGATGAGTTTCTTCCCTCCACATTGCTCACTTTCTATGAGCCTGGCCAGTAGAAAGTCTGGTTCTGTAAAGTCTAAGAAACTCCTGTGAGGTGGCTGGGCCCCAGAAGTGAGCAGCAGTTCAGTGTTTCTCTTTTGAATCAGGTGGTACTCAGTCTTTCTCATCATGGATGCCAATTATGAGAGAATGGGAATATCTCACAACATCTTATAACATTGGCTTCCTTGTTTGTCATAAGCTACCTGCAGCCCCACAGGCACCAGGATTTAAGTTTCCTGAGAGCAATGACTGTAGGGGTCCTTATATACCTAGACTAGTGAGTAGAAGAGAGACGTCACTCAATAAATAGGTGGTGGAATGACTGACAGGAAAGTTTCAAACCTTTCCCTAGGATGTATAAAATTTGTTAGAGCAATTAGCAGATCACATCCCCTAAAAATATTTAACACATTCAATGTTGCTTTTCAAAACGAACTTTTTCAGAACTCATCCTACCTCTGATCAATACACTTCTATTCAAACTTGCAGCCACACTGATAAAAGATGCCAGCTCAGTCCTTGATACATGTTTTACCTAAGTCTCTTTTATGCTCAAAGTCCATCTTTAGCAATGAAAACCTCTCACACAACTGATTTCTTACAGAAATGTGTGTTTTCTGCGTTGGTGGTTTGATCTTTGTAGACCCTTATGGATTTAACCCATTCTACAACTTAAAAGGTGAACAAAACATGGTTTCCCTTTGCAAAGAAACTTACCTCCCCTATCTTTACCAGCTTTGTTGTGAACACACCATTCTTCCCCTATTCAAAGAAAGCTTCATTTTGACTATGTTTTAGTTACCCACCCTTCCCCATCATGTACGCTGGTTTCATCGTGGTTTAGTGTAATGACTTGCTTTTTGTATCTTCATTCCCTGTGCTTAACCACACCAAGTCACTCTTTATGCTGTGTTTTCAAATAGCGTGTTTCAATTGTCTCCCCAAGTCAATTGCTTTCAAATCAGGGACTGATTCACCTGTCACCACTATACCCATATCACCTCACATGGTAACGGGCATACATTGGGCATTTATAGATACTCACTGTGTAATCGAATGAATAAATGGATTGGTTTATTAAAACTCTAGTGAAATCTTATGAAACATTTACATTTTACATCAGCTTCTAAAATTAAAGCTTGCAATTACAGAGTGAAAAATGATATTGGTTTTGTTTTTGTTATTATTATTACTGAGAGTAGCATTATTATTTCTACTGTGAGTAGAAAAGCAGTAGATGGGCATAGAAATTACATGAAGAAAAATCTAAAAATGAAGGTCAAAATTCTCTTCCCTAGGAATCCTCCTCCCCTAGATGTCTACTTGGTTTCTCCTTCATATCCTTCAAATATACTCTCAAAAAAGTTTTAAGAGAAGATCCCCTGATTATCTTTTAAAATAAGCAATCCCTTGCTCCCCACCCCCCACCACGCACACCTTCTAATGGATACAGGGCTACTGGCTGATTACTGCTATTAGCTGTCTCTGGGAATTGCCTTGCGCAGAAGAAAGTCACCTCACAAGGTCACACTCCTTTCCCCAGGGACAGCTTGCAACCACTCTTTGGTCATTGCAGGAGCATAAAGACCTGGGTTCCTTTGCCACAATTCAACACTATTCTGAAGGCCCTTCCCGGCTTCCCAGCTCCCAGGGTGTTAGTGGAGGCCTAGTTGTGTCTACTTTGTAGCCCAAGTTCTCCCCCCAACCAACCCTACCTCCTCCTGTTCTCTGACAAGTGTTGATCCTTTCAGTAAACTTTCTGCATTTAATCTCCATCCCAGTTTCTGCTTCCTGGACGACCTCCCTTCTTCCACTTTGTTTTTCTTCATAGCACTTCTTACACTTCCTGCTCTATCCTATATTCATTACTGACCTATTAGATATTCATTTTCCACTGTATTATGGACCACAACACCCCCCCCCATTAAATTGTAAGCTCCATTTCAGCAGGTGCTTTGTTTTATTTGCTGCTGTGACCACAAAACTTGGAATACCGTAAGCAATAGATTTCAGTGGTAAATATTGAATGAATGAAAATTAGAATTTGCAAAACTATACCCTGGTTAGACAGCCATTGCTCAAAAGGGTTCTTAAACCTCAAATTTCACCATCTACCAGAAATCCAAAATACCTACAGTGGTATACATTAATTAAGATCAGAGCAGAAATTAAGAATATGAAAAGGCCATGCCCTAAGCCTAATTAAGACTCCAACATTGAAAGTTAACATATCCAGGGGCTCCTGGGTGGCTCAGTAGTTGGTTAAGCTAAGTAGTTGGTTAAGCATCCGACTTCAGCTCAGGTCATGATCTCATGGTTCATGAGTTTGAGACCCTCATAAGGCTCTGTGTTGACAGCTTCAAGCCTAGAGCCTGCTTTGGATTCTGTGTGTCCCTCTCTCTTTTCCCCTGCTCGCACACTGTGTGCGTGTGTCTCTCTCTCTCAAAAATAAATAAGTCTTAAAAAAATTTTTAAATTAATATTTCCAGCACTACTTCTGTTATGTTTCTATAATTTGGGTAACTTTGGTTGTAATAGCCATCTTCAGAATAATGATAACTAGAATTTGCATAGAGTGCTATGAGTCATAAAGCACTGCATATATTATTTTCATTTGGTTTGATACTGACAAAAATCATGCAAAGGACACAGAATTGTGAAGTCAGCTTTACTGATGAGAAGATGAAGTCTCTGAGAGCTTAAATGATTTTTCAGTGACACAGCTGGTACCTGAGTCAACTCTGGGTTTGCTGACTCCAAAGCCACTGTCCTTTCTCTCAGGACACTATCCCAAGAACTCCCCACAGAGTCCTCTACAAAGCTAAAGTTGTGCGGTAACACCTATAAGAACAACAAAATATGAACAACTCAGTCACCCATTTAAAAGATATCCTGTGTGCAGCTTATTTAAAGTTAGTGTTGATAGTATATTTACGGAAGCAACATTTTGTGGAAATTCTGAGTGATTTGTTTTGTTTCATTTTTTACACCTGTATCTGTGAATTAATGCCATAGATCTTCTGGACAAAAGACACATCCTACTTGCTAATTCTTATACCTCTAAACATTTATTTGCAATTCTTTGTCCTTCTTTGGAAGAAGATATGTAGAGATGACCCTTGAACAGCACAGGTTTGAACTGTGTGAGTCCACTTATATGTGGACTTTTTTTAGAGTACCCTACTATAAATGTATTTTTTTCCTCCTTATCATTTTCTTAATAACATTTTCTTTTCTTCAGCTTACTTTATTGTAAGAATACAGTATATAATATATATGACACACAAAATATGTGTTAATTGTTTATGTTACCAGTAAGGCTAATAGTCAACAGTAGGCTATTAGTAGTTAAGTTTTGGGGGAGTCAAAAATTATATGCAGATTTTCCACTGCATGGCAGGGTCAGCGCCCCAACCCTCATGTTGCTCAAGGATCAAGTGTATTTCACCCATCTATAAAATTGACTTGCTTTTGGTTGTTAGTGACTTTAATTCTCTTTTACATATTTTGAAGACACAAATATAAAAAAAATCATACTGGGCACCTGGCTGGATCAGTTGGTAGAGCATTTGACTCTGGATCTTGATGTTTCAGTTCAAGTTGCCCATTGGGTGTAGAGATTACTTTAAAAAGATGAAATCTTTTTTAAAAATTCATATAAACAAAAGCAAAGAAAATTACATATAGCATCTCCACAAAGAGATCACATTATCACACTAATATTTTTTATATATCCTTCCAATACTATACATATATGATGCTATATGATATATATATATAATACTTATTATTTTACTAATTTATTTTCCCTAAATCTTTTTCTGACGATACATAAATGTTGTCTTCTCATTTGAATATCTAGAAATCAATTAGGATTTAAAAATCATTTTAAATTTGTAGATAAGTTCTTACCAACACTGATACACACAATTAATATGATTTCCCACAGCAAATAAGTCAATAATGACCTAAAACTTCCACCTTAAAAATAAAAGGAAAACATCTATGTAGAAAATCCAAAATAATGGACCAAAATATTCCTGGAACTAATAAGCAATTATATCAAGGATGCAGGACACAAGTATAATACACAAAAGTCAATTGCCTTCCTGTATACCAGCAATGAACAAGTGGAACTTGAAATTAAAAACACAATACCATTTACATTAGCACCTAAGGAAAGTAAATACTTAGGTGTAATTCTAACAAAATAAGTATAAGATCTATATAAGAAAAACTATTAAACTCTGATGAATGAAATGTAAGAACTAAGTAATTGGAGAGATATGCCACATTTATGAATAAGAAGACACTATATTGTCAAGATGACAGTTCCTCCCAACTTGATCTAAAGATTCAATGTAATCCTAATATAATTTCAGCAAGTTATTTTGTGGATAATGACAAACTGATTCTAAAGTTTGTATGGAGAGGCAAAGACCAAGAACAGCTGACACAATATTTCAGGAGAAGAAAAAGTTGGAGGACTGACAGTACCAGATCTCAGGACTTACTATAAAACTATAGTAGCCAATCCAGTGTAGTATTGGTGAAAGAATAGACACATAGGTCAGTGGTGCAGAATAAGTGGCCTAGAAATAGACCCACATAAATATAGTCAACTGATCTTTGGCAAAAGAGCAATGGGAGCATGATGGAAAAAAAGATAGTCTTTTTAAAAAATGGTGCTCAAACAACTGGACATACTATATGCAAAACAAAATCTGGACACAGAACTTAAACCTGTCACAAAAATTAACTCAAAATAAATCATAGACATAAATGTAAAATGCAAATCAATAAAACCCTTAGAAAACCTAAATGAACTTGGGTATGGTGATGACTTCATAGATAAAACACCATAGGCATAAACCATGAAAAAAATTATTGATAAGCTGGGCTTCACTAAAATTAAAACTTTCTGCTCTGGAGGAGCTGTTCAGGGGCACCACCAGGAGCTGCCACATCCAAGACCGGGAGCCGCTGCCATCAGAGCCATGGTGTCAGCAATCAACACTGTAGACACCTCTTACTAGGACATGCTTCACGATGCCCAAATGGATTACTATGGCACCTGCCTGGCAACCTGCTCATCAGACAGGTCCATCAGAATCTTCAATGTGCACAATGGAGGGAAGATCCTCATTGGTGACCTCAGGGGTCATGAGGATCCTGTGTGGAAAGTGGCCTGGGACCACTCTCTGTATGTCAACATCCTGGCATGCTGCTCCTTTGACAAAAAAAATCCTTATTGAGAAAGAGGAGAATGGCATCTGGGAGAAGACGGATGGACAAGCATACAGGATACGACTTCTCAGTAAATTCTGTGTGCTGGGCCCTTCCATGACTATGGCCTATATCAACTCAGATGGGGCCATATCTCTGCTGTAGTACACAGGAGATGACCAGTGGGAAGTGAAAAAGATCAACAACGCTCACATTATTGGCTGCAATGCAGTCAGTTGACCCCCTCCTTTTGAACCTGGAAGCCTCATAGTCCAGCTATCGGTGCAGAAGCCCAACTGTATTAAGAAGTTTGCATCAAGTGGCTGTGACAACCTCATCAAGCTGTGGAAGGAAGAGGAGACCAGCCAACAGAAGAAACAGAAGCTACAAGTGCACAGTGACTGGGTTTGAGATGTGGCCTGGGCCCTCTCCATTAGCCTGTTCACCAGCACCATCACCAGCAGCTCCCAGGATGGTCACATGTTCATTTGGACCCATGACGATGCCTCAGGCAATATGTGGTTGCTCAAACTGCTGCATAAGTTCAATGATGTGTGGCATGTGAGCTGGTCCATCACGGCCAACATCCTGCCTTTCTCAGGCAGAAATAATAAGGAGGCCCTGTGGAAGGAGTCCATCAATGGGCAGTGGGTGTGCACCAGTGATGTCAACAAGGTCCAGGATTCTGTGCCTGCTTCCATCACAGGAGACGAGCAGAATGAGTAGTGACAAGACAGGTGAGGCCCACTGCTGTCTCCAGGACTTCTTCTTCTGGACCAACTGACCAAACATCCCAGAGGAATAGCTCCAACAAGATTACTTTCCCAGAAGCAGCTACAAATGCAGCCAGATTGATTATGTGATTTAACACAGTTTGAAATGGTTTGTAATTTACTGTCCTGCAGAAAGAGTTCATGTGATGAGGAAAAAGCTACAATGACCTTCAAATCTACTATTTTCAAATATGTTTTGCCATTTTTACGTACCTTTTAGGTTCAGACATTATTGGGGGGGAAGGGGTTGTTTCCAAAATAGTTAAATCAACTCATATTGCTCATAAAAAAAAATCTGCTCTGAAAAAGACAACGTCAAGAGAATGAGAAGACACGTCACAGACTGGGAGAAAAATATTTGCAAAAGATGCATCTGATAAAGGACGATATCCAAAATGTACAAAGAACCCTTAAAGTCAACAGTAAGAGTACAAACAAATCAACTAAAAAATGGACCAGAGACCTTACCAGACACTTCATCGAAGTATATATATTTTATAGATAAAATATATATATATTTTAGAATGGCAAAATCCAGAAAACTGACAACACCACATGCTGGCAAGGATGTAGAGCTGGTAGAAATGCAAAAAAGATACAACCATTTTGGGAGAGTTTGGCAGTTTCTTATAAAACATTAAACACATATATATTCTGACCCTCTGATCCAGTAATCACACTGCTTGGTAATTATCCAAAGGTAGTGAAAACTTATATCCACACAAAAAACCTATACATGGACGTTTACAGCAGCTTTGTTTACACTTTCCAATACTTAGAAGCAACCAATATGTCTTTCACTAGGTGAATGGATAAAAAACTGTGGTATATCCACACAACGGAATATTATTTGGCGCTAAAAACGAATACACTATCAATCCATGAGAAAACATAGAGGAAACTTAAATGCATATTACAAAATGAAAGAAGCCCATCTGAAAAGTCTACATACTATATGATTCCAACTACATGACATTCTGGAAAAAGCAAAAAGATGGAGGCAGTAAAAAGATCAGTGGTTACCAGGGTTGAGTGAGAAAAGATGAATAAATAGATGGAGCACAGAGGATTTCTAGGGTATAAAAATACTCTGTATGATACTATATAATGATAGCTACCTGTCATTATACATTTGTCCAAACCCATGGAGTGTCCAACACCAACAGTGAACCCTGATGTAAACCCTGGACTTCAGGTGATTGTGACACATCAATGTAAGTTCATCAATTGTAACAAAGGTACCACTCTGTTGGAAGATGTTGATAAGGGACAAGGCTATGCATTGCGGGGGCAGAGGAAATCTCTATACTTTCCTTTTAATTATTCTGTGAACCTAAAAGTTCTTTAAAAAAAAATCTTAAGTCTATCTTAAATACTGAGAACAAACTGAGGACTGATGAGGGATGGGGGAGAGGGAAAGTGGGTGATGGGCATTGAGGAGGTCACCTGTTGGGATGAGCACTGGGTGTTGTATGGAAACCAATTTGACAATAAATTATATATAAAAAATTTTTTTTTAAATCTTAAGTCTAGGGGCGCCTGGGTGGCGCAGTCGGTTAAGCGTCCAACTTCAGCCAGGTCACGATCTCACGGTCCTCGAGTTCGAGCCCCGCGTCAGGCTCTGGGCTGATGGCTCAGAGCCTGGAGCCTGTTTCCGATTCTGTGTCTCCCTCTCTCTCTGCCCCTCCCCCGTTCATGCTCTGTCTCTCTCTGTCCCAAAAAAATAAATAAACATTGAAAAAAAAATTAAAAAAAAAAATAAATAAATCTTAACTCTAAATAAACAAATGGAAAGGAAAATATGCCTTTAGTTTTTTTTGCATACCTTATTTCTGTCAACCAGTAAACCAGCAAGCATACAAGAGACTATCCAAGCATCTGTGCCTTGTGTTGGCCTGTCTCAGTCTGCTCAGGCTGTCATACCAAAATGTCACAGACTGCATGATTTAAACAACAGAAATTTATTTTTTTCACAGTTTTGGAGGCTGGAAAGTTCAAGATCAATTTCCAACAGTGTTTAGCTCCTGGGGAGAGCTCACTTTCTGACTTATAGATAATTGCCTTCTTTCTGTGTCCCCATATGGTAAAAACAGAAAGCAAGCTCTATGGTATCTCTTCTTATAAGAATACTTATCCTATCACATCAAGGTCACACTCTTATGATCTCATTTAACCTTAATTAATTCCATTTCTAAATACAGTCACATAAGGAGCTATAGCTTCCACATATAAATTTGTTATG
Organism: Prionailurus viverrinus; assembly: GCF_022837055.1. Lineage (NCBI taxonomy): Eukaryota > Metazoa > Chordata > Mammalia > Carnivora > Felidae > Prionailurus > Prionailurus viverrinus. The sequence continues at coordinate 83,051,306 of NC_062564.1, forward strand.
GACATTCAGTCCATAACATGGCCCAAGCCTAAAACGAAGAATGTATTTTTTTTTTTTAATTTTTTTTTTCAACGTTTTTTATTTTTATTTTTGGGACAGAGAGAGACAGAGCATGAACGGGGGAGGGGCAGAGAGAGAGGGAGACACAGAATCGGAAACAGGCTCCAGGCTCTGAGCCATCAGCCCAGAGCCCGACGCAGGGCTCAAACTCATGGACCGTGAGATCGTGACCTGGCTGAAGCTGGACGCTTAACCGACTGCGCCACCCAGGTGCCCCAAACGAAGAATGTATTTAAATAATACACTCTCAAAGAAAGATTTTGGAAGCAACTGAATATGACAGCACTTGGTGTCCCAAATCCTCTCTGGGCAAGGCACACCACTATCTGGATAGTAGCCAAGGTGTCATATAAGTCTACACATTGCTACTGTCAGTAGGTCATTTTACCTAAGTCTCTGTTCCCCTATGTGAAACTAAGAATAATATTTACCTTGAAGGACTAGGGTAAGGATTAAGCAAAATTGTGAATATGACTGCCAACTATAGCATTTCCATATAAACTCAATAAAATTTGTAGAAATAAAGGAATAACAGTTTCAGCTCACCTCAAGGATTATTCAGCAGCTTAGATTAGCTAAGTTCCATCAAGGTATGCTCCCAGAGTTCTAACCCAGCACCAAGGAAAGATCTGGGTTTACTCCACAAGCTATTAACATATATATTAAATACCTGCTTACCCTCTGCCAGGTTCTGTATCAGGCTCAGGGTTTTCTATAGCATATTAGCCTAGGTAATATACATTCCTAGGTAGAAATGATCAGATTTAAGGTGTTTAATTAACTATAGCTAATCTATAATTAGATAAGCACATCAGAGGGCAGTGCCTACTGGTCACAGTCTTTGAGGGCCTTGGAGTTAGAAGTCACTTTTTCTAAGAAGTGAGTCACTCTCTTTGATGATTATTAAACCCAATGACAATGACCACACCTCCTGAGCACATCTCAGTATTAGAGCTCATTGGCTTTCTGAGTCCTCTGGCTTTTTGCTCATCCCCAGGGAAGATATCCTGTGGTAACCATGAGGAGACTTGAAATACCCCTTTATCATACCAATAGCAGTGTCACAAAAAGTTGCAGTTTTCCATGGAGCACTGCTACTGCCAGTAACAGACCCTGAGTTAGATCCACCCCTCATGTTACTTCCTTTGTGTCTCACAACTCCACGAAGCTAGTATATTCATTATTCCCATTCTACCAATAGTGGGGGGGAGGGGAGCGGGCAGTGGGGGAGAGGCTTCAAAAGGGACTTGGCCTGAAAGAGCGGACCTAGACCAGCTGACTCCATTTTGTTCTGTGTCCTCCATCTTGAGTGACTATGTCCCCGACATGGCCCCTTTCCAGGAAAACCACAGAAAGAAATTCCCACTCAAACCTCAGACCACGCTTCCTCCCCTTGAGTAACTTCCCGCTCACCTGTTCAAACTTCCAGTTCAAACCATGCCCAGCAACCTGCGCAAGGGGACTCTGACCCTTCCCCAGCCAATCGGCTAAGGCCACAACCATTACCCCACCAACTGCCCCTAGATCCCTATAGAACCTTTGTGCTTTTGAAACTCGCTCTTTCTCTCTGGTATCTCACCTCTGCATCGGTGCAGGTAGGGGATTGAGCTCCAGCTAGCTTGAATAAAGGCTCTTTGCTTTTGCATCAGACTCGGCTCCCTGGTGATCTTTGGGGATCACGAATTCTGGGTATAACAGGCCAAATAAAAATATAAGGGGCTGCGTAAAGTTTCAACCTGCAATCTAACTCCAAAATCCATGCGTGAGTCTATCACAGGCTGGTTGATGAGGGGCAAACTAAAACCAAGGAAGACTGGCAATTTAGAATTCTGAATTGCTGGCAAAGGCATTTCTCATTTCACTTTCAGTAAAGGCTTACAGCTAATATGACACATACAATCCAACTTCGTATCAGGACCCTGACAAGAATGACACAAAATGACTATTAGAGGCCAAGTGTGCAAGAAAATGAGAATAATCGACTTTTCAGAGCTATTTATTTTCACCCAGAGATAGAAATGATGTTAAACTCTTATTTATATCCGGTAAGGAATCATACATATTGTTGAACTCTGCATCTGATTATTACCATGGCACTGAGCAATACACTTCGGTGTAAATAAAATAATTCTGAGCTTGATTTAAAAAAAAAAACATTTTTTAAAAACTACCTATGAAGGGGAAATCATAATTCTCCTTTGGTCTCTTTTTTCCTGATTGGTGAGCATTTTTCCATTTTTCGAAGACATTGAAGTAAATTCTACAAGGCTTAACTTGCTCACGTGACTTTTGGTATATCTTTTAGCGCTGCCGAAGGGATGTCAGACAAAACATATCTCCTTCACTGTGGTATGGGTCAAACTTGAAACGCCAGGCTTGAAAAAGAAGGCAGAATTTTGCTTTGTATACTGAAAACAGTCCATATTTTTCTCTCAGGAATGTAAAAACTTTAGAGGTGAAAAATAATTGAGAGAAAGGAGTAAAGGAAAAATACTTTTTTTGATCATATGTAAACATCTAAAAGCAAATTCTCTCCTGAAATCTCAGTAATACAAGTAAATTAGTATGCTGGTAGCAAGCTCTTCCTCTCTAATACAGAGTCTATTTACTGCTCATCCGTTTCCATAAAGCTCCCCCAAGGTGGTAGAACATGAAGAAAATTGTTTGGAAAAATAGATAACTTTAGAAGTACTTTTCAAATATCCCTCTGCCACCAAAATTTTAAATGGATCTGTTTACCTACCCTGGCCAAAGCCAAAGTGATGAATATCACCATTCTCCCTTCTAGTGATTGTCACAAACTTCTACAGCTTTTATTTTTTACCCAAGAAGTCATAATTCATCTGCCTGAAAGAAATATATTCAGCTATCTCAAAGGCACACCTTCCAAAAAATGATCCTAAAGTTGATTTTTTTAAGATAAAGTTTATGGATTTTTTTTCCTACTAGAACCTGTTCTTCTGGACACATCCTATGCCAATTTACTTGAATTGCTGATATTTCAGGATAGGATTTGTTTTTAGATGTTGACATATAATCAACAAAAGCATTTTTCCTTTACCCTTTTTTCTCAGATGTTTATTTTTCACCTTTAAAACTTTTTCATTCCCAAGAGAAAAACATGGACAATTTTTAGTACACAGCAAAATTCTGTCGATCTTTATATCCTTTATTTTTTAAATTTTTTTAAGTTTATTTATTTATTTTGAGAGAGACAGAGACAATGTAAGAAAGGGGCAGAGAGAGAGGGAGAGAGAGAGAGAATCTGAAGCAGGCTCCACACCATCAGTGCACAGCCCTGTGAGGCTCAAACTCCTGAAACCTCGAGATCATGACCTGAGTCAAAAACTGAGAGTTGGGCACTTAACCTACTGAGGCACCCAGGAGCCTCATATCTTCGTATCCTTTAGATCTTGGGTTGATGCATACATAAAACCAATAGATTTGTTCACATATTTTAAGAAAATGTATAGCCTGAAAGAAACAAAGCAAAGAGAGGATATAGGAATAAACAGGATGGAGTGAATTTTATGCATAAGTATAGATGTCATCTAAAGGAGTAGATATTTCAAAACCCATGTCCTTGCCCTTCTCCATGACTTCTGCCAGTTGTGTCTCACGGCCATTTTCTACCCAGTATAACCCAACAAGGCAGCATTTATCATTAACACAAAGTGTGTGCCAGGGTACATTCCTAATGCCAGCTAGAAAAGGGGATCTGGACTTACCTGTCTTTGTTCAGCACAGTTATAGACCCAAATCTCTCTGAAACTTCAGTTTTGTGAGCAACTAAATCCCGGCTAAGATTTATGTTTCTGCAATCTTTAACATACCTGTTTCTCACTTTAATCGCAAACTCTGATTGGATTGGATGTTATAAACTTAATTCTTTAAGACTTATAGTGTCTTAAACTTCTTTAATTAGACTTTCAAATCCTAAAGAGACCTGAAGATAATTACTTTTTAAATCTTTATAACTCTACTCGTATCCATGTGCAAATAGATGCTCTGTTATCAAGAAGTGACTAAATAAATGCCCAGTAGGTGTCAACCAATCTTTTGAACCGGGAAAGGAAAGCTCCAGAGTGATTAGCTTGAGTGACAAGCTGTCTAATTTATTTCTGCTGAGCAAAATTTATTCATTTGCCAGGAATAATAGTAACACAAAAATAAAAAGGCCATGCAAGTGCCAAGTAATTTAGCATGGTAATGGAATTACCTCAGGGTGCTGTGGGGGGTCTAGGTTTTAGTACAACACGGATAGGAAATTGATTTGTATTATCTAGATGATCACGCCTTTTCTTTATTTGTCTTATACTACCAATTTGAAATATTCTGGTCTTCTTTACTATTTTCTCTAGGATTAGGCCAGCTAGAGGGCAGATGCTTTTACTTTTACATATGTAGTCTGTCAGTGTACAGAAATGTTCTTGTCTTCCAGAGACACGTAAATAACATAAAATGCCATCGTTCCCCTGTGTAGAAGTACCTTAAATATTTGATTGATAGGGATTCAAACTGTCAGTCAGACTATAAAGACTCTACTATCTGTCAATATTCTAAACAGAAATTTCAAAATATGTTCTGTTGGAGACAAAAAAACAAAACAAAACCAGAAGAACAGGGGCCTAGTTTATAAAAGAACAGTGATTGACTAAACCCTGTTTTTATGTCCTTCATTCTCTAGGACTTACGGTACTTTGGTGGGTGGAGACACCGACACAGGCAAGAGTTCTTTAAGGAAAGCAGCTCTAAGGAACACATATCCCTTAAAAAGGCAACAATAGCCTAGTGTCCAAGTGGCCCCAATTAAAAATAATACTTATTCACACTTTTTATTCTAACAGACCTCCTACTGTCCCACGCTCCCAATTACCCCCACCTCATAAAAGGACAGTCCATCATGAGGTGTTATGTACCTATGGGATACTTCTTTTCTTTTAATTCTATTTAGATTTATAAAGATTTGTGTAGAAGTGCTTGTGAAAATAGAATATGGAGTTGGCCCAACTCCCAAGTATTAGAAGCTTTGCGATAAAATTTTTCTAATTAAATGTCAGAACTGTGGCAACAAAACTCTGCTTGCAAGAACAGATAAGTTCCAACAGATCACAGATCAGGTTAAGTGAGAAAAAAAATTAGATGATTACTATGTCATGCTCCCTGTCCTGAAGAAATAAATCTGAGATTTGGGTCTTCTTAAAGTCATGAAACTAAACTGCAGAAATCCATCTTCTCCTTTTTACCCTTCTATGGTTTACAGAAAAATAAAAAACAAACAAACAAACAAACAAACAAAACCACTCTCATCTGCAAAAAATCTCTAGTGCCAGGGTCTGGAACTCACAAGTCCTGATATTCTCACATGTCGGCACATCACTTTGTCAGGCACCCAATAGAGTCCGTTGCTTGCTTTACTTACAAAGCAGATTCTACAGTAGTGCCTGGGTGGCTCAGCCGGTTGAGTGTCTGACTTTGGCTCTGTCATGATCTCACTGTTCATAGGTTTGAGCCCCACATCAGGTTATGTGCTGACAGCTCGGAGTCTGGAGCCTGCATCATGGATTTTGCGTCTCCGTCTTTGCCCCTCCCCTGTTTGTGCTTTCTCTCTCTCTCTCTCTCTCTCTCTCTCTCAAAAATAAAGAGACATTAAGAAATTAAAAAAAAAAAAAAACAAAGATAGCAGTCTCTACAGATAGCATTAATTGTATATTTTCCAGCTAACTCGGGTATCACCTCCAACTGTGATTAACAGCAAAAATGAGAAAAGCATTTTCTTGTATTTTGCTACCGTGATGATGGCAAAGGTTACTTTTGAAGCAAAAAACTAAATTGGAAAAGTTAGTGAGATCCTGAAGAGTGAAATAAAGGCAATAAAAATAGAATATGCCATGTTGAGGTCAAGCAAAGTGAGCTGTATTATCCTGAATGAAACAATACTAAAGTAATATTGTAAATTAGTCCAGTTAATACTATGCTCTGGGTAAGAAATTCTGTAAAGATGAAACCGAGTATATCTTTCTCAAAATCCATTTGCTTCATAATCTAATTGTTCAGTTTTTATAATAAATCCAGAGAATTGTTCTAATTTAATGAAAATTCAGAGGAAGAATGTTGACAGAAAAATCACAAAAAGAAGAAATACAATTAGGCCTGAACACATGGAAAAAATATTCCATTTCCTTTTGAGCCCAAACTTTCTTGAGACTCTTGGAGAAATGTATTTCCAGGCTCGCCTGACCAGTAAGTCCAGTGTTGAATGTGTCCTGAGATTTTTTACAATTATAGTCTATCCAACTGTTTGGAAAACAAACAAATAAATAAATAGGAATTTATTTATTAAGTTCTGGAACATCCATAAAATGAAATAGTCTGCAACCATTAAAGGTTATCTCAGAGAAGTGTATTTATTATAAAAGAAATATTCAAGATTAAAGTAGAGAATTTCACATAACTGTTTTATGAGTCATATTGGATATGCCCTCTTTGATTTGAGTGCTATTCCATGGCCCTAAATAAAGTCATGGTAATTTCATCTTTGTAAAAAAAAAAAAAAAAATAGTCTTTATGCTATAGAAACTTCTCCTCCCCAGCACCAGCCGCTCCGGCGTCTCCAGAGTAAGTGAGGTGTGAACAGAGGTAAGTGAGCCTGTGAGCTAGAGGAGCAGAATCTGCCAAAGTGAAAATAGGATGACAAAGACATGAGGTTTCAAATGCCCAGAGCATCAAAATAGCTGTGTGTAAACTAGGTAACATCGTGCACGTATTTGATTTCATTTGCAAAACTTACGTCGTTTGTAAATGTCAAGGATGAGATTGTGAGGAAGCAGATCCCTCAAAGACTGCTGACGGAAGATGAGAGTGGAATAGGGAAGTCACCTCAGTAGTAGCACACTTGAAAATATTCTAGTCTAGGAACCCACAGTTTACGTTTTAGATACCTATCCTTTAAAAATTAATCCAAAACACTCAGATAGATATCTACATTAAAAAAAAACCCACTCAGGATTTTATACACAGAAAAAAACTTCATTTCAATCTTTTTTATTTATTTATTGACATATTTGCTAATTTCAAAACTTGGAAATGGTTAACAGGGAATGGATAAATAAAACGTGGTACATTTTTATGATAGAACATTATATGCAATTAAGAGAAGTAAGATAGATTTATAGCATAGATGTATCACGTGTAAAATGTATCATGGAGTGGACAAAGCCAACAATGAAAATATACATATATATATATATATATATATATATACACATACACATATATATGTATATATATATATAATATTCTATTAGAATAAGAAATACATAGGATTAGAGCAAAATCAGAAGCAGCTACTATGGACATCTTGGTTGGGGGAAGGGGGTGTCTCATGGAGGTATCTCCTAAAGTTACAAGTAACCCACCTACTGAGCAGTAGGAGCACAGTACCTGGACACCCAGGTATTTTGGGGACGTGCCCTACTTCGTATAAGACAAGAATGTTTTATTTTTTAAACTGTGGTAGGGAAGCTTGAAGTCCCATCTTTTTGGCAATCTCAGTGCCTCTACCTCTGAACCAGGCACCGAAAAGTATCACCTGCTTTCACCTTTCTCTTCTTGTCCCCCATCTCTACTTTTCCCACCTGCTTCATCTTCTACCCCTCCCTCACACAGCTGATTTCAGAGGAAGTAGGGAAGGGAGAATTGTGTAGGACAGTTGGTTGATAAGAAAGCAATTCTTTTCCTGACCCTCTTCCCATAATATAATATAGAATTTTATATATTACGGATGTATAATACATATGTATTGAGTAGAACTGAGTTAGGGAAAAAAACACCCAGTTTTTCCCTCCTGTGTCTTTCTTTCCGGTGTGTCTCCTTTATGCTCTCCAGCCACCACATTCACAAACCTCTGGCACCAGATGTGTGGAGGTTTTTCCCCACATCAAGCAATTCTCTGTGACACCAGCTGATATCTTACAATCGAACTCAGTGCTAATATTATCTACCTTAAGATAGTGTCAGATGCCACAGGTTATGAGCTCAGTCCCACAAGACTGCCCCCACCTACTTCAGTCGCTACTTCAGTCACCAGTCTTGAGTAGTATGTCCCCAGGTTACCCATGACTTCTGTTGCATGTGGCTAAAACTTAGAGGTGCCTATGGTCCTCTTCTCAACTTTGATTAATTTGTGAGACCAGCTCACAAAATCTGGGAAATACTTACTTACATTTACCAGCTTATTAAAGGATATGGTAGAAGATACAGATGAATAATCAGATGAAGAAATACACAGGGTCTGGAGTGAGGTCTGGAAGGGTCCTGAGTTGCAGGAGCTTCTGTCTCCATGGAGCTGGGGTGTGCCATCCTCCCACTGTGGATGTGTTTGCCAACCTGGAAGCTCTGTGAACCCCACAGTATTGGGTTGTATAGAGCTTCATCATATAGGCATCCACAATTAGCTCCATTTTCTGCCCTTCTCCCGTCTCAAGAAAATGGGTGTGGGAGACTGAAAATTCCAAGCTTCTAATCATGGCTTGGACTTACTGATGACCAGCCCTCATCCAGGAGCCATCCAGGAGTTCACCCAGAGTCACCTTATTAGAATAAAAGATATTCTCATTATTCAGAAAATTACAAGGGTTTCAGGATCCCAGTGTCAGGAGCAAAAGATGATCCTAGTGCTCTTATCACTTTAGGAAGTTACATGGGTTTTAGGAGTTCTGTTACAGGAACTGGAGGAAAAGACATATAGTATCAGTATATATACCAGAGTATCAGTATGTATATATATGTGTGTGTGTGTGTGTATACGTACACACACACACACACATATATATACATTATATACATTACATATATGATGAAAATATATATGCATTCTATTCTCTAACAATTACAAATGTATTTATACACATTATATATGTGATAAAGAACATATGTACACATCATATTATCTAACAATTGCAAACAACAGTTTCACAGATCAACAGAGTATCAAACCATAGATCTTACAAAGTAAGGCTTTATCTGTGTTCAAAACTATGTAGGTTAACACTTCTCAAATTGTAAGACCCTCCCCCTTTGAAACCAGAGTCCTCTTTCCATTTCCACCTTCTCCTCCTCCAAGAATTCCAGAGGATATCTGAGATACTAGACAGATCTCAGTCATCCTAAATTCCAGAAGGTGTTATAGAATCTAACATTGGTTTCCTCTTGTTAGAGAACAGACACATTTCTAGAATATGGTTTTTGTTTTTGTTTAGAATAGCATTGATTTATCAGATTTGTCTATTGTTTCCTTTTTTTTTCTCAGGAGGGGAAAAATAATCATGATCATATTTCTTACCTAATTAGTAGTTTAAGATGAAATGAAGGGGCGCCTGGGTGGCGCAGTCGGTTAAGCGTCCGACTTCAGCCAGGTCACGATCTCGCGGTCCGTGAGTTCGAGCCCCGCGTCAGGCTCTGGGCTGATGGCTCGGAGCCTGCAGCCTGTTTCCGATTCTGTGTCTCCCTCTCTCTCTGCCCCTCCCCCGTTCATGCTCTGTCTCTCTCTGTCCCAAAAATAAATAAAAAACGTTGAAAAAAAAAATTAAAAAAAAAATAAGATGAAATGAAGAATTTTTACATCAAAGATTTCTTTGCAGGGGTAAGAGTAGGAGAGTTATATAGAAACTAAAGAATGTATAATCACATTTTGATACAATTTTATGAAGCTAGAATCAATACATTTAAATAGAGCCAGACCATTAGTTTCATTTGGAAGCATGGGCTTAACTACATGACTTGGATGAAATTCAGTATTGTATTTTGGCTCTCAAGCCACAGAATATAAACAACAGTTTCACTAAAGCAACAGAGTATTAAGCCACATAATTTTACAAAACCAGGTCTTTTTCTATGTCCAAAAAGTTTTTGTGTTAGTCTCAACATCTCCTACATTTCCACAGAGAAATGAGAATTAGAAATGACATAAAATTATTCAGTATTATTACTTGCAATCAAGCCCCATTTTGTTAGCACTTGAAAATTGAGTATGTGTGTGGCTATTTAGGAAGATGAATTCCATTGACGCTGATGTTTTGTTATGATGAACTTTGCCCAGTGGCCCAGTACATTGTTCTTTATCACTCTACTTAATCTAACTACACTTCCTTCTTGGCCAAAAGTTCATATATATAATAACTCCTGTTTATTCAAATGGCTGTGGGATGGCTGACTCATATCATCGATTTGACAGGCAACTGACTCTTTGTTCTTCCCTGAGGCCTCTGTATGCTTCCTTCAATGAGATTAAAACAATTTCCATTTCCTGGAAACTGAAAAATAAGAGAGTATCAGTATTACTTCTCGAGAAAGGAAATGTTTACACCCCCTAGAGTGGCACTTCCCAATTTATAGGACCTTCTCTTCAAAGCCAGGGTTCTCCTCATTTTCAGAATTCCAGAGGTGAATTTGACCCACAGTGATCCCTCAGATACACATCAGGGTTCTGGCTAATCACCCAAGATTGCTCTAATTTAGTATTCTTTTATAATAGTTCTGATTGGATTAAATATATTTTGTAATGTTTTGGAGAAAATGAGATGCTATATTTGGAATGTCACCTGTTTATACGTTGGTCCCTGCCTATAATTTTATTACTGAATATAACTAACTACAACTACTAGGAATAGTAAAGCTGGATGATGTATAGGAATCCTACAAGTTATGTGTGGGTTTCCTTAACTAATTATCTTAACTTGTCTGTGCTTCAACACCCTTGTTGGTAAATGGGGGATGATAGTAACTATCCAACCTACCACATACAGTTCTTATGAGGATTAAATGAGATTTTAAAAATTCCAAAATTATTTGAAACCTATGAAGCATTGCACAAACTCAATAAATTACTTTTAATAACCTCAGAGATATAACCTATCAAAAAATGTAAGCCAGTAGTAACACAAGGAAAAACACACTACTAAAAAGCAGCCACATGTTTCTAATTTACAATTTTATAGTTTATTATTTTAATATGTTTTTCTACATGGAGTGGATATGTAAAAGGAAAAATTGCTTCTTTCCTTTGGTTAACACCACTCAAATTACTTCAGATCTGCCTTTGTCTCCTCTCTCTCCCACACCCTCCAAACCCAGCCCATCAAATGGCCAAGTCCTCCTGATGCTACTCCTGAAATGTCACTTCATCTCCTCACCTCATACCCACTGGTACTCTCCGTGTAGTCAGGCCTTTTTTATATATATCAAAATTTTTCAGAAGTAAATCTAACTTGAGGCACGTTTGCATTCGGGAGCTCAAATGACACTGTACTCACTCTGTTGCCTCCGTCAAAGGCCGTTTTTCACCGGCAAGCCCTACACATATCAAGGCAGTAAGGCCACCAGCTTCTCCGGCCTCACATCCACCAGCTACGCAACCTCAGTGGAAACAGTACTTCTGTCCCAATAGTTGTGAAAGAAGTCCAGTGCTGACGGGGGTCCCCTATCTCTTCCAGAACTGAGCTCACTGACCAGAGAGATGAACACAATTCGTTGACCAGCAGGGATCACATGCCTGACCACACCTACCCATCTGCCTTCAAAGAGCAGCCCCCTCACAGGCACCAGGCCTGGGTCTGCCCCACCCCAAATTACATAGTCTGTGGGTGTAGAGGAAGTAGCTTTCCATGTGATAATAATAATAATGACAGAATAATCAGTGGAAGAAGGAGAAAGAAAGAGAAATAGAGGCTGGTCAAGCAAAACATATGTCCACTACACTCTCCTAACCTAGGCTCCCATAATCTACTGTCCCCTTCTAGGTTTAATAAAACTGGCCTGAGATTAGTCTTCAGTAACTTCAATTTTAAATGAATTTTTAAAGTTTAAAATATTTTTTAATTTAAAAAATATTAAATATATTCTTAAAATTATTAAACATTAAAACAGGGGCGCCTGGGTGGCGCAGTCGGTTAAGCGTCCAGCTTCAGCCAGGTCACGATCTCGCGGTCCATGAGTTCGAGCCCCGCGTCGGGCTCTGGGCTGATGGCTCAGAGCCTGGAGCCTGTTTCCGATTCTGTGTCTCCCTCTCTCTCTGCCCCTCCCCCGTTCATGCTCTGTCTCTCTCTGTCCCAAAAATAAATAAACGTTGAAAAAAAAAATTAAAAAAAAAAAAACATTAAAACAATTACAGGAAGCCACATGTATGTACTACCCTAAAAGTTATCCAACAAGGCTGCTTCCATTGCTACAAAACCAAAATCCTGTTTGCATTGTTTGCTTGTGCTGACTCTTCTTGGGTTCCCAGTGAATTCCTCCCTCAGGGCTGAATAAAACCCGATGCAAGCTCATTTTATTTCAAAATACAAATTATATTTCACTTCTGTGACCAAAAATTATGCAAAAATCCAGACAATTATTTTCCTTTTTTTTTTTTAAGTTTATTTGTTTATTTTGAGACAGAGAGAGACAGAGAGAGAGAATCCCAAGCAGGCTCTGTGCTGGCAACTCTGGGCAGGAACTTATGAACCGTGAGATCATGACCTGAGCTAAAACCAAGAGTCGGATGTTTAACAACTGAGACACCCAGGCTTTTAAAATTTGCAGACACTATGGGGGTTAAACTGACCCATCTGTTTTATCACTGTTTCGCTGCCTCTTTTTTTTTTTTAATGTTTATTTATCTTTGAGACAGAAAGAGAGAGAGAGAGAGAGAAAGAGAAGGGAAGGAGCAGAGACAGAGGGACACACAGAATCCAAAGCAGGCTCCAGACTCGACACTGTCAGCACAGAGTCTGGTGGGTCTTGAACTCACAAACTGTGAGATCATGACCTAAGTCTATGTCAGACGCTTAACCAACTGAGCCACTCAAACACCCCTTGATGCCTCTTTTTGATGCAAGCTTGTTTCTCCTCATATTTATGTCTATTTTCTTCTAAAATGTTGTTTGCATTTAAATAAATGCATCCTTATTATTCTAAAATTTGCTCTTCTTTATTTACTCCCCAAGTTGGACATCTTTTATTCCCTATCTTATGACATCTAGGTCTATTCTTCAGTGATTGCTACACTAACCAGATACAAACATGGATAGTCTGATAACCCCTCACCTCAGCTGGACCCCTTTTCTCTTGCTTTCTTCCACTGTGCTTCTCTACCTTCTCAGTGTAGGATGGCCACAGGAAGGTGCTCAGCCATTCAGACCTATGTGAAAACCTAGAAATGTGAGAATTTAATCCACTTTGAGTCAATTTTTGACCCATGAGGGCAAGAGCCAATAGATAAATATTCCCCTCCTGCATGCTTTGGGCAGGCAGTATTGAGGGGAACTTTACATAGTTCCTCAGAGAGACCCCAGTGGAACTGAACTCCAACTGCCCACACCAGTAGACCAGTTTAATATTCAAATGAACCTTGAATTTGCTTTCTTTTTCTCCCAAGCTAACTATTCTTAGTGTCCCCTCTCCAGCTTCCTGGGACCCCTCCAATCCCTATTCAGTGCTTTAAATTTGAGCAATGCGAGTATCCACGCTAAGACATTCCGTGTTTACCTGTGATGAAGTTGCTTGTTGTAGACTATTCCTCATGCCAAAAACAATAAGAAAAGCCAACTAAAATTCTAAAAGAAAAAAATATATATTTGTTTGAAGGCGTTGGAGAACTTCCAGTGGCAGCCAGACCCTTAAGGTGTCAAGATCCCAAGGAGAAAGAAAATCCAGAAAGATGACTTTTGAATGCTGTTTACCCCTTAAAGCGTTGCCAATTCTAGATATCAATTGTGAGGTTAAGAATCCTTATTCCACTGCTAGAGATCAGAAAACCTAAGTGCATTTTTGGTAATTTTCCAAGTCTGGGTAAACAAAAATTAGAGTTATGCTGTCAAGGCAGCCAGAATCTTAGAGTTTAAGCCTAGACAGAAGAGAGGTGCAAAAAAGTAAGAATGATACTCAGCTTGTTTTTCTGTCAGTGTATTTTGTGAATTTATCCGATGAGGGCAATAAGCTAAGAAGCCAAGCATAAAGCCATTGAAAATCAGAGCAGATTAAAAAAAAAAAAAATCTTTTAGTGTCAAGAAGATAAAAATGGAGGCCATGACCCACCAAGGAAAAGGCACTCCAATGAACATTGCATGCTGTCATTTGAAACCTTTGGGATGCCATACCACTCAAGAAGGAAATTAAACTTGAGAAAGAGTGAAATACAGCTTTTGATCTTCTAGGTTCAGTTGGTTATGGTGATTTGCCTCCATTAGAACTACCAAGCGGAAGATAGGGAAAACTCACCAGAAAGAGATAACACAATCTATATCATCTCGAATTTTTCATTTGCAATGTCTGGTGTTCAATAAAAATATACCAGGTACACAAAACAAAATGACACCAATACAACAACAAATAGGAACAAGAGAAAAAATAGATAACAGGGAAAGGCTCAGAGATGACCCAGATATTGGAATTAGTAATCACTGACATAATATAACTATGCTTAAAATATGTAAGAAAATAAAGACAAAGTGGGAAATTTCAGCAAACAACTGGAATCTCTTACTAAGAGTCATATAGAAATTCTAGAACTGCAAAATACAGTAACAAAAATTAAGAAATCCTTGGGGCGCCTGGGTGGCGCAGTCGGTTAAGCGTCCAACTTCAGCCAGGTCATGATCTCGCGGTCCGTGAGTTCGAGCCCCGCGTCAGGCTCTGGGCTGATGGCTCAGAGCCTGGAGCCTGTTTCCGATTCTGTGTCTCCCTCTCTCTCTGCCCCTCCCCCGTTCATGCTCTGTCTCTCTCTGTCCCAAAAATAAATAAACGTTGAAAAAAAAAATTAAAAAACAAAAAAAAATTAAGAAATCCATATATGATTTAACAATAGATTGATTATAGCTGGATAAAGGATTAGTCAATTTTAAAACTACAAATTTAGACGATGTAGATGGTGTTTTGTTATTGTAATTAATTGTAAATTTTATTTTACATTACAGTCAGTAATGTTCTTTATTATTTTTTTTAAGTTTATTTTTTGAGAGAGAGAGAGACAGAACATGAGCATGGGAGGGCAGAAAGAGGGAGACAGAATCCGAAGCAGGCTCTAGGCTCTGAGCTATTAGCACAGAGCCCCATTCAGGGCTCAGTTTCACAAACTGTGAGATGATGACCTGAGCTAAAGTTGGACAGTTAACCAACTGAGCCACCCAGGCATCCCTGTCAGAAATGTTCTTTATTGATGGGAGAAGGAAAAGCCCAAATGAGTTTTACTCAAACAAAAAAATGGGGCGTGGGGTAGCAAAAAAAAAAAAAAAAAAAGAACAATAGTAAGGTAGGAAGAAATAGTTATCTGAACAGGGACCATTTACATGGTTCAGATTAGTGATGAGAATCTTCACTACATATGTGCACTCTTTTTTAGATTTATTTTTCTGTATGATGACTTCTACAAGCCAAAAAACCAAAGTAAAATTGAAACTGAGATCAGAATAAGGCTAATAATTTGGTTATGATAATTATATAATTAAAGGATTCTTACTAATGAACATAAAGAATAGAAGCACTGTAAAGACCTCAGAGTTAAAACTGCCCAAAGTTAAGAAATGTACACATACTGAACATTGGTTTTGGTGCAAAAAACATTGATTTTTAAGTTATATAGTATATTAATTTAGGTCCCCACCAGACAAAATTTTAAGTATAAGCAATTTACTTCTACAAAAATAAGTAGGAGAGGGGCACGTGGGTGGCTCAGTATGTTAAGCAACCGACTCTTGATTTCGGCTCAGGTCATGATCTCACAGTTTCGTGAGTTCGAGCTCTGCATTATGGGTTCTGAACGCTGACCACACACAGACCTACTTGGAATTCTCTCTCTCCCTCTCTGTCGGCCCCTCCCCCACCCATGCTCTCTCTGTGTCTCTCAAAAGAAATAAATAAACTTAAAGAAATAAATAGGAGAGTTACATAAGTGGAACAGGACAAGGATAAAAGTTTGTCATTAAGCTAGCTACCACTGTGGGTGTTTAGTATCTATGAGCTCTGAGAAATGGTATAAAATATATGCCTGCATGGTATCACAGTAGAGGAGCAAGAGAGCTGGGGTATTCACATGCCAACTCCCATCACTCATTGTTTGAGGGTTGCTCATGAGGGGACAGAGCCAATTTCTCAGAACTTTCAGCTTGGAGTCTGCATGCACAGAGCAGTGTTCTGCTCCTTAGGGGAAAGCCCTTAGCAAAAAAGAAGAAGAAGAAGAAGAAGAAGAAGAAGAAGAAGAAGGTGGAGGAGAAGGAGGGGGAGGAGAAGGAGGGGGAGGAGGAGGAGGAGAGGGAGAGGGAGAGGGAGGGGAAGGGAAAGGAGAAAGAGAAGAGGAAGAAGGAGGAGAGAGAGAAGGAGAAGGAAAGGAAGGGGAAGGGTGAGGAGAAGAGGAAGAAGGAGAAGGAGAAGAAGAAAAAGAATAAAAAGGAGGAGGAGGAGAAGGGGAAAGGGAGGGGAGGAGGAGGGAGAAGGGGAGGGGGAGGGGAAGGAGAAGAGGAAGAAGGAGAAGAAGAAGAAGAAGAAGAAGAAGAAGAAGAAGAAGAAGAAGAAGGAGGAGGAGGGGGAGGAAGGGGAGGAGGAGGAGGAAGTGGAAGAGGGAGGAGGGGGAGGAGAAGGAGAAAATACTGCAAGTTGGAAGTCATTGACTCACTGGAGCGGACTGCAAGTGGTAAGGCCCAAGAAATAAGGGTGAGGTACTGTCAGCATCTGCTTCAGGCAGGGATTGAACATGGTGAGTAATGTGGTAGGTTGTACAGCACTAAAGGCCCAAATGTTCACCTCTTCCTGTATGTATGCCTTTTGCCAAGCGACTTTAAATGTCCTCTCAGATACAGGAGAGGCCCACCTCCCTTCTTGTTGATCCTGAGTTTGGCCTTATCATCTGTTTTGGCCAACAGGAAGACAGCAGATTCATGCAGAGGCTTGAAAAAAGCATTTTTGACTTCCAGTACCTCTCTTGCTCCTCTGACTTTGCCATAAGACCTACCTTGGCTAGCCTACTGAAGAATGAGACATAGTAGGGCAAAGCCAGGACATCCCGTTCATCCCAGATAAGGTCGTACCAGATCAGCCAAATTGCAGCCAATCTCCAAGTATGTGAGACCAGAAGAACCAAATGATCCAAGACTTACTACTAAATAAATGTTTATTGCTTTAAGCAAACAAAGTTTGTGGTTGTGTTAACGGAACCATGCTGGAACGCTGGCGGAAAAACCAAGGGGCACTCGGAGAACTTGGTGGATCAGAGATTTATTTAACACTGGCGGGCTCAGAAGAGACTGTTTCCCAAAGATTTGAGCGCTAAAAGCAAGTGGGAAGGGTAATTTATAGTTGTCAGCTTCCATATCTGTGGCTGGTTTTCGTGCGTGCAGCAAACAGGGCAAGAAGAACCCAGAAGAGGGGTCTCTGAGCCCGAGACCAGAGCTTGTTTTAGTCCCGTAGGCCATCTTTGGCACAGTACTTTATTCATTTCTCCAACAGTTATAATAATGCACCATATTATTATAGCAATAGATAATTAGTACCTAGAAGGAGTGTGCTGCCATAGCAGAAATCAAATATGCGGAATTGGTTTTAGACAAGGTGGCCGAAAGAGGCTGGAAAACTGGCAAGGAAATTGCTAGAACAGACTAAAAACATGGTAGCTCATGTTATATATTCATGAAACATTTGGTGGAACTGTCGTGTGAGGTAGCGTGAAGGTATAAAATGTACCTTATGAATTTTTGGACTTGACTTCCAGGCAGAATGTTGAAAATATCAACAGACTCTTATACACTTGATTAGTTGCATATAAGTTATACAAGCAAAAGATGAACTTAGGAAAGAACACACACAGTTTACAGGGAGAATTTTGTGGGAATCCTGAGAGACCAAAACTTGCTAAGATGGAAACCAGAATTTATCCCTACTCTCACAAACCAAAAAGATTCCCAGATGAAGACATGGCCCCAAGGTAAAGATAAAATCAAGGGTGTGGGCAGCATACCTTTTATTAACACCTTTTAAAGAATTAAGCCAGGTTCCAGTAATACCTCTTAGCAAACAAAAGAACTTCCAGGAAATGTAGGGTGTTGTCCCTCAGGAGTCAATATATGCAGAGTAGCAGTGATTAAGTGTAGAGAGGCAAGGCTGCAATCTGACTATAGGAGAATGCTAACCCTGAATAAATATTGTGCTTTCTCTCCGCCCTCTCTCTTTTCTATCTCCCTCTTTCTCTCTCAGCCTAAGTTTTCCATCTAAAATTTTCAAATACCCCCAAGGCATGACTGAAAATTAATAAAAAGAAACCTCATTTAAAATGGGGTGGTGGAGTGCACCGGGGTGGCTCAGTCAGCTAAGCTACCGACTCTTGATTTGGGCTCAGGTCATGATCTCACAGTTCATGAGTTTGAACCCCAAGTCAGGCTCTGTGCTGGGGGTGCAGAGCCTGCTTGGAATTCTCTCCCTTTTACCTTTACCCCTCCTTCTCTCTCAAAAATAAATAAATGAACTTAAAAAAAAAAAAACCTCAAATAAATAAAATGGACTTGGGGAGAATCTGGGTGGCTCAGTCGGTTAAGCAGCCGATTCTTGATTTCGGCTCAGGTCTTGATCTCTTGGTTCATGACTTCGAGCCCCATACCTCAGGCTCTGCACTAACAGTAAAGAGCCTGCTTGGGGTTCTCTCTTTTAGCTCCTCTCCTGCTCACATGTGCATGCACTCTCTCTCTCTAAGTAAATAAAATAAACTTTAAAAAAATAAATAAATAAAATGGAGTAAGGAGGTTAGAAGAGGGAGTTCTCATGCCTTACCACTTATCAATGGCAGACCCAACAAGAGATGGACCTTGTATGTGAATACTACTTTAATATTGAAGCAGGAAAAGGAATGTTTTTCCTCCTGAAACAGGGTGCTGTCGGAAAAAAAAGCACCAGACGCTGAATAGAAGCGAGGCAAGAATTTATTCACGGCCAGGCCAAACCTGATCTCCTGATCTTAAGGAGAAACGTGCAGGGAATAGCCCCGAACAAAGGTAGCAGTGAGCTTATATGGATTTTAGCAAGTCAGAGTACATCATTATTTAGTTAACCAATTATAATTTACAGCATTTCATGGTAGCCAATCATATTGTGACACACAGATGTTAGTCTTGGCGGGAACCTATCAATTTAAAGTTCTTTGTCCAAGAGGATTTAAAATGACCACGCATAGTTAGACACCTAAGATACCATGGGGCAGTGAGTTCTGACTTTTTACATGTTGGTCTTGCCTAGGCTAGATCTTGGTGGAAGGGGTTGGGGAGCATTTTGCAACCTAAATTATCTATTTAGCAAGCAGGCGAAGTTACAGAAGCGAGATAGGGCGGTTAGTAATTTCTGATAACCCTAATAGGGAACTACATAAGCTTTTATCTCAATTATTCATGAAAGGTGAGTTTAAGCCAAACTTATATACAATAAGCTTTCTGATATCTTATAAGTTGACCTATTACCCTCCTATCCTGGCAACAGGCCAATGAGAGACAGTCACAACTCAGCCAATGAGAAGCCACTCTACCCCCAATTTACTCCAATGGACCTTGTGTTTATAACAGCTCCTCCCAAATTCTGCTTTCCTCTAAAAGAGTGTTCGTCTCCTTTGTTCTGAGGACTTGTCTATGGTTTTGTCATAGCTTGCTCATCCCAGATTGCAATTCTCTGCTATTTCCAAATGAACTCATTATGCTGGCAAAATAACTGGCAGTTTTATTTTTAAGGTTAACAACACCTAGAGTCAGACTTAGGTAGGAATCAGCAATTTCATACCTGTTATACATGCATTTGCAACTTTTTGGAACCAAACCAAAGGTGTGTTGGCAGATTACTTATCATATCGGTAGTCAGAGCCTTCATTGCTGATTCTTTTGTCCTTCCAAGTTAATATAAATCAATGTGTAACAGTTAACAAACCAACAACAGCAAGGGCAAGCTGCCCAGGGAATACAGTCTAAGGAGATTGAAATAGTCAAGACGTTCCAAATTCAGGGGTGTGGAATTGCTGAAAGAGAATCCTGGGACAATGTGCTTGTCAGAAATGTATCTTCGGAGGCTGAGGATAGAATCTGAAAAGTTTAATTTGACTTGAGAAGTTATTCTGCATGCATTAAACAGCTATAAGCCTTGCTGTTGGCCCTCCACATCATACAGTTTTTTAATAATCAAATACCTTTATTTCCCAGGAGTAATACCTGGTTTACAATTACGAACAACACTGCGGGTCAGGGAAACAGACACTCCTCTTTTGAAATTGACTTGAAAAACTCCTTTTGATCTCCATAGCCAGAGGCCACAGAGTTAATAAGTTTCAAACACTACAACCTCCAGAGACTAGTTTTTCTTATTTGGAAAAGCAAGTATAAATAAAAATAAGCATAAAAACCTTACCATGGAAGTATTTAAATTTCTAGCCCAGTATATTAAAAAGTTCTTAATAATACTCAAAAATAAAAAGCAAAAAACTACACTGGTTCACAAAAGGACCAGGCCCGTGTCTTCTTTTTTCCTTAAATTTATTTATTTATATTGAGAGAGAGAGAGAACACGTGTGCACAATTGCTAGGGAAGAGCGGAGAGAGAGGGAGGAGAGAGAATCCCAAGCAGGCTCTACACTTGTCAGCATGGAGCCAAATGAGGGGCTCAAACTCACAAACTGTGCAATCATGACCTGAGCTAACCAAATGAGCCACCCAGTGCCCCAGACCCATGTCTTCTGATTCTCACTCCAATGCTCCTTTAATTGCTGCCTCATTTGACTGGATGTTTTACATACTATTAAGATTATTTCTATCCTAAATAACTCCAATGTCATTTTCTTTAATATTGAGATTCTGTAAATTGTTACTAAGAATAAAAACTTTTTTTGGGGAAAAAAGGCACATTACAAACAGTATGTATTATGATGTCATATTTGGAACACATGTTTTAGACTTCTAATATAATTGACAATTGAACCAATTAAATTCCTATTAAGTTGAAGACACTTCCCAATTAATTGAATGAAAACAAGATTAAATCTAAACAGAAGGAAAGCCAATATTTCATGATTATCTTTGAAGGATATAGATGAAGGAAAACAATTGCTTTTCACCAAATGTTTTCAATCAACCCATGAGGGGCTTGTGATTAAAAGGGGCCATGGTGGGCGGGCCACCTAGGTGGCTCAGTTGGTTAAGCATCTGACTCTTGGGTTTGGCTCAGTTCATGATCTCACAGTTTTATGAGTTCCAACCCCGAGTCAGGCTTAGCTTGGAGCCTGCTTGGAATTTTCTCTCTCTCCCCCTCTCTCAGTCCCTCCTCCACTCGTGCTTTCTCTGTCTCTCTCAAAATAAATACATAAAACTTTAAATAAATAAATAAATAAAAGGGGCCACTAGGTGAGAATCACCAAATAATATTTTGAAATGGAATGAGTGGGATTATGGGCTGATAAGTTATTATTTAAGTTCGTGTAACCTTTATCTCTAAAGTAGCCCTATAAGGAACTAAGAAATCCTAGAATGCTTGGAATAAAAAGGTTTTGAAAAGACTTCAGTGTTCAGGCAAAATCATACCTCAACCAAGCCAGTGGTAAATGTTAGTTTATTAATTTGGGGCAGAGATTATATTCAAAACATGTAACCACTTCTATTACATGTGCCACCCAAGGAGAATGAATACTGACTGACATAATGCAACAGTGCAGGACAGCTAAATATCAGCCCCATTTTTAGGTAAAATTAATAAAATGAGATAAGCAATAAGGGGCCATATTCTATTGTTTATGCCCCAAACCTTTAATGTAAATGCTTGAAAAGGTGGGAATCCATGTTCTTTAGCTACCATATTGAGAGATGTTCTAATACCAATGCTACAAATCACTGAGGCACTTCTGATATAAGGGCTAGTTTTGCTTGACCTGCACAGCATATGTTTAATGTGAATTAACTGACAATATCTTATAATAAATAAGCTTCACATAAAATGTTTTAGCTTCTCTTGAAATATCAAAAGATCTATGAATAATGATCTCACAACCCCTCACGACAACAGGGACCAGCAGTTGCTCCCTTCAGAGGGGACATGCTCCCTGTATGGACGCAGTTGCCACCAGCAATGTTCTATCTACACTTTTAGGGAACATGCGTCATGCTTATAGACACTTGAGCTTGGAACTCGCGTAGAGTCCAGTTAGTCAAACTACTGAGAACAGCCTCAAGCTTCCTATGCGTTTAGGTCATCTAATTAGAGTTCCTCTATGCCACATGTCCTTCCACAACCCAATCCAACCGTTGCATAAGTAGAAACAGCCTCAAAGATAAATAAGTGACTTGGAAATGAATGTAAATGGTATGAACAGGCCATTACAAAAAGCAGGCTACAGATTATTTGATGATTTTACAAAACAAAAACAAAAACAAAAAAAGTTAGTGTTTCCTGTGTCATTTCCTTACAATTTGTCACAATGCCTGTTTATAAGGAGTAATTATTCCAACCCAGTGCCCTAAATTGCAATTGGAATTGAGTGTCAGATGAACTATTTCATGTCTCCTAAAATTTCGATTAAAAATTCAGACTTATTTTATCTCGCTAATAAAGACCTTGTCTAGCTGTGGTTGGCTGAAGGGTTAGACACAAAGCAGTTAGTATGCTTTGACTCTTCTTGTGACTCCGAAACACACATTTGTAAAATCCTCATACTATAATACAACCTGGTTTACTAGACAATAAGAGTATAAAACACTTCCAACTCCAAACGCTTAATAACAGTTGATTACTATTGATCAAAGAAGGTACAGAAGAGGGATGCAAAGCCTAGTCAATATCTAGTCATGTCAAATAAAACTCACTTCCTTTTTCCAATAGGATTACTAGGTTGGTAGATCAGGGGAATGTGGCTACATAGTATATCTACAAATGACAAATGTTTACGTAAGCTTTTTCTATTATATTATTGTGGACATGTGGAGGAATATGGACAAAATGAAATCACAATTAGGATGTTATCTTTTGCTTAAAACTGGCTTTTCCCCCAGGGTTTTCTTAGTTCATAGTATTGTCATTCACTACGAAATATCCAAGCTCGAAATTTCAGTATCACCCTGATTCCTTTTTCTCCTTTACTCATGTTCGACACTCTACCACATCTAGAATACAGTCTCCTTCTCAGTCTCACTGCCGCTCTCTGATACAAGCCTTCCTACTACTAGAACTTTCTGACTGTTCATGCCCTGTAATCTATCCCCACAAGCCACCAGATTGACTTTTTTTTTTTTAAATAAAAGTACCTCCGTGGCACTACTATACATAACACCCATCAATAATTCCCCTTCCAAAGCCCTCAATGATCTGAGGTTACAATAATGAAATTCAAGACCTAGGATGCAGGCAGTGGAAATGCTGCTTTGTTCTTCATGGGTAGACCACACCCAGGTGGGTAAACCAGAAAGAAACCAGAATCACCAAGAACCACACAACCCTTTCATATGGATATTTTGTATGCAAGTGAAAAATCTGTGGGTATATAGAACAATCTGGAATGATTGTAAGACAGTTGTTAGATTTGTTCTGCAAAGGCCCAAGAAATGTAACTAGAATTCATGTATATATTAAAGAACCAATTTTTGGTGATTACAAGCAACAGCTTTTAATGCTCAGAACTAAACAAGATTCTTCAAGGAAAGTGATGCATTTCCCATCACAGAAAGTATTCACAGACCCGATAATTTATATGCCTGATCAGATTATTATAGAAACGACTCAAGTCTCTAATAATTTAGTTATGTGAACTTTAAAGTTCTTCAAATTCCAATATGCTATGATTGATTTTCCAAAATTAAAGACACTCAATACTACTAACCCTTCTATTATAAGATTTAATGTATCGAAATACTGCCAACCAATGGCTTATTTATAATAACAATTTCTCTCTCGTCCCTTTTGGCCACCACACCCACTTCCCAATTACCCACCTCATCAGTTTTAACAATCTTAACTGAAGTAAATAAGACCTCCTTGGTTTAGAAAAAACTCAATGATATGCACAACTACTACCCACAATTCCTTCCAGGACTCAGTGAGCAAGTCTATCACTCTGGGAGTGCCAATCTCAAAGCATTTGCCACTCCATGTCCTTCGGAGATATCCTTGCACACTAACTACATAATAACATTTTTCAAAGATTCTAATTTTAAACTCAAGTCTAACATTCCTGATGAAATAAAGACTCTTATGAAGATTCTCACCTCTGCCATCCAAACTCTCTATGACACTCAGAGCCAGGAGAAGTGGGAAAAGGCCATGTAGGAAAACAAAAAAACAAAACGACAAAAAAAAAACCCAAAACCTAAAGCAATACTGCAAAGTAACTTATGTGGTCAAATTTTCATTATTTGGTGTGATCAATTTTGTTATTTTTATGGTACAAAACAAGTTTCTAGGACTAGAACTCTCTTCTAGGAAGAAATTAGATCATAAATTTCCCATGTGCCTTCTTTCAAGGAACATTGGGAAAGGCTACATAAATATGACATAATTACGGCAAGGGGGATGGTATCATATTATTTTTCTACTGCTATTCAAGTCTTTTCTTCTTGCCAAGTTTAGAGGAATTGAGTATATATAAAGATTTAGCAAACTTTTCAACATTCTGGCCACTGCACAGGAAAGATGTTACCAAGAGCCATCTAGAAACTCATAACTATGAAGCTGGGAGTCAGGCTCCTCCCTTGATGACCCTCCAAGAATCTAAAGGAAGCAGGTCTGGGTCAAGCTGAGGTTTCCGTAGCCCAGGGGGATGTTCACAAGATGGTGGTCAGCCTTCAGGACAAAGATAAATGACTCTGGTGCTTTCTCCAGTACACATGCTATAGCATGCTGGCTCCTGTTGTGATGTAGTAACAATGTCAGAGGAAAATCCAGACACAGAAATACAGGAGGATTGGGGCGCCTGGGTGGCTCAGTCGGCGAAGCTTCCGACTTCACGGCTTAGGTCATGATCCCACGGTTCATGAGTTTGAGATCTGCCTAGGGCTCTGTGCTGACAGCTCAGAGCCTGGAGCCTGATTTGGATTCTGTCTCCCTCTCCCTCTGCCCCTCCCCTGCTTGTGCTCTGTCTCTATCTCTCAAAAATAAATAAAAACAAACAAACAAAAGAAATGCAGGAAGATAGACAGATCTAGGGAGTATGTAGTGAAAGAGAAATGGGAACCATAATTCGGATTCTTTCATAGCTTGCGCTTCACTGGCCACACGTCTTAAGTGCGAGAATCTGTGCCTGTTCTCAGTCTGGACTTTGACAGAGGAGTGGTTGAGGGAGGGGGTTGATGAGCTTTCTGAAGCCTTTAATTTAGAAATTCAGAGACAGGGAAGTCTCTTCTCATTACACATAACTGCAAATTTTCCAAAATATCCCATAATGTATGGACTCTAATGGAATGTTAATACCCAATAAAATCAGAAAGGAAAGTTCAGATGACCATGAAACATAAAAATATAGTCATCAATTCATTCTCCTCTCTTAGTTCTGTTAATCAGCTTTCCCTGAATCTTTGATGCATAATGACTCTCATTTGCACCCCTTCTGGAAATGGCTAAATATGTTTTGAAATTGTATGGCTCATTTCGTGGTCATTCTAACAGCAATTACAATATTCTGTGGTTAACACAGCATAATGTTCACTGAAACTCTATCATAATTATGCCAGCCAGTTGTAAGTGAATTACCAAGGCAGGCACTCTGGGAATATAATACCACCGAATAACCTTCCCTGGCCACCCACACAGGGAGCTCTCCCTATCAGAGTGGAGGATAGGTTTGTATATCTCTCTCAGGACCTCTGAAAGAAGTTATGCACGGCAACTGAAAAAATACCTTCTGATGGTATCATTTGTTT
Organism: Prionailurus viverrinus; assembly: GCF_022837055.1. Lineage (NCBI taxonomy): Eukaryota > Metazoa > Chordata > Mammalia > Carnivora > Felidae > Prionailurus > Prionailurus viverrinus. Next base: position 83,077,255 of record NC_062564.1, read on the forward strand.
CTAAATACTGATGACCTGAAGGAGTTCAAAAACATCAGTCTCCAAGCCACATTTCCCCTGTGGTAGATTATATCTAATGCCCCACAGGGCTTTCTTCTTGCTAATGAATCATTTTAAACGACTCGACTCTTCTCCCTATGGTTCACAGCTTGTTGCTGCCACGCCATCTATTTTTCCATTGTAAATGGACTCTTGTGATTATTTAAAGTTAGTTTCAATTGTAATATATTTTGCATAGGATTTATACATACACGGGATTAGAAGAATTCCATTCCTGCCTTGTTCCTCTCCGCCACAGTATTCATCCTGAAGAGAGGCAGGAGAAGGAAGAGAGGGAAAGCAGAAGTAGAATCCATGGTTTTCTTGAACCCAACTCTTTCCAGGTAAAAAGCTTCTGGCTTTCATCCTCCACTAGGACGAGCTGCCTGACTCCATAATTCTTGCTCTTACTTTCTGCACGTGACTCGATTCCATAGTTTCTGGCCCCTGTAGGAAAAAGCAACACACAAAAGAAACTGTACCAGGCTTGGCATCTTTTCAATGCCCATAAGCTGGAATTCTGTGCTCAAGACACCAGTAAAGGTTTTCCCTCAGAAACTGGCCTCAGGAGCCAGGGACTGCCTCTGTGGCATTCATGGTGGTCTCAGTTCCTACTTCCTTGTAGACACAAACATTTCCCACACTGAAATTTCCCTTTCACATCCTTTTCAACTTCAATTCTTTTTTCTATTTGCTTTGGTTCCAAGTGGGAATCCAGTGCTCCCCCCCAAGTTAATTAATTAGTTAATTAATTAATTAAATCTTAATGTAATAAATTAAAAAAATTAAAACTCATAAAAATAAAAAGAAGAAAAGAAGTGACAATAAACATCAGGTAAGACTTCTTAAGCACCTCTATGAGCCAAGAATTCTAAAAAAGGTGTGTATATCTAAATGCCTGCCTCACTAGCTAGAAGTCAGAGGGAGAGCAAAACCAAGAATTGGGCTAATGAGTGAAATAGTGGGCAGTAGCTGGCCATGCTGGTCTCATTCACTGAAATTCTGAAGAACTACATTGTGTCCTCTGTCATTGGCATGGTACAGATCTGTCCTAGATAGATGGCCACAGTTCCAGACAGGACTTTTTCAATTCTGAAAACATTTATATTTATATTTATATTTATATTTATATTTATATTTATATTATTTATATTTATATTATTTATATTTATATTTATGTTTATATAAAACTGTGACCAGATAATATTTTCGAAATTCAATCTACATTCCTTTCTCTCCCTTCCATTCAAGCAGATATACAGTCATGCATTTCTTGCCTGGGAGGAGAAACCTAACAACAAAAAGCAAAATTCCTAAGTTTCTCCAGCTTTTGGATGCCAAGCACACAAGTTCCAGAGAAGGAAGTCTACGTGATATTAACAAAATATTTTTAAGAAGCAAGAGGGGGAGAACAAATAGCCCCAGCAGAAAGGTTCTCTAGGGCTGCAGGAAGTGAGAAGCGGGAACTGCTTCTTGCTTGCTGTGCAGTGCAGACAAAGAAGTGGCAAAATCACAGAGGAGAAATGGCTCAGCGTGCACCTTAAAAATTGAGGCAAGGCAAGGGGTGTGCCAAGGAGCCAGAGGACATCGAGGACTGTGCTGAAAGACAGGATGGGTGTCTTACTGTTCACCTGTGTGGGTAAGTGACTCAATGACCAGAGGCCATGCTCTGAAATCTTAGCACTAGGCAAGTTTTTAGAGCTATGACACCAATTCCACAGAGATAGAAGAATCCTTCAAAAGACTAGGGTTAACGTTTTCTGCCTTTCTGGAGGCATAGAAGCCCCAAATAAGACTTATGATGAATTACAGAAAACTAAAGAGGTACTTCCTCCCCACCTGCAGTGTTTCCCCAGCCAGAGTAGGTGGGGATTCATGATTTCACTGTAATCAGCACATAGCCATGTAACAATGCGCCATAGTTCCTTTGTTTCCCACCTGCAATTCCATTCCAGCAGCTAATATTTCTCCCACCTCAGCAAAGGATGGAGGCAATTCTACATTTTCCAGTTATGTAATCATTAGGCACCTAATCCACGTGGGATTTGCAAACACTTAACCTGTTTCAGTGAGAATTTTCAGACACTAATTCCCCTCTCAGCTCTAAGGTCTTGATTCTTCCTTAGGACGTGGGCTTTAGCAAAGTACACAGCAAAGTCCCTTACGTTATCCTCTAATGTATACCCTTTCACACTCCTGCATGCTTCACAAGCCACAGAACTCCCTCTGCAACCTTGAATAGGTGAGAAAAATGTCTTCTACAGATAGTTTCATCCTAGACATTTTTGTGCAGCAATCAGAGATTAAATTCTGTGTGTGCTGCAGCCACCTGACGGATTGACTACTGTGAAAAGAAAATTCATCTCAGTCTTTCCTGTTGTTTGAGAGCAATGCTGGGTCGATACCTACTACATAGTTTCACTGCTATCAGTTCAATCAATGTCTCCATTTTTGTTCTCTGCTTCTTACAATGGGACCTGATGTTTCACTTTATCAGTAACTGAGCAAAGCCTGATGACAAGGCATTTTATTCCAAACCACAACTGGCAATCTGTTTTAGTTTTTTCCCTACTTGGAGACTCAGAACAAGTACAGGTCATTGTCTTTTGCCTGTGTTGTTGCCTTTTTGATGGCATCTTCACAATGGGAAGCAATCTACTCACCTGGCACCTCGCTTGCTTCGATAAACGTTAACTAATAATTGCAGCCTTTGTTGTTGTTATAGTAATGAAAAGTGAAAACAAGGATAGAAGAGTGGATCCCAGGGTCTGGGCCAGGAAATAGATTGCTTCTGTGGCGCCAAAAGACAAGCTAAGGAGACATACAGGCTGTAGAATAATTGGCAGAGTGAAAAGGAAGAGCTGGAGAGAGAAAGGGAAAAGAGCCAGAAGACTAAGAAGAAGAAGCCAGATTCATTAAGAAAGTAGCACCCAGGGGGGTGTCTGGGTGGCTCAGTCGGTTAAGCGTCCGACTTCAGCTCGGGTCACGATCTCGCGGTCTGTGAGTTCGAGTCCCGTGTCGGGCTCTGGGCTGATGGCTCAGAGCCTGGAGCCTGCTTCTGATTCTGTGTCTCCCTCTCTCTCTGCCCCTTCCCCGTTCATGCTCTGTCTCTCTCTGTCTCAAAAATAAATAAACGTTAAAAGAATTTTTTTTTTTTTTAAAAAAGAAAGTAGCACCCAGGAAGAGATCCGGAGGTGAAGAAAGATCCCCTGCATTCAGAGAAATATGTGGAGAGAGAGAAATCCAAAAAAGGAGAGAGGCAAGCAATGAAAATAAACAAAAAGCAGGAGAGAAGGGGGCTCAGTAAGTTCAGAATTGCTTTTGTTGGCTTATGGGTTTCAGAGGAAATTATCACATATTACTTTCACCCTTTGAAATTCTAACCTGATTATTAACTTGTATTTGTAATTTTTATTTTGGTGGGGTCCAAAGTGAGTCCTCACTGAAGAGGAACTAAGCTTCCCACTTGATGAAGAGAGGAACAAGGATAATTGTTTTCAAACTGTCAGAAGTGACCAAAGTAATACTATCACCGAGACCTGATATTGTAGTGGAAAATCGCATCAGGTAGCCAAATACTTCATCACCCTCTGTGTTAATCTTTTGAACAAGTTCAACCCAAAGACTAAATTATGCTACCTCTAAGAGTGTTAAAAAGATTAATGACCTTAATATCAATAAAGTTCTTTGAAGGTTAAAAAGTACACATACTAAGTTTTTAAAAGCCAGCATGTAATTTGGGTAACTAAAATATATTGTAATGTTTCATTTAGACAAGTCTTTGAGAAAGAAAGAAACATGCATGAATTACATTGATTTATGTCCCTGTGCTGCTCCTGATTGGGAAAGTGATTTGTTACATGACCTTGGAAAAGATACAAGATGCCAGAACAGGGATGGTGAGGAGAGAAAGCTAAGGAAAGCCACCTACTTTGAAATCATAGCTATCACAGGAGCACAGCCAGGGACTATAAGACTGGAAAATAGAGTTGGCCTTTGTGAACACCTTCACCACCTCTTAAGGCAACTCTCAAGAGCGGACATCATGCTTTTGCTCACCCCACCCACTGGCTGTCTGGAAGCACTTCATTTTCTGTGCCCCAGACCCTGGATCAACTCCAGCTCCAGCTCCAGCTTCTCAGATTGAAAAATCCCACTTTCTTTTTTTTTTTAACATTATTTTTTTTCTTCAAGTTTACTTATTTATTTTGAGAGAGAGAGAAGGAGAGAGCACAGGAGGGGCAGTGAAAGAAGAGAGAGAGAATCCCAAGCAGGCTCGGCACTGTCAGCCCAGAGACTAACCCAGGGCTGGAACTCACAAAATTTGAGATCCTGACCTGACCTGAAATCAAGAGTCAGATGCTTAACTGACTGAGTCACCCAGGCATGCCCCAAAATCCCACTTTCTTAACAACACATCCTGCCCTTCCATTTCTCTCAACCCCTTCCTGCCACTGTATCTGTTCTTCTACCGTGGAGATATTTGTTTTCCTTTTTGGCCCATCATAGTTTCAACTTCTTCCCTCCTGCCTGGCTACTGAGTAGCTCCAACCACACTGCTTCCTCACCCTCTTCTCTCCCTGCTCCCAACCAGTGAAGTCGGTCCTGGATGAATATAATCCCACACTTCTTATTTTGTGCCCACAAGACCTCCAGCTTTGTCTCTACCAATTAAATGTGATAAGATAAAGTAAAATACACAAGATAGGACAAGAGGAGAGAGAAGAGAAGAGAAGAGAAGAGAAGAGAAGAGAAGAGAAGAGAAGAGAAGAGAAGAGAAGAGAAGAGAAGAGAAAGAAGAGAAGTTTCTCTCTATTTTTATTGGCCTCAGCTACAAAATGATGATTTCAATTGGACTGTTGGTCTCATTGCACTCAAAACTCTCTCCATCCAGCTGATGTTTGTGTTCTTTGGGGTAACAGTTCCAGCCCTTACCCTTCTCAAATTCTCTATTCCATTTCCATTTTTAATTTTCCACTGATGATCTTGTCTCATGCTTCTCACAGTAAAGAGAGACCACCAGACAGGACCTCCAACCTCTCTTTCTCTACCTTTAATATTGACCCATTACCTTTTCTCCTAAGGACAAAGTGGCTCCTAGACTATCTGTATGATGAACATATTTCAAGAATATTTCTATGCAAATAATAATAATAGGAAAATGATCATTTATCTGCTATTTTATAGTATCTTAAACATTTCTCTCTCCTTCTGTCACCTGCCCAGACTGAAGTAACAGAAGCTTATTGGCTTTTCACTTGGACAAAGCCTTTTGTATCTTACGATACAGAAAAAAAAACAAAAAAAAACAAACAGAAAATGATAAAGCAGCTTTTAAAAAATGATTCTATAAAAATGTATGCCTTTAGAAGTTTGCTAAAATGTAAACTTTGCAAGATCAGCAAAGAGGACTATACTAGTATCAGATGCTTTTAAACACTTGTACAATTCCAATTCGTAACTTCCAAGATTCCGGAAACTTGTTAATTGCTCTTCATTTGCCCTACTAAGAGTCAGAGATATCACCTCAATGTGATACTCTCAAAGTGCCTTTAGATGTTTATCCTTACTTAACATTTGAGGAACCTAAGACTCAGAGTGTTAATTAAGGTCCTTAAGCTACTTACTAGAGCACCTGAGATGTATGTGCAGGCCCTCTCCTTTCTAGGCTGGGGGGGGGTGGGGTTTGTTTGCTACTGTACTATGCTATTATTCATTAGACAACTATTTTAGCCTTTAACCCATCTATTTCTGATGAAAATCCTTCTCCTGCTCCTGCTCCTCTTCCTCCCCCTCCTCCTCCTCCTCCTCCTCCTCCTCCTCCTCCTCCTCCTCCTTCTTCTTCTTCTCCTTCTCCTTCTCCTTCTTCATTATAATCTCAGAAACCATTATTTTAGGTAAGATAATTTAATACTGTTTCATCATAAAATAGAAAAAACAATGTATTCTCATTCTGTCACCACTAAGCTAAACCAAGTATCAAAAAATATTCTAGCTTTATGTAATTTGGGCAGAATTTAGCCATGGCAAAATATTAACCTTTATCCTGAATGGGTACCTTGAACTTTTTCAAAAGGAAGCAGAATTAGTAATAGCCATGTATGTTAAGGCAAATCCTATAGGTTTAGGGGCAATAGATGCATTTATAATGTGCTATTATAATGAGTTCAATAGGAATCTAGTTGAGAAAATTAGAGATTACTCTGCTAACAAAGGCTAGTGTTACCAGTACCTCGGTTTGAAATTGGACAGTGATACCTGCGAGTGGTACAGCACTATTGACCTTCAGGATTGTCCTTAGTTACATAAAGCAAACTGGAGAGGTGGTCAGCTATTTGAAACAAGAAAATTTGCATAAGCTTTTTGCATAAGGATATTGCTTTTGGATAAAAGCAGAATATGAAGGTTGTAGAAAAAGACACAGCGCAAGAAGGGGAAATAGGAGATGCTGTTGGGGCTGTATGGAATGACTATATGACATTCAGGGTATAGGCTTTGTTAGGTTCTTAAGGGATAAAGTGCAAAACCCACAATGAGAAAATGAAACAAGAGCCACATGCACCTTGAGGGCTGATAACTCTGGGAACATCAGATAATAATGCCCATAAGTTTGACACTATTATTCTCAGGTGAGCATAGGAAGCAGTGGCAGTGATGAGGTATCATGAAGTTTTCTAGACAGAGAGTCAGCAACAAGGGTGGAAATAAAGTCTGGGGCAAACAACTTACAGACACTGTGGCTGGCAGATGAGTTTTTGCTGGAGGATTCGCAAGGGGACACTGTATACCCTCCTACCAACTGAGGCCTTGTTTTACGGCAAAGAATATGTGCCTATAGCTTCCTCTAAAATAAACTCTTTTTTTCAGGAGATTTCTCAATCCTTCCTGAGAAAAGAAAACTACAGGCCAATATCCCCAATGAACATAGATGCAAAAATTCTCAATAAAATGCAAGCAAATCAAACTCAGCAGCATATTAAAAGGGTCATTCACCAAGATCAAGCGGGATTTATCCCTGGGATGCAAGGATAGTTCAACATACACAAGTCAATTCCTCTTGAAGATAGTAGGCCCTATCCCCCCGATGTGCCAGCATCTTGAGACAAGCTTTAGGCCAATCTGAGGTCACAAGAATGAAATGTAATCAATATTTCCCTATAATTACTGTTCCACATTTTTCTAGACTCTTTATGTTACAAAGTTCATTCTCAAGCACTCCCAGGAATGGAGACCAAACAATTCAGCAATTCCTTTCTAGGTCCTGGCAAGGGGTTGATGGCTCCAACCATCTGTGTTTATGACCCAGCAGGAGATGAGAAAAATTACAGAACTCCTGTGTCTTACTTTTCACAGAGAAGAAAGACTGTTCTGAGCTTGCTAGAGTCTCCCTCGATTTCTTCCACCCCTCTACCACACCGACATTCCTCCCCCTCCTCCCCAATGGTAACTATCTCTAGAAAAACTTTTCCCTACGTCTCTCAGATGAATCACTACAGTTTCAGCCCCCTGCATTTGTCCCTTTACCTCAAAGACTCATAGTACAAGCGCTTCCATGATTTTGGTTTAGCTTTGCCTACTCCTGATGGATAGGGCATCTAGAGAAGTCTGGAGAACCATTCAGTTAATTCTAGCCTCTCCTTAGCTTCCATTTCCTAAGCTAGTCTGTGGATAACCAAGAAGCAGAGGAGCCGGGCCCCAATGTCATGTGTCACTCACCCAAGATGTAGACAGATGAGATACGCACAGTCGAGTGAGTTTACTTGAGGCAGTCACTTCCTATATGGCCCACATCACCTCCTTTGCCTGATTGCCAACCGGGACAGCCTTCCTGTGGCTGCAAGTTTAGCACAGGGTACTGGCACTACAGCCCCTGCCCCCCATTGGTAGTTTTGTATCGAACCTCTGAAAGCATACTCTCCCAGAATGAAAGCTCAATGTCTCTTTTGTCTACTTTATTGCCAATAAGTGTTTGATGTGAGATTAACCTTGTCGAAAAGCTGGAAGGACTTAGTCAATACTTTCAAGGAAATATCAAGGAAATTATTTTTTCTTGATGGGGTGACTTTTACCCAGTGAAGAACGTAGTCTATGAGGTTGTCTTGGGAATATGTGTCCTCAGTACCTGGAACAGGCCACATTTCAACAACCTGGTGAAAGAAATGAAAAATTGTCTCCCTTTGCAGCAGGCAATCTTGGCTTGCTGGTTTTGAAAGTAAGAGATTGTAAAATGAACCCACAAGAAACCTCATGAAGTTAAACCAAACATGCAAATTCTATACTTTAAACACCAAACTCTTCACTTGTATAAAATTATTCTAGCATGAAGAAATAGCCCCTAATTGAAATATAGAAAAAATATTCTTTACACTGGAAACTTTAAATTTTAGGTAAGAAAAGTATAGAGAAGGTATCATACATATAAAAGCCTAGGTGACTACTACATGACTTATTTTATAACGTTAAGGGAATTCTGTGTAATATGCTGGAGGTGAAGTAAATCATTACTTTTCTTTGGTATTCAGATTTAATATCATTGTAGAGAAATAGAGCAAAGCAGCCATCCCTGATGGCTCACAAAATTGTTATTGTGACTTTTTGAAAAATTGTATCTACTAAAATTTCTCAGCCCAAAACTAGACTTTCCTGCTTTAAGTGATGGATTCTGATATGAACCAAGGATCTTTAGGTTTCCTAACATTTAAACATCCTCTTTTACTTGTCATGGAAATAAGCCAAGGATTCTTGGGTCCATCCTGCAGGTAAAAATTTCGTGAATACACGGAAGTACAATTCAGTTATCTATAATTTCACGAACCAGATAAAAAAATGTGAAATAAATATTTATTTATTTGAAATGTAAAATATTTTTAGCACACCATTCATCACATGATACAGATTCAATAAATATTCCTGCTTTCCTTTATTTCTACTTTTCTTCCCCAGATGTTTCTGATACTATGATACGGAAAGGTAGGATAAAACAGGCAGGGAGGGAAAGGCCCACCCAAACCCTATTAAGCAGCCCCTTGGCCATAGTCATTGGCATTCCCTTTCAAATACCCCCTCGCTGTAAAGAGAGCTTTCACACTATTCTTACCTTCTCACCTTATACTCTAATAAACTGCTCATTTTATTCTGTGTTCACCTCTTCATTCTTTGAAGTGACAAGACAATGAACCCTGGGTATTGAGGTAAAAAAATCCTGCAACAATACTATGAAAAATTAAGGATGCCATTTTTTTTTTTTTTTTTTTTTTTATTTTATTTTTTTTTTATTTTTTTTTATTTTATTTTTTTATTTTTTTTTTCTGAAATTTATTGACAAATTGGTTTCCATACAACACCCAGTGCTCATCCCAAAAGGTGCCCTCCTCAATACCCATCACCCACCCTCTCCTCCCTCCCACCCCCCATCAACCCTCAGTTTGTTCTCAGTTTTTAACAGTCTCTTATGCTTTGGCTCTCTCCCATTCTAACCTCTTTTTTTTTTTTTTTCCTTCCCCTCCCCCATGGGTTCCTGTTAAGTTTCTCAGGATCCACATAAGAGTGAGACCATATGGTATCTGTCTTTCTCTGTATGGCTTATTTCACTTAGCATCACACTCTCCAGTTCCAAGGGATGCCATTTTTAACCTGAAGAGTTAAGTGAGAAGTTCAATAAAGCAGGTGAAGGAAATAGCTGACATTTATCCGTTTCTCTGGAATAGCTTTGTACAGACCAATCCTCCCATGGAAAACAACTACAAAACAGGATAATCCTTTTGAAATATTTGTTGGAAGGTATCAGAGAGCCAGCAGAGGGGACTGTGCAGAGAGGTGAGCCAGCATCTACTGCCACTTTTCCTGAAGTCACACGCCAACTCTTAAACAACAGCCTAATAATGAAGAAACTGAGCAAATGTTCTAGCAGTTTTATGCGGCTAAGGGATAACATTGAAGTCAGGCACAATAAAAAGCGGATAAAATATCTCAGGGTGTCAGTTGGAACCTGCCTGTTTTTATCCTGAGTGGTGTACAAGGGTGTTCATTTTGTATTCATGCAACAATCTGTACACTTGGGTTTTTGCACTTTTCTGCATGTACGTTATATATTATTTGTCAATAGAAAATATTGGCAAAAAATAAAAAGAAATAACATGAACAGAAGGAATAAAGTCTTGTTAAAATCAAGTTACAGGGACACCTGGGTGGCTCAGTCAATTAAGCATCTGGCTCTTGGTTTTGCATCACAACTCCTGAGTTCAAGCCCCAAGTCAGGCTCTGCACTGGCAGCGTGGAGCCTGCTTGGGATTCTCTCTCTCTCCCTCTCTCTGCCCTTCCCTCACTTGCGCTCTCTCTCTCTCTTTGCCTTTCTCAGGAATAATAAATAAACATTTTTTTAAAAATCTTTTAAAAAATCAAGTTACAGAGCTATACTCTTTATCCACTTTTTAAGAGTTTCCTGATATGAACCCGAAATATGGATTGACTGAGTTGTGATTTCACATTTCACCAGGGCATTGTTTCATTGCTTCCTTGCTCTCTCCAAGAAAATAGGAGTGTGGAGGTATAGTAGAAGAAGCTGGACTTATCAGCCAACAAAATGTTCTAATTGATTAAGTCCTTCTTTCCGACTAATCTCCTAACCCAGGCAAAAGACCCTAAAGGCAAAGCGGGAGCTTTGGGAATGGAAACTAGTCCTCAAGGAATAAGGGCTGCCCTGAGGCAGTAAGACCCCACCTGATTGACCCCAAGACTGTGATCAACCTCACCTTTACTACCTGCCTACTTATACCCACCCACCCACATTTATCTCAGATTTTCCTTACATAAACCTAGAAGTAATTTAGTGAATTCGAAGAAGCCCTAGAAATTTGTTGCTGATGAGTTTTCGCCATAAGTGCACACCAGACCCCTGTCAGCCCTGCATGGTTCCCTGCTGTTGGGTTCTTTAGAACCATTCGTCTGGTTCCGTAACCCATTTGTTCAGGCTGGCATAGCTTGAGTTGTGGCAGGGACTGTGGTCATTTGTGATGGTACCAAGGGAAAGAGAAACAGGTATGAGGCAACCGGGAAGCCAGGTACACATTTGGGGAGATGCCTGTTGGAATTTGTGTGTGTGTGTGTGTGTGTGTGTGTGTGTGCATGTGTGTGTGTATGTGTACATAATGGAGAATGCCCACCCTATCCCCTCCCAAAGCCCCCTAGGGAGAATATTGGCCCACCAGACTACTTGTAGTTATAAACCTACGACTAAGAAGAAAATGACTTTAGTGTAACACCAGCTGGGCTATGTATAAGTCAAGCTCAGAGGAAAGGTGGTCACTGAATGGCTTTCCCTCCTCCCATTTGGTTGCCTCCAAATAGTGGCTTTTGGTTTGGCTCTCTCAGCTCATCCAGGAAGCCATTTGATTCAGCTGGTGGAGCTCTGACTTCTGGGAAGGAACCAGAAACCAGGAAGCCATTCGGTGACTTTTGGGGAAGAATGAATGCTAACAGAGGTACCCTGGGCTTTCACTTGGTCATACTTTTGTGTCTTCTGTGTTCTTTCGGAACTTCTGCCTTGAAAGATGGGGAACACGCTTGTTTCCAAAGAAAGTCTGTTAGGACACATTCTGAGCAAATGGCATAGAGGGCTGAAAAGCAACGGGGTGGGGGGAGTTTGTTTTGCAGGAGGGAGAGACAGGAGCCGGAGAGAAAGAAATGCTAATCCAAATTTTCAATCTGCCTCCAGGCTTGCTGGTGGCACTTTGCTCCTCCTCCCCCTCCTACTGCTCCTGCACCAACACCCGGGTTGCCCTCACTGCCCACCCCCTGTACCATCCTCAGCGCCACCGCAGGATCAGCTTCTGCTCCCCCCTCCCCCACCTATCAAGGAGCAAAAAGCACCCTTCACTGTTGTGCCACCTCTTGATGAGACTGAAGCACCTTCCAAACCAGCATGATGCGGCCCAAGCCCCCCCCCCCCCCGAACTTAAACCGCCCACTTCAGATTTCCCCACAGGAACCCCAGATTTCCTCATAGGAGCCCCAGGTAGAATTGACAGTGGGGAAAAAAAAAAACAGATTGACTTTTTAGTGGACACAGGTGCAACATATTGGTACTAAAGCTAATTCGAGGTGGTTGTTTTAATTAAAATAGAATTGTCTTTAGAGTTATCAGCATTAAATATAAAGCTTTTGTATTGTAACTTCTAGTAAACCTACCAAGGTTTACTAAAGGTCAAATAAGCTCATGTTATCTCTGTTGCAACTGGTCAGTGAAAAGATGACTTAAAAGGATGGCTAATTTTGTTTGTCTCCTAAAGTTTCCATGGGCATTTGTTAAGAACAGGTAGGTTGAGTAAATAATAAGGTTTATAGCTTTCAAAATCTTTGGTAACCTGAAACTTTGAAGTTTTGCTAAGTTAAATGATAAATTGGGTTGAAGTCATTGGATAGCTAAGTCTTTTCCAAATCAGATTGAAAAGAACAGCTTTAAATCCAAATGACAGCCCTGCCTTAGTTTAAAGCTAAAGTTCTCTTTTCTGCTTATTATGGATCTTTGATAAGAAATACAATTGCTGAGAAGTCTGTTTTGCTTGCTGTTTGCTACGAGCATTGTGAGGCCTTTCCTGAATGTAACCCGCTGTATAGTAGAATGGGTTGTAAACCTTCCTAAATGTAGTCTGATATGTGATGGCATGAGTGATTGTACATAAACTAACCGGCATTTCTCGCTTCTGTAAACCTGCTTGCTTAGCACATTCCTCACCTACCCTACCCCCTTTCCCCTTCCCCCTTTCTCCTCCCGCCACAAGTAACGGACAAAGCCTTCCCGCCAAAGGACAGACAAAGGACGCCCAATCAGAGAACAACAAATGTCCTTACTTTAAAATCAACTAATCAGGCCCCTCATAATTTGAAACCTCCCCTGTGCTACTTGTCTCTGTCTATAAAAGCGCTGTACCAACCCTGATCTTGGCCTCTTGCGTCACCGGCGACGAGTGAGAGTGCGCGGGGGACCAGGTTCGAACCTGCAATAAACGACCCTTGCCGCTTGGGTTTGACTTACGACTCTGGTGGACTTTTGTGGGAGGTTTCAGAACTTCGGGCATTACAAGATAGACTACTCAAGTATTGATTACTGGACATAGGTTTGCTTTTGGCTTAGTGTGGAGAAACTGAGGATACTTGGGTCTGTTGGTAAACTGTTTTGTGCTTTATTGTAAATTGTACTAAAAAAAAAGCAGATTTCCAGAAATTATGAAATGTATTCATTAGTTTTCAATCTAAAGAATTATAATGTAACAGTTCACAATTGGGTACTACTTGGTTTTCACTAGAGACTAAGGTTTCTAAAAGTAAAATTCTGATAAATGTGTTGAGATTGCTAGAAAATAATAAGGAAAACAACTCTGTATGCAAAGTAAAATGTGGTTTTGATTTTAAAAGTGGGGGGGGGGAAGGCATGAGGAATAGGAATACATTTTTGTCGAGGGGAAAAGAGTCAGTTTGTCCTAGGATGCCTGCTGGCTCAGTCGGTAGACCATGTGACTCTTGATCTTGGGGTTGAAAGTTCAAACCCCACATTGGGTGTAGAGATTACTTAAAAAAATAAAGTAATTTTGTCATAAAATGAGACTGGTTATTTAGAGAACAGGCTTAGGACAAAATCTGAATGAAAAAGAAAGTTGTAGGGGTGCCTGGGTGGCTCGGTCGGTTGAGTGTCCGACTTCGGCTCAGGTCATGATCTCACGGTTCGTGAGATCCGTGGGTTCGAGCCCTGCGTCGGGCTCTGTGCTGACAGCTCAGAGCCTGGAGCCTGTTTTGGATTCTGTGTCTCCCTCTCTCTCTGCCCCTCCCCTGTTCATGCTCTGTCTCTGTCTCAAAAATAAATAAACGTTAAAAAAAAGAAAAGAAAAGAAAAAGAAAGGTGTATGAGATTTGTGAAAGGAAATCTTTGGAAAAGAATTGTATGTGTGGTCAGAACTAAGATCACTCTAAATAAATAAATAAACATTTTTAAAAAGAGCATAAACATGGAACACAAATAGAAGAAAACCCTCTTTGAGCTCTTCCTTGAGTGTCCTTACAAAATAGGACACTTTATGTTTTGCAGAAAGCTGCAAGAATCCATATTCTAGAGACTGTAATCCCTGCGAGGGGTCATTTTTTCTTTAGAAAGAGTTCAGAAAAATTGCACTGCAAAAGATGGTTGAATTTCAACTGTGGGTCCCACCCATTTCTTTACCCTTGAAGGCTGTGTGTCAGAATTGGTCCCTGAGACTAAGGATGCTCCAATTATTTCAGATTTTCCACGTACTTTGTCTGTTGCAGTTTGTGATAACCACAGATACCATCCTGGTAACAAAGAGCTTATTACTATATTTACACATGAAACCAAGCTCATGCAGCCTGGGAAGAACTGCTTAACGCCACTAAGTTCAGTTTCCTTCTCCATAAAATGGGGATAATATTACATATTTCATAAAGCTGCAAAATTAAAGGAGATAATGCCTGAAAAGCACTGAATATACAGTAAATACTCAATTTATATATTAGCTCTTATAATTAATGAGGCTCAGAGTGGGAAGGTGTTTTTTTTGTGTCATGTGTGCAGTACTCACACTATTTTACATTTTAAGGCTAAAGCCAAATTGACTCTTGCTTCCTATTAGTTTTCGATGATTCAATAAAATAAATGTTCAAAGAATTGAAAACTACTTCCTTCAAAGACCTCGGTTCTCACACTATGGAATTCATTTTCAAAGACTCCTCGGAACCTGACAATGAGTATGCCCTTTGTCACATTATCATTTTGTTTTTAATTCTCCAGAGGTGGTTCACACAAAATATTGCAACAAAATACTGCGTTTCAGAAGCTTCAAGAGAATAGTGTTGAGACAGCATGATTATGAAAAAACAGTTACCAAATTACTAATAAAAAGTTCAATACCAGATTTTTTCTTTCCTTTTTCTCCTAGCATAAATTTCAAACTTCTAGACGTTCTCTTAAAATTTCCATTCTGTTGAGAAAATGAACTTTCAGATAATCAAAGAGTTTTCCTCACTCGATAAAAAATAAATAAATTTTAGAAAAAAATGACAAAGTATTTTGCTGCTCGGAGTAATTTACATATTAATTGGCAATTATTATAGTCAAGTATTTACCATCATTCATGTAACAAAATATTCTTTAATTCAACGCACACAGTAATTATAATACTTTACAATAATTATCCAATTTTAATAGGGAATATGTTATGTGTATGTTTCTGAACTTGTGATTTTAGAGCAAAGCCATACCAGTAGTCAAGCTAGGCAAAACTGACTCAGCTCAGTGTCAACACTGCCCCAACTGACTGTAGTGGCTTTAGAAAGAGATTCAGACAAGCTCATTTCACTCTTAACTCCAACGTCACTTGATTGGCCCCAAGCTTGTCTAATTAAAAAGGTAACTCACCACTGAATCCCATCATTCATTCAGGACTTCTAATTAACTGCAATCTACTATTCAACCCAGCTTCCTTTGGTTTTCTTGATATAATTTCTCCATCTCCTACTTTCCTAATCCCTCTCCCATTTTCTCATCTACTGCCCACCCTCCATGGAAAAGCCCTCATTTCCCTTGCATTCAAGCCCTCTTCAAAAGGCCCCAAAGAACCAGTATTCCCTGACTCCTTCTTAAAGTTTCACAGAGTTCTGCACAACAGAACTCAGAGGTTGGAGTAGCCATAATCCAAGTTCTTGTAGACTGACTAATGCATGCGACATTTGAGAATGAGGATCAGTCTGTTTTGCAGAGAATTTTCAGAAGAGACCTTATAACAGTATCAGTACTGAATTGCTGTTTTGGAATGTGATAGTTGAAATAAAAATATCTCTGCTGCCAGAGTTCCTAGTTCCAATCCTGATTGGGCCATTTCTTATTTTATTTTTTTGATCTTTAGTTGCCTTGTCTGTGAAATAAGGAAACTAGAATTTGTGGTCTCTTTCAGCTTTAAAATAGCATGCCCTGGGGCATATGGGTGGCTCAGTGGGTTAAGCCTCTGATTTTGGCTCAGGTCACGTTCTCAATGCTCCTGAGTGAGTTTCAGCCCTGCATGGGGCTCTGTGCTGACAACTCAGAGCCTGGAGCCTGTTTCAGATTGTTTGTCTCCCTCTCTCTATGTCCCTTCCCCGCTTGGGCTCTGTCTCTCTGTCTCTCAAAAATAAATAAACTTAAAAAAATAAAATAGTATGCCCCAAGTAAGAATTTATGGATCAGCTATGAATCAAAATGATTTTAATGTTTTATTTAAATATTATTCAAGTCCTGTAAAATTTCTAGGAGGTATTCTTTTATTACTCCCATCTCTGCCTCTATCAATTATGGAAAAGTAATGCCTACACTGAATGTATAATTTCACTGGGTCTTTTTAGAAACATATTTCTCCTATACAAATGAGAGCACACAATACCTGGTCTGAAGGCTTGTTTCTCAGAGCATATACTACAGTCATTTCATAATCTTTTAAAGTAACTGTGCTCTCACATCGTAAAGCACAGTTATTCCAAGGTTAATCTAAAACCTTAAAGCAAGACAGCCCATTTCCTTTGCAAATTAGTCTGTTTGTTGTGGAATTGGTAGTCAATTAAAGCAGGAAAGTATGAAGATTGATTTAGGTGTATCCCAAGCCAGTGGTCTGCTAAATGTGGTCAATAATCAACCAGCCCATTCTTCTAAAGGTTCTTCAAGGTATAGGTTTATAAGCACCTGCCAGCAAGCAAAACCTGAGTTAAATTGTATCTCCTATCAAAGGTGTAAAATCAAAAGTTTCACAATAAAATCTGGCTTCAAGTCTGCAATCAGTAGTACTGGAAAACTGTATCTGATACTCAGATGAAATAAAGTCCTTGGTTGTGTGAGAAGATAATTAACATACAGAAAGGAAAATGTGCATCAAAATGTGCTTATTTTTTGTCTGGAGTGGTGAAACCTTATGGTTCCTGGATGAGATTGAGAATTCATATTTGCGGGGCCCCTGGGTGGCTCAATCGGTTCATTGTCTGACTCTTGATCTCAGCTCAGGTTGTGATGACACGGTTCATAAGAGTTGGAGCCCTGTGACAGCTCCACACTGGTACTGCAGCCTGCTTGGGATTCTCTCTCTCCTGTCTCTGCTCCTCCCTGGCTTGCACACACACTCCCTTTCTCTCTCTCTCTCTCTCTCTCTCTCAAAATAAATAAATATACTTAAAAAAAAAAGAATTCATATTTGCATTTCAAACTGGAGTCTGTTTCCTAGACTGTCTTAACTTTAAGGAAACATCTCCTGCTACAAGGAAACAAACAAATTTGTTCCTTGTCGCAAACAGGTTTGTTTCCTTGTATTTTCCAAGAAAATACAATTGCTTGATTCATATAGACTCTACCTTGAAGTACTTTAGGGAAAACCTCCGTACTTCTTTATCTCACTCTCTTGAGCCATTAAGTGATTTGATAGCATGAAAAAATACTGTAAGAACTGAAATTGTGTGGGAGAGCAACCAATATAGTTATTTAAAGAATGGGCTTTATTATTCTGTATGTCCTCCTTAATGTGACATTATTACTATAGAAAGAGAAGGCTTCAGAGGTAAGTAAAATCTGTATGAGCATTAAAATATTATAAATAGAAACATAGGGTAAATATTGCTGCTTTAAAATTTTTTATTTTAAATTGTAATTTTAATTTTCTTTGATAAGTAACCCTCTAGAATCCTCAAAGTAATTTCAGATACATTCAACGCTTGGTATACTATAATACCTTTGACAGTTTATTCTGAAGAAGTCAGGGTCTTGACCTTTCAGTTTTCCTGCTCATTTACGGCCCAAAATGGTCTTTTTAAAGTAAAACCATGATTAAAAATAACCAAAGCATAAAAGATTCAATTCCATCCATTCATATCAAGAGCTACGGCATCTCTCATTTGTAAAATTAAGTCAGTCCCTGCACAAGATCTATTTGGCCTGTATTACATGTACCATCTTGAGCACAATGTAAGAATGTGTTCAGTAACTTGCTCTTTCAAATATTTGATTGGTTGAGCAGAGAAGGATATACATTGTGTCCTCCCAGGACACAGCAAGAAAAGATGTATACCAACAAACAAATAAAAAAGAAAAATAGGAAGACTTCAGGTGAACTTACAAGTCGAATACAAGCAAAGCTTTCTGGACAGGTAGAGGATTGTCAATGATCATAGTTCTGCCATTGCAAATGGACAGTGGTCGCTATTGACTGGAGTATCATACTGCATAATTGGCTTTTGGGGAATTCTACTCACGTTGCTGTTTGAAGCAGAAGCACAGCTTCTCTGGGGAAACCCACTTCCTGGCTTCACAGCACTCATGAACTCATGAGTAGCTCAGACCACCTCCTCCAAGGAGTCTGGCTTTGGAAGAAATGAGAGATTAAAGACCCCATGAAAATCGAGTCACAAAAAAGTCTTGTTTTGAGAGTTAAATATGCTACCTTATTAAATACCATATTGTATTGTCAAAATCCTCTAAGAGGAATTAATATGTAAAATTATTCTCCTGAACCCCTGCACAAGGACACCTGAGTGAATAGGTGTGGGTGTGCTGAGCCCAGCCCCACATTCCAGTTGGTCAGACATGAGTTATGAGGCCCGGTCTATACAATCAGGTGACCTTTTTCTAATTTACACAAAGTAATGACATGAGAGTTAGCTGGACCTTGTTTATTGTGAGCTAGGCACCAAATCCCACAAGCTTAACACATTCCATAAAGTAAGATACCAATCCCAGGATGCTTGGGTGACTCAATCGGTTAAGCATCGACTTTGGCTCAGGTCATGATCTCATGGTTTGTGGGTTCAAGCTCTGCATCAGCCTCTGTGTTGACAGCTCAGTGCACGAAGCCTGCTTTGGATTCTCTCTGTGTCTCCCTCTCTCTCTTCCCCTCCCTGCTGGCACTCTGTCTGTCTGTCTCTCAAAAATAAATAAACATTAAAAAAATTAAAAGAAAAAGATGCCAATCCCAAATGGAAAACAATATATGCCTTAACTCTTTCAAAGAAATAGAGTCCAGGGATGAGGTCACTTTGTGGCTCCATCCCAAAGACCAGAAAAGAAATTAAGACAAGTGTGCTAAGTCCATGAATATGCTTGTGGAACCATGGTGAGCTTCTGTCATTAGTCCTGGGCTTTCTTTTACCCAGTGAATGAGAATTCACAACCTGAGTTATCAAACAATAGTTAGAACACAATGTTTAGAGAGGGAGGGAGCCAAAACAGAAGAGACTCCTAAAAACTGAGAACAAACTGAGGGTTTATGGGGGTGGGAGGGAGGGGTGGGTGGGTGATAGGTATTGAGGGCACCTGTTGGGATGAGCCCTGGGTGTTGTATGGAAACCAATTTGACAATAAATTTCATAATAAAAAAAATGGTTAAGATGGTAAATTTTACATTGTGTTTTTTACTACAATTAAAATTAAATATATGTGTTTATATATGATATATAAAAATACAAACAATTGTATAATATAGCTGCTCAAAGTGACTTTTAAAAGATCAAAACAATACTTATTACCATAATGTATCATTTTGTGATTTAAAAAAAAAATTTAGTGTTTATTTTTTGAGAGAGAGAAACAGAGTGTGAGCCAGGGAGGGTCAGAAAGAGAGGAAGACACAGGGTCTGAAACAGGTTCTAGGCCCTGAGCTGTCAGCACAGGGCCTGACGCAGGGCTCAAACCCAAGAACCATGAGATCATGACCTGAGCTGAAGTCGATGCTTAACCAACTGAGCCACCCAGGTGCCCCTCATTTTGTGATTTTTGAAATGAGAGACTAAAATTCATAAAATGCAGTAAGGACTAAGTAGAAATTCTGTCCTTTTACAAGATCTTGAAATTCAATTTTTTTTTTTTGCATTTCTTTGAATTGCTTATTTCAGATTCTATGCTACCATATATTTAGATTACTAACAAAGTAATACTATGATGTTAATGATGCATGATAGTTTTTGAATAGCATTTGAAAAGATTTTACTATTCCAAGGAGCATATTAAACATTCAATAATTATTTTTAATTAGATTTGTTCATAAAAGAATAAACCAAAAAAAAAAAAAAACCAAAATTATTCCAGTTCCTAGGAATAGTCAAGCTAAGTTTCCTCATTCAAAGTCATGAATACTGACCACAGGTGGGTTAGGGTCCCCAGTCCACAATTTCTAGACGTAAGATATTAAGTATATTACTTTTTCTTAGCTTCATTTTCATATCTGTAAAGTGGGGATAGTTTCTTAGTATTGAAGTAAATAAGGTAATCCATGAGATACTCTTAGTAGAGTAATTTGGACTATAGTAAGAAAAAAGAGTAATATGGGAAATGGAAAATTGCAGGATAAAACTAATGGCTTTCCACTTTTGGTAGGCTGTTTTCAATTGTGCCTTAAGATGATCATCATCTAGAACAGTGAGATTCCAAAAGAAAACTCGATAAAGAGAGAACTCTTAAAACCAAGAATATATTAAAAAGAACATATGAGATTCTAAATCCCAAATGAGATGATTACTCCTCCAGATGTGGCCAATTTAGTGCCATGTAGATGTAAGAGGCATCGGGATGCATCAGAATGTTAATGTGGTTTGAGAAAATTGCATCCAAAATGTTATTTTGTATAAAAGGATGCCAAATATTAGATGCTAATAGTAACCTTAAATGTCTTTTGGAATCTTAACATCTAGTTTTACACGCCCTTCAAATTGGATAGAGAGAGCTGTATTTCTGTAGGGTTTTATTTGTCTGATGGAAAAGAAAAAAGGATGAAACTGGGTTACTCATCCCAAGTGGGTGGGGGGTGGGGACAGTCAATGAAGTCCTTACATGACTTTTCTGCTATTAAAGTGTCAGGCAATGAGGCTATTCGTAGAAGGAACAAAGTTCACTGTCGTATGTCACAAAAATTTTTAAGAATCTAGTGTTAACACATATAAGCCCTGCTCCCAGCCCGATAGTGATAAAACAGTTCAGTTCCTCTGACTTTGCTCTAATGAGGATCTATATCCAAGGATTATAGGAAATGATATGTGTGGGATTTTTAGCATTTCCTCAGTCCATACACTGATTATTTTAGCATGATCAGGAGGCCAGATATAAAATGAACACAATGGTTTTGAGCCTTTTCATAGTTCATTTTTCCTGATGAAAGTGCTTGATTTTTATTTTTACAACACAGAGATTTAAATACTCTACAATATCAATTATTTGATCTCCCGTGATCAAAATCAATTATTTGGTCTCCCATGATCATTGAAGACTATTCTTTTTAAAGTCATGAGATGGTCAATGGACTTTTCCAAGGGATGAATGTAAGCTTCCGGTCCTTTGGGTTATTTCTAAACTTTAGGTCTTTATACACTATCAATTCAAAACTGTGCTTTGAATTAAAAAGTATATATGACTAGGCAAAGCTTATTGTTTTTCTGTTTGGTTCATTCAGTCCATCAGTGTGTATAAACTGCTCCTTCATTCATCTTCTCCCTTAAAGATGCCCATGTTCTAATCCCTAGATGTGTGACTATGCTATGTGACATAGTAAAGAGGAAATAAGGTTGCAGGTGGAATTAATGTTGCTAATGAGCTGACTCTGCGATGGGGAGATTATCTGGATTACCTGTGTGGGCTCCATATAATCACAGTGGTCCTTAAAAGTGGAAGACGGAGGCGGAGGAAGGAGTACCAGAGAGATGGCAGCCTGGAAAGGACTTGGGACGACATCACTAGCTGTGAGACTGGCCACAAACCAACTAATGCGAGCAGCCTCTAGAGGTTGGAAAAGGCAAGAAACTAATCTCCTCTAGACCCTCCAGAAGAAACCCAGCCCTCCTGACACCTTGATTTTAGCATAGTGAAACACATTTTGTACTTCTGGCCTCCTGAAATGGAAGATGATAAATTCTCAGTTTCAAACCACTATGTTTGTGGTAATTGGTTGCAGCAATAACAGAAAACTAGTGTAGCCAACAACTATTTATTGAGCATCTACTCTAGAGCCAGGGAGGTAGGGTCCCTCTGGGTCTCAGAAAAAACTATAGGGGTGGTTTTGAGAGTGGGGTCTCTAAGAAAGGGCGGTGGGGCTGGAGAGGAAATGTGAAGCATCTCTAGCAGATATCATTTAAGTTTGAGACTAGTGTCTTCTCATCTCCTCTTCATGCTTTCAGGAGTCGTGTTCCTCTCTCCAGAAACTGGCATTTTCTGCAGGGGAATTTGCTCCATGGAAACACTTGTCTTTACAAAAGTAAACGAAGTTTCAAAATACGGGGTTTTAGGCATGTAATTAGACTTGGTCTTTTGTTGTTTAGCATCTCTTAAATCAATAGAAAATTGATATTGTGCCATTCAATAGCATTTGATTTTTACCTTGAAGGCTCAGATAAAGTATGTTCTACAGACTTACTTCTGCTTTCCCTCCACTTTGCCTCCTGGGAATATAAATATATACCCCTGTGACTGCTCGTAGGTCCTCCAGAGAATAAGCAATGCCCTGCCACTCAGCCAAGGAAAATGTTTGTGGAAATGGCAGACTAAAGACTTAACAGGAAGTTCACCAAAGCAGGATCTTATGAAACACAAAATATAGCACATGAGAAAGGTGCAAAGCACCTTCTACTCATCACATAACACTGGCATATTCTTCCATAAGCTTTATTTTTATGGTCTATAAACCTGATTAAAAATACCTTTATGATTATGTTTGTCTGAAACTTCAAGTTTTTGTTTCTCTGTTTTTCTTTTTTTCTGTTCTTCTTGGGCTTGTTTTTAAAGGGCAGAAACCTTTTTAAAAAATGTGCTCAGGCAGCAAGCTGCAGTAGAAAGGGTGGCTGTTTTGACATCAGAAATCTTGTGACAATATGGCACCACCACCTACTAGCTGAGAAACCTAAGACAGGTTTCTCCAATGACTTCGGTCTCAATTTCTTCTGCTGTAAAGTGGGGGTGCTGATAAAAACACATACCTTTCAGGGTTGTTGAATGTATTTCAGACACATGAAATACAATATATAAAAACCTATGACACGGAGGAAGTACTGTATAAACAGTAGGTCGATGAGTTCATGGCAGCTAATGGAGCAGCGAGAGGTCACTGCATTCAGGTGTCCTGGTCCTCGCTGCCAGTTGTGACCCTCAGCTTCCCAGGAACTCAGCTCCCTTGTGTCCAAAGGAGAAATAACTATACCCACCTCATAGGCATCTTGTGAGACTTAATTAGGTCATGTATGTGAAACCAGAGTGCTTTGCTTAATTTTAGTTGAAAAAAAAAATCTGTGTAGTAAATGTTATAATTATTTGGCTGGTTTACACACACACACACACATGCACATACACATACACTCCTACAGATACAATAGAACCTGCTTATCCAATGTGAAATTTTTCCATTTACTGTCAATATCACTTATCTGATTAGAATCCAGAGTTGTAAATCATAATTTTATAATGTCTTATAAATACAGAAAGTGTCTTAATATGCTCAGTAGTTTCTCACCTTTCACAAATGTTTATGAAACAATCTAATGCATGATGCAAAAAGACACAAATCGCTCCCTCTGCTGTAGGACACTAGTTTTTCGTGTGTGTGTGTGTGTGTGTGTGTGTGCATTTTTCCCATTAGTCTTCCTCTCTCTCCTTTTGAATTCTGAAATCAACGTGTCTTCCAACTTGTGGTGAGAGCATAAATCCAGATTTAATCTCCTGGCTCTGAGAAGGAGTTAGGTGTTGCTTTTTTGCCTAATGCAAAGAGAAGCTCGTGTATTGAGCAGTTGGTATTGATGAAGAAACATTTTAAGAGGTAGTGCGGGGCTCCCTTAATCTTCCTCCGTGACGGCTGCTGATGGAAAGACGGGAAATGCTGGCGCTTGCGCAGGCTGCCACTCGGTTCACGTGACCTGGCCACCTCCCTGCTTCTCCGATGCCTAAGGGGAGGTGAACCCCAGTGCACTGCACTTCATCATTTGTATTGAGAATGTGTCAAGTCCTGTCTGCAACTTCCAGCTTGTTTTGTTGCTCTAAATCAAACACTCCACCTTGTGGAAAACACTCGGCCTCGAAATACCTGGTCTGAAGAATTGTCACTTTCATTTTAAAAAGGGCCAGATCCCCTTTTTCGGAGCAACACAACTCCACCAAACTGCTCAAACCACTGTGGTCGTTCCCAGCAAGGAACCATATCCTGCTGATCTGTCATGAGCAAACCTGGAGATAAAGACACTCCTCTTAGATTCTGACTTGCACATAAACGTGTGCTTTCTCTGCATGCCCTACTTCAACAATCAGGTTGACAACAAAAAAGCAGCAACAGCACCCAAGGAACGTTTTTAAAGGAAGTCTGTCATTTGGAGGGGGAAAACAGGAGAAGTGAAAGATAAGAACAAGTCAGAGGAATTGGAGGAAAAGTTGCAATATTAACTGTATTGGTCCTGAGCCCTCAGTCCCCTGAAAATTCCAGCCCCTTCTGAAACAAACACTTACAGCATGACTAAATATTTGTTCAGTTGGTTTAAGCTACAATTTCACAGCCCATAGAAACTGCCATATCAATCCTGTGAACTTTGGCTTTATAGAGCATGGCTTCTCCCCACACTCCTCCATTTCCAACTTTTCCCCTCTGTCACTCCTTACACCCCTGCCTGTCACACCCCACCTGCCACTCCCCCACCCCTGCTGGTGAAGTGGTCTTAAGAAAATTAATAACAGAGGGGCGCCTGGGTGGCGCAGTCGGTTAAGCGTCCGACTTCAGCCAGGTCACGATCTTGCGGTCCGTGTGTTCGAACCCCGCGTCCGGCTCTGGGCTGATGGCTCAGAGCCTGGAGCCTGTTTCCGATTCTGTGTCTCCCTGTCTCTCTGCCCCTCCCCTGTTCATGCTCTGTCTCTCTCTGTCCCAAAAATAAATAAACGTTGAAAAAACAAATTTTAAACGAGTACATATTTGAAACACTAAAAAAAAAAAAAAGAAAAAAAAAGTAAATTAATAACAGACTTCTAGAGCTACAAAGGCCCCTGCTTAGGTGGAGAAGAGTGATGAGTGCTCATTCATTCATTCATTCAACAAATATTTGTGGAGGGTCTTTTCTGTGCAGGCAC
Organism: Prionailurus viverrinus; assembly: GCF_022837055.1. NCBI lineage: Eukaryota > Metazoa > Chordata > Mammalia > Carnivora > Felidae > Prionailurus > Prionailurus viverrinus. The sequence continues at coordinate 83,102,390 of NC_062564.1, forward strand.
TATTTTAGATTCTGGAAATTCAGATGTGAAAAGGTTAGTCAAAAATCCTTCTGTCATGAAGCTTGCATCTAGTGAGATAGATTGTAAGTACTATGTTAGATGGTCATGAGTGCAACAGGAAAAATAAAGCAGAGAAGGGAGAAAAAGATTGTTGTGGGTGGGCGCAATTTAAACATCACAGAAAGGGTGGCATTTGATGAAAGATCCTAAAAGAGGCATGAGCCAAGAAGTTGTGTAGGGAAAGAGCATTCCAGGTAGAAAGGTGCAAAGATCCTGAGATCTGGCTTGTTGAAGGGGCAACAGGAAAGCTAGAATGGGTGAAGAGCAGAGTGAAGGGACCCCAGGTCAAAGAGGTGCGAGGGACTGAACTTGCAGGCCCTTGTTGGATGGTTTTCTTAGTAAGATGATTAACTATTAGACGGTTCCAAGTGAAGAACTGTTATCGCTTGGCTTATATTTTAACAGATCTGGCACAGACATCTATTTTCATTTATGACTTGCCTATTCACATTAAGCGCCAAGTGAGAATGATGGGGAAAACAGCAAGGTGCACCCTGACCAGTAGTGGGGAGTTCTTAGTTGAAGAGATGCTCATGGACGGGATTACAAAGACAGTAGGAGGCACTTTTCATGGAGTCTGTGCTATAGATGCCCTATAGCTCAAGAAAGAAACTCCAAAGACAAATACATAAGTCTTCTATGAATAGGTACACTCACCCAACTGCAGAATGAGAATCTGAGTATACAATGTTGTAAGCAGGAAATAGGAGTCTCAAGAGAAGAAAATTCTTAGTTTGAGCACCTGACTGTCAGAGCTCTGGCTTATCTTGGAAGAGCTTCATCGTATAAGAACCCAGATGACTTCTTTGCTGCTAAATCCCACAGACAATACCTGATCTTTCTTACTTGGTCTGTTTGGAGTATTTCAGACTATTGACCTCTCTATTTGTGAAGTTCTCCTTCTCTGGCCTTCTTGGTTTTTAGGGACACCATGCTTCTCTAGTATCCTTCCTATCTCCAGCGACATTCCTTCTCTGTATCCTTCATGGCCCCTCTTCTTCTCTGTATCCTTCATGGCCCCTCTTCTTCTCTGTATCCTTCATGGCCCCTCTTCTTCCTACATTTTGTCTAGCTTTCCAGGGTGAACCTCAGCCCTATTTCCCTCTGACTCTGGATCAACTAATTCTTTCCCATGGCTTTAACTACCATTAGTATTTGAATATTCACTCCACTTGAATATCCCACAGTCCCTTGAACCCAGCATTCTTAAAGTTTAAACATCATATTTATTAGCCTTTATTCTCTTCTCCTTACACTTGTTAACTCTTAGAAGATCCTTCAAAAACTCATTTTACGTCATCCAGGAAGCCTTCCATGGATGTCTTTGTCCAACTCTGCACAACCTGGTCTAGGAGTCCAACCTTCAACACCTTCCACTTTGTGCTTTCTTACCTCTGCCATCATATTGTTATACCGACAGGTTACTCTCTCTGTAGATGGGGGAAAAACTATCTGGTGGAGCTGGAAAGTTCATCGGAGGCTCAGAGGAGACTTTTTCATTTGCAAAAAATAAATATTTTTATGAAAGTCAATAAGGAGATGTATTACTCTGCTTAATAAAGTAAAAGTGTACCTTTGTGGGGCAGAAATTTTGTTTTTGTTTTCTGGTTTTTGTCATGATAAAGAATTTTCTATTTTTTCTCAGCAACTTGGGAAGAATATGGGAAAAGCCAGGAGTTTAGAGTCCTGGGCCTGGGGAATTGAGAAAAAAAGGCAAAAGTAACTCAATTCTGAAAAATAAGCCATTGCAGTACAGCAGCAGGCCAGGGCCAAGACAAGTAATGGTCAGAAGAGTGTCCCCTGTAGTAAAGCCATCCTAGAGGCTTTAGGTAAAATATTATTTTCTAGTCTGCAATGTAATTTCTCTCTCATATCCCTTTAGTAAAAACAATTCATACACAATGACTGTTTGTTAGTGGTCCCTGGGGAAGAATGAGTAAAGGTTCTGTCCATGACTTCCATCCAGGGGAAAGTGAGTGGGCACTGGACTAAAGCAGGCAAGGGCTCTAATAAAAGATGATTGAGGAGAGGTCTTGAGGATCTTTTGAAAGACAACAATGTGGCACACCTAGCAAGCCTCTGAAATACTAAGGAAGGCACTGGTGTATGGATAGTAATATAGGGTGGAACCCATATGATTTACTTGGAATATTAAAGGAAACGATGACTCCGGGAAGATGTCGGATTTGTGGAACAACCTCGAATTCACTGTCTACCCACTGGGATGTGGGCTACTGGACGCAGAGGAACTGTATCCCTATCTCTATATTTCCAGTCCCTGACATAGTGCTTATGACCAAATAAATGATTAATAATTACTGGTTGTTTTTATAAATGCTTGATTCCTTCCTTCCATTTTGTCTCAGAGAGCCAGACCAGAAAGGAAATTAATGGGGTGGCCATGGTTTACCTACTGTGACTGCCAAAGAGATTACCTAAGCTGTTACTTGCTGTAACAGTGCTTCTCAAACTAAATGCTTGCATGAATCACATAGGCTTCTTTCTAAAATGAAGATTCTGATTCCGTTGGTTTATAGTGAGGCCTGAGATCCTGCATTTTTTTAATAAGATCCAAGATGGTGCTGAGTTTGCTGGTCCACAGGATACAATTTGTAGAGCAAGGGACTGGAAGACACTGGGCCACCCAAGAATAGCACAATGGTTTATCATCCCAGAGTGAGAGTAGGCAGATAGTGATATGAGGAGAGGAAAATGAAATTATGGAAAACTCAGAGTACTTGTGAGTCACAGTATAGAATGCTCTGATATTTGTGAATATAATAAGATTTTAGTTACTATGTTTGGGCTATTACATAATATATAGTATTTGTTGATTTCTCTGTTCTTTTAAATGAGTGTCCATTTGAAATACAGCCAGCTGTTGGCAAGCTTGCAAGTTTGGTAGTGGATGCCAATTTCCTGACCTCTCCATCCAAAAGAGAAATTTGTGGGGCGCCTGGGTGGCCGGGTCGGTTAAGCGTCTGACTTCGGCTCAGCTCATGATCTCATAGCTTGTGAGTTTGAGCCCCGCGTCAGGCTCTGTGCTGACAGCTCGGAGCCTGGAGCCTGTTTCAGATTCTGTGTCTCCCTCTCTCTCTGCCCCTCCCCTGTTCATGCTCTGTCTCTCTCTGTCTCAAAAATAAATAAAAACGTCAAAAAAAAAAAAAGAGAAATTTGTCCAGATTTTGTACAAAGCTTAGACTCTGGGATATGAAGTTCTATACAAACACACCAAAGGAATCCATCTATTACATGTACTTCAAGACTGAGAAAAAATAATCTGTCAGTTATGTAGAAAGGAGTAAGGACATAAGGAAAATAATGCTGGCTACTTATAGTTAAAAATTAATTACATGTAAATAAACCCATATGAATATCTAGGCAGTATCCAATAATATCTTACAGATATAAAAATCTAAATCTTGAGCCCAGAATTTCTACTGGCCATTCTGTATTCCACCTTCCCTCCTTCACATGTATCTCACACGTTACCTTGTCTTTTCTCCTTGTCACATTCACAGAAGTTGATTCCACCTAAAGTCCAGAAAAATTCGGGCCGCTGCATTTTGACTCATTTATCCACAGTGCAAAGGAATTTGTTAAATAAGGAGAATATCCTAGGAGATATTCTACACATACAGAACCTTCTCTCTTCCGTTCAATTATCTTTAGACCACATTGGTATTCATTTATTCATTTTTAAATGTTTTTCCCCCAAAGCTGTTGCTACTTCTCAAAAATCATTCAATTCAACTTCATGAATTTGAACTTAAAATTCTCTTATTCAATGTATTATTTCCCATTTTCTTGGTTGTCACTGCAGCATAAGCATCAAATTCTGCATGGTCTGGCTCTTAGTGTTTCCAGATTCACTTAATTATATGTCTCACCAAACTCCAGGGATGTGGTTTCCAACTCTTCATCCCAAGGCACATTACATTTCATGGTAAGAAATGACACAGGCATATGAATATCAAAATACAGTGTATTATAAATCATTTTATTGCATCTTCTCTGAGCTTACTAATAAAAACAGGATGACTCTACCTAGTTAACTCATTATTTCATGAACTATTGTGAAGCCTCAGGTTAAATGCCAAGGGTGAAAAGACAAAGTGACATTTTTTTTCAAGCCAGATCTTAGATTGTAAAACAAACAAAGGATACTACAAAGTTGTTAACAAAGTATCCAGGCCCCGCTATGAATAGCTGGCAATTGAAACTATGGAAGGGAGCTGGTTCCTTATGACTCCTCTTCTTCCAGATTAGGTCTCTGTCTTTCCAAAACCAGATTTCTTCCTCATTCCTTGTACAGCTTGGTTCCAGATTCTTCACATCTGAGTGGGTGCTAATCCTCAAATACCTTGCTCAAAATACACTGTCCAAATTGTACTAACCCCCGTTTCTGTACTTTTGTCTAAGGTACCAACGTGCATTTTGGTAGCAGCCATGTCATATGGTTGGCTCATATTGATATATTTTAAAGATTCGTATGTTGCTTCTAAAACACTTGTGAAAGCCTGATTCAGTCCTTTTTTAGCATTGTTTTCTGGTTTCAGTATCATTTTCTGGTTTCCTTTGCTATCACAGGTTTAAACTTAAACATATTCTCTTAGATATCATTTTTAAGTATTGTATGCATAATTATTTCCCAATTATAATGTAAATGCCTTAAGGATAATCAATGTTATATTGACCCGCATAACTTTTTCCATATTAGAAAAATGGTGCTTGGGATTCTCTCTGTCCCTCTCTATCTGCTCCTCTCTTACTCTCTTTTTCTCTAAGCAAAATAAACATTAAAAAAAGGGGAAAAAAAGAAAAACAACATAAAAATGAATATCTTTCCACCATCATGTTAATAATGGTTTTAGGAGTAGTGAATATATTTGTCATAACTCTTGGATGATCACACAAAGGGAGGAATTTATCAATATGCTACCAGGCTATCTCATGTGGCTTCTTAAGAACAGGGGCGCATTGAGCCTCAGGATAAACCAAAATAAGGAATTCAGATGTGGCCAGATTCTTAAAAATAGAGAAAGAATAACAAAAATAATTCAGCCATATTAATGATTATTTAATTTTTTTTTTAATGTTTACTTTTCAGAGAGAGAGAGCACGAGCAGAGGAGGGGAAGAGAGAGAGGGAGACAGAGGATCTGAAGCAGGCTCTGTGCTGTCAGTGCAGAGCCCACATGGGGCTCAAACTCACGAACCATGAGTTGATAACCTAAGCTGAGATCATGACCCGAGCCAAGGTCATGACCTGAGCCGAAATCAAGAGTTAGTGGCTTAACTGACTGAGCCACCCAGGCACCCCCATGATTATTTTAAATGTCAAAATTTATATTAAATGTCAATATTTATATTTAAATGTCAAGATTATTTAAATGTCAAGATTTATATTAAAGCTTGGAGTGTGTCAGGCTGATTTAACAACACGCGAACAAACAAAAACAGACCCAAGTGCATACTATTAAAAAAAGATATACTTTAAAAATAAGGATACAGATAACTTGAAAATAAAAAGATATGAAAGACATATCATGTAAACAGTAATCACAAGAAAGCTAGTATAGTTTTATATATGTGTGTGTGTGTGTGTGTGTGTGTGTGTGTGTGTGTGTGTGTGTGAGAAAAGCATGACCAATCAATTTTGTTAGGTGACCTTCCAGAGATTTCCTGATTGAGGTGTCACACTGACACAGGTTATTTTATTTTATTTTTTAAATTTTTTTAACGTTTTATTTTATTATTTTTGAGACAGAGAGAGACAGAGCATGAACAGGGGAGGGGCAGAGAGAGAGGGAGACACAGAATCCGAAACAGGCTCCAGGCTCTGAGCTGTCAGCACAGAGCCCGACGCGGGGCTCGAACTCACAGACCGTGAGATCATGACCTGAGCCGAAGTCGGATGCTTAACCGACCGAGCCACCCAGGCGCCCCACATAGGTTATTTTAGATAGGTCTCACTTCCCTCCAAACACTCAGCAAGAAAAAAATGCCACAAGAGGCTTTGGTTAATTATATTGGAGTCAATACGAGTAGGAGACAGAAAAATGAGGGGTACGGAGGGTCAGGCCAGATCATTTCTTCTTCTGGTGCTGGTCTTGGTTGAGGAACCCAGCAGAGGGGGCATGCAGGTCTTGGCTTTCCATGTGGCAGTGGGAGACCAAGTCCTGGAGCCTGGAGAAGGGAAGGACTAGTGGAGCCCTGAGGTTTGACCAGCCAGAGAGTGGATTTCCTGGCAGTGTCATCATGGAGTTTAAACTTTATTAAATGAGCATAGAGGACACTCAGTATTATATTCGTTTCAGATGTACAACATAGTGGTTCAATAAGTTTATACATTATGCTGTGCTGATCACAAATGAATCTGCCATCTATCACTATGCAATGCGTCATGATTTCATTCACTGTATTCCTTAACTGTACTTTTTATTCCTGTGACTTATTCCATTGCTGGAAGTCTGTATCTCTCACACCCCTTCACCTAGTTTTCCCTGAATCCCCATACTCCTCCTCTCTGAAAATCATCAGTTTGTTCTGTGTTTATAGGTCTCATTCTGCTTTCTGTTTATTCATTTGTTTTTCTTAGATTCCACATATGAATGAAATCATATGATATTTCTCTTTCTATGACTTATTTCACTTAGCATAATATCTTCCAGGTCCATCAATGTTGTCACAAATGGCATGGTCTCATCTTTTTTATGGATGCATAATACTCCACTATATAGATATATATATATATATGTACATGTGTGTACCACATTGTCCTTACCCAGTCATCTATTGATGGACACTTTTAGGTTGCTTCCATATCTTTATTGTTGTAAATAATGCTGCAATAAATATAGGGAGGCATATATCTTTTCAACTTAGTGTTTAGTTTTCTTTGAATTATTGGATCATATAGTATTGCTACTTTTAATTTTTTGAGGAACTTCCATACTGTTTTCCACAGTGGCTACACCAGTTTGCATTCCCATAGTTATATTAATATAGGAAGGAAATTAAGTATTATCCAAACATAAAGAAGGAAAGAAAATATCTGAAAGAAATAACAATCCTAAATACATAAACCTAGGAATATTACTTTATAATTTAGGAAGCAAAAATTCATCAAACTATAAAGGACAATTTTTAAAAAGCATAATCATAAAAGGAAAATATAACATACTTCTCTCAGCAACTAATAGAAAAATCAGACAAAAACTAGCAAAGAAGTAGAATATTTTAATAAAATGATTAACCAGTTTAACCTTGTGGGTATTTAGAAAACATTGGACAGCAATTGCACAGGACATTTTTTACAAGGTGTATGGAACATTTGCCAAAATGGAGCATATACTGAACCATAAAATAAATCTTAATAAAATATAAAAGATTAATGTCATTAAAAGAGACCCCTAAGGGGACACCTGGTGGCTCAGTAAGTAAAGCTACTACTCTTGATTTTAGCTCAGGTCATGATCTCATGGTTTGTGAGTTTGAGCCCCACACTGGGTTCTGCACTGACAAAGCAAAGCCTACTTGGGATTCTCTCTCTCCCTCTCTCTCTGCCCTCCCCTAATTCGTGCACATGCTCTCTCTCTCAAAAATAAATAAACACTAAGGAAAAGAAAGATGCCTCTAAGAAAATTAAAAGGCAAACCACAGAAATATCAAGTACAATTTGGAATAACTAAACTAGTTCAAAGTGGATCCCACTAAGGAGGATGCAAGGAAGAAAAGGGCCTATGGTAGGAAAGAGCTGTTTTTCTATCTAAGTCTGTATAAAAATATATAAATAATATACGTGTCACTTTATATATATTATTTTGATAAAGTTAAAAGTTAAATTAAATAATATCCAAAACAAAATCTATTGGGGTGCCTGAATGGCTCAGTTAGGTAAGAATTTGACTCTTGATTTTGGCTCAGGTCATGATCTCAACATCATGAGATCAACCCCCTCATCAACCTCTGACCTGGCCATGGAGCCTGCTTGAGATTCTCTTTCATTCTCTTTCTCCCTCGCTTTCTGCCCCTCCCCCACTCATTCTCTCTCTCTCTCTCTCTCTCTCTCTCTCTCTCTCTCTCTCTCACTCTCCCTTCCTCCCTCCCTCCCTCCAGAAAGATAAATAGGGGTGCCTGGGTGGCTCAGTCGGTTGAGCAACCGACTTTGGCTCAGGTCATGATCTCACGGTTTGTGAGTCCAAGCCCTGCATTGGGCTCTGTGCTGACAGCTCAGAGCCTGGAGCCTGCTTCAGATTCTGTGTCTCCCTCTCTCTCTGCCCCTTCCCCGCTCATGCTCTGTCTCTCTCTTTCTCTCTGTCAAAAATAATAAACATTAAAAAAAGTTTTAAAGAAAGACAAATAAAAATAAAAAATAAAATGTATTAATATGACTTAATAAAGTAGGAAAATACACTTAATCTCAATAGGTACCAATATCTTCCTCTTCAAGATAATTTTAGTAAATTAGAAAAGAAAACACACTAACTTGTTAAGGGAACTATATTGCCTCCACCATTGACATTGTGCTTAATGGTAAAATGTTAGAAGCAGTACTACCAAAGCCAGATACCATATCCACTATCATCGTTAATATTTAACATTATTCTATAAATTCTAACCAGTGTACAATGGAAATAAAAAGAAAAGAAATATGCATAATTCTTATTATTTTAGTTGATGTCAAATGAAAATTGCCATTTTTAAGTTTTCCCTGCAGGTAAGGCTACTGATGATTTTTTAAAACTTTTGCTTACCTATATTCTAAATATTTGTAATAGAGGTTTCATATATAATTTAAAATATTTTAAAATTATAAATATCAAATATTTACCTGAAGCACAAAAGTTAAGAACGTCTCTAGGTATACATTTAGAATTTAAATTGTTCTGTTTTCTCGAGCATAAGTTTTAAGATCAAAATGTTAAAGAAATATTTACCTGAAATAGGTGTTTTATCAGTTTCCTGAGGCAAAACAACTGTTACGAACATCAATATTGAATTCTACCCATAGACTGAAAATTGTTATTTTAGAAAATCTCCCCGTGTTTTCTAACCACCAAAATGTAAATTCCTCATGAAAAAATGAGCTAACCTTCATGTATTTTGAAGGATACAATCAATTGAGAAGGATTATAGCAAAATGCACCAAATATATCCTAAGTTAAATAAGCTTTGCCTCTGTAGTCCAGGGTATGTTACCTGACATTCCTCCAGAATTCATCCTCATTCAGATACCTGAATAATGTGAGTAAATGAGACATTAGTTATTCTGATTCCTACTGTTTCCCTTTCAGCTCAGGAAAATAACATAACCATCTTTCTTTCCCTTCAGACAAAGCAGTTTAACAAATTAATGATGTGTCCTTAGTGACATCGAACTTAAAGTAGTTGGCAGTCCTTGAGAATATAATTTGGACCAACTCTGGCAAGGTTAATGAGTGATACCTTACTGGTGTTCAATGACGTCTGTTATTCACGATGTTTAGTCTGCCAGGGCATACCGTTACCTAAATAATTTTGCCCTTTGAAAGTAAATGAGCCTATGGTTCAATTTAGAAAATCTATGAGAAGTTCCATAAAATTACATCTTGCCATTGCAGTAGTGATCAACTGTATTTTAAAAACAGTATTCAAGAAACAAATTAAAAGAATCCCCTATGTGATATTTCTCTATAAAGTGAGATCAAGTTTCAAGGCATGGATGTATATCTCCCTGGATTAATTTTTTGATATCTTTAAAAGTCTGCCATAAGACAATCCTCAATGAAAACAATTTTTTTTTTGTTTTTTAGCTTATTTCAGATTCTCTCCATAACTCAAATGATAACCATTTAGATATTGAGCTATATGGTAACTTCTAATACAGAACCACATATTAATTTTTTATAATGCATGTTTCTGAAATAAATACATATTTACACAAGCCTAAAGTGTATTTTAATAAAGTTATTTTTGAACGTATTTTTGATCAATTTTTAATTTAAAAAATCCCTCTTGATAGTAAGGCTAACCATTAGAAAAACTCTTGTACACATATTTTATAACATTTCTCCTCAAATATCATCTCCCCACTCTGTAGATCTGGGGTCTTGTAGTGTGGATTCATGGGTAAACCTCAGAAGCTCATAAACACTCTGAAAATTTGAAGGAGTAAGCACATTTTTCAACAAAAAAAAGTCTCTAATTTTCATCAGTTCTAAAAATATCACTGACCTTAAATTGTGATGACAATTTTTTGGCAAAAGGAATTAAACTTCATTTTTATTTATTCTGTACTGACTTCTTCTGGCTCCCAGAACTATAATTTTGTCCATTTCTATAATTTTGCTCTATTATTTTATTCTTATACAAAGACAAATAGCATATGCAGTCATTTTCTATAATACATGATAGTCTTTTAGATAAAATGACAATCTTCTTATGACTCTTTTGTATCTGTAAAATTGTTTGCTCAAATGTATTTACATGAAACTTTCTAATCAGTGTTTTTGGTTATTACTATGTTCAGCACATATGTATTAGAATCATAGCAGCTTAGGGGTGCCTGGGTGGTTCAGTCAGTTAAGTGTCTGACTCTGGCTCAGGTCATGATCTCATGGTTCATGAGTTCAAGCCCCACGTCGGGCTCTTGCTGACAGCTCAGAGCTGGGAGCCTGCTTCCGATTCTGTGTCTCCCTCTCTCCCTGACCCTCCCCCACTCCACTCTGTCTGTCTCTCTCAACAATAAATAAATTAAAAAATATTAAAAATAAAAAAAAGAATCATAGCAGCTTACAGTGGTAAGGAGTCTTAGTAGACATTGGTCTCTACATTCTATCCAAAGCATGAATACTGTTTGCACCACTCTGGAGAGATGAAATTTTCATCCTCCATCTGGATGTTTCTAGTGACAGGGAACTCTCTACATTTTAAGCTGATCTAACACATTGTTGATAGTTTTAATTATTAAGTTACCTCCTTTATAGAATCCACATTAAGAATTTGAATTTTATGCTAAAAGTAAAATGAGACCATTAAAAAGATTTATATTTTAAGATATGTACTCTGAAGTGCAGAGAATGAAATAGAACTTTAAAAAGTCAGTCAATGCTCAGGAAAAGAATTTGATGGTGGCCTTAAAGGCATAGAAGGTTGGCATAGAAATAGGAATTTTAGAAGTTTTTTAGGAGGTAGAAAATACAATATTTAGGGGTTGGATAGATTATAGGGAAAGAAACAAAACAAATAACACCCAGATTTCAGTGTGGAGAGTAAGACCTTTCAATGAAGTAAGAAGTCAGAAAGATGAGCAAATTTCAAGGGTCTTGCTTCATTCATGGTAACTACAGGGCATCTATGAAGTTCAGACAAGAAATTTGAACTTAAACATATATTTTCAGAATCTTAAGGGTAAAAATGTAATTGAAGTGATAAAAGTGGATGAAATTGCAACTCAAGAAAGACCAATAACCCAATTTAAGAATGAGTAAAGAATATGAATAGCCATTTCTCCAAAGATGAAAAACAAATGACCAATAGGCACATGAAAAGATATTCAATATCAGTGGTATTAAGGAAATGCAAATTAAAATAACAAAAAGATAGCATTTCACACTTACCAAGGTGGTTATAATAAGAAAAGATAGATAATAACAAATGTTAGCAAGAATGTGGATAAATTGGAACCCTTATACACTGCTGGCAAATGGTGTAGACTTTTTGGAAAATGGTTTGGAAGTTCCTCAAAGAGTTAAACATAGAAGTTCCACTCCTACATACATACTCAAGAGAAATACAAAAATATGTCCACATGAAAACTTGTGCACAAATCTTCACAGCAGTGTGATTCATAATAGTCAAAAGTTAGGAGTGATGAAAAAGGTTTTGAAATTGATTGGGCGATGGTTATGCCATGCTGTGAATATACTAAAACCACTGAAATGTACACCTAAAGTGGATGCATTGTATAATATGTTTATTATATAACAATTTTTTTATTTTTATTTTTTATTTAATTCTAGTATAGTTAACATACAGTGTTATATTAGGTTCAGGTGTACAATACAGTGATTCAACAATGCTAATTATTACTCAGTGGTTATCATGGTAAGTGTACTTTTAAGCCCTTTCACCTATTTCACCCATCCCCTCACCCACCTCCTCCCTGGTAGCCATCAGTTTGTTCTCTATAGTTAAGAGTCTGGTTTTTTAAATTTGTCTCTTTTTTTTCTTTGTTTTTGTCTGTTTGTTTCTTAAATCCCACAGATGAGTTAAATCATATAGTATTTGTCTTTCTCTGAATGAGCTATTTCACTTAGCATTATATTCTCTAGATCCACTCATGTTATTGCAAATAGTAAGATTTCATTTTTATGGCTGAGTAATATTCCATTGTATAGACCACTTCTTTATCCATTCATTTATTGATGGACACTTGAGCTGCTTCCATATCTTGGCTATTATAAATAATACTGTTATAAACATATGGATGCATATATCTTTTTGAATTACTCTTTTCATATTTTTTGGATAAATACCCAGCAGTAGAATTAGTAGATTATATGGTAATTCAATTTTTAATTTTTTGAGGAAACTCTATACTGTCTTCCACAGTGTTTGCACCAGTTTGCACTCCCACCAACACTGCATGAGGTTTCCTTTTTACCCACATCCTCACCAACACTTCTTGATTCTTGTGTTTTTTATTTTAGTCATTCTGACAAGTGTGAGGTAATAGCTCATTGTAGTTTTCATTTGCATTTCCCTGATGATGAGTGATGTTGAGCATCTTTTCATGCATCTGTTAGCCCACAGATCTGTTGTCTTCTGTCTTTCATGCATCTGTTCATGTCTTCTGTCCATTTTAATTGGATTTTTTTTCATATTGAGTTGTATAAGTTCTTTATATATTTTGGATACTAATCCTTTATTGGGTATGTCACTTGCAAAAATCTCCCACTTAGTAGGTTGTCTTTTAGTTTTATTGATAGCTTCCTTTGATGTGCAGATGCTTTTATTCTGATATAATCCCAATACTTTATTTTTGCTTCTGCTTCCCTTGCCTCAGGGAACACATCTAGCAAAATGTTGCTACAGCCGATGTCTGAGAAATTACTGCTTATGCTCTCTTCTAGGAGTTTTATGGTTCTAGGTCTCACATTCAGGTCTTCAATCCATTTGGAGTTTATTTTCATGTATGGTAATAGAAAGTGGTCCAGTTTTACTCTTCTCACATTTAGATCCTTAATTCATTTTGAGTTTATTTTTTGTATAGTGTGAGAAAGTGGTCCAGTTTTATCTTTTGCATGTAGCCGTTCAGTTTTCCCAGCACCATTTGCTGACAGTCTTTTTTCCATTGCATATTCTTGCCTCCTTTGTCATAGATGAATTAACCATAGAATTGTGGATTTATTTCTGTGCTATTCTGTTCCATTGACCTATGTGCCTATTTTTGTGCCAGTAACATACTGTTTTGATGACTATAGATTTGTAGTATACCTTGATATCTGGGATTGTGATACCTCCAGTTTTGTTCTCTTCCGAGATTGCTTTGGTTATTCAGGGCCTTTTGTGGTTCTTTACAAATTTTATTATTATTTGATTATTCTGTGATTCTATTAATCTTAAGATTATTTTAAGATTATTCTGTGAAAAATGCTGTTGATATTCTGTATGTTGCTTTGGGTAGTATGGACGCTAACAATATTTTTTCTTCTAATCCACGAGCATAGAATGTCTTTCCATTTCTTTGACTAGTCTTTAATTTCTTTCATCAGTGTTTTATAACTTTCAGAGTACAAGTCTTTCACCTCCTTGGTTAAATTTATTCCTAGGAATTTTATTATCATTTGGTGCAATTATAAATGGGATAGTTTTCTTAATTTTTCTTTCTACTACTTTGTTATTAGTATATAGAATGCAATGGATTTCTGTATACTGACTTTGTATCCTGCAATCTTACTGAATTCATTTATCAGTTCTAGTAGTTTTTTGGTGGAGTCCTTATGGTTTTCTCTATATAGTAACATATCATCTGCAAATAGTGAAAATTTACTTCTTTTTTACCAATTTGGACTTTTAAAATTATTTTTCTTGTCCGATTGCTGTGGCTAGGACATCCAATACTATGTTGAATAAAAGTGGTGAGAATGGACATCCTTGTCTTGTTCCTAATCTTAGGGGTAAAGCTCTCAGTTTTTCAACATTGATTATGATGTTAGCTGTGGGTTTTTCATATATGTGACTTTATTATGATGAGGCATGTTCCCTCTTAATCTACTTTGTTGAAGATTTTTATCATAAATGGATGTTTTACTTTGTCAAATGCTTTTTTGCATCTAATGAAATGATCAAATGGTGTTTATCCTTTTTCATATTGATGTGATGTGTCATGTTGATCAATTTGTGAATACTGAACCACACTTGCATCCCAGGAATAAATCCCACTTGATCGTGGTGAATGATTTTTTAAATATATTATTGGATTTTGTTTGCTAATATTTGTTGAGGATTTTTGTATCTATGTTCATCAGAGATAGATATTGATCCATAGTTCTCTGTTTTTGTAGTGTCTTTATGTGGTTTGGTATCAGGGCAATGCTGACTTCATAGAATGAATTTGGAATATTTCCTTCCTCTTCTATTTTCTGGAAAAGTTTGAGAAAATAAGTATTAACTCTTCTTTAAATGTTTGGTAGAATTCACCGGTGAAGTCACCTGGGCCTGGACTTTTGTTTGTTGAGTTTTTTCTTTTGATTACTGATTCCATCTCATTGCTGGTAATCGGTCTGTACAAATTCTCTATTTCTTCCTGCTTCGGCTTTGGTAGGCTATATGTTTCTAGGAATTTATCCATTTTTTTAGGTTGTCTAATTTGTTGGCATATGCTTTTTAATAATGTTTTTTATAATATTGATAGGTCTGTATTTATTGACATGTTGTTACTTGTTTTAATGGCTGTTTATATAGTTCTGTTTCTTTTTCTCTTGCTCCCTTCTCTCATAGTTCACTGGATTTCTTTAGTGATTTGCTCAGATTCCTTTCTCTTTATATTTTGCATATCTATTACCAGTTTTTGATTTGTGATTACCACTCTCTTTAAATGTAACATATTATGCACATAGCAATTTATATTAAGTTGATGGTAGCTTAAGTTTGACTACATTCTTCACTCATCTCCCTTCTCAAATTTTGGGCACATGGTTACATACTTTATTTCCTTTTATTTTGTAAGTCTTTTGACTGATTTTAGTAATTATACTTAATTTTATTGCTTTTGTGCTTCCTACTTATTCCTACTTATGTTCTTTGTTTCCCACTCATAGAGTCCCTTTTAACATTTCTTGTAGGGCTGGTTTAGTGATGATGAATTCCTTTAACTTTTGTTTTTCTGGGAAGTTCTTTATCTCGCCTTCTATTCTATTCTGAATGTAGCCTTGCTGGATAGAGTATTCTTCATTACAGGGTTTTTTGTTTCGTTTTGTTTTGTTTTTTTCTTTCAGTATTTTGAATATATCATGTCACTCCCTTGTGGCCTGCAAAATGCCTGCTGAAAAATCAGCTCATAGCCTTATGAAGTTTCCTTTGTATGTAACTGTTTCCTTTTCTCTTGCTGGTTTTAAAATTCTCTCTTTATCACTACTTTGGCCATTTAATTACTATGTGTCTTGATGTTAATTTTATTGAGGGTTCTCTGTGCCTCCTGTTTTTATTTCCTTTCCCTGATTTAGGAAACTTTCAGCTATTATTTCTTCAAATAAATTTTCTGCCCTCTTTTCTCACTCTTCTCCTTCTGGAATCCCTATAATGCAAATGTTGTTGTGCTTGATGGCATCTCTGAGTTCCCTTAACCTATTTTCATGTTTTATCATTATTTTTCTCTCTCCTGTTCAGCTTGATTGCTTTCCATTACTCTGTCCTCCAGGTTGCTGATTCGTTCTTCTGCTTTCTCTAGTCTACATTTGATTCCATCTAGTGTATTTTTAATTTGTTACTGAGTTCTTCATCTCTGGTTGGTTCTTTTTCATGTTTTCTATCTCTCTGTTGAGGGTCTCAGTGAAGTACTCCACTCTTTTCTCAAGTCCAGTGAGTATCTCTATGACCATTAGTTTAAATTCTCTATCAGTCATATTACTTATTGTTGTTTCACTTAGCTCTCTTGCTGTTATTTTGTCCTGTTCTTTATTTGAGATATATTCTTTGTCTTCTCATTTTGTCTAACTCTCTGTGACTGTTTCTATGTGTTAGGAAAGGCAGGTACATCTCCTGCCCTTGAAATCAGTGGCCTTATGAAGAAGAGGTCTTATAGGGTCCTGCAGTGCAATGGCTCCTGTTCACCAGAATCTGGCACTTCAGGGGTGTCTCCTATGTGTGTTGTGTGTGCCCTACTGTTGTGACTAAGCCATATTTGCCTTCAGTACAGTCATCTGCAAGGCTCTCTTTGCCTGTTGTGGGCAAGGTTTGGTCCCTTTGTTGTTAGTGGGCCAGTCTGGTGCTATCTTAAGGTTAAGTTGAGTCAGACCAGGTGTTTGCCAGAGATGCAGAGCACTGAACTGCAGGGCACTTTTCTTTTGTTGTCCCTTGAGAAGTTTTCATTGATGGGTGGAGCCTGCAGTCATACCAGATGTCTGCCCCTAGCCCACTGCTAGGCCCACAGTTGGACTAGTGTGTGTGGTTATTTTCCCCTCTTCTCAGGGCAGGAGCCATATTAGAGTAGTGCCGGCACCTGTTGGGACTGCTTGGACCCTGCCAGGCTTGTGGCATCACTTTGGATGGCATCTGGCCAAGGGCATATTGGAGATGGCAGGCTGACAAGAAAACATGGGAGGGAGTGGTGTGCTAGTCCACAGCAGGATGGAACCTGCAGTGGCCTGGGAGAACTCCTGCCTAAACCTGCCAGGTTGGAAGGGGAGCGTCCACAGGAGACACCGGGGCAGGGCGCTGGCCCAACAAGGTACATGCCCATCCACTGCATGGGGACTACAGCCATCTAGGAAAACTCCTGCCTAAGTTCTGCTGGGTTAGAGGGGGCAGATGTGCAGAAGTGCAAAGGGGTGGGGCATGCTGTTAGCAAGCTAGGTGGAGAGTGTTGCACTGCAGGTGTCCTTGTATCTAAGCTGGGGGGTGCAAGAAGGAAATGGTGCCCACCAGCTGTTTTGTTGTTGGAGAAGACTCCCAAAGATCCCTCTCCCTCCAGCACATGCTCTGAAAGTAATAAATAAATCTCCTTCCTGTATACCCTAGGCATTTTTCAAACTGCTGCTTTTATGCCGTATCTCTACAGAGCTGTTTGTTGTGCTATTTCTCCCAGAGTTGAGCCTGCTGATTTTTAAAGTTCCAAGTGTTTAGCCACACTGATTTTTAGGCCCCTCTGATTTTCAAAGTTAAATGTTACGGGGATTTTGTCTTCCCCATGAGGGTCCCCTGTGCCTGGGGTGCCTGGTGTGGGGTTTGGTCCTCTCTCCTCTTTGCACTTGTGTCATCCCTCCTTCCCTCAGACACTGCTGTGGGTCCTTTAGGCTCCCAAACATGTCTCTGCCCTTTCTGCCCTCTCTGATGTGGCCTCTTCTCTACATTTAGCTGTAGAGATTCTGTCCTGGCAGTCTTTGTGTTGTTTTCTGGGGTATTTACACTGATGTGGGTATTATCCAGTTGTATCCATGGGACAAGGTGAGCTTAGAATCCCCTTACTCTGTCATCTTCCCCAGAAGTCTGTATATCCTTTTTTTTTTAAATGAATGAGATTGTTCACAGAAAATATACAAAATAAAACAATAGAGAAGCTTAGGGCATACCACTGAAGAGGAATGATGTTTAACAAATGGAAGGAAGAAGAGCCCACAATGGAGGTTAAGCATAGATTAAGAAGCCAAGGGGGAAAGTAGCTACTGGCAGTGTGCTGAAGCCAGCTCCTGAGAAAGCCAATTTTTTAATTATTCAAGAAGGGTAGGAGTATTTCAGGCCCTGGCGGAAGTATTTACACCAAAGAAATTGGCAACACTACAAAGACCTTTCTTTCTTTCTTTCTTTTCTTTCTTTCTTTATTTCTAAAAAGAAATATTTTAGAAATATTTATTTCTATTTATTTATTTATTTCTAAAAAGAAAGCTAATTTACCATCATAACATTGGCTATGACTGAAGAGGTGCTGAAGTACCCAGCATTGTCTGAATCATTTTTCATACATTCACTTAATGACTACTTACACCGACCCGAAGAGATAGGTACTATTATCATCCCCATTTTAACTGTAAGGAAACTGGATCCTAAATATACTGAGTGACCTAACCAAGGTCATGCAGCTAAGAATCAGAGCCAAGAGTTGAGCCCAGACAGTCTGACTCCAGAGACCTGAAAAATAGGTAGACTGCAGTGTCTTCTGTGACAAGGAATGACAGTGCTTGCAGAAAAGGGTAATCATCGATAGTGCCAGCTGCTGCTGAAAGGTCAAATAATTGAATAAGAACTCATAAGTGCTCACCGGATTTAGCAAAAAGTGAGTCATTGGTGACCTTGGTGAGAGCATTTTCAGTGGAATAAGAAGGTGTATATCTCTGTTAAGCGAGAAACAATGAAAGATTTAAAAATTGTTGTCTCTTCAGTGACTTCTTTTCAGCAATCTTAGGAATTGTCAGCATTCCCTGATCAGAGTGAAGGATAGTGAAGAAAGGAAAAAGGAGCAAGAAGCCCACAGTGACACTAGAGAAGTCACTGTTATCGAGAAAAAAAAACAAAACCTGAAATGAACAGAGACAAAACAGTCTACAAACTTTCAGTTTTCATGCAAATGCCCCGATAACGAGAAACTAGCATTAGTGACACAAGTGAACAATTTGAACACATATTTGAAGTCATGATTATCATGCCTTTAAGTTGAGACTATTTACCATATGTTTCTGAAGACAGATTTTGGCCACTATCTTTGGTAAATATCTATATTTATATCAATATTTGGGTAGTGGTGTTTATTCATTTTTAAAAGAAAAAAATATATGAAACCTTGTTTCTAATATGTACCCAACTCTTGCATCATATACAGTCTTATTCCCAAATTAAATTAAAATTTGCATGTGCCAAAAATAGTAACCACAAATGAAAAAAGAAGTAATGCCTGTGGAAGTGTATAAAATTATGTCATATATATATCAATATATCCATATGTGTATATATATCTATTTATATATATATATATCAATTGTATATCAACATATATATACCTATGTATATCAACAATGATGCTGAAATCATAAGATCTTAGAACTATGATAGGCTAACTTTAGATATTATTTATGTGACATGTAGAAGTCCTTCAGCAACCTTCAAAAGTTTCATTTTCTTCTAGTAATACACAATTGGAAATACTATTTCCAAGGGGAAATAATCTGAAATGCAAAAAAAAAGAAACACAGTAAAAATTTGCAGAAGCATAAATATACCAGATATTTTCATGTGACCTGCAAGATGCTGCCCACTTTTCCTGCGGCCTGCTCTGTGGTATGAGAGGCTGACCTGTTTAGATTGCATCAACAGATGCCTTCTTCCCTGGCTTCTAGTTGTGTTTAGTCAATGAGAGGCACAAGCAGGAGAGCAATCAGAAGGGAGAAGAGTAAAGCTGGGGTATTTACAGCCATGAATCTCCTTTTTAGATCTCCAAGTGTTGGCTGGTTTTCTGTGCTCCTTTCCCCAAGGCCTTAACTCCAGAGAGGCAGCACATTCCCTTCAGCTGCTCCAGGATCCTTTTCCTCCACGTGCACTATTGGTAGCTCCAGTGTGTGGCACTATCCCTTGCTTGTTTCCCCAAACTCTGCCCATATCATTATAAATTAAGCCTCTATAAAAATCTTCCAGTGAGAATACAGAGCAAGAGGAACCCTCCTTCATTGCTGGTGGAATGCAACGTGGCACAGCCACTTTGAAAGACAGTCTGGCAGTTTCATGCCAAACTAAATCTAATCTTACCATACAATCCAGCAATCACATTTCTAGGTATTTACTCACTGATGTGAAAATTTATGTCTCGACCAGAAACTGCACATGAATGTTTATAGCAGCTTTATTTGTATTCACCAAAAACTATAAGCAATCAAGATGTCCTTTAATAGGCAAATGGATAAATGCACTGTGGTTCATTCTCACAATGGAATGTTACTCTGCAGCAGAAAGAAAGGAACTATCAAGCCACCACAAAAAACATGGAGAAACTTTAAATACACATTGCTAAGTGAAGAGAAGCCAGTCTGAAAAGGGTACATCCTGTCTGATCTCAATTACATGATTATGTAATATTCTGGGAAAGACAAAACTGTGAAGAGAGTAAAACTATCAGTGGTAGCCATGGGTTTGTTGTGGAAGAGGGTTGCATAGATGAATTACAGAGGATTTTAGGGCAGTGAAACTAACTGTTCTGTATGTTACTATAATGGTGAGTACATTACATCATGCATTTGTTAACCCCCGTAGAACTTACAGCACAAAGAGTAAACCATAATGCATGTAAATTTTAAAACATTATTTAGGAGGTCAGAGGATCCCAGGATGGAATGCAGACTCTGAGCAGAGAATCTAACTATATTACAAATATATGAAACAACCTCAGTGTAAAAGGATATGAGAGAAAAGGTACTGACCTAAGTAACTTTGGAAATGAGTTGAATCTGGAAGACTAAAGGCAAAAGAAAACTGCACATGAGCATTATACCCTATTTGATAAAGTTGTTTTCTACCGGAGTAAAAGTTAACAATTCTAATACTCCTATGTATATATCATAATTGAACAATTAAGTAAATGGCTAGTGGATGGTCAGAGCCAGGTTTCTCATTGTTGGAGTGGAAATTTACAGACAGGCAAGGGAGAAATCTAAAATAATCCGTGTGGTAATGGATCAGAGTTGAAGACATCAGTATGAACTCACCTTTAGCTTAATATAGAGATGTTTACATATAGAGATAATTATAAATATGAATATATGCATGAGTTAGTATACACAGATATATTTCTCTGCTCTGTCAGCTGAGCAAGTCAAAAAGTAACAAATCTCAGTAACAATGACCACACCAAATGTCCAGATCTTAGTTTTCTAATAATTATTCTCCAATAAAAGGACCTAGGGCTCCTTGAAAAAATGGCTGATCCAAATACTAGGGCAAGAAATAAACAAGATAAGCCTACAGCATTTTATAGTGTCAGAAAGTAAGGAAGTACTCTAAAAAATCCTACATTGATGGGAGTATGTCAGAGGAACATAGGAGGCAACTGAAAGAGCCCCCAGTGACCAAATCTGGAACTATTTGAGCAACAAAATAAAGTAGCATTGTATTAAAACCCAAAGAATAAAATATATATCCATGAGCCCATACTAGTAAAAAATGAATAAATAAATAAGTAGGGATAAAAGACAAGACCCCTTGCAGAAGAAGTCTGAATAATACATACAGACATATCCCTCAAGGAGGGGGAGCATGAATCTTCACTTTTTAAGTGTGTGCTGTACATAGTGATTTTTTCCCCATTGAATACATTAAGGAAAAGGAAGTGGGGACAGTAACTTTACAGTAGAAGAACCTGGCAAATATGACTTCAACCAGCTGATTGAGGTCAACACCAACAGTGATAAATCATGCTAACATATGTACCCTTAATATGACAAAATGAAAAATAGCATGGTCTTCTCAAAACTCATAGCTCCAGTCTAATCATAAAATAGAAAATAAGAAAAATTCCATTAGTGTAGCATTCTACAACATACCTGATGAGTATTCTGCAAACTGTCAATGTCATTAAAAACAAGGAATGTCTGAGAAACTATCACAGCCAAGAGGTGCCTAAAGGGATTTGACTGCTCAGTGTAATGTTGTATCGCAGTTGGGACCCTGAAACAGAAAAAGACATTACGTAAAACTAAGGAAATCTGAATAAACTATGGGCTTTAGTTAATAGCAAATAATCAATATTGGTTCATTAATTGTAACATGCACCATAGTGAGATGAAATGTTAATAAGAGACACTGGGCAAGAAAGTATGTAAAAGAACTGTCTGTATCGTCATCTCAGTTTTCATGTAAATCCAAAACTGTTCTCAAGACTAAAGTCTATTTTTCACAAATCTTCTCAATTATCCAGTTTAACTGTGTAGTTTTCTTGGTAGGACGCTGACTAATAATCCAAATGAATTCAAACCAGAAGCAGAATGGTTAAGAAAACAGTTTCTCTTGACTAGCTGTAGCATCATACACCTGTTAAAAATATTTCAATGAAAAGTATAAAAGAGAAAATGTTTAAATTATATTGAGTAAATATTTGAAAAGCAGAATGCATCATTTCATAGGTATCATGTTTACCAACTATGTTTATTTTTTAACGTGAATAGGAAAAAAAATAGGAGGACAGGCATCGATATGTGAAGAGTACTTATGAGTGGTAGAAAACAATTTTTCTCCTACTCTCCTTTCTACTTTTTTGTGTCTTCCAAAATTTCTGAGTACGTACTATCTTTGCTATGGAAAAGAATAATAACTTACACTTGAAAACTTTTGATAAAGTTTTATTCTTAATTATACTTGATGTCCTATCTGTTGTTTTAGTTTTATAATTTCAAAATTCTGGCATAGTTATAAACTCAAAATTTTGTTATTTTGTGTATGTTATGGTCTGAATTGTGTTCCTCTAAAATTCATATGTTGATGTACTAACCTCTGGTACCTCCGAATGTTATTGTATTTGGTGATAGATTGTTAAAGAGCTAATTAAGATAAAATGAGATCATAGGATCAAATTGGAACCTGGTCCAATTTGACTGGTGTCCTCATAAGAGAAGATTAAGATACAGACAGACATGGGGTGCCTGGATGGCTCAGTTGGTTAGGTGTCCGACTTCAGCTCAGGTCACGATCTCACCGTTCATGAGTCTGAGGCCCATGCCAGGCTCTGTGCTGACAGCTCAGAGCCTGAAGCCTGCTTCAGATTCTGTGTCTCGCTCTCTCTCTCTGCCCCTGCCCAACCCATGTTCTCTCTCTCTTTCTCAAAAATAAACATTTAAAAAGAAATTGTAAAGACACAGACAGACAGGTACAGAGGGAAGACTTTGCGCAGAACCAGAGAAAGGCAGACACCTATAAGACAAAGAGAGAGGCCTAGAAAAAACCACCTCTGCCCATATCCTGAGTTTGGACTCCTCGCCTCCAGAACTATGAGAAAATGAATTTCCATTGTTTGAGCCACCAGTCTGTGGTAATTTTTTATGGCAGTCTCAACTAGCACAGTGAATCACTATTCGGTATGAGTCTCAATTCTCTCTGCATCTTTTTAAATCTTATTGTCTATATTGTACAATTTAATAATTAGTTTCTGGTAATAACTGTTCATTCCTAAAAACAGTATCACTGTGAAAATAATTTGTCGTAATCTGATAGTAGCTCAATTGAAAACATTGAAAAAATAAGTTTTAATTGAAATCTGTTGATGCTAAAAATAATTGAATTTGTTCCACAGAGATCAATTTATGTGGATAGCTATGCAAATGTACACATATTCTGAAAGAAAAACAAAACAAACAAAACAAAAACACATAGAGAAAGAAGTATTAGACCCTACATTGGTGGTTGAGCTTCAGAATCACTTGGGAGATTTTTTCAAATGGGGATGCCTGGATGTAGCTCTGGAAGTTCTGGTTTAAAGGCCTGGCATATAGTCAAGTCACTGGAATTGTAAAAGCTCCTCCAAGTAAGTCTAATGTGCAGCCAGAATTGAGAACCACCGCTTTGTAGTAAGAAAACACTACCTGAGTTTTAATCTGGGTGAGGGAGTAGTAAAGATTTTTAAAATTCTCTCTTACTCATAGAACCAATAAGGAACAAACTGAGCAGTGGAAAATAAAAAAAAATATCCTCAGTATCATCAGTAAAACCAGGGAAAGGCCATAACCTCGAAGCCTAAAATTTGAGGACAAAATCCTTACTCATCCTATACAGAGGGAAGAAGGTGAACATGAATCGGCTTTGAAGCAGTGGTTTGGAGTCAAAAGTAATAAACTAAACAACTAAACAGAAGGCATCAGATGCATGGAGTCTCTCAGGAAGTCACAGTCCAGCTAGTCAGCACCTACCATGGTTTTTGGCTTTGGCACTTTCTTCACAGTGGTCTCTACTGTGCCCTGGACCATGGCTAATTATATCAGTGGGCTCCCTGGAGGTGCTTAAGTTGAACGTCATGATTCAGGGTCAGGAGGAGCAGAGCTGTCAGGAAGGTCTCTGAACCACCTTCGATACCTGTGGCCACGGTGGGAGCCACCCCCCCACACACACACAACCTCCCCCAACCAGGAGGAAACCTGCAGATCATTATAGATGAAATCACAAACTTATTGGCTGCTATGTGAATAATATAATGGAAGATACAATCCTAGTGACAAGCTACGACAATAAGACTGAGAGGTTAGTTGGTGAGATATGGAAATAAAGAGTTTTTGAATATTGTAAGCTCATAGTTGCACATCACAGCTCAGTTGGACCTTCAGTAATGAACCATGCTATAAGTTTATACCGAGAAAAACACTGTGGTGTCTGCAACTCAGCTTTTTTTCAGGCTAATAGCTCATCAGCTTGCTAAAATCTATACTATTCATGCACACAATGGTTGAATTCCCAAATGTAATCAGTGGCTACAGATGGGAAGATATTTCTCTCCCATTCCCACAGCATTTGCAGATAGAGACATTAAGAAAATGTTCCGAAGTAATATACGAAACCCTCAGGTTCTTCAGGAGGCGATGACATTCAAGAAGATTCTTTCCAACCTGGGATTACCAGTTAGTTGTGCTTTGCCGTAATGTCCTCTTGTGGAAGAATAGAATTTATGGTGAGAAGCTGTCATACAGTTCATTGATTTTAAAATTCTTGGCATAACTACCTGCTACATGATATTAGAAATCATTTCAGTGAATGTGTATGTCCGAGTGGTGTAGACTATATTCTCTATCCAGATGGGAAACTCCAGGGCCAGTGACTATATTCTTACCTTGAAGCCTACAAAGAATATAAGGACTTTAGAGACAGAAGTTATGGAAAAGGAGGTAAAAATAGTCAAGTCAGTTTGCACTGGCTTCTCTTATCTTTGGGGATTGTGGGCTCTGATTAAAGCCAAATACTCCACTGTTGAGTTTGATTTCCCTGAGTATGCAATTGTTCGTTTTAACAAAGACTTCAAAATGAAGCCTGCAGTTACTGTATTAAGTGCTTAAGAGATTTAATTATTTGTAGGCACTGAGCAATCCTTGTATGTCTCTTCTTAAGAAATTCTGAAAAGCCAATATTAATTAGAATTCTGTTATTTAATCTTGCTTGACAAATTGTGTCCCTATACAATCTTTTTATTGTTTAAATAGATTGAATGATGTCAAGAAATCTGCCTGTTGCTTTCACTATGTGGAGGCCTAGAAATATGTTGAATTTGCAAAAAGCTATGAAGATGTCCGTTTAATCCTTTTTTTGATAATGTAATCTATGTTATATGTGAATTGTTATAAATTTAACAGGATTCTGTGACTTTCATCTGTTTTATCTGTTTCTTGAATGTAAGTAATGAGAATGTTCTAGAATAAAGTTAAGTTTTACTTTAATTAGATTAATTTTAGTAAACATTCTAGGTATTCAGTGTAAACATTGTAATCTTAATGCACTGTAAGTAAAATGGATTATTTATTCTTTTTTTTTTTTTAAAGTAAGCTCTACACCCAACATGGGGCTTGAAATCATGACCCTGAGATCAAGAGTCACATGTTCTACCTACTGAACCACCCAGGCACACCATGAATCATTTAGTCTTTAAATGTCAGTCTCTTGCATAGATAATTTGGAATGCTGACATTAAAAATGTATGTTTAGAAGGGTGAAATACATTTACCTTCTATGTTGGTGGTACATCTTTTTGAATTGATTATTGAAAAGCAATTCTTTTGGGGAAATCTATTTTAGAATTAAGTTTCCCTTTCCCTGCAGAGTCTGGCAGTAGAAATATTAATATTTGCCATATGATTCTGGAATAGAAATGATTATTTAATGTTATCAAAATTATATTGATGTTTCCATAGGCTATATATGGTCAGTTTCAGGTTTTTTTTTTTTAATTAATTAATTTATTTACTTGAGAGAGAGAGAGCACACAAGGGGCAGAGGAAAAGAGAGAGAGAGAAGGAGAGGGAGAGGGAGAGTGGGAGAGAGAGAACCTTAAGCAGGCTCCACACCCACCACAGAGCTCGACCACAGAGCCCGACTTGGGGCTCTGGCTCACAACCTGAGCTGAAATCCAGAGTCAAACACATCCAGAGTCAAAAACAGACCGAGCTACCCAGATGCCCCTGTCAGTTTCAGTTTTTGAAATTTTATTGTCAAATTGTTTCTAATAAAAAATGTTTTATAACCAAGATATTCTAGGTTTTGTTTGTTATTAAGTAGTAATACTTATTGCTAATTTTCTAAACAAATGTAGCAAGTTTACCATACTTGGGGACAAATCGATATCATTTAGATGATTCATTTTTACCTCCCTCACTTCATTCCTTACATTTTGGTCTCATGTTTTATTTTGGTTTCATATTCAATGACTACTTGCTACATTAAGTTAAGAGAAATATGTTGAAGTCTCTAAAAAGATTTAATAAGGAACAATTAGGACACTGATGTTGTACACGCAAATATGATCTAACAAAGTGTGAAATAAATACTTATGGTACAAGGCTTCTGTTTTGTTTCTTTGGTCTTGTATTTTTTATTTTGTTTGGGGATGAGGGGAATGCCATTAGTGTATGGAAGGAATTAAATCTCTAGGATAGATAAGTAGACATCAAGTTTCAGAAATTGCTGTGTAGAGTTTCATAGTCCTACTTTACTTTGAAAATGAGTCTGACACGCTTTGTGTTTTAGTCATATGAGTGCCTCTATGCAAAGTTGGCTTAATGGATCCGGATATTCAAAATATGCAGTTATAAATTCTCTGAGAAATTATATAGGAGTTTGGTATGTGATTCCAGATGATATACATTCTCAGACAAGTGTTTCAAAATACTTGGATTATTTCAAGGCATTTAAAGCTAATAATGTAAGTAGAAACAGCTAAGTGCCATTTTAAATGGCAAATTCTAATTATGTAAATAGAATCTTAAAATCTGTATCTATAACTGTATTAGAACAAGATTTTTTTCCACCTCCCCAATGTTATAAACCTTCCCTTTTATTTTTATAAACCATATTACTACAGAGTCAATAGAAATTTATCTAGTTAATTAAATGAGTAGAAACAATTAAACAATTTTTATAGTGGTAGAATGAACCTGAAAATGTGTTTTTGGTGGAATCTTCATCTATTGGTAGAACATTTTTATAGAGCCATAAAGAATTTGTAACACTCTTGATTTTTTGCTTACCAATCTCTTAAAGTACAACAGTGTATACCTTGGAGAACTGGGGGAGGGGGTGATCATTTTTCTACCTTACTCCATAATGTTATTTCAAATCATTTTGAGTAGAGATTCACTGAGCCATTTCTGGTAGCCTGGGCACAATTGCCAGCTGTGGTGCTGTTGTAGGCTTTTTCAGAGGGATTTATGTAAAGGTGAATCTAACAGGGAATAATAGCTCTCATGTTAGCCCAGGGAATATGCATGGATGTTAAGAACAAAGTGAGATGTTTAAGATATTGTCCCCACTCTTTGGTGAGATTTTGTGTCTATTTAGTGCTAAGATTCTCATACTTTCTGTACAGGTCAGCAGTATGTTCATATTGTTTCTCTTTATATTGATCATTTTAGCATTTTTTAAAAAACCTAAATCTCAACGGTGTTGTTAAAATATTCCTCTAATTTGTACCGTGGCTTCCTGAGATGTCTGTTGTCTTTTTATGCTAAACTGGAGAGCTTGAATGCTTTACCTAGTAACTGGTGGTAGGCCCAATTTGTAATATGAAAAGCGTGTTAGAAGTGGTACACGAATACATATTTAGCAAGCCAAATTCAATCTTGTTCCCTTTTTTCCTTATATCCTTACACAATTTTGTCTGATGGTGCTATTTGATTTTTTTCCCCTTACAATCCCATACTTTTCTGGAAATCAAAGAGATATGGTTGTAAATGATCATCTGAAATATGAACACAAAACTCATCAACCAGATCTTCCTCAGATGTATATAAAGGAGTATAAATAAAAATTCACAAATTACTGTAAAATTTATCTCATATATATATGTGTGTGTGTGTATTGCTTTGCATTCTCTTTCCTATTAGAAATCTATCTGTCAGAAAATGATCCAGCTCTTTGGTTGTGAACTAGAAACAGCCAACAGTTCTGGCTACATAGTGGGATAACAGAGGAAGTGGAAATAAGGTTTATCAGTTTTTATATTAATGTCAGTACTTATTTATATAGTCTTTCAGTGCCCAATATGATATTTCTTCTTGAGTTGGCCATTCATTTTTGTGAGGTTAGATTCTAGAAGCAATCGGGTGATGGGTATTGAGGAGGGCACCTTTTGGGATGAGCACTGGGTGTTGTATGGAAACCAACTGGTCAATAAATTTCATATATAAAAAAAAAAGATTCTAGAAGCAATCAATTAACACACTGTTATATTAATAGAGCTCCATTCATTGAGTTGAGTCTAAGCTAAAATAAATTTAAAATATAATCTAATGACTGCAAACTGAAGTATTACTCTTTCTTATTTCCTTTTTCTACCAAAAGAAAAAAAAAGGAAAAGTCTTGAATTGCACATATCTCAGTGTGAATCTAAGCCCCACGTACATAAAAGATATGATAATAATAACTCTCAGTTCAACTTAAGCATATCTCATTGGCTTCTCTAAATAAAATTGTTCATCAGGGAATTGTAAAAGATAGAAAAGACATGAGTGATCTCTTAGTTACTCAGAGAGATATTTATCTTAACTTCATTTTAACTTCGTAAATATATGTTAATAAACCTTCCAGATTTAAAGAAAAGAACATTGTCTGAAAGGTTAGAAACCTCAACTTTTAAAATTATACAGATATTTATTTTAGACTAGCCACAGACTTCAGTATGATTTTGAGAATTCCTTACTCGGTAATACAAATAAAAATATTATCTAATAGTTTGATTTCCTGCCTTAAATTTCTTTTAATGAGCATTTTTACTGCAGTCCAAAGTGATAGAGGCTTAAGTTTTTAATATTAATCAGTCATTCAGTTGACAGAGAAAGTTAACAATCTTTTTACACTAGGAGGAGAGTTTTGTTATTGGCAGCAATTTGTGTTACTTTAGAGAAAAGAAGGCAAGTGCTGGTAATTATTATGCACAGAAGAAAAAAGATTTACAAGTATGTAGTAAAGCAGCTTTATCTTTATTTCACAATGGATTTGCTCTGATTTTTCTTCTTTAACCCATTAGATTTTAGCATGTCCTTTGGGGACACATTAAGTCAATATGTTTTGTCTGTTTTGTAACTTTGTTTTTTTTTTTAAAGAAGACATTAGTTATATTGAACCATTTTTTTCTATTTTTATTTCCGATTGCATTCCACCTCTGTCATTACAGTGTTATGCCTTGGGTTTTAAACCTTTGGACAGAAAAGTATATCCATTATTTTAAATTATTTTTTCCCTTTCTTTGAAGCTCAGTCTATAAATGTGTTACCAAAAAATAATTACTTCGATTAGCATTACTTAAATACTTGAAAACTGAAAATGATAGCATATATTATAAAATAAATTAGATTTTTATGAACAGGTATTTTTACACTAAAAAATTCTTTTCTGGGTCATAATATGAAAGGGATAAAAGCTGTGTACCATGTGGACAGGAAAAGGAGATAATGGACATGGAAAATATTCTTTTGTGTTAGGGACATTCATGTCTGTGTTCAGTATAAATCCTATGGTTTTCTAGTTATGAAAAAATTGCTCTCTAAAATATTTATCTAAAATAGTAGTTCCTAAATGTAGGCATGTTTTGTTTACATCTTACCCATTACTGGTGTGATGAATATCATCAATCACTTTAATAAAACACTGATAAGAAGTTTTAAGTTAATAACTAATATAAACTATGGTTTTTTTGTTTGTTTGTTTAAATATATGAAATTTATTGTCAAATTGGTTTCCATACAACACCCAGTGCTCATCCCAAAAGATGCCCTCTTCAATACCCATCACCCACCCTCCCCTCCCTCCCACCCCCCATCAGCCCTCAGTTTGTTCTCATTTTTTAAGAGTCTCTTATGCTTTGGCTCTCTCCCACTAAACTATGGTTTTTGGGTGGTAGTGGTGTGTCAGTGTAGGCTCACCAATTGTAATAAATATGCCACTCTGGTAGAGAATGTTGATCATGAAGGGGCTATGTGGGTGGGAGAGCAGGGGATACAGAGAAATTCCTGTCTTTTCCTCTCAATTTTGCTATGAACATAAAACTAATCTAAAAAATAAAGTCTTTTTTAAAATTAAAAATATGACATCTTATATAGGAACTGATTAGTGAGGAGTAAGAAAAAGGTGACTGATTAGAGTTGTGGGTGGTCCTGTTAGTTACATTTCAAAAGGAACTTTCAAAGACAAGTTGAAACCTATTGTATCTAAATAAGCTACCTTCTGCGACCTGGAAAAGATCCCATAAAAGGGGGAAGAGACAACTGTGCTTACTGCCATTGTTGTGCTTGTAGTGTGCTGTTATTTACATGTAGATAGTGACACAGTGAATTTTTTGTTGTTGTTCAATAATCTGAAATCATTCCCTGCACTCATCTGGACTGAAATAACCATAAATGGTTGGAATCTGCAAAGGGGAAAACGTTTTTACTCTGCTGGATTTAGGAGCCTTTGTACATCTAGGTCAGTTTCCATGAAATGAAGTATTTGAAGTTTGGGGGCCCTGGGTGGCTCAGTTAAGCTTCTGACTTTGGCTTAGGTCATGAACTCATGGTTCATGAGTCCAACCCCCGCATTAGGATCTGTGCTGACAGCTCAGAGCCTGGAGACTTCTTCAGATTTGTGTCTTCCTCTCTCTCTCTCTCCCCCTCTGTCCCTCTCCTGCTTGTGCTCTCTCTCTGGAAAGTAAATAAATAAACATTTAAAAAATATTTTTTAATTTAAAATATATCATTAGTATAAGGAAGAAGACATAACATTATACCATGTGCCTAAATGATAATTTCTTTATGTAGGTTTAAGAGAAAAAGATAAACTAAATAATTGTCATTGTATTAACTATATCTTGGACTGGGAAATTGTGGCATAAAGCTTAAACCGTGTGTATCAAATGTGAACTATGGTAGTATAATGCTGCATTGTGTATACCGTAGGTGCTATGAATAGTCTCAGCACTGAAAATACAGTAATGCCTCTCAAGTGAATGCAACTTTTGATGTAGGCATTTTGATATGCCTCAGAAAGTCTAAGAATTTGTTACTCTGTTTGACAATATACTTCCTATTTTTGTTGTATATTTATGTGTTCAAAATTTAATTTCTATTCTATGTACTGCTATCGAGAGACTAAGAGAAAAATTACCAGGTGTACTCACAACTGCAAAGAAAAGAACTCCCCCCCCCCCCCCCCCCCCACCGTTCTGAAACCAGCCAGGGCGTGCTGGTTGTAGTCTGACATAAAGGCGGGAACCCATCAAGTTCTGCTGAATGGTTTGAAATAAAGGCGGGAACCAATCAAGTTCTGCTGAGCAGTTCAAATTTAAATGTCAACCAACAACAGCTCTGTAACCTCTAAAAAAATATCCCTAACTTGTTTGTGCCTGTCTATAAAAGAAGCTGTAAGATCCTTACTCGGGGCCTCTTAGCGTCACTGGCAACGAGTGCAGGTTCGAACCTGCAATAAACGACCCTTGCTGTTTGGCTTTGACTCTGGACTCTGGTGGTTTGTTTTCGGGGGTCTCTCGAATCGGGGCATATCACTATTAACTTAAGTAAAATTTGTCCTGTGATGTTTTGCTTTACTTCTGTTTAATAAGGCCTTTCACCAATGATTTAAGGAAGGTACACATCTTCTTTAAAAGATTCTATTCCCTGGGCGCCTGGGTGGCTCAGTTGGTTGAGCGTCCAACTTCGGCTAGGGTCATGATCTCACAGTTCGTGAGTTCGAGCCCCGCATTGGGCTCTCTGCTGACAGCTCAGAGCCTGGATCCTGTTTCAGATTCTGTGTCTCCCTATCTCTCTGCCCCATTCTCACTCATGCTCTGTCTCTCTCTGTCTTAAATAAAACATTTAAAAAAAAAGATTCTATTCTGGAAATAAAAATTGGTTGTAACAGTCAAGGTGGATTCTAACTGTAAAAGAAAAACAAGATAACTTAACAGATTAAAAAATTTTGGGGAGTGCCTGGGTGGCTCAGTCGGTTGAGCATCCAACTTTGGCTCAGGTCATGATCTCACAGTTCGTGAGTTTGAGCCCCGTGGGCTCTGTGCCGATGGCTTGGAGCCTGGAGCCTGCTTCAGATTCTATGTCCCCCTCTCTCTCTGCCCCTCTGCCGCTCACACTCTGACTCTCTCTCTCAAAAATAAATAAACATTAAAAAAAATTAACATATTAGCAAATTTTAAAAAGAAAAAACACATGAACATTTCAATAGGTTAAAAAAATGCACTTGACAAATTTATGACCAAAAAAAAAAAAAAAAAAAAGAAAGAAAGAAAAGAAAAGAAACTTTCCGGTTCAAGAAACGGGAGCCTGGGTGGCTCAGTTGGTTAAGCATCTAACTTCGGCTCAGGTCACGATCTTACGGTCTGTGAGCTCTAGCGCCATGTCAAGCTCTTGCTGACACCTTGGAGCCTGGAGCCTGTTTCAGATACTGTGCTCCCTGTCTCTCTGCCCCTTCCTCACTTATGCTCTGTCTCTGTCTCTGTCTCTCTCTCTCAAAAATAAATAAACATTTTTTAAAAAGTATTTTTTTTAAAAAGAAACCTTTCAGCTAACTTAGAATAAAACATTTTCCTTAGTTTGGAAAAGATTATCTATAGAAAACCAATAGCTAACATCATACTTAATAGTAAGATATTGAATAATTTCTTCCTGAGATAGAAACAGGGCAAGAATGCCCATTTTCTTCTACCTCCACTTAACCTTGTCCTAATTCTTCCAATAAGGCAAGAAAAAGACAAAAATTCATGAAAAGAAAGAAAGGGGGAAGAGAAGGAGAGAGAGAGGGAGGGGGAAGGGAGGAAGCACAGAAGAAGGAAGAAGGAAGGAAGGAAGGAAGGAAGGAAGGAAGGAAGGCAGGCAGGGAGGGAGGAAGGGAGGAAGGTGTAAACCCGTCTATTTTCAGGTTACTTAATTGCTTACGTAAAAAATTATAGGGAATATAAGAAATAACTAAAATTAATAAGAGAATTTAGCACAGCACAAGATACAAAGATAATTTACAAAAGTCAGCAAAACTTTTAGGTTGAAGAGCTTATATCTGAATAGCAATACAGAACTATCAGAATACACACATACAGAGATACACTTAAATTTTTTACTGAAGTATACATTACATTAGTTTCAGGTGTACAAATAGTGCTTTAGATAGGTCTTTCTGTTATGCTGTGTTCACCACAAATGTGGTTATAGATGTCACCATACAACACTATTACAATATCATTGACTGTACTTCCTATGCTGTACCTATTTATCTATGCATAAAAATAGAATAAAAGTATCATGGCAATGTTAAATTGCTGCAGAAGTTTCTAATGCATAATCTAATTTCTGTATTTATCTCATTGCTCCCTGGTAAACCCAGAGTTAACAGATCAGTACTAGTTATAAATAAAAGTCCTGCTACTGCTAACATTCGGACTTTTCCCGGATCCCGTTCCTCCAACTATTACTTTTAAGTATTATTTGAGTTTTTCTTTTTTTTCCTACCAACTTGCATTCTCTCTTCTTACTAGTTTGGCCTTATATTAAATTTATCCATGTCAATTGCATACAATCTGAGCAGTAAAGAGCATTTAACTCCACTTACCTCCATTATTCTATAAAAAATGTAATTGGACTTTTAAAAGTCTAAAGCTGAATAAATAGAAATTGTTATTATTCTTACACCACTGAAATGGCCAAAAACCACCGTATGAGCTGGTAATTTCTCTCTGGTCTATTATAACAACCTTTATTATTATTATTATTATTATTATTATTATTATATAAAAATTCACATCATATTCACATATGAATAATTACACATTATTAACTCAGCTTGAGTTTTGAGATACAATGAACAGTTAAGGAAAATTGACAGAGATGAGGTGAGATAAGGTAGGTGGTTCAGACTGCAATTGCTTAGAGACATAATCAGATGCCACCTCTCAGAAATATATACAATAAATATTTTTTTCTTTAGAGTTTTGAAAGTACACTTCAAAAATTGGCCTTCTGATCTCTATTCCTAATCCTCATTTACCTACATGATGACCACTGAAACAGGAAATAGAATCCTATCCTATAGGTGAGTTATTCTACATTAAAGATCTCAATAAATTGCACTCCACAATTTTCCATAGAATTCTAAGTATCATGTGTACATCTATCATAACCATACATGACTAACATGGTTCTCCTATTCTACTGGTTGATGTATTGTATTTTGGCTCTGTTTAAGTGATGTACATTTCCTGCTGATTTCTGGTTAAAGGAAACCATAGCTACCCTTTGGATTTTTCTGAATCACTGTTTTCATTTCCTTATCCTGCAAATTGCAGTTCTCTAGAGTTCATGAAAGTCTTAGTTCTCCTGAGAACCTTAGATTTCAGGGCCAGAGGTTCACCCCATTGGCTGGACAGGAGGTGAAAAGATTGTCTCAACCCAATAGAGTCTCACTGAATCCAAGTAGAATTTTCCCCTCATAAACAGGAAATTCATGCTTGCTCTCCCTGGCTTTGTTTCTTTCTGAGCTTTTTATCTAGAAAAAACTTCCTGTGACCTACCTTATTAAACCCAAATGGGCTCAGGACTCTGTGCTTTGATCAAAAGAAGAATTCAATAAATATTTTTTGAATAGAGCCTATTCACAGAATTGTCTTAGAAGTTCCAACTTTTCAACTAGGTGAAGATTCCAACACTTGAGAAATAATTGGTGAAACCTTTCAAAAGAAAAGAAAATACCAAACCCAAATTCTGTATTAAATTAAAAATTTTTAGTATTTCATAATATTGCATATCTAAGTGTCTTGCTACATAAGAGTAGCATAGTCTCCCAAGAAATAGGTGGGCCAAATAAGATGACCTGATTATCATCAGTTCTTTCATCCCTATAGTTTATGATTATAAATATTCACCACTTAAATTTAGCATACATTATTACCTCTTTCAATTCTAATCATGAATATATATATTTCAAATGTACCATGGGATACAGGACAGATTTAAATATCACACACACACACACACACACACACACACACACACACTCATACACATACAATTTTACATTGCACTGTATTCCTCTACTTTCAAATTTTTGGTGTTGGGGCACCTGAGTGGCTCGGTCAGTTGGGCGTCTGACTTTAGCCTGGGTCATGATCTCACGGTTCGTGGGTTTGAGCCCCACACTGGGCTCTGTGCCGACAGCTCAGAGCCTGGAGCCTGCTTTGAATTCTGTGTCTCCCTCTCTCTCTGCCCCTTCCCTACTCATACTTTGTGTCTCTCTGTCTCTCAAAAATAAATAAATATTGAAAAAGATTTACTTTCTTAGTTAGAGATTGCTTGGTAACCATCAACAGAACTCAATGAATTATGTTTAAGCAAAAGGAAAAAATATAAGAATGTCTCACAAAACTCAGTGGTAGGAGATACAAACAAGTCTCACAAAGAACTGGAACCAGGGACTGAATGTCAATAAATGAGGTCATTTGCTCCCTCTCTTCTGGGGTCACAGAGCACTCAGTTTCTACTGACCCTCCATATACGCTAAATTTCTCCCCCCTCCTTCTACCTCCCTCCCTCTCTCTCTGTCTGTCTCTGTGTCTGTCTCTCTCTTTCTGTCTGTCCCTTCCCTTTGCTTTCTCCAGTTTAGTGTACACATGATTGTCCCAGGCCTAGCTGGAAATAGTTTCTCTAATTAAAATCCAACAGAAATTAACTAAAGTCCTTGTATTCCAATCCCTAGGAAAGAGAACTTTATTGGCCTACTTTGAACTAGATTTCCATACATGTATCTTTTTTTTTTTAATTTTTTTTAATGTTTATTTATTTTTGAGACAGGGAGAGACAGCATGAATGGGGGAGGGTCAGAGAGAGAGAGACACAGAATCCAAAACAGGCTCCAGGCTCTGAGCTGTCAGCACAGAGCCTGACGCGGGGCTCGAACTCACGGACCGCGAGATCATGACCTGAGCCGAAGTCGGACGCTTAACCGACTGAGCCACCCAGGCGCCCCTCCATACATGTTTCAATCAGCTGCTGCCAGTGTAGGTGAATTCACATTTCCTATGACGATGGGGATGTGCATAGGTCATCTAGAAGGTGTTATTATGTTGATTTAAAAAGAGCCCTATTAGTAATATAGATATAAACCTACAAAAATGTGTGTTCTTTCCCTCTCCGTGATTACTAACACTGAATCCAGGATATTGTGCCTTCTTGACTACTTGCCCAAGTACTGATTATTGACTTTTTTAGAAACTACGTGAAGAATCCTGGGTGGGGGGAAGCTCAGTGGCCTTGGATGAATATAGGATGATACAGGAAAAGTCCACTTACCTGAAGCACAGTAAGGAAGCTCAGTATTCTATCTGACCCTCCTCCTGGCCCTAGGAACATATCTCTCAATGATGAGACACAAGCAGAATGTGTATACAACCCTTCCTTGCTTTTGCCATCTTTCTGCCTCCTAACTTTGCCTTGCCTAGTAAGCAACTCCTGGTATTAAGGAAAAACAAATGCTCCTTTTCACAAGCCAGCAGAGACAGATATGTTAGTGTGTAAAAATTGTTTGGTGTGTAAAAATTGTTTGGTGCGTAAATATTAAATTTGGCCTAATCCGAGGCAGAGAGTGGAAGAACTGAGTGTCAGCATATGTCTTGTTTTACTCATTCATGGAGACTGTAGGTGGCTGTCTGACCTTGAAAAAGAAAGCTCTTATAGGGCGCCTGGGTGGCTCAGTCAGTTAAGCGTCCGACTTCAGCT
This sequence comes from Prionailurus viverrinus, assembly GCF_022837055.1. Taxonomy (NCBI): domain Eukaryota; kingdom Metazoa; phylum Chordata; class Mammalia; order Carnivora; family Felidae; genus Prionailurus; species Prionailurus viverrinus. Next base: position 83,139,564 of record NC_062564.1, read on the forward strand.
CAGGTCACGATCTCGAGGTCTGTGAGTTCGAGCCCCGCATCCGGCTCTGGGCTGATGGCTCAGAGCCTGGAGCCTACTTCCGATTCTGTGTCTCCCTCTCTCTCTGCCCCTCCCCCATTCATGCTCTGTCTCTGTCTCAAAAATAAATAAAAACATTAAAAAAAATTTTTTTAAAAGAGAAAGAAAGCTCTGTTTCACTCTTGTTATCATTGTTTGTTTCCTCAGAGACTAAGTTTCTTCATTGATAAATGATGGTAATTACAATCATAACTACCTCCTAGTGCTGCTGCAAAATTTTAGAACAGTCCCTAAGACATGGTTAGCACTTATTAAATGTTAGCTATTATGATCTTTGCCACAGATAAAGTAGTACTGAAAAAAAAATCCATATCCTTAAATACTTACATTAATAATCAACAAAGAATAAAAAATAAATTAAGCATTAAACCCAAAATTTTAGAAAAAGAATAAAATTAACTTAACAAAAGAACAGAAAGTAGAAAGTCAACAACAGGAAACATAGAAAAAGGTGGTGCTAATAATTATATCTGAGCACTGATTTCTTGGTAAGGGAGCTAATAAAATAGGTAAACTATTAGATGACCTAATGAAGAAAAGGGGCCACATAAAAGCACAAATTTAAAAAGACAAAGATATATAAAACCACAGATATCAATAAATTACAAAAGTATTGAAAGATTTTTTTCTCAATTCTAAGAAAATAAATTTGAAAACTTGCATGCATGACTATTTTCTGGGAAAATATGAATTACCAAGAGTAATTCTAGAAAGATAAAAAATTTAAACAAACAGATTGCCATTAGAAATAGAGAAAAGTAGGCTGAGGAGGAAGATGGCGGCGTAGGAGGACGCTGGGCTCACCGCGCGTCCTGCTGATCACTTAGATTCCATCTACACCTGCCTAAATAACCCAGAAAACCGCGAGAGGATTAGCAAAACGGAGTCGCCGGAGCCAAACGCAGACGAGAGGACCACGGAAGAGGGTAGGAAGGGAGGCGAGGCGGTGCGCGCTCCACGGACTGGCGGGAGGGAGCCGGGGCGGAGGGGCGGCTCGCAGGCCAAGCAGAGCCCCCGAGTCTGGCTTGCAAAAGCGGAGGGGCCGGGCGGACTGTGTTCCGACAGCAAGCGCGACTTAGCGTCTGGGAGGTCATAAATTAACAGCTCTGCTTGGAAAGCGGGAAGGCTGGAGGACAAAGGGAGGGAGAGCTGCTGAGCCCCCTGACAACAGAGCTCAGTTTGGTGGGGAACAAAGGCGCTCGCCAGCGCCATCTCCCCCGCCCATCCCCCAACCAAAATCCCAAAGAGAACCAGTTCCTGCCGGGGAACTTGCTCCGCGCAAACACCCAACTCTGAGCTTCTGCGGAGCCAAACCTCCAGCAGCGGATCTGACTCCCTCCCGCTGCCACAGGGCCCCTCCTGAAGTGGATCACCTAAGGAGAAGTGAGCTAAGCCTGCCCCTCCTGCCCCTGTGCACCTTGCCTACCCACCCCAGCTAATACACCAGATCCCCAGCATCACAAGCCTGGCAGGGTGCAAGTAGCCCAGACAGGCCACGCCACCCCACAGTGAATCCCGCCCCTAGGAGAGGGGAAGAGAAGGCACACACCAGTCTGACTGTGGCCCCAGCGGTGGGCTGGGGGCAGACATCAGGTCTGACTGCGGCCCCGCCCACCAACTCCAGTTATACACCACAGCACAGGAGAAGTGCCCTGCAGGTTCTCACCACGCCAGGGACTATCCAAAATGACCAAGCGGAAGAATTCCCCTCAGAAGAATCTCCAGGAAATAACAACAGCTAATGAGCTGATCAAAAAGGACTTAAATAACATAACAGAAAGTGAATTTAGAATAATAGTCATAAAATTAATCTCTGGGCTTGAAAACAGTATAGAGGACAGCAGAGAATCTCTTGCTACAGAGATCAAGGGACTAAGGAACAGTCACGAGGAGCTGAAAAATGCTTTAAACGAAATGCATAACAAAATGGAAACCACCACGGCTCGGATTGAAGAGGCAGAGGAGAGAATAGGTGAACTAGAAGATAAAGTTATGGAAAAAGAGGAAGCTGAGAAAAAGAGAGATAAAAAAATCCAGGAGTATGAGGGGAAAATTAGAGAACTAAGTGATACACTAAAAAGAAATAATATACGCATAATTGGTATCCCAGAGGAGGAAGAGAGAGGGAAAGGTGCTGAAGGGATACTTGAAGAAATAATAGCTGAGAACTTCCCTGAACTGGGGAAGGAAAAAGGCATTGAAATCCAAGAGGCACAGAGAACTCCCTTCAGACGTAACTTGAATCGATCTTCTGCACGACATATCATAGTGACACTGGCAAAATACAAGGATAAAGAGAAAATTCTGAAAGCAGCAAGGGGTAAACGTGCCCTCACATATAAAGGGAGACCTATAAGACTCGTGACTGATCTCTCTTTTGAAACTTGGCAGGCCAGAAAGAATTGGCACGAGATTTTCAGGGTGCTAGACAGAAAATATGCAGCCGAGAATCCTTTATCCAGCAAGTCTGTCATTTAGAATAGAAGGAGAGATAAAGGTCTTCCCAAACAAACAAAAACTGAAGGAATTTGTCACCACTAAACCAGCCCTACAAGAGAATCTAAGGGGGACCCTGTGAGACAAAGTACCAGAGACATCACTACAAGCATAAAACATACAGACATCACAATGACTCTAAACCCATATCTTTCTATAATAACACTGAATGTAAATGGATTAAATGCGCCAACCAAAAGACATAGGGTATCAGAATGGATAAAAAAACAAGACCCATCTATTTGCTGTCTACAAGAGACTCATTTTAGACCTGAGGACACCTTTAGATTGAGAGTGAGGGGATGGAGAACTATTTATCATGCGACTGGAAGCCAAAAGAAAGCTGGAGTAGCCATACTTATATCAGACAAACTAGACTTTAAATTAAAGGCTGTAACAAGAGATGAAGAAGGACATTATATAATAGTTACAGGGTCTATCCACCAGGAAGAGCTAACAATTATAAATGTCTATGCGCCGAATACTGGAGCGCCCAAATATATAAAACAATTACTCATAAACATAAGCAACCTTATCGATAAGAATGTGGTAATTGCAGGGGACTTTAACACCCCACTTACAGAAATGGATAGGTCATCTAGACACATGGTCAATAAAGAAACAAGGGCCCTGAATGAGACATTGGATCAGATGGACTTGACAGATATATTTAGAACTCTGCATCCCAAAGCAACAGAATATACTTTCTTCTCGAGTGCACATGGAACATTCTCCAAGATAGATCATATACTGGGTCATAAAACAGCCCTTCATAAGTTTACCAGAATTGAAATTATACCATGCATACTTTCAGACCACAATGCTATGAAGCTTGAAATCAACCACAGGAAAAAGTCTGGAAAACCTCCAAAAGCATGGAGGTTAAAGAACACCCTACTAACGAATGAGTGGGTCAACCAGGCAATTAGAGAAGAAATTAAAAAATATATGGAAACAAACGAAAATGAAAATACAACAATCCAAACGCTTTGGGATGCAGCGAAGGCAGTCCTGGGAGGAAAATACATTGCAATCCAGGCCTATCTCAAGAAACAGGAAAAATCCCAAATACAAAATCTAACAGCACACCTAAAGGAACTAGAAGCAGAACAGCAAAGGCAGCCTAAACCCAGCAGAAGAAGAGAAATAATAAAGATCAGAGCAGAAATAAACAATATAGAATCTAAAAAAACTGTAGAGCAGATCAACAAAACCAAGAGTTGGTTTTTTGAAAAAATAAACGAAATTGACAAACCTCTAGCCAGGCTTCTCAAAAAGAAAAGGGAGATGACCCAAATAGATAAAATCATGAATGAAAATGGAATTATTACAACCAATCCCTCAGAGATACAAACAATTATCAGGGAATACTATGAAAAATTATATGCCAACAAACTGGAAAACCTGGAAGAAATGGACAAATTCCTGAACACCCACACTCTTCCAAAACTCAATCAGGAGGAAATAGAAAGCTTGAACAGACCCATAACCAGCGAAGAAATTGAATCGGTTTTCAAAAATCTCCCCACAAATAAGAGTCCAGGACCAGATGGCTTCCCAGGGTAGTTCTACCAGACGTTTAAAGCAGAGATAATACCTATCCTTCTCAAGCTATTCCAAGAAATAGAAAGGGAAGGAAAACTTCCAGACTCATTCTATGAAGCCAGTATTACTTTGATTCCTAAACCAGACAGAGACCCAGTAAAAAAAGAGAACTACAGGCCAATATCCCTGATGAATATGGATGCAAAAATTCTCAATAAGATACTAGCAAATCGAATTCAACGGCATATAAAAAGAATTATTCACCACGATCAAGTGGGATTCATTCCTGGGATGCAGGGCTGGTTCAACATTCGCAAATCAATCAACGTGATACATCACATTAACAAAAAAAAAGAGAAGAACCATATGATCCTGTCAATCGATGCAGAAAAGGCCTTTGACAAAATCCAGCACCCTTTCTTAATAAAAACCCTTGAGAAAGTCGGGATAGAAGGAACATACTTAAAGATCATAAAAGCCATTTATGAAAAGCCCACAGCTAACATCATCCTCAACGGGGAAAAACTGAGAGCTTTTTCCCTGAGATCAGGAACACGACAGGGATGCCCACTCTCACCGCTGTTGTTTAACATAGTGCTGGAAGTTCTAGCATCAGCACTCAGACAACAAAAGGAAATCAAAGGCATCAAAATTGGCAAAGATGAAGTCAAGCTTTCGCTTTTTGCAGATGACATGATATTATACATGGAAAATCCGATAGACTCCACCAAAAGTCTGCTAGAACTGATACAGGAATTCAGCAAAGTTGCAGGATACAAAATCAATGTACAGAAATCAGTTGCATTCTTATACACTAACAATGAAGCAACAGAAAGACAAATAAAGAAACTGATCCCATTCACAATTGCACCAAGAAGCATAAAATACTTAGGAATAAATCTAACCAAAGATGTAAAGGATCTGTATGCTGAAAACTATAGAAAGCTTATGAAGGTAATTGAAGAAGATTTAAAGAAATGGAAAGACATTCCCTGCTCATGGATTGGAAGAATAAATATTGTCAAAATGTCAATACTACCCAAAGCTATCTACACATTCAATGCAATCCCAATCAAAATTGCACCAGCATTCTTCTCGAAACTAGAACAAGCAATCCTAAAATTCATATGGAACCACAAAAGGCCCCGAATAGCCAAAGGAATTTTGAAGAAGAAGACCAAAGCAGGAGGCATCACAATCTCAGACTTTAGCCTCTACTACAAATCTGTCATCATCAAGACAGCATGGTATTGGCACAAAAACAGACACATAGACCAATGGAATAGAATAGAAACCCCAGAACTAGACCCACAAACGTATGGCCAACTCATCTTTGACAAAGCAGGAAAGAACATCCAATGGAAAAAACACAGTCTCTTTAACAAATGGTGCTGGGAGAACTGGACAGCAACATGCAGAAGGTTGAAACTAGACCACTTTCTCACACCATTCACAAAAATAAACTCAAAATGGATAAAGGACCTGAATGTGAGACAGGAAACCATCAAAACCTTAGAGGAGAAAGCAGGAAAAGACCTCTCTGACCTCAGCCGTAGCAATCTCTTACTCGACACATCCCCAAAGGCAAGGGAATTAAAAGCAAAAGTGAATTACTGGGACCTTATGAAGATAAAAAGCTTCTGCACAGCAAAGGAAACAACCAACAAAACTAAAAGGCAACCAACGGAATGGGAAAAGATATTTGCAAATGACATATCAGACAAAGGGCTAGTATCCAAAATCTATAAAGAGCTCACCAAACTCCACACCCAAAAAACAAATAACCCAGTGAAGAAATGGGCAGAAAACATGAATAGACACTTCTCTAAAGAAGACATCCAGATGGCTAACAGGCACATGAAAAGATGTTCAGCGTCGCTCCTTATCAGGGAAATACAAATCAAAATCACACTCAGGTATCACCTCACACCAGTCAGAGTGGCCAAAATGAACAAATCAGGAGACTATAGATGCTGGAGAGGATGTGGAGAAACGGGAACCCTCTTGCACTGTTGGTGGGAATGCAAACTGGTGCAGCCACTCTGGAAAGCAGTGTGGAGGCTCCTCAGAAAATTAAAAATAGACCTACCCTATGACCCAGCAATAGCACTGCTAGGAATTTATCCAAGGGATACAGGAGTACTGATGCATAGGGGCACTTGTACCCCAATGTTCATAGCATCACTCTCAACAATAGCCAAATTATGGAAAGAGCCTAAATGTCCATCAACTGATGAATGGATAAAGAAATTGTGGTACGTGGCAATGAGAAAAAATGAAATATGGCCTTTTGTAGCAACATGGATGGAACTGGAGAGTTTGATGCTAAGTGAAATAAGCCATACAGAGAAAGACAGATACCATATGGTTTCACTCTTATGTGGATCCTGAGAAACTTAACAGGAACCCATGGGGGAGGGGAAGGAAAAAAAAAAAAAGAGGTTAGAGTGGGAGACAGCCAAAGCATAAGAGACTGTTAAAAACTGAGAACAAACTGAGGGTTGATGGGGGGTGGGAGGGAGGAGAGGGTGGGTGATGGGTATTGAGGAGGGCACCTTTTGGGATGAGCACTGGGTGTTGTATGGAAACCAATTTGACAATAAATTTCATATAAAAAAAAAGAAATAGAGAAAAGTATCAAAGGGCAAACTTCCCCCCCAAATAAAGCAGTATGATTAAATAATTTCACAGTGACATTTTACCAGATGTTTAAAAATTAAAATCCCAATGTTCTTGAACTGTTCCAGAGCATGAAAAAAAGATGCTTTTTAGATTATTTTTATAAAACTACAATAAAAATGTTACTAAAAACCATCATGATCACATAAGAAAACTATAGACTACACTCACCTATGACTATTGAAGCAAACTTCTAAATAAAATACTAGCAAATATATTCATCAGGAATTTAAGGGTGAAGATTCACTATAAGAAAATTTGTAACTCCTAATAATTGACCAAAAGAGAAAAATCATAATATCATTCCAATAGATGCTGAAAAGGACTTGATAAATTCAATATCTATTCTTGTTAAAATATATATATATATATATATATATATATATATATATACACACACATATACACAGATTTTAAAATTGGAACAAATGTAAACTTCCTAAACATGTTCAATGGAGAAGGTAGAAAACTATCCAGTTAGGAACAACACAAAGATTCTCACTGTCACCAATAGTGTATGACAATGCAATACATAAGAAAAGGATAAAATCAGCATAAAAATTGGAGAGAAAACAGATAAAAACATTGGTTTTGTAGCTAATATAATTGTACACCTAGAAAATTCCAGAGATTCCCCTAAGAAAATTATTCCAAATAATAAGACAATTTGGTACAATGATGGAGGAAAAAATCAATATATGAAACTCAACGTCCTACATGTAATAAAGAACCACCAGTTATAAGTTATAAAATAGATTAAAATGCCCCATATTCAATAACAACAGCACAACAACAACAACAAAAATACTTAAGGAAATAGCTAACAAGGAAATACAAAACATATGAAGAAAACTTCATAATGTGAAAGACTAAAAAAAAAAAGGAAAAAGGAAACAAGTGGAAAGAAGAATTAATAAAAGTCAAATCATGTTCTTGTGTCATAGAGTCTACCATCACGTAATAATATGAAGGCTCCCTAAATTAATACTTAAACACAGTCTCAATAAGAAATAGGATCATGATTCCTTTGGAAAGTGAGCAAGGTATTTATGCTCTTCATATAAAAACAAACAAGGACAACCAAATATTGAAATGCATTATAACCCTATGATACGTATCCACAATAATGGTGCTATGATGGAAACAGTGTAGTAACATAAAATGGCAATGCAAGCTCTGACAGAGGAAGAGACCTCAAGTTTCAGCTATAGATCCAAATGTATAAGGAAGTTTAGGATGTGCTAAAAGTGGCCTCCTAAATCAGTGGGCTATTCAACAAATGGTGTTTGGGTAACTGAGTTGCCATCTAGAAAAAAAATATATTAATTTGGATTTCTATTTCACATACATTACCCAAATAAATGCCAGACTGATGAAAGATGTAAGTTAATAAAATATGGAACCATAAAACATGAGGAACAAATGGGAAAATTTTTTTAACCTCAGAATGGGAAGGGTATGCCACAAACCCCCAGAAGCCATTTAAAAAATATATTCAATTCAAGGGCATAAAAATCAATCATTTTCCGCTTAGGGGAAAAAACCACAGAACAGTAAAAAAAAAAAAAATAACAAACATGGAAAACAAGCTTAGAAAACAAATTCATATACAGACATCCTAAGAGCTTCTACTCATCAAAGGAAAATGGCTAACATCCAATAGAAAAAATGGTCATAATACATGAAAAAAACCATCCTCAGAAACAGATTTACAAATGAACATTAAGTATATGAAAAGATCTTTCATTTCACCCCTAATGGGAGAAACTTAAACTACACTGAAATTTGTACATCATGGATTTCAGCCTCTGGAAAAGGAGAGTGTATAAATTGGATACTGACATTTTAAAAATAGAGTTTGCATAGAATATCCTTTTGTGCTCTCTTTATTTTGTACCATATATATATAGAACCTATTTAAAACTAAGTGAAATTAATTTTTTTTTAATTTTTTTTTCAACGTTTTTTATTTATTTTTGGGACAGAGAGAGACAGAGCATGAACGGGGGAGGGGCAGAGAGAGAGGGAGACACAGAATCAGAAACAGGCTCCAGGCTCCGAGCCATCAGCCCAGAGCCCGACGCAGGGCTCGAACTCACGGACCGTGAGATCGTGACCTGGCTGAAGTCGGACGCTTAACTGACTGTGCCACCCAGGTGCCCCTGAAATTAATTTTTAAAACATAAGAAAAAATACTTAGTACAGAGTCACATAAGTGCATGTGGAGAATACAAAATAATGCCAATATTCGTAAGTGCACACATGCGTGGTAAACGTCTCAAAAATGTGTACCAGCTTCAGAATGGTGTTACCTCCTTACAGAGAGAGCAGGAGAAGATCTGAGTACAAAAGTAGAGAGGCCCTCCAATTTATGTATACATTTTTTTAAATCTAAGGCAGATTTTATCATTGTTAATTCTGAGGGGTAAATTCATAGGCACATGCTAATATTTCTCTATTTTTTTTTGTATTTGAAATAGTTCATAGTTCTTATAAAAAGCTATGGAAGCTTTTCAGAAAATACTACCTCAATGATAGAAAAAGTCTATCAAAGTGCTGGCAGAGAGAAAATAACATTTTCTGCAGATCATTTAAAGACAACATAATCCATTCACTCCGATGTGTAATTTTTTTTTTCTTGGAAACATCTTTTATTATTTTTTTATATTTATTTTTAGTTTTTATTTTAATTTCAGTTAGTTAACATACAGAGTAATATTAGTTTCAGGTGTACAGTATAGTGATTCAGCACTTCCATATAAGGTGCTCCTCGCAGCAAATGCCCCCCCAATCCCCATCACCTATTTCACCCATCCCCCACCCACCTCCCCTCTGGTAACCATCAGTTTGTTCTCTATTCTTAAGTCTGTTTCTTGATTGGACTCTCTTTCTCTCTCTCTCTCTCTCTCTCTCGCTTACTTTTTCCCCCTTTGCTTCTTTTGTTTCCTGTATGTACTTTAAATTCAATCTGTAGACCAAATTGTATCAATGGACGTCCTGTTTCATGCTTGGAGCAAGTCACTAAGCCCCTCACCGGGTTCCATTAATGTTGATACCGTTGCTGTAAAATACTGCTATGGAGACTGTCCACTACATCCCTCATGGTATCCCCCATGGGAAATTTCCTTTGGCTTTTCCATCCAGGAAGAGCTCTACTTCTTCTGAGGAGCTGCTGTGCATCATTCTTTATACATAAGAATCATCAATTATGTGTCACTTTTTCTTTTGGTTAACCTTGAAACTCTCAGTTAATTTTGAAGCCCAACTCAGCAATACTGTCTTATGATTAAGGTCCTTACTATTTTTGTCTTTGTTCCAATTTTCTATTTTCTGTCTGTTTCCAATTTTCTCCAGCCTCTGAGCTGTCAGCACAGAGCCCGACGCAGGGATTGAGCCCACAAACCATGAGATCATGACCTGAGCCAAAGTCAGACGCTCAACAGACTGAGCCATCCAGGCGCCCCCCCCAAAATTTTTAATAGTCACGAAACATGTTTGCTTGAATTAACTAATTTATGACATTTGTATGTGCCTTTTCATAAACTTTCTTCTCAAAGTGAGCTTCCTCTTCCCTCCTGTCCAGGCAAATTTCTACTTACACTTGAAAACCTTTCCTCACAACCCCAGGCAGAACGAGAGGTCTTTTTATGGGTCCCTGTGGTTCAGTGGTCACCGGTCAGCCACAGAACTCATCCCTCTAGGTTAAGTTGTACCTTTTACGGGGATGCATCAATGACAGATCAATAAGATCTTAAGAGTTACAACACAAAAAATTTTTCATAGAATATGTTTGATTTTTATCCATACTGTTTTTCCTTCCAATAAGAGCTAGACTCAATTATTACGTGTTCCCAAACTTACTGTTGAACTCTACCTTCCATGATGTGAGGATATGACTGTTAATTAGTATTTAAAAACAAATGACCCCAATTTTAACATTAAAAAATAATAAAACAGTGTTTACTGTAAGTATAATATGTGAGCAGGATCTGTGCTTTACTTGGCACTGTTTTCACTTTCTCCTTACTCACTAATGTATCTCAAACACCTAGAACCACTGAATAAGCAGTCAATAACTATTTGTTGAATTAATAAATGTTGATGTGGAAGTAGGTTAATATTTCTTAATTCATTGAATTGATACTATTTCCACAGATTTAAATATTTTCTAACTGATGACAAATTTAAAAACCTACCGCCCTTTATACACAAAATTCATAATTAGATTTACGCCTTGATGTTGAATAGTCTAGTTGTGATTTACATACTTGGGTGTTTAGAAGTTAAATTCTTGGTCTAAATAACTTGGTTAAATGCTACTTGATTATTTTCATATGTGTTTTCAGTACCATTTCATTCAACCAACAAGAATTGATTGAGGCTTCATCTGAGTCTACGGGTTGCACACCTACTAGTAAGCATCAGAGTTGAGACAGACTCTAGAATGAGCAGTTCTGGTTGTAATGCTGGCTCTGCCATTAACTCCCTCTCTAACTTTGGACAAGTTCATTAAGTTCTCTATACCTTAGATCTCTCATCTAAAAAGTGGAGATAGAAATAGAATTGATGTCTTAGAATTGTTAAAAGTTTAAATGAATGAGTTCATCTTTACAGAATCCTTAGAACAAAACCTGGCAAATAGTAGGTCCTATATAAGTGCTTGTTAAATACAACTTTGAAAATCAAAATCTCTGCCATGCATGTAGCTTGTATCATATGGGAGAATGAAACGGGGGGGGGGGGAAGATAATAAATGAATAAGCAAATAAATATACATTTTTTTTCAGGTAATGATAAACGTTACATAACAAGAAAGGAGAGAAAGGAGAGTAATAGAGCAGGACTGCAAACTGCTTTTTTAGGCGCAGTGGACAGCAATGGCCTCTGCTAAGATGGAGGGTGAATAAAGTGAAGGAGTGAGCCATGTCAGGGTTTAGGACTGTCACTCTTAAACACTGATAATATCCATTCTTTCAATGGCATTATTAGTCATGTTCTCAGTCTTACTTTTGCATAATAGAGTCTATCATTACAGAAGAAGTATTCATTATGGGCTTTATCCAAAATCTAAATATAAACATTAATTTGAATACTCTAAAAATAATCACCCTCCTCTCAGATTTGTATTGTCTTAAAAGTCGGGTGTAAATACTGCCAATACTTCTGTTCCATAAATGCCAGAGATGTCACATTACCATAATTACATCCTGGCTGTCAGGGAACCAACCACATGGCTTCATTTTGAGGAAGTTATTTTCTTTTGAGCTTTTGAAAAAAATATATAGACCACTTTTTCCATCATTGTAGATTTTTTTTGTTTGTTTCAGAATAAATACTAGAAATAGACTTCTTCCTAAATGATAACACTCAGGAATAGTCTCATGTTTTCAACAAAAGCTTACAGATACAATACCTCTCTCGCTGGAAATGGGCAGGTGCTGTCACCATCACGTTGATTCAATGAGAATGCTAGGGCTCCCTAGTGGTTGAAAGAATCATTTTTGAAAAGATTGCATTTTCCACCTAATTTCCAACCAGATGATTTAGCCTGAAGCAGAACAACTCCCATTCTCTCCCATTTTATTTTTCCATTTTGATAATTAATATTTAAGGATTTTAGTAATAGGATTATAGAGTGTGGCAGAATTAGAAAGAAAAAACAGAGGGGCGCCTGGGTGGCTTAGTGGGTCAGTTGAGCATCTGACTTCTGCTCAGGTCATGATCTCATGGTTCGTGAGTTTGAGCCCTGCATTGAGCTCTGTGCTGATGGCTCAGAGCCTGGAGCTGCTTCTGATTCTGTCTCCCTCTCTCTGTGCCCCTCCCCCGCTCATGCGCGCGCACGCGCGCGCTCTCTCTCTCTCTCTCACTCTCTCTCAAAAATAGACATTAAAATTCTTTTTAAAAAAAGAAAAGAAAAAAGGGAATTTTGAGAAATAGAAAACTTTTTTATGTCCACTAAATGTTTATCCTCTAAACTAGGGCTTCTCACCCTTAGGACTACTGACATTTTGAGCTCAGCAACCCTCTGTTGTAGGAGCTGTCGTGTTCACTGTAGGATGTTTAGCAGCATCTGGGCCTTTCCACCAGATGACAGTAAGCATCCCTCCCTTCCCCTCTCCTCCCCACCCCTATGACAACCAAAAATGTCTCCACACATTGCCAAATGTCCCACGGGAGAAAGATTGTCTCTGCTTGAGAACCACTTCTCTAAACTCACCCTTGTAGCACTTTTAAATAAATTATAAGTAATTTTATTCTTTTTTTTATTTTTTTTTGAGAGAGAGAGGAGAGAAAGAGAGCGTGTGTGCACATGAGCAGGGAAGGAGCAGCAGGGGAGGTGGGAGAAAGAGAATCCCAAGCAGACTCCACACTGTCAGTGGGGCTGATCTCATGAACCATGAGATCATAACCTGAGTTGAAATCAGGAGTCTGACGCTCAACTGACTGAGCCTCATAGGGGCCCCATCAGTAATTTTAATTGTATATATGTTCACATGCACGCATGCACGTATCAGAATTTTGTCAGAGAATATTAGGCCGGCAGATCTGAATGAACTAAACCAGTACATCTCAAACTTTTTTCTCAAATCATAATTCCCATCTCTCCCTTCAGTAACTATATCCCCAAATCCCTGTATCCCATAGTAAATCATGAAAAGATGAGTCAAGTACAACCAATTAATAGCTGAACTCTCACCATGACTCTTATTTTGATTGATTCCAATATGAAAATAAGAGAAATTATGCATGAAAGAAGCACACAAAATATTTTCGCTGGTTTTACTCTCATCAATAGCATTAACTTCTACCAGTGCCTTTAAAAAAAATGTTTTCTAAATTACTAGGTTGAAAGATTTTCATGTCATGTTCTAGGAAACTTTGATTGTGATTTGTTTATAGTGATAGTGAATCGAAAGCTAAACTATATGGGAGCTGGGAAGTAGGGAGACAAGGGCATGGACAGTCAGCCACTGAATTATACATACAAATGTGTCTTTCCAGGGAAAAGTAATAAACAAGAGCTAGAGAAGCACAATGATATACCCATAAATATTGTGTATGTTCTCTGTATTCTGTTCTCTTCTTTCCTGTGGATCATAAAATTTGTGTTGAGGAAGCCAGGTTGCGTGGTCATAAGCACACTCTATAAACTAAGAGAAGTAAGTATAAGGATATGGAAAAGCATTTCAGCAGCTCTGGAGAAAAAGTCCAAAAATTTAGGGCTCTGTCCCCGCCCCAAGAGGCTGGCAGACCTTATGCAAAAGAGAGGCAGCAAATTAGAATTCTACTTTTATAAAATTTGTTACTGAGTTGACCTTCTCCCCAAAGTCTCCCCCATAACTTTGCCCACTCTGTGTCTAGCCCCAGCTTGTGATTGGATCCTACTGTTTATTTTAACTTAAAACTTTCCAGCTTCAATTTCTTTGTTGACCTGCTTCTCTAGTCTTCAGCCTACAGTGTTGCTTCTCAGATAATAGTCCTTCTTTGAACAAGTGCTCTATTATCTCAAACAATGAGGATCCAATGAAAAAGGAAAGAATGGTCTATCTGGGAAGGCAAACATGGAATACTTACCATATAGGGTGATTAATATTGTGAAAAGGAACTTATGAACTCTTCCCCCAAAAAAGATATATTAATGTTCTAACCCCCTATATATAGGTATATGCCCATATGAATCACCTTATGGAGAAATAGTCTTTGCAGATGTAATCAAGTTGAGGTCATTAAGGTAGGCCCTAATCCAATATGACTGCTATCCTTTGGAAATAGAAAACATCATATGATGACAGAGACACAGAAAGAATGCCATGCCATGAGATGACAGAGACAAAGAGCTGGCTTTCCATAAAAGAGGAGAATTCCAAAGCTCAGGGTTCTTCCAAGGAGAAGAAGGGATATGATTTCTTCAATGTGGCTATACTGAGTTTGAAGTGTCTATAGGATTTTCAGGTGAAAACATGTATCAAACATGTTACATGGTAACATGATACATGTACCAGTGAAACATGTATCACAAGGGTATAAAACTTAGCAAAAACATGATAAGAAATTTAGTTAACTGATAAAATTATAGCACAGCCACTTGAGAGAATGGAATAAAAAGCTAACTGGGACCTTAAAAATGATTTCCAAGCAGATTGACAGTCTAACCAAGACTAAATAACATAAGTGACTCAAGTTGTAAATCTGTTTTAATGTTTGATGATCCCTGTATCACCCCAGAGTCCAGAGCCTGTGAGAAGGCAGATGATCAAAACTGCCAACATTGGCAGTTTCCTGAGCAAATGTGGTAAGAAGGCAAGGGACTAAAGAAGCTAAAAGTGCTAACACAACATGAATGATGAGTGTGAAATGTCAAGGGGTCTCCGCAGGGGAAGGGACTAGTCAGGCAAAGGTTGGTGGCTTTGAAAAAAATTAAAGGAATCAAAGGTCTAAGGTGACATTGAAATCAGACCCTAGGGAAGGAGATGAGATAACGGGCAGTTATAAAACACTGTGGTTGCTATGGTCTGAGTGTGTCCCCTAAAGTTTGAATGTTGAAATCCTTGCCCCTAAGGTGATGATATTAGGAGATGAGGTCTTTCAGAGGTGATTAGGTCATGAGGAGAGATCCCTCCTGAGTGAGAGTAGTGCCCTCATGAAAGAGACCCCAGAGAGTTAGCTCACTCCTCTCACCAACTAGGGACCCCGGAGAAGGCGGCATGCAAGAACCAGGAAGTGGGCTCTCACTAGGCATAGAACTTGCTGGTTCTTTGATCTCCCACTTTTTGCCTCCAGAACTGTGAGAAATAAATGTCTGTTGTTTATAAGCCACCCAGGCTGTGGTAATTTGTTAGAGCAGCCCGAACAAATTAAAACAGTGATCAAAGAGAAGAGTATTAGATTTTCTCTGAATTCCTTTACTGAGAGAAAAAATGTGCATAAAGATTAAAATTTTTGAAATAATTATGAAATTAACCACTATGTCAAAAAAAAAAAGTTTGCAGCATCCTAGAAGCCCTTTGATCCAATACCCCTTTCTTTCTTCAGGAGATGATCACATTTACTTTTGTGAAAATCATTTCTGGCTTTTCTGTAGTTTTGCCATCTCTGTATTTTCCGTAAACAGTATAGTTTGGTTTTGTCTATTTTAAACTATATTTAAATGGAGTCCTCTTGGATGTATTCTTTTTCAACTGATGTTCGTTTGCTCTTTCCTTATGTTTGTAATATACAACCATATTTTTGCAAATAGCTATAGTTCTTTAATTTTCAATGATGTCTAATGTAATATTGTATGAGCACACCACAGTTTATCCACTTGAGTGTCGATGAGCATTGGGTCATTTCCAGTTTGGGGTGTTATAACAGTACTGGAATGCACATATTTGTATAAGCATCCTGATTCATACGTGCATGAATTTCTCCAGTACACATAAGTAGGAAGAGAATTGAAGGGTTTCAGGACATGTGAATTTTAGCAGGTTATCCCAAATGATTTTCCAAAGCAGTTTTGCCAACTTATGCTCCACCTGCAACGTTTAAAAATTCCTATTGCTCTACACCTCATCAATATTTAATGTTGTCAGACTTTTTAATTGTTAATCCGGTAGATGCTTAATATATCAAAATACATGTGTAATTTCAATTTCCTTATTACTATTGACACTGAACACCTTTTTATATGATTATTGCTTATTTGGAGTTAGGTTCTCATAAGAGGCTTACTCAAGTCCTTTGCCCACTTTTCTATTTGGATGTCTGTCTTTCTTGTCAACTTATGAGAGCATTCCTTATATATTCTGGATACTGGTTCTTGTTGGCTATATGTGTTGTGTGTATCTTCATCATTCCGTGGCTCATCTTTTCTCTCTTGTTATGGAGATTTCTTAAATGTGAAGAAGTTCTTGATTTTACATCACTAGAATCAGTCCTTTCCTTTGTGGGTAGTTATTTTTGTATCTTGTCTGAGAAAATCTGACCTACAGCAAGGTCACCAAAATATATTTTTATAACTTTTTAAAAAGCCTTATGTTTTTGCCATTTACATTTAGTACTTTAAACCACCTGGACTGTTTAAATATGGATGCTGTCTTAGGTTGAGTGCTTTGGAAGTAGTTCCTAAGATGAAGATATTTGTGC
Organism: Prionailurus viverrinus; assembly: GCF_022837055.1. Taxonomy (NCBI): domain Eukaryota; kingdom Metazoa; phylum Chordata; class Mammalia; order Carnivora; family Felidae; genus Prionailurus; species Prionailurus viverrinus. The sequence goes on from NC_062564.1 coordinate 83,156,487, forward strand.
AGGTGACTCATTAAGTACACGTTTCTAGGGAAAGCTCTAAGGGATTTGGAAGCAAGGGATGGGAGAAAGCCAACCAAGAATGCAATGTCAGGCAAGCCCTACAGAAAGTAGGTGCAGCCCATCCTGCAGAAACCTCTAAAGCAGTGGTTCTTAACAGGGGGTGATTTTTGACCCCAGGGGATATCTGGCAATGTCTGGAGATATTTTCTTGATGGTCACAATTATGGGTTGCTACCAGCATCTAGGGGGTAGAAGGCAGGGATGTAGCTAACCATTCTTTTTTTTTTTTTTTTTAATTTTTTTTTTTGAACGTTTATTTATTTTTGGGACAGAGAGAGACAGAGCATGAACGGGGGAGGGGCAGAGAGAGAGGGAGACACAGAATCGGAAACAGGCTCCAGGCTCTGAGCCATCAGCCCAGAGCCCGACGCGGGGCTCGAACTCACGGACCGCGAGATCGTGACCTGGCTGAAGTCAGACACTTAACCGACTGCGCCACCCAGGCGCCCCTGTAGCTAACCATTCTTCAATATATAGGGCAGCCCCCGCGACAAGGAACTATCATATCCAAAGTGTAAATAATGTCAAGCTTGAGAAACCCTGCTCTAGAGTGTGAGTTATGTCTTGGAGATCTCAGGCAAGAAAGTTGAGATTTCTTACTCTTGTGCTCATCAGTCATTGATGAAGAACTGCCAGTTAGAGGTAGGGGAGACATGTTTCTGGGCAGTTCTGGGTCTCTGAAGGATGTGGAGATAAATGGACTATATGTCTCAAGGTCAGTCTTCCAGGGCCAAAAAAAAAAAAAGTACACCAAAGGTGGGATGTTCACGGAAATGGTACAATGGCAATCAAATGCATCTGATTGGAGCAGAGCATCAACTCTGTCTACTATGGTCCACTCGTGAACTGCACACATGCACCCATATTTCAGTCCATACTGTTGTGTGCTCCAGAATGGTGCTTGGTTACAATGTCTAGTGAGAAAAATTACAAGACAAGGATCACTGGTACAAACTACAATCTCCACTGCTACAACTGGTGTGGAGGCTGAAACTAATCATACCACCCACTTTATATTTTCTCACCCTTGCTTAACCCTTCTGTTGTCTACATTGCTCACCTGATGGGGTGATCTTTGTCCTGGCCTTCATTCCTGGTGAGCTGCTGGTGACCATGAAGGTGGTGGTTGAATAATTGCCCATTCACAGTTAAATTTAGGCATAAGAGTACCAAGAGATGCCCCGTGGATCCCACAAACTCCAAACACACTTCTCTCTATCCCCATTGTGTAACAGCAATTATACCTCCTCCTGACAAACTGAATCAATTGCCTACTGATCTAGTAGCAACCAAATAACCAGGCAACCTCTGTGGTTTTAGCTTTTATAAGATTCTTACTGAGTCCCCTCTCTAGGAAGCAGACCTCTCCACCCGTAGAACCTAAAGCTATTGGAACCAGAATCAAAAAGTCCCCTAAGGGCTTACAATGAATGATGGTGAGTGGGGCCACTCACACTTTTATCATTTGGTGGTTTATTGTCTTAACTTGGCAGTTTCAGAGGTATGGGGGAAAGGGTCAGGAGCTTCCACTCAGTCTTTTCTTATAATATAGTTTTTATTTCATAAACCAATGAATCAAAATGAGAATAAAGCATCCATCCCATGCCAGGAATGAATTTATCACCTGAACTCAACATACCTCTACTCATGATAGGTAGCTTGGGTCCCTTGCTATCAGTGTCAGCTCAACTCCTGTATCCAACTGCCCTCAAAACACCTAGTGTGCTGTCAGTGCCCAGTTACTGGATAAGTGGCCATTGATCTCTTTGGGGAAAGACAGAAAATTTCTATTATGTACATTTGTTGTGCTTTTCCAGTGTGCTTCTTCAAGAGGACGCAGCCATTTATTCTATGAACTTTGTGTCTAAGAACTGGCTCACTTATGAAAACCCACTTGCATGTCTAACATCTGACTTATGTTCATCCATTCTGATATCTTTTGATTATACAATCTCTCTTCAGAAGTCTTTATGAATATAGTAATCTGTTAGTCATGGGTTTCTATAGGCCAGAGCCCCCGGCTGCCATTCTGACAGCCCATTACTTAATGTTGGCCATTACTTAACTCCATTTTAACTCTGATTATCTGGTCTCAAATTCTATCATTTCCATTACACTAGCAAGTACATCTCATAATAAAAAAATCCTCTAACAGCCATTAGTACAAGGACATTATTGGGTTTATAGATGATGCTAGTCACCTAAATAATACCAGCAGATTTCTTAATACATTGGTGAAGGGAGTGTCCAGAGAACACTAGAGTGTCCTAAAGGACGTAATAATCTGGAGACTCTCAGATGGGGTCTTATAGAATAAATCCATTCAGATACAGTAAAACCTTGGATTGCAAGTAACTTGTTCCATGAGTTGTTCTGCAAGATGAGAAAACATCTTTAATAAATTTTAACTTGATAAACAAGCGATGCCTTGCAATATGAGTAGTATATGATGCCGAATGTCACATGATCACAACTGAGCTGATGGTTCTCTCTCTCTCTTTCTCTGTGGGATTGTGGGTGGTCAGCTCCCAAGCTCAGATGCTTGGTCTCAGGCTGCGGTGCTTGGCAGAAATTAGTGATTTTTCAGAACGGTGGAAGGTGTCCACAACTGGCACTAGTGTATTTTTTTGTCACTTCAAAACACCTATGGACAGTCCTTTGCTTTTTCCATACATGAGTAAGCTTAAGAATGCTTTGCTTCATTCTAGGTCAGGCTGCCGGCAGATATAGACCCTTCTTCTGCTGCCTTATTGCCAATTACATTAAATACAGTATATGACAAGAGTTTATTAATACTGTACTACAGTCAACACCTGAGTGAGCATATACAATGGCCCCCATACAGAAAAAGGTTGAAAGAAAGGTGATAAGAAGAAGGAGAAAGTTACAGTGGAATAAGTTAAGAAGGAAATCATTGAGAAGTATGAATAAGGTATGCAAGTGGCCAAAATTGCAAGATTTTGTAATAAGTCTACATCAGCATCTTGTCTGCAAAGGGGGAGGAGGAGAAGGCAGAGGAATCCCTTACTTCAAATGAGATTAGGGAGATGTGTAAACTGTGGGAAACAGTGCAAAATTTTATAGAAGAGCACCACCAAATAAGGCTGTAGCAGTGTGAGCGATGAATCTAATGACAATGCAATGTCACATTTCCATGAAATCCTCAAAAGGAGGTAAGAGCAAGTGTCTTTAGATAGGTTCCTTGTTAAAGTTGCATGAAAAGAAAAAGATTCCATTGAGGCAATAGATAGCAGTGATTCTGTTAGTGATAGTGAAAGTCGTCCTACACAATAACCCTTCTCTCTTGTCTCCCTCACACCAATCATGAAGGTGTTCCAAGGTAAGTTAGGTTAATGTGTTTATTTTTCTTTATATTTTGTATTTTCTTTATTATTATGTATTACATTACAGTATTGAAATAATTTTTATATGAATATTTTTGGGTTGTGGAACGAATCATCTGAGTTTCCATTATTTAAGGGGAAATTCACTTTGATGTACAAGTACTTTGGATTACAAGCATGTTTCCAGAACAAATTATGCCCACAAACCATTATTAAGGTTTTATTCTATCCTTATTTCTCTGCACTTTTTGAGCCCTTCCTCAACACTCTACCAAGGCAACTGTGACCTCTCCACCTCATTTAGTGTGTGTTCTTGCTTTTTCCAAACTTAAGAGCCATCCTAGCAGTATAAGAATAGTTCCAGGAGCCCTTGCCAGAGCATTATATCCTAAATCATTGAAGAATGATGCATATCAATAAATTTAACCTTACTCAGACTTATCTTCTGCCTCCACACCCCAGTCCAGCCCCCTAGATATCCATTTCCAGATGTGCTCTCTGCACTTTTGCCTGGGGATTACTGTTCTCCAGCACATCCACCATGATGTTTTTGTCTCAAGTCTTGAAGTCCCATCTCTTGTCCATCAGGGTCTGACTTTGACTTAGGAGACTTGCTAAGGCTGCAAACTCTACCTTCTCAGTTTTTCCTTTCCCAACATAGATATTCAGGTGCTAGACCAGGGTTTCTAAGAAACTTAAGATACATAGCAACCAAATGCAGGGAGTAGTTCTTGATTGGATTCTTAAGAAAACAGTTGTAAAGGATATTTTTGAAACATTAGAAAAACACAAATAAGGGCTGCAGATAAATAATTTGTATTATGGTGTTGGGTGGTATTTGATGTGATGATAGCAGATTGGGTAAGAAGGAGTCCTTGTTTTTGGAAATGCAGACTGTGATATTTAGAGGCAGAGTGTGGTGACGTATATGGTTTTCTTTGAAATATTTCAGCAAAAAAGGATGATGAAGGAAATATGGCAGAACATTATAATTGTTATATCCAAGTGTGGCAGACATGGCTGTTCATTATCATATTCTCTCTACTTTTTACATGTTTGCAATTTTTCATAATAAAAAGTAAATAAAAGGCATTTATAGAGGAAGGAAAAGTTTAGACTTAGATTTGATTGCTCAAGATAAGGAAACAACCAGAATCTCCGAGGAGAAACCTTCGGAATGGAATGGTCCCAGAAGGATTCCAAGGAGGCTAAGTGATTCTAAAACTGTCCCTCAGGTCCTGCAGTAGTTGAAGAATGAAATCCTGGGCAGTCTACACAGAGAACCCCACCCACTTACATGCAAAGAGAGGAAAGAAAAGGAAATCAAGCAAAATAAAAAAATAATGTATGCTCCTAAAATATGGCACTTGCCCTTTCCCCATAAAAAAAAAAATCTCACTTTAAATGACCCATTAACTCTACAAACTACCAAGATACCACACAAACTATTTCTATAATTGTTGCTCATATCTTAGAACCCCTTTAAACTTTGTGATGAAATCCAAAGGAGAATCATCTTATACTCAATTCAATTTTAGTACTGAGATTCTGCGGCACAGGAAAAAAAAACAAAAAACAAAAAACAAAAAACTGCTATTAGGAAACAGAGTTTGTTCCAGCAATCCTGATTCTGGGTATATATCCAAATGAAATTATTATCTCCACGAGATAGCCGCACTCCAATGTTCATTGTAGCATTATTTACAACAGCCAAGATATGGAAACAACTTACCTGTCTGTTGCTAAATGAGTAAGTGAAGAAAATGTGGTATGTATACACAAGGAAATATTATGCGGCTTAAAAAAAAAAAAAGGGAAGGAAACCCTGCCATTTGCAGCATGGAAGGACCTGGAGGACATGACGCTAAGTGAAATAAGCCAGACAGGAAAAGACAAATAAATGCTGCATGGTATCACTTACATGTAGAATCTAAAAAACAGAAAGAAAAAAGTTGAACTCATAGAAATAGAGAATGATGGGGTGCCTGGTGGCTCAGTCATTTGAGTGTCGGACTCTTGATTTCAGCTCATGTCATGATCTCATGGTCCGTGGGATAGAGCCCTGCATCAGACTCTGTGCTGCGTGGAGCCTGCTTGGGATTCTCTCTCTCCCTCTTTCCCTGCCCCTCCCCCCCTCCTCAAAATAAACAAGTAAACATTAAAAACAAAATAAATAGAGAATGGTGATTGACAGGGGCTTAGGAGGTGGGTGTGGAATAGGGAGAGGCTGGTGAAAGGGTACAAACTTTCAGTTATAAGATGAAAAGATCTGAGAACCTAATGTGAAACATGGTGACTGTGGTTGATAATTCTGTATTGCAGAATTGAAATTTGCAGAGAGAACTTAAATATTCCCAATAATAATAATAAGGTAAATATGTGAAGTGATGGATATGTTAATTAATTCAGTGGTGGGCAAATTTTCAAATTATATACATGTATCAAATCATCACTTTGTACCCTAAATATACTACAATTTTGTCAGTTGTATCTCAATAAAGCTGAAGAAACAAAAATGGTCGTTGATCAGATTGAATCTGTCAGCTAAGCTAACTTTCCTTCCACAAGTTACCTCTCTTTGAACTTGAGACTTTTTGAGATTCCAATTCTACTTATTACTGTACCTTAATTATCTTAAGTGGATGTCCAGGGGTTTAGACCAAGAATCACAGAGTTCCTAAAATATTGAGTGGTGTTCTGATTTGCTGTTTACTTAATATCCTTATCTTGTAATAATTGAAGCATCAATGTGACATTCTACATTTTCAATCAGTTTTCCTCTCATGGTGAATAAGCCTATTTAAAATGCATACTTGTCATACCTTTAAAAAGTGGGATTTATTCACTGGTTATATCAGTGAAGTATTAGAAGCAGAGTTTTATCCACCATTTGCAGTCAGTGAATGCAATTCCGTTTCACACTCACCATGTGCTTAGACACAGTACTAGACAGCCCAAGTGCCGTGTGCACAAAGCACAGCAGGTTGCTGCCCTCAGAAAGCTTACAGCTGTAGAGAGAAAGTAAAGATTAAACAAGACCTGAAAATCATTAATTAAATCATTACCCAGTGTTGCAAAATGTTTTAAAAGAGAACAAGAAACAGGGGACCTCCTGGATTGTAAAATACAGAGATGATAATATCTTTGTGGCATTTTCAAGGCAAGTAATACAAGGACGTCGAACATGGTTGGGAAGAAAAAGAAAATTGTGTGTTTTGGGCAAAATGTAGAGTATTAAAGCCAAGGAAAAATGCTTTAAGATATGAAACCTTTGTAGGATAATTTATTTAATAAAAAAAAAAGATATGAAACCTTAAAACCCCTTTCCACCAGTAGCCAAATAAAGTTGCACTAATATGCAAGCAAAGCTGCATACAATAGTGAAAGGTAGTTTTTTTTTTCTATAGTACATTTTGTTTATTGCCAAATTCACTGATATAATCCTAGTGAAACTATTCCATTTTCTTCAATAAACATACATCGCATGAAATAATCCTTCGCAAATTCGTTGAAAATCACATTATCCTCGGGGCGCCTGGGTGGCTCAGTCGGTTAAGTCTCCAACTTCGGCTCAGGTCATGATCTCGCGGTCTGTGAGTTCGAGCCCCGCGTCGGGCTCTGGGCTGATGGCTCAGAGCCTGGAGCCTGCTTCTGATTCTGTGTCTCCCTCTCTCTCTGTCCGTCCCCTTTTCATGCTCTGTCTCTCTGTCTCAAAAATAAATAAACTTAAAAAAAAAATCACATTACCCTCAAATGTAACACATACTCAAATACCACATAAAAGATCTGCTCCCAACTACATGTATTTTAATATTACTTGATGGTCCCATGTCCTCTTGTAGAAAGATCAAAGGTGCTTTCTACATGTTCCTGAGGATTTAGATTATTTTGCCATAGGAGACTGGGGAGATAATTATGATAAAATTTCTTCTTCAGCAGACAATATATAATTTACCTTACTAGCTTCAGATTCTGGAAAATTAATTTTGTTCTTTTTAAGCAGGAAGCACATGTCTCTCAACATACGATGAAAATTTTAACTAATTTCTGTTTTTTCAAACATAGAAACTGAGGCAAAGAGCATATTACCTTTTAATTACTATCCACTATTATTACCTTTGGATGAACTGAACTCCTGTAGCTCTGGAATTTTGAATTGCTTTTTAAAAAAGTGTTTCTGAATTTAAAAATTAGAAAGGATAGAGCATTGCCAACAGACTTTCTGGAGCTGGGTAAAATTTCAGCCCCAGACATTGATGACACAGAAATAAATAAGTTTTCCTTCTATTCAACATTCACACATGAATCTGTAAACTGGAACTTTTGTTGTCTATGAAGGAGTGAGGAAGGCATATGGTGAGGGCAGCATCTAATTTAATAGCCCTTTACCAAACATCTCATTTCAGGAATATAACCCATCTCATGCCAAAAAATCCACATTAAAAACATACCACAGATGTTAATCCGTTAGGGGAGGGGTTGAGGTTGGAGGGAAGGCTGTAGAGAGAAGTCAGTTTGTTAAGGGAAGTCAAGATCCCCAAGAGTGAGGGAGAAATTCCCAACAGCCAGAGGACAGAGGTCAGTGTGTGACAGGGAACAAGGGACGGGCCTGGAGAAGCACTTCTAGGAAGGGATACAGAAAACCAGGCTCCAGCTCTGGTCATCATTTACATTACAGAGGATTTCACATATTACAAAGAGCTTTCCGTACATTACTTTCTTCAGACCTCATTGTGGGGAGGCAGGTTTTACTAGGTACATATTGCAGCCAGGGGAACAGAGACCCAGAAAGCGACCTGACTTGGGTTGTGGCACTTGCCTAAGGGAACATAACTAATAAGCAGAGTCCAGACCTTCTCCCAAACAGGCTCACTCCTCTTCCCAGTACCTCACCTTTGGACTCCCCTGTTATTACCAGAAGCTCCAGACTTTACTGTTGGCAACGACTTCTCCTACCATGTAAATTTTAACATGTTTCATCAGCCTAAGATCCAGTTTGTTTCTTTCTTCTGCTTTGATTGCACAGTATATAGGAAATCTGATTCAAATGGATACACAATTGTAAATAGTAACAATTTTTTAATAGCTCCTCTTGTAATTTCAAGAAAATTTCAATTAAATAAAAATAACAGAAAAAGCATTTTTTCCAATAACTGCATAAAAATGAGTTAAGCTGCCAGCACAAATTATAGAGTTGTCTCCAATGTATAAAGGTACAGAATTCAATGTACCTGTTGTTTTTATAACATAGTTTCAACAGTGTCTGTGTGCATATACAAGCACTATTCTATGTATATATTATGTATATATACATACATATGATATCTATGACATACACATGTGTATATACATATACAGAGATACATATGGAGGCAGCGATATATATAAACACATACATATATATAATGACTTGAAATTAGAGTCAAGTATTTGAAAAACAAGGTATTACTCTATGTGTATGCCACCAAAGTTTGCTCTGAATCTTTGAAAAAACAATAAGGGTGATAACCAAATGACTTTATCAACAAGAATTAATTGGGTTGTATAAGAGGGCTATGAGAGAAGCTTACAGTGCTTAAGAATTGGTCTTAGATAATTATATTCCTGTGTCTGAGCTTTATGAATGAAAGAACAAACAAATGAGTTAATTCATCTTTATTTGAGGCAATCAATCCATAGATATTTACTGAGTGACTTCTGCTTGCTAAAACCACAATGTTATGAACTCTAGGGGACATAAAGACACAGTCTAAATAGAAGTTAATAATGAAGAACAAACAGGAACAGATAACCAACCTTACAGAGAAGTGAATAATGAGTACCATGAGAGTCTTACGAACAGTAAGTAGTCAAGTGGTTCAGAAGGGGAGAAATCGCTTCCATCCCGGGGATTCAGGATGTTGTAGAGGGGGTTCAGCTGGTGTCTGATAGGTGATTGAAACTGGACTCACAGAAAAATGGAAGAAGGGCATTCCAGGCAAAAGTAGATACCACAAACTACTCTGTAGTTTAAAAAGGGGGGTGGGGGAAGCTGGTGCCTAGGTGACTCAGTTGGTTAAGGATCTGACTCTTGATTTCGGCTCAAGTCATGATCCGAGTGTGGTGAGATTCAGCCCACATTGGGCTCTGTGCTGGGTATGGAACCTGCTCTATCTCTCTGTCCCTCTCCCCCTCTCTCTGTCTCCCTCTCTCTCTTTAAAATTGAAAAAAAAAAGGCAGGCTGTAGCCTTTTGGGGAGTCATTACCTGACAAACTATATAATTTGAACTCTGTCCAAGAAAGGCAACCACACAAAGCTTTGAGGGAAGGGAGAAGCATGATCAAGTGGTAGGGTGCAAGATGATTAGAGACTTGGGAAATTGTCCAGGCATAAAGTAACAAAAGTCTGGAGGAGGGTAGTTGCAGTGGAAAAGGAAAGTGAAGATATGAAAACAATTAAGTCTTAACTAACCAAGGCTCTGACTAGACTCTACATCGCCTGGAGGACAGAGATTGCATTGTATTTACCACAGTGGCTGACTCTTAGCAGGCCGGTATTTGGAAATCTGGATTTTTGCAGAGAGAATGAATACAGAAGAGAAAAGAAGGAAGGCTTTTAATGATTACACTTTAAAAAAAAAAAAAGTTTATTTATTTATTTTGAGAGAGAGAGAGAGAAGAAAGAATCCCAAACAGGATCCATTCAGCACAGAGCCTGACGGCGTGGTCCGATCTCACAATCACGAGATCGTGACCTAAACTGAAATCAAGAGTCAGAGGCTTAACCAACTGAGCCACCCAGGAGCCCCACTGATTACACTTTTGAACCTAAGCAGCTAGAAGAAAGGTGGCATTGTTAACTAAAATAGGAAAATCAGTGGTGAGACCATTCTGGTATTAAAAATGACTATAAGCAAACCTCACCCTACTGTGCTTTGAAGATACTTGCGTTTTTGACAAACTGAAGGTCTGTGGCAACCCTGCGACATGCAAGTCTGTCAGCACCATTTTTCCAACAGCATTTGCTCACTTCGTGTCTCTGTCACATTTTGCTAATTCTCACAGTATTTCAAATTTTTCATTATTATTATTTTGAGTTGCTGTGATCTCATGATAAAATGTTAATGGATGAGGAGTTGGGCGAACACGAAAGTGGTTTCTTGAAACTGCTCCTGGTGAAGATGTGGTGAAGATTGTTAAAATGACAACACAGGAGTTAGAATGTTCCATAGACTTGGTTGATAAAGCAGAGGCAGGGTTTGAGAGGACTGACTCCAATTTTGAAAATTCTACCATGGGTGAAATGCTCTACAATATCATCACATGCTACAGAGAAATCATTTGTGAAAGGAAGTGTCAATCGATGTGGCAGACTTCATTGTTGTCTTAATTTAAGAAACTGCCACGGGCACACCAGCCTTCAGCAACCACCTGATCAGTCAGCAGCCATCAACACTGAGGCAACACCCTCCATCAACACAAAAATTACAACTCACTGAAAGCTCAGCTGATAGCTAGCATTTTTTTTTAGCAATAAAGCATTTTTAAAATAA